>NC_133803.1:1085000-1786035 GCF_043250625.1 Sebastes fasciatus | reverse complement strand
CGACACAGCGTATCTTACCTGTAGTCTGCAGATAAAGACGACACAGCGTATCTTACCGGTGTCTGCAGATAAAGACGACACAGCGTATCTTACCTGTAGTCTGCAGATAAAGACGACACAACGTATTTTACCTGTAATCTGCGGATAAAGACGACACAGCGTATCTTACCTGTAGTCTGCGGATAAAGACGACACAACGTATCTTACCTGTAGTCTGCAGATAAAGACGACACAGTGTATCTTACCGGTGTCTGCAGATAAAGACGACACAACGTATCTTACCTGTAGTCTGCAGATAAAGACGACACAACGTATCTTACCGGTGTCTGCAGATAAAGACGACACAACGTATATCTTACCTGTAGTCTGCAGATATAGACGACACAACGTATCTTACCTGTAGTCTGCAGATAAAGACGACACAACGTATCTTACCTGTAGTCTGCAGATAAAGACGACACAGCGTATCTTACCGGTGTCTGCAGATAAAGACGACACAACGTATCTTACCTGTAGTCTGCAGATAAAGACGACACAACGTATCTTACCGGTGTCTGCAGATAAAGACGACACAACGTATCTTACCTGTAGTCTGCAGATAAAGACGACACAACGTATCTTACCTGTAGTCTGCAGATAAAGACGACACAGCGTATCTTACCTGTAGTCTGCAGATAAAGACGACACAGCGTATCTTACCTGTAGTCTGCAGATAAAGACGACACAGCGTATCTTACCTGTAGTCTGCAGATAAAGACGACACAGCGTATCTTACCTGTAGTCTGCAGATAAAGACGACACAGCGTATCTTACCTGTAGTCTGCAGATAAAGACGACCCAACGTATTTTACCTGTAATCTGCAGATAAAGACGACACAGCGTATCTTACCTGTAGTCTGCGGATAAAGACGACACAACGTATCTTACCTGTAGTCTGCAGATAAAGACGACACAGCGTATCTTACCGGTGTCTGCAGATAAAGACGACACAACGTATCTTACCTGTAGTCTGCAGATAAAGACGACACAACGTATCTTACCGGTGTCTGCAGATAAAGACGACACAACGTATCTTACCTGTAGTCTGCAGATAAAGACGACACAGCGTATCTTACCTGTAGTCTGCAGATAAAGACGACACAACGTATTTTACCTGTAATCTGCAGATAAAGACGACACAGCGTATCTTACCTGTAGTCTGCGGATAAAGACGACACAACGTATCTTACCTGTAGTCTGCAGATAAAGACGACACAGCGTATCTTACCGGTGTCTGCAGATAAAGACGACACAACGTATCTTACCTGTAGTCTGCAGATAAAGACGACACAACGTATCTTACCGGTGTCTGCAGATAAAGACGACACAGCGTATCTTACCTGTAGTCTGCAGATGAAGACGACACAGCGTATCTTACCTGTAGTCTGCAGATAAAGACGACACAGCGTATCTTACCGGTGTCTGCAGATAAAGACGACACAGCGTATCTTACCTGTAGTCTGCAGATAAAGACGACACAACGTATTTTACCTGTAATCTGCGGATAAAGACGACACAGCGTATCTTACCTGTAGTCTGCGGATAAAGACGACACAACGTATCTTACCTGTAGTCTGCAGATAAAGACGACACAGTGTATCTTACCGGTGTCTGCAGATAAAGACGACACAACGTATCTTACCTGTAGTCTGCAGATAAAGACGACACAACGTATCTTACCGGTGTCTGCAGATAAAGACGACACAACGTATATCTTACCTGTAGTCTGCAGATAAAGACGACACAACGTATCTTACCTGTAGTCTGCAGATAAAGACGACACAGCGTATCTTACCTGTAGTCTGCAGATAAAGACGACACAGCGTATCTTACCGGTGTCTGCAGATAAAGACGACACAGCGTATCTTACCTGTAGTCTGCAGATAAAGATGACACAGCGTATCTTACCTGTAGTCTGCAGATAAAGACGACACAGCGTATCTTACCTGTAGTCTGCAGATAAAGATGACACAGCGTATCTTACCTGTAGTCTGCAGATAAAGACGACACAGCGTATCTTACCGGTGTCTGCAGATAAAGACGACACAGCGTATCTTACCTGTAGTCTGCAGATAAAGACGACACAGCGTATCTTACCTGTAGTCTGCAGATAAAGATGACACAGCGTATCTTACCTGTAGTCTGCAGATAAAGACGACACAACGTATTTTACCTGTAATCTGCAGATAAAGACGACACAGCGTATCTTACCTGTAGTCTGCAGATAAAGACGACCCAACGTATTTTACCTGTAATCTGCAGATAAAGACGACACAGCGTATCTTACCTGTAGTCTGCGGATAAAGACGACACAACGTATCTTACCTGTAGTCTGCAGATAAAGACGACACAGCGTATCTTACCGGTGTCTGCAGATAAAGACGACACAACGTATCTTACCTGTAGTCTGCAGATAAAGACGACACAACGTATCTTACCGGTGTCTGCAGATAAAGACGACACAACGTATATCTTACCTGTAGTCTGCAGATAAAGACGACACAACGTATCTTACCTGTAGTCTGCAGATAAAGACGACACAGCGTATCTTACCTGTAGTCTGCAGATAAAGACGACACAGCGTATCTTACCGGTGTCTGCAGATAAAGACGACACAGCGTATCTTACCTGTAGTCTGCAGATAAAGACGACACAACGTATCTTACCGGTGTCTGCAGATAAAGACGACACAGCGTATCTTACCTGTAGTCTGCAGATAAAGACGACACAGCGTATCTTACCTGTAGTCTGCAGATAAAGACGAGACAACGTATTTTACCTGTAATCTGCAGATAAAGACGACACAGCGTATCTTACCTGTAGTCTGCGGATAAAGACGACACAACGCATCTTACCTGTAGTCTGCAGATAAAGACGACACAGCGTATCTTACCGGTATCTGCAGATAAAGACGACACAACGTATCTTACCTGTAGTCTGCAGATAAAGACGACACAACGTATCTTACCGGTGTCTGCAGATAAAGACGACACAACGTATCTTACCTGTAGTCTGCAGATAAAGACGACACAACGTATCTTACCTGTAGTCTGCAGATAAAGACGACACAGCGTATCTTACCTGTAGTCTGCAGATAAAGACGACACAGCGTATCTTACCTGTAGTCTGCAGATAAAGACGACACAGCGTATCTTACCGGTGTCTGCAGATAAAGACGACACAACGTATCTTACCTGTAGTCTGCAGATAAAGACGACACAACGTATCTTACCGGTGTCTGCAGATAAAGACGACACAATGTATCTTACCTGTAGTCTGCAGATAAAGACGACACAGCGTATCTTACCTGTAGTCTGCAGATAAAGACGACACAGCGTATCTTACCTGTAGTCTGCAGATAAAGACGACACAGCGTATCTTACCTGTAGTCTGCAGATAAAGACGACACAGCGTATCTTACCTGTAGTCTGCAGATAAAGACGACACAGCGTATCTTACCTGTAGTCTGCAGATAAAGACGACACAACGTATTTTACCTGTAATCTGCAGATAAAGACGACACAGCGTATCTTACCTGTAGTCTGCGGATAAAGACGACACAACGTATCTTACCTGTAGTCTGCAGATAAAGACGACACAGCGTATCTTACCGGTGTCTGCAGATAAAGACGACACAACGTATCTTACCTGTAGTCTGCAGATAAAGACGACACAACGTATCTTACCGGTGTCTGCAGATAAAGACGACACAGCGTATCTTACCTGTAGTCTGCAGATGAAGACGACACAGCGTATCTTACCTGTAGTCTGCAGATAAAGACGACACAGCGTATCTTACCGGTGTCTGCAGATAAAGACGACATAGCGTATCTTACCTGTAGTCTGCAGATAAAGACGACACAACGTATTTTACCTGTAATCTGCGGATAAAGACGACACAGCGTATCTTACCTGTAGTCTGCGGATAAAGACGACACAACGTATCTTACCTGTAGTCTGCAGATAAAGACGACACAGTGTATCTTACCGGTGTCTGCAGATAAAGACGACACAACGTATCTTACCTGTAGTCTGCAGATAAAGACGACACAACGTATCTTACCGGTGTCTGCAGATAAAGACGACACAACGTATATCTTACCTGTAGTCTGCAGATATAGACGACACAACGTATCTTACCTGTAGTCTGCAGATAAAGACGACACAACGTATCTTACCTGTAGTCTGCAGATAAAGACGACACAGCGTATCTTACCGGTGTCTGCAGATAAAGACGACACAACGTATCTTACCTGTAGTCTGCAGATAAAGACGACACAACGTATCTTACCGGTGTCTGCAGATAAAGACGACACAACGTATCTTACCTGTAGTCTGCAGATAAAGACGACACAACGTATCTTACCTGTAGTCTGCAGATAAAGACGACACAGCGTATCTTACCTGTAGTCTGCAGATAAAGACGACACAGCGTATCTTACCTGTAGTCTGCAGATAAAGACGACACAGCGTATCTTACCTGTAGTCTGCAGATAAAGACGACACAGCGTATCTTACCTGTAGTCTGCAGATAAAGACGACACAACGTATTTTACCTGTAATCTGCGGATAAAGACGACACAGCGTATCTTACCTGTAGTCTGCGGATAAAGACGACACAACGTATCTTACCTGTAGTCTGCAGATAAAGACGACACAATGTATCTTACCTGTAGCCTGCAGATAAAGACGACACAACGTATCTTACCTGTAGTCTGCAGATAAAGACGACACAACGTATCTTACCGGTGTCTGCAGATAAAGACGACACAACGTATATCTTACCTGTAGTCTGCAGATAAAGACGACACAACGTATCTTACCTGTAGTCTGCAGATAAAGACGACACAGCGTATCTTACCTGTAGTCTGCAGATAAAGACGACACAGCGTATCTTACCTGTAGTCTGCAGATAAAGACGACACAGCGTATCTTACCTGTAGTCTGCAGATAAAGACGACCCAACGTATTTTACCTGTAATCTGCAGATAAAGACGACACAGCGTATCTTACCTGTAGTCTGCGGATAAAGACGACACAACGTATCTTACCTGTAGTCTGCAGATAAAGACGACACAGCGTATCTTACCGGTGTCTGCAGATAAAGACGACACAACGTATCTTACCTGTAGTCTGCAGATAAAGACGACACAACGTATCTTACCGGTGTCTGCAGATAAAGACGACACAACGTATCTTACCTGTAGTCTGCAGATAAAGACGACACAGCGTATCTTACCTGTAGTCTGCAGATAAAGACGACACAACGTATTTTACCTGTAATCTGCAGATAAAGACGACACAGCGTATCTTACCTGTAGTCTGCGGATAAAGACGACACAACGTATCTTACCTGTAGTCTGCAGATAAAGACGACACAGCGTATCTTACCGGTGTCTGCAGATAAAGACGACACAACGTATCTTACCTGTAGTCTGCAGATAAAGACGACACAACGTATCTTACCGGTGTCTGCAGATAAAGACGACACAGCGTATCTTACCTGTAGTCTGCAGATGAAGACGACACAGCGTATCTTACCTGTAGTCTGCAGATAAAGACGACACAGCGTATCTTACCGGTGTCTGCAGATAAAGACGACACAGCGTATCTTACCTGTAGTCTGCAGATAAAGACGACACAACGTATTTTACCTGTAATCTGCGGATAAAGACGACACAGCGTATCTTACCTGTAGTCTGCGGATAAAGACGACACAACGTATCTTACCTGTAGTCTGCAGATAAAGACGACACAGTGTATCTTACCGGTGTCTGCAGATAAAGACGACACAACGTATCTTACCTGTAGTCTGCAGATAAAGACGACACAACGTATCTTACCGGTGTCTGCAGATAAAGACGACACAACGTATATCTTACCTGTAGTCTGCAGATATAGACGACACAACGTATCTTACCTGTAGTCTGCAGATAAAGACGACACAACGTATCTTACCTGTAGTCTGCAGATAAAGACGACACAGCGTATCTTACCGGTGTCTGCAGATAAAGACGACACAACGTATCTTACCTGTAGTCTGCACATAAAGACGACACAGCGTATCTTACCGGTGTCTGCAGATAAAGACGACACAACGTATCTTACCTGTAGTCTGCAGATAAAGACGACACAGTGTATCTTACCGGTGTCTGCAGATAAAGACGACACAACGTATCTTACCTGTAGTCTGCAGATAAAGACGACACAACGTATCTTACCGGTGTCTGCAGATAAAGACGACACAACGTATATCTTACCTGTAGTCTGCAGATAAAGACGACACAACGTATCTTACCTGTAGTCTGCAGATAAAGACGACACAGCGTATCTTACCTGTAGTCTGCAGATAAAGACGACACAGCGTATCTTACCTGTAGTCTGCAGATAAAGACGACACAGCGTATCTTACCTGTAGTCTGCAGATAAAGACGACCCAACGTATTTTACCTGTAATCTGCAGATAAAGACGACACAGCGTATCTTACCTGTAGTCTGCGGATAAAGACGACACAACGTATCTTACCTGTAGTCTGCAGATAAAGACGACACAGCGTATCTTACCGGTGTCTGCAGATAAAGACGACACAACGTATCTTACCTGTAGTCTGCAGATAAAGACGACACAACGTATCTTACCGGTGTCTGCAGATAAAGACGACACAACGTATATCTTACCTGTAGTCTGCAGATAAAGACGACACAGCGTATCTTACCTGTAGTCTGCAGATAAAGACGACACAACGTATTTTACCTGTAATCTGCAGATAAAGACGACACAGCGTATCTTACCTGTAGTCTGCGGATAAAGACGACACAACGTATCTTACCTGTAGTCTGCAGATAAAGACGACACAGCGTATCTTACCGGTGTCTGCAGATAAAGACGACACAACGTATCTTACCTGTAGTCTGCAGATAAAGACGACACAACGTATCTTACCGGTGTCTGCAGATAAAGACGACACAGCGTATCTTACCTGTAGTCTGCAGATGAAGACGACACAGCGTATCTTACCTGTAGTCTGCAGATAAAGACGACACAGCGTATCTTACCGGTGTCTGCAGATAAAGACGACACAGCGTATCTTACCTGTAGTCTGCAGATAAAGACGACACAACGTATTTTACCTGTAATCTGCGGATAAAGACGACACAGCGTATCTTACCTGTAGTCTGCGGATAAAGACGACACAACGTATCTTACCTGTAGTCTGCAGATAAAGACGACACAGTGTATCTTACCGGTGTCTGCAGATAAAGACGACACAACGTATCTTACCTGCAGTCTGCAGATAAAGACGACACAACGTATCTTACCGGTGTCTGCAGATAAAGACGACACAACGTATATCTTACCTGTAGTCTGCAGATATAGACGACACAACGTATCTTACCTGTAGTCTGCAGATAAAGACGACACAACGTATCTTACCTGTAGTCTGCAGATAAAGACGACACAGCGTATCTTACCGGTGTCTGCAGATAAAGACGACACAACGTATCTTACCTGTAGTCTGCAGATAAAGACGACACAACGTATCTTACCGGTGTCTGCAGATAAAGACGACACAACGTATCTTACCTGTAGTCTGCAGATAAAGACGACACAACGTATCTTACCTGTAGTCTGCAGATAAAGACGACACAGCGTATCTTACCTGTAGTCTGCAGATAAAGACGACACAGCGTATCTTACCTGTAGTCTGCAGATAAAGACGACACAGCGTATCTTACCTGTAGTCTGCAGATAAAGACGACACAGCGTATCTTACCTGTAGTCTGCAGATAAAGACGACACAACGTATTTTACCTGTAATCTGCAGATAAAGACGACACAGCGTATCTTACCTGTAGTCTGCGGATAAAGACGACACAACGTATCTTACCTGTAGTCTGCAGATAAAGACGACACAGCGTATCTTACCGGTGTCTGCGGATAAAGACGACACAACGTATCTTACCTGTAGTCTGCAGATAAAGACGACACAACGTATCTTACCGGTGTCTGCAGATAAAGACGACACAGCGTATCTTACCTGTAGTCTGCAGATGAAGACGACACAGCGTATCTTACCTGTAGTCTGCAGATAAAGACGACACAGCGTATCTTACCGGTGTCTGCAGATAAAGACGACACAGCGTATCTTACCTGTAGTCTGCAGATAAAGACGACACAACGTATTTTACCTGTAATCTGCGGATAAAGACGACACAGCGTATCTTACCTGTAGTCTGCGGATAAAGACGACACAACGTATCTTACCTGTAGTCTGCAGATAAAGACGACACAGTGTATCTTACCGGTGTCTGCAGATAAAGACGACACAACGTATCTTACCTGTAGTCTGCAGATAAAGACGACACAACGTATCTTACCGGTGTCTGCAGATAAAGACGACACAACGTATATCTTACCTGTAGTCTGCAGATATAGACGACACAACGTAACTTACCTGTAGTCTGCAGATAAAGACGACACAGCGTATCTTACCGGTGTCTGCAGATAAAGACGACACAACGTATCTTACCTGTAGTCTGCAGATAAAGACGACACAGCGTATCTTACCGGTGTCTGCAGATAAAGACGACACAACGTATCTTACCTGTAGTCTGCAGATAAAGACGACACAGTGTATCTTACCGGTGTCTGCAGATAAAGACGACACAACGTATCTTACCTGTAGTCTGCAGATAAAGACGACACAACGTATCTTACCGGTGTCTGCAGATAAAGACGACACAACGTATATCTTACCTGTAGTCTGCAGATAAAGACGACACAACGTATCTTACCTGTAGTCTGCAGATAAAGACGACACAGCGTATCTTACCTGTAGTCTGCAGATAAAGACGACACAGCGTATCTTACCTGTAGTCTGCAGATAAAGACGACACAGCGTATCTTACCTGTAGTCTGCAGATAAAGACGACCCAACGTATTTTACCTGTAATCTGCAGATAAAGACGACACAGCGTATCTTACCTGTAGTCTGCGGATAAAGACGACACAACGTATCTTACCTGTAGTCTGCAGATAAAGACGACACAGCGTATCTTACCGGTGTCTGCAGATAAAGACGACACAGCGTATCTTACCTGTAGTCTGCAGATAAAGACGACACAGCGTATCTTACCTGTAGTCTGCAGATAAAGACGACACAGCGTATCTTACCTGTAGTCTGCAGATAAAGACGACCCAACGTATTTTACCTGTAATCTGCAGATAAAGACGACACAGCGTATCTTACCTGTAGTCTGCGGATAAAGACGACACAACGTATCTTACCTGTAGTCTGCAGATAAAGACGACACAGCGTATCTTACCGGTGTCTGCAGATAAAGACGACACAACGTATCTTACCTGTAGTCTGCAGATAAAGACGACACAACGTATCTTACCGGTGTCTGCAGATAAAGACGACACAACGTATCTTACCTGTAGTCTGCAGATAAAGACGACACAGCGTATCTTACCTGTAGTCTGCAGATAAAGACGACACAACGTATTTTACCTGTAATCTGCAGATAAAGACGACACAGCGTATCTTACCTGTAGTCTGCGGATAAAGACGACACAACGTATCTTACCTGTAGTCTGCAGATAAAGACGACACAGCGTATCTTACCGGTGTCTGCAGATAAAGACGACACAACGTATCTTACCTGTAGTCTGCAGATAAAGACGACACAACGTATCTTACCGGTGTCTGCAGATAAAGACGACACAGCGTATCTTACCTGTAGTCTGCAGATGAAGACGACACAGCGTATCTTACCTGTAGTCTGCAGATAAAGACGACACAGCGTATCTTACCGGTGTCTGCAGATAAAGACGACACAGCGTATCTTACCTGTAGTCTGCAGATAAAGACGACACAACGTATTTTACCTGTAATCTGCGGATAAAGACGACACAGCGTATCTTACCTGTAGTCTGCGGATAAAGACGACACAACGTATCTTACCTGTAGTCTGCAGATAAAGACGACACAGTGTATCTTACCGGTGTCTGCAGATAAAGACGACACAACGTATCTTACCTGTAGTCTGCAGATAAAGACGACACAACGTATCTTACCGGTGTCTGCAGATAAAGACGACACAACGTATATCTTACCTGTAGTCTGCAGATATAGACGACACAACGTATCTTACCTGTAGTCTGCAGATAAAGACGACACAACGTATCTTACCTGTAGTCTGCAGATAAAGACGACACAGCGTATCTTACCGGTGTCTGCAGATAAAGACGACACAACGTATCTTACCTGTAGTCTGCAGATAAAGACGACACAGCGTATCTTACCGGTGTCTGCAGATATAGACGACACAACGTATCTTACCTGTAGTCTGCAGATAAAGACGACACAGTGTATCTTACCGGTGTCTGCAGATAAAGACGACACAACGTATCTTACCTGTAGTCTGCAGATAAAGACGACACAACGTATCTTACCGGTGTCTGCAGATAAAGACGACACAACGTATATCTTACCTGTAGTCTGCAGATAAAGACGACACAACGTATCTTACCTGTAGTCTGCAGATAAAGACGACACAGCGTATCTTACCTGTAGTCTGCAGATAAAGACGACACAGCGTATCTTACCTGTAGTCTGCAGATAAAGACGACACAGCGTATCTTACCTGTAGTCTGCAGATAAAGACGACCCAACGTATTTTACCTGTAATCTGCAGATAAAGACGACACAGCGTATCTTACCTGTAGTCTGCGGATAAAGACGACACAACGTATCTTACCTGTAGTCTGCAGATAAAGACGACACAGCGTATCTTACCGGTGTCTGCAGATAAAGACGACACAACGTATCTTACCTGTAGTCTGCAGATAAAGACGACACAACGTATCTTACCGGTGTCTGCAGATAAAGACGACACAACGTATCTTACCTGTAGTCTGCAGATAAAGACGACACAGCGTATCTTACCTGTAGTCTGCAGATAAAGACGACACAACGTATTTTACCTGTAATCTGCAGATAAAGACGACACAGCGTATCTTACCTGTAGTCTGCGGATAAAGACGACACAACGTATCTTACCTGTAGTCTGCAGATAAAGACGACACAGCGTATCTTACCGGTGTCTGCAGATAAAGACGACACAACGTATCTTACCTGTAGTCTGCAGATAAAGACGACACAACGTATCTTACCGGTGTCTACAGATAAAGACGACACAGCGTATCTTACCTGTAGTCTGCAGATGAAGACGACACAGCGTATCTTACCTGTAGTCTGCAGATAAAGACGACACAGCGTATCTTACCGGTGTCTGCAGATAAAGACGACACAGCGTATCTTACCTGTAGTCTGCAGATAAAGACGACACAACGTATTTTACCTGTAATCTGCGGATAAAGACGACACAGCGTATCTTACCTGTAGTCTGCGGATAAAGACGACACAACGTATCTTACCTGTAGTCTGCAGATAAAGACGACACAGTGTATCTTACCGGTGTCTGCAGATAAAGACGACACAACGTATCTTACCTGCAGTCTGCAGATAAAGACGACACAACGTATCTTACCGGTGTCTGCAGATAAAGACGACACAACGTATATCTTACCTGTAGTCTGCAGATATAGACGACACAACGTATCTTACCTGTAGTCTGCAGATAAAGACGACACAACGTATCTTACCTGTAGTCTGCAGATAAAGACGACACAGCGTATCTTACCGGTGTCTGCAGATAAAGACGACACAACGTATCTTACCTGTAGTCTGCAGATAAAGACGACACAACGTATCTTACCGGTGTCTGCAGATAAAGACGACACAACGTATCTTACCTGTAGTCTGCAGATAAAGACGACACAGCGTATCTTACCGGTGTCTGCAGATAAAGACGACACAGCGTATCTTACCTGTAGTCTGCAGATAAAGACGACACAACGTATTTTACCTGTAATCTGCGGATAAAGACGACACAGCGTATCTTACCTGTAGTCTGCGGATAAAGACGACACAACGTATCTTACCTGTAGTCTGCAGATAAAGACGACACAGTGTATCTTACCGGTGTCTGCAGATAAAGACGACACAACGTATCTTACCTGTAGTCTGCAGATAAAGACGACACAACGTATCTTACCGGTGTCTGCAGATAAAGACGACACAACGTATATCTTACCTGTAGTCTGCAGATATAGACGACACAACGTATCTTACCTGTAGTCTGCAGATAAAGACGACACAACGTATCTTACCTGTAGTCTGCAGATAAAGACGACACAGCGTATCTTACCGGTGTCTGCAGATAAAGACGACACAACGTATCTTACCTGTAGTCTGCAGATAAAGACGACACAGCGTATCTTACCGGTGTCTGCAGATAAAGACGACACAACGTATCTTACCTGTAGTCTGCAGATAAAGACGACACAGTGTATCTTACCGGTGTCTGCAGATAAAGACGACACAACGTATCTTACCTGTAGTCTGCAGATAAAGACGACACAACGTATCTTACCGGTGTCTGCAGATAAAGACGACACAACGTATATCTTACCTGTAGTCTGCAGATAAAGACGACACAACGTATCTTACCTGTAGTCTGCAGATAAAGACGACACAGCGTATCTTACCTGTAGTCTGCAGATAAAGACGACACAGCGTATCTTACCTGTAGTCTGCAGATAAAGACGACACAGCGTATCTTACCTGTAGTCTGCAGATAAAGACGACCCAACGTATTTTACCTGTAATCTGCAGATAAAGACGACACAGCGTATCTTACCTGTAGTCTGCGGATAAAGACGACACAACGTATCTTACCTGTAGTCTGCAGATAAAGACGACACAGCGTATCTTACCGGTGTCTGCAGATAAAGACGACACAACGTATCTTACCTGTAGTCTGCAGATAAAGACGACACAACGTATCTTACCGGTGTCTGCAGATAAAGACGACACAACGTATCTTACCTGTAGTCTGCAGATAAAGACGACACAGCGTATCTTACCTGTAGTCTGCAGATAAAGACGACACAACGTATTTTACCTGTAATCTGCAGATAAAGACGACACAGCGTATCTTACCTGTAGTCTGCGGATAAAGACGACACAACGTATCTTACCTGTAGTCTGCAGATAAAGACGACACAGCGTATCTTACCGGTGTCTGCAGATAAAGACGACACAACGTATCTTACCTGTAGTCTGCAGATAAAGACGACACAACGTATCTTACCGGTGTCTGCAGATAAAGACGACACAGCGTATCTTACCTGTAGTCTGCAGATGAAGACGACACAGCGTATCTTACCTGTAGTCTGCAGATAAAGACGACACAGCGTATCTTACCGGTGTCTGCAGATAAAGACGACACAGCGTATCTTACCTGTAGTCTGCAGATAAAGACGACACAACGTATTTTACCTGTAATCTGCGGATAAAGACGACACAGCGTATCTTACCTGTAGTCTGCGGATAAAGACGACACAACGTATCTTACCTGTAGTCTGCAGATAAAGACGACACAGTGTATCTTACCGGTGTCTGCAGATAAAGACGACACAACGTATCTTACCTGTAGTCTGCAGATAAAGACGACACAACGTATCTTACCGGTGTCTGCAGATAAAGACTACACAACGTATATCTTACCTGTAGTCTGCAGATATAGACGACACAACGTATCTTACCTGTAGTCTGCAGATAAAGACGACACAACGTATCTTACCTGTAGTCTGCAGATAAAGACGACACAGCGTATCTTACCGGTGTCTGCAGATAAAGACGACACAACGTATCTTACCTGTAGTCTGCAGATAAAGACGACACAACGTATCTTACCGGTGTCTGCAGATAAAGACGACACAACGTATCTTACCTGTAGTCTGCAGATAAAGACGACACAACGTATCTTACCTGTAGTCTGCAGATAAAGACGACACAGCGTATCTTACCTGTAGTCTGCAGATAAAGACGACACAGCGTATCTTACCTGTAGTCTGCAGATAAAGACGACACAGCGTATCTTACCTGTAGTCTGCAGATAAAGACGACACAGCGTATCTTACCTGTAGTCTGCAGATAAAGACGACCCAACGTATTTTACCTGTAATCTGCAGATAAAGACGACACAGCGTATCTTACCTGTAGTCTGCGGATAAAGACGACACAACGTATCTTACCTGTAGTCTGCAGATAAAGACGACACAGCGTATCTTACCGGTGTCTGCAGATAAAGACGACACAACGTATCTTACCTGTAGTCTGCAGATAAAGACGACACAACGTATCTTACCGGTGTCTGCAGATAAAGACGACACAACGTATCTTACCTGTAGTCTGCAGATAAAGACGACACAGCGTATCTTACCTGTAGTCTGCAGATAAAGACGACACAACGTATTTTACCTGTAATCTGCAGATAAAGACGACACAGCGTATCTTACCTGTAGTCTGCGGATAAAGACGACACAACGTATCTTACCTGTAGTCTGCAGATAAAGACGACACAGCGTATCTTACCGGTGTCTGCAGATAAAGACGACAGAACGTATCTTACCTGTAGTCTGCAGATAAAGACGACACAACGTATCTTACCTGTAGTCTGCAGATAAAGACGACACAACGTATCTTACCGGTGTCTGCAGATAAAGACGACACAACGTATCTTACCTGTAGTCTGCAGATAAAGACGACACAGCGTATCTTACCTGTAGTCTGCAGATAAAGACGACACAACGTATTTTACCTGTAATCTGCAGATAAAGACGACACAGCGTATCTTACCTGTAGTCTGCGGATAAAGACGACACAACGTATCTTACCTGTAGTCTGCAGATAAAGACGACACAGCGTATCTTACCGGTGTCTGCAGATAAAGACGACACAACGTATCTTACCTGTAGTCTGCAGATAAAGACGACACAACGTATCTTACCGGTGTCTGCAGATAAAGACGACACAGCGTATCTTACCTGTAGTCTGCAGATGAAGACGACACAGCGTATCTTACCTGTAGTCTGCAGATAAAGACGACACAGCGTATCTTACCGGTGTCTGCAGATAAAGACGACACAGCGTATCTTACCTGTAGTCTGCAGATAAAGACGACACAACGTATTTTACCTGTAATCTGCGGATAAAGACGACACAGCGTATCTTACCTGTAGTCTGCGGATAAAGACGACACAACGTATCTTACCTGTAGTCTGCAGATAAAGACGACACAGTGTATCTTACCGGTGTCTGCAGATAAAGACGACACAACGTATCTTACCTGTAGTCTGCAGATAAAGACGACACAACGTATCTTACCGGTGTCTGCAGATAAAGACGACACAACGTATATCTTACCTGTAGTCTGCAGATAAAGACGACACAACGTATCTTACCTGTAGTCTACAGATAAAGACGACACAGCGTATCTTACCTGTAGTCTGCAGATAAAGACGACACAGCGTATCTTACCGGTGTCTGCAGATAAAGACGACACAGCGTATCTTACCTGTAGTCTGCAGATAAAGACGACACAACGTATCTTACCGGTGTCTGCAGATAAAGACGACACAGCGTATCTTACCTGTAGTCTGCAGATAAAGACGACACAGCGTATCTTACCTGTAGTCTGCAGATAAAGACGAGACAACGTATTTTACCTGTAATCTGCAGATAAAGACGACACAGCGTATCTTACCTGTAGTCTGCGGATAAAGACGACACAACGCATCTTACCTGTAGTCTGCAGATAAAGACGACACAGCGTATCTTACCGGTATCTGCAGATAAAGACGACACAACGTATCTTACCTGTAGTCTGCAGATAAAGACGACACAACGTATCTTACCGGTGTCTGCAGATAAAGACGACACAACGTATCTTACCTGTAGTCTGCAGATAAAGACGACACAACGTATCTTACCTGTAGTCTGCAGATAAAGACGACACAGCGTATCTTACCTGTAGTCTGCAGATAAAGACGACACAGCGTATCTTACCTGTAGTCTGCAGATAAAGACGACACAGCGTATCTTACCGGTGTCTGCAGATAAAGACGACACAACGTATCTTACCTGTAGTCTGCAGATAAAGACGACACAACGTATCTTACCGGTGTCTGCAGATAAAGACGACACAATGTATCTTACCTGTAGTCTGCAGATAAAGACGACACAGCGTATCTTACCTGTAGTCTGCAGATAACGACGACACAGCGTATCTTACCTGTAGTCTGCAGATAAAGACGACACAGCGTATCTTACCTGTAGTCTGCAGATAAAGACGACACAGCGTATCTTACCTGTAGTCTGCAGATAAAGACGACACAACGTATTTTACCTGTAATCTGCAGATAAAGACGACACAGCGTATCTTACCTGTAGTCTGCGGATAAAGACGACACAACGTATCTTACCTGTAGTCTGCAGATAAAGACGACACAGCGTATCTTACCGGTGTCTGCAGATAAAGACGACACAACGTATCTTACCTGTAGTCTGCAGATAAAGACGACACAACGTATCTTACCGGTGTCTGCAGATAAAGACGACACAGCGTATCTTACCTGTAGTCTGCAGATAAAGACGACACAGCGTATCTTACCGGTGTCTGCAGATAAAGACGACACAGCGTATCTTACCTGTAGTCTGCAGATAAAGACGACACAACGTATTTTACCTGTAATCTGCGGATAAAGACGACACAGCGTATCTTACCTGTAGTCTGCGGATAAAGACGACACAACGTATCTTACCTGTAGTCTGCAGATAAAGACGACACAGTGTATCTTACCGGTGTCTGCAGATAAAGACGACACAACGTATCTTACCTGTAGTCTGCAGATAAAGACGACACAACGTATCTTACCGGTGTCTGCAGATAAAGACGACACAACGTATATCTTACCTGTAGTCTGCAGATATAGACGACACAACGTATCTTACCTGTAGTCTGCAGATAAAGACGACACAACGTATCTTACCTGTAGTCTGCAGATAAAGACGACACAGCGTATCTTACCGGTGTCTGCAGATAAAGACGACACAACGTATCTTACCTGTAGTCTGCAGATAAAGACGACACAACGTATCTTACCGGTGTCTGCAGATAAAGACGACACAACGTATCTTACCTGTAGTCTGCAGATAAAGACGACACAACGTATCTTACCTGTAGTCTGCAGATAAAGACGACACAGCGTATCTTACCTGTAGTCTGCAGATAAAGACGACACAGCGTATCTTACCTGTAGTCTGCAGATAAAGACGACACAGCGTATCTTACCTGTAGTCTGCAGATAAAGACGACACAGCGTATCTTACCTGTAGTCTGCAGATAAAGACGACACAACGTATTTTACCTGTAATCTGCGGATAAAGACGACACAGCGTATCTTACCTGTAGTCTGCGGATAAAGACGACACAACGTATCTTACCTGTAGTCTGCAGATAAAGACGACACAATGTATCTTACCTGTAGCCTGCAGATAAAGACGACACAGCGTATCTTACCTGTAGTCTGCAGATAAAGACGACACAACGTATTTTACCTGTAATCTGCGGATAAAGACGACACAGCGTATCTTACCTGTAGTCTGCGGATAAAGACGACACAACGTATCTTACCTGTAGTCTGCAGATAAAGACGACACAATGTATCTTACCTGTAGCCTGCAGATAAAGACGACACAACGTATCTTACCTGTAGTCTGCAGATAAAGACGACACAGTGTATCTTACCGGTGTCTGCAGATAAAGACGACACAGCGTATCTTACCTGTAGTCTGCAGATAAAGACGACACAACGTATCTTACCGGTGTCTGCAGATAAAGACGACACAACGTATATCTTACCTGTAGTCTGCAGATAAAGACGACACAACGTATCTTACCTGTAGTCTGCAGATAAAGACGACACAGCGTATCTTACCTGTAGTCTGCAGATAAAGACGACACAGCGTATCTTACCTGTAGTCTGCAGATAAAGACGACACAGCGTATCTTACCTGTAGTCTGCAGATAAAGACGACCCAACGTATTTTACCTGTAATCTGCAGATAAAGACGACACAGCGTATCTTACCTGTAGTCTGCGGATAAAGACGACACAACGTATCTTACCTGTAGTCTGCAGATAAAGACGACACAGCGTATCTTACCGGTGTCTGCAGATAAAGACGACACAACGTATCTTACCTGTAGTCTGCAGATAAAGACGACACAACGTATCTTACCGGTGTCTGCAGATAAAGACGACACAACGTATCTTACCTGTAGTCTGCAGATAAAGACGACACAGCGTATCTTACCTGTAGTCTGCAGATAAAGACGACACAACGTATTTTACCTGTAATCTGCAGATAAAGACGACACAGCGTATCTTACCTGTAGTCTGCGGATAAAGACGACACAACGTATCTTACCTGTAGTCTGCAGATAAAGACGACACAGCGTATCTTACCGGTGTCTGCAGATAAAGACGACACAACGTATCTTACCTGTAGTCTGCAGATAAAGACGACACAACGTATCTTACCGGTGTCTGCAGATAAAGACGACACAGCGTATCTTACCTGTAGTCTGCAGATGAAGACGACACAGCGTATCTTACCTGTAGTCTGCAGATAAAGACGACACAGCGTATCTTACCGGTGTCTGCAGATAAAGACGACACAGCGTATCTTACCTGTAGTCTGCAGATAAAGACGACACAACGTATTTTACCTGTAATCTGCGGATAAAGACGACACAGCGTATCTTACCTGTAGTCTGCGGATAAAGACGACACAACGTATCTTACCTGTAGTCTGCAGATAAAGACGACACAGTGTATCTTACCGGTGTCTGCAGATAAAGACGACACAACGTATCTTACCTGTAGTCTGCAGATAAAGACGACACAACGTATCTTACCGGTGTCTGCAGATAAAGACGACACAACGTATATCTTACCTGTAGTCTGCAGATAAAGACGACACAACGTATCTTACCTGTAGTCTGCAGATAAAGACGACACAGCGTATCTTACCTGTAGTCTGCAGATAAAGACAACACAATGTATCTTACCTGTAGCCTGCAGATAAAGACGACACAACGTATCTTACCTGTAGTCTGCAGATAAAGACGACACAGTGTATCTTACCGGTGTCTGCAGATAAAGACGACACAACGTATCTTACCTGTAGTCTGCAGATAAAGACGACACAACGTATCTTACCGGTGTCTGCAGATAAAGACGACACAACGTATCTTACCTGTAGTCTGCAGATAAAGACGACACAGCGTATCTTACCTGTAGTCTGCAGATAAAGACGACACAACGTATTTTACCTGTAATCTGCGGATAAAGACGACACAGCGTATCTTACCTGTAGTCTGCGGATAAAGACGACACAACGTATCTTACCTGTAGTCTGCAGATAAAGACGACACAGTGTATCTTACCGGTGTCTGCAGATAAAGACGACACAACGTATCTTACCTGTAGTCTGCAGATAAAGACGACACAACGTATCTTACCGGTGTCTGCAAATAAAGATGACACAGCGTATCTTACCGGTGTCTGCAGATAAAGACGACACAGCGTATCTTACCGGTGTCTGCAGATAAAGACGACACAACGTATATCTTACCTGTAGTCTGCAGATAAAGACGACACAACGTATCTTACCTGTAGTCTGCGGATAAAGACGACACAACGTATCTTACCTGTAGTCTGCAGATAAAGACGACACAATGTATCTTACCTGTAGCCTGCAGATAAAGACGACACAACGTATCTTACCTGTAGTCTGCAGATAAAGACGACACAACGTATCTTACCGGTGTCTGCAGATAAAGACGACACAACGTATTTTACCTGTAATCTGCGGATAAAGACGACACAGCGTATCTTACCTGTAGTCTGCGGATAAAGACGACACAACGTATCTTACCTGTAGTCTGCAGATAAAGACGACACAATGTATCTTACCTGTAGCCTGCAGATAAAGACGACACAACGTATCTTACCTGTAATCTGCGGATAAAGACGACACAGCGTATCTTACCTGTAGTCTGCGGATAAAGACGACACAACGTATCTTACCTGTAGTCTGCAGATAAAGACGACACAATGTATCTTACCTGTAGCCTGCAAATAAAGACGACACAACGTATCTTACCTGTAGTCTGCAGATAAAGACGACACAGTGTATCTTACCGGTGTCTGCAGATAAAGACGACACAACGTATCTTACCTGTAGTCTGCAGATAAAGACGACACAACGTATCTTACCGGTGTCTGCAGATAAAGACGACACAACGTATATCTTACCTGTAGTCTGCAGATAAAGACGACACAACGTATCTTACCTGTAGTCCGCAGATAAAGACGACACAGCGTATCTTACCTGTAGTCTGCAGATAAAGACGACACAACGTATCTTACCTGTAGTCTGCAGATAAAGACGACACAGCGTATCTTACCGGTGTCTGCAGATAAAGACGACACAACGTATCTTACCTGTAGTCTGCAGATAAAGACGACACAACGTATCTTACCGGTGTCTGCAGATAAAGACGACACAACGTATATCTTACCTGTAGTCTGCAGATAAAGACGACACAACGTATCTTACCTGTAGTCTGCGGATAAAGACGACACAACGTATCTTACCTGTAGTCTGCAGATAAAGACGACACAATGTATCTTACCTGTAGCCTGCAGATAAAGACGACACAACGTATCTTACCTGTAGTCTGCAGATAAAGACGACACAACGTATCTTACCGGTGTCTGCAGATAAAGACGACACAACGTATTTTACCTGTAATCTGCGGATAAAGACGACACAGCGTATCTTACCTGTAGTCTGCGGATAAAGACGACACAACGTATCTTACCTGTAGTCTGCAGATAAAGACGACACAATGTATCTTACCTGTAGCCTGCAAATAAAGACGACACAACGTATCTTACCTGTAGTCTGCAGATAAAGACGACACAGTGTATCTTACCGGTGTCTGCAGATAAAGACGACACAACGTATCTTACCTGTAGTCTGCAGATAAAGACGACACAACGTATCTTACCGGTGTCTGCAGATAAAGACGACACAACGTATATCTTACCTGTAGTCTGCAGATAAAGACGACACAACGTATCTTACCTGTAGTCCGCAGATAAAGACGACACAGCGTATCTTACCTGTAGTCTGCAGATAAAGACGACACAGCGTATCTTACCTGTAGTCTGCAGATAAAGACGACCCAACGTATTTTACCTGTAATCTGCAGATAAAGACGACACAGCGTATCTTACCTGTAGTCTGCGGATAAAGACGACACAACGTATCTTACCTGTAGTCTGCAGATAAAGACGACACAGCGTATCTTACCGGTGTCTGCAGATAAAGACGACACAACGTATCTTACCTGTAGTCTGCAGATAAAGACGACACAACGTATCTTACCGGTGTCTGCAGATAAAGACGACACAACGTATCTTACCTGTAGTCTGCAGATAAAGACGACACAGCGTATCTTACCTGTAGTCTGCAGATAAAGACGACACAACGTATTTTACCTGTAATCTGCAGATAAAGACGACACAGCGTATCTTACCTGTAGTCTGCGGATAAAGACGACACAACGTATCTTACCTGTAGTCTGCAGATAAAGACGACACAGCGTATCTTACCGGTGTCTGCAGATAAAGACGACACAACGTATCTTACCTGTAGTCTGCAGATAAAGACGACACAACGTATCTTACCGGTGTCTGCAGATAAAGACGACACAGCGTATCTTACCTGTAGTCTGCAGATGAAGACGACACAGCGTATCTTACCTGTAGTTTGCAGATAAAGACGACACAGCGTATCTTACCGGTGTCTGCAGATAAAGACGACACAGCGTATCTTACCTGTAGTCTGCAGATAAAGACGACACAACGTATTTTACCTGTAATCTGCGGATAAAGACGACACAGCGTATCTTACCTGTAGTCTGCGGATAAAGACGACACAACGTATCTTACCTGTAGTCTGCAGATAAAGACGACACAGTGTATCTTACCGGTGTCTGCAGATAAAGACGACACAACGTATCTTACCTGTAGTCTGCAGATAAAGACGACACAACGTATCTTACCGGTGTCTGCAGATAAAGACGACACAACGTATCTTACCTGTAGTCTGCAGATAAAGACGACACAGCGTATCTTACCTGTAGTCTGCAGATAAAGACGACACAACGTATTTTACCTGTAATCTGCAGATAAAGACGACACAGCGTATCTTACCTGTAGTCTGCGGATAAAGACGACACAACGTATCTTACCTGTAGTCTGCAGATAAAGACGACACAGCGTATCTTACCGGTGTCTGCAGATAAAGACGACACAACGTATCTTACCTGTAGTCTGCAGATAAAGACGACACAACGTATCTTACCGGTGTCTGCAGATAAAGACGACACAGCGTATCTTACCTGTAGTCTGCAGATGAAGACGACACAGCGTATCTTACCTGTAGTCTGCAGATAAAGACGACACAGCGTATCTTACCGGTGTCTGCAGATAAAGACGACACAGCGTATCTTACCTGTAGTCTGCAGATAAAGACGACACAACGTATTTTACCTGTAATCTGCGGATAAAGACGACACAGCGTATCTTACCTGTAGTCTGCGGATAAAGACGACACAACGTATCTTACCTGTAGTCTGCAGATAAAGACGACACAGTGTATCTTACCGGTGTCTGCAGATAAAGACGACACAACGTATCTTACCTGTAGTCTGCAGATAAAGACGACACAACGTATCTTACCGGTGTCTGCAGATAAAGACGACACAACGTATATCTTACCTGTAGTCTGCAGATATAGACGACACAACGTATCTTACCTGTAGTCTGCAGATAAAGACGACACAACGTATCTTACCTGTAGTCTGCAGATAAAGACGACACAGCGTATCTTACCGGTGTCTGCAGATAAAGACGACACAACGTATCTTACCTGTAGTCTGCAGATAAAGACGACACAGCGTATCTTACCGGTGTCTGCAGATAAAGACGACACAACGTATCTTACCTGTAGTCTGCAGATAAAGACGACACAGTGTATCTTACCGGTGTCTGCAGATAAAGACGACACAACGTATCTTACCTGTAGTCTGCAGATAAAGACGACACAACGTATCTTACCGGTGTCTGCAGATAAAGACGACACAACGTATATCTTACCTGTAGTCTGCAGATAAAGACGACACAACGTATCTTACCTGTAGTCTGCAGATAAAGACGACACAGCGTATCTTACCTGTAGTCTGCAGATAAAGACGACACAGCGTATCTTACCTGTAGTCTGCAGATAAAGACGACACAGCGTATCTTACCTGTAGTCTGCAGATAAAGACGACCCAACGTATTTTACCTGTAATCTGCAGATAAAGACGACACAGCGTATCTTACCTGTAGTCTGCGGATAAAGACGACACAACGTATCTTACCTGTAGTCTGCAGATAAAGACGACACAGCGTATCTTACCGGTGTCTGCAGATAAAGACGACACAACGTATCTTACCTGTAGTCTGCAGATAAAGACGACACAACGTATCTTACCGGTGTCTGCAGATAAAGACGACACAACGTATATCTTACCTGTAGTCTGCAGATAAAGACGACACAGCGTATCTTACCTGTAGTCTGCAGATAAAGACGACACAACGTATTTTACCTGTAATCTGCAGATAAAGACGACACAGCGTATCTTACCTGTAGTCTGCGGATAAAGACGACACAACGTATCTTACCTGTAGTCTGCAGATAAAGACGACACAGCGTATCTTACCGGTGTCTGCAGATAAAGACGACACAACGTATCTTACCTGTAGTCTGCAGATAAAGACGACACAGTGTATCTTACCGGTGTCTGCAGATAAAGACGACACAACGTATCTTACCTGTAGTCTGCAGATAAAGACGACACAACGTATCTTACCGGTGTCTGCAGATAAAGACGACACAACGTATATCTTACCTGTAGTCTGCAGATAAAGACGACACAACGTATCTTACCTGTAGTCTGCAGATAAAGACGACACAGCGTATCTTACCTGTAGTCTGCAGATAAAGACGACACAGCGTATCTTACCTGTAGTCTGCAGATAAAGACGACACAGCGTATCTTACCTGTAGTCTGCAGATAAAGACGACCCAACGTATTTTACCTGTAATCTGCAGATAAAGACGACACAGCGTATCTTACCTGTAGTCTGCGGATAAAGACGACACAACGTATCTTACCTGTAGTCTGCAGATAAAGACGACACAGCGTATCTTACCGGTGTCTGCAGATAAAGACGACACAACGTATCTTACCTGTAGTCTGCAGATAAAGACGACACAACGTATCTTACCGGTGTCTGCAGATAAAGACGACACAACGTATATCTTACCTGTAGTCTGCAGATAAAGACGACACAGCGTATCTTACCTGTAGTCTGCAGATAAAGACGACACAACGTATTTTACCTGTAATCTGCAGATAAAGACGACACAGCGTATCTTACCTGTAGTCTGCGGATAAAGACGACACAACGTATCTTACCTGTAGTCTGCAGATAAAGACGACACAGCGTATCTTACCGGTGTCTGCAGATAAAGACGACACAACGTATCTTACCTGTAGTCTGCAGATAAAGACGACACAACGTATCTTACCGGTGTCTGCAGATAAAGACGACACAGCGTATCTTACCTGTAGTCTGCAGATGAAGACGACACAGCGTATCTTACCTGTAGTCTGCAGATAAAGACGACACAGCGTATCTTACCGGTGTCTGCAGATAAAGACGACACAGCGTATCTTACCTGTAGTCTGCAGATAAAGACGACACAACGTATTTTACCTGTAATCTGCGGATAAAGACGACACAGCGTATCTTACCTGTAGTCTGCGGATAAAGACGACACAACGTATCTTACCTGTAGTCTGCAGATAAAGACGACACAGTGTATCTTACCGGTGTCTGCAGATAAAGACGACACAACGTATCTTACCTGCAGTCTGCAGATAAAGACGACACAACGTATCTTACCGGTGTCTGCAGATAAAGACGACACAACGTATATCTTACCTGTAGTCTGCAGATATAGACGACACAACGTATCTTACCTGTAGTCTGCAGATAAAGACGACACAACGTATCTTACCTGTAGTCTGCAGATAAAGACGACACAGCGTATCTTACCGGTGTCTGCAGATAAAGACGACACAACGTATCTTACCTGTAGTCTGCAGATAAAGACGACACAACGTATCTTACCGGTGTCTGCAGATAAAGACGACACAACGTATCTTACCTGTAGTCTGCAGATAAAGACGACACAACGTATCTTACCTGTAGTCTGCAGATAAAGACGACACAGCGTATCTTACCTGTAGTCTGCAGATAAAGACGACACAGCGTATCTTACCTGTAGTCTGCAGATAAAGACGACACAGCGTATCTTACCTGTAGTCTGCAGATAAAGACGACACAGCGTATCTTACCTGTAGTCTGCAGATAAAGACGACACAACGTATTTTACCTGTAATCTGCAGATAAAGACGACACAGCGTATCTTACCTGTAGTCTGCGGATAAAGACGACACAACGTATCTTACCTGTAGTCTGCAGATAAAGACGACACAGCGTATCTTACCGGTGTCTGCGGATAAAGACGACACAACGTATCTTACCTGTAGTCTGCAGATAAAGACGACACAACGTATCTTACCGGTGTCTGCAGATAAAGACGACACAGCGTATCTTACCTGTAGTCTGCAGATGAAGACGACACAGCGTATCTTACCTGTAGTCTGCAGATAAAGACGACACAGCGTATCTTACCGGTGTCTGCAGATAAAGACGACACAGCGTATCTTACCTGTAGTCTGCAGATAAAGACGACACAACGTATTTTACCTGTAATCTGCGGATAAAGACGACACAGCGTATCTTACCTGTAGTCTGCGGATAAAGACGACACAACGTATCTTACCTGTAGTCTGCAGATAAAGACGACACAGTGTATCTTACCGGTGTCTGCAGATAAAGACGACACAACGTATCTTACCTGTAGTCTGCAGATAAAGACGACACAACGTATCTTACCGGTGTCTGCAGATAAAGACGACACAACGTATATCTTACCTGTAGTCTGCAGATATAGACGACACAACGTAACTTACCTGTAGTCTGCAGATAAAGACGACACAGCGTATCTTACCGGTGTCTGCAGATAAAGACGACACAACGTATCTTACCTGTAGTCTGCAGATAAAGACGACACAGCGTATCTTACCGGTGTCTGCAGATAAAGACGACACAACGTATCTTACCTGTAGTCTGCAGATAAAGACGACACAGTGTATCTTACCGGTGTCTGCAGATAAAGACGACACAACGTATCTTACCTGTAGTCTGCAGATAAAGACGACACAACGTATCTTACCGGTGTCTGCAGATAAAGACGACACAACGTATATCTTACCTGTAGTCTGCAGATAAAGACGACACAACGTATCTTACCTGTAGTCTGCAGATAAAGACGACACAGCGTATCTTACCTGTAGTCTGCAGATAAAGACGACACAGCGTATCTTACCTGTAGTCTGCAGATAAAGACGACACAGCGTATCTTACCTGTAGTCTGCAGATAAAGACGACCCAACGTATTTTACCTGTAATCTGCAGATAAAGACGACACAGCGTATCTTACCTGTAGTCTGCGGATAAAGACGACACAACGTATCTTACCTGTAGTCTGCAGATAAAGACGACACAGCGTATCTTACCGGTGTCTGCAGATAAAGACGACACAGCGTATCTTACCTGTAGTCTGCAGATAAAGACGACACAGCGTATCTTACCTGTAGTCTGCAGATAAAGACGACACAGCGTATCTTACCTGTAGTCTGCAGATAAAGACGACCCAACGTATTTTACCTGTAATCTGCAGATAAAGACGACACAGCGTATCTTACCTGTAGTCTGCGGATAAAGACGACACAACGTATCTTACCTGTAGTCTGCAGATAAAGACGACACAGCGTATCTTACCGGTGTCTGCAGATAAAGACGACACAACGTATCTTACCTGTAGTCTGCAGATAAAGACGACACAACGTATCTTACCGGTGTCTGCAGATAAAGACGACACAACGTATCTTACCTGTAGTCTGCAGATAAAGACGACACAGCGTATCTTACCTGTAGTCTGCAGATAAAGACGACACAACGTATTTTACCTGTAATCTGCAGATAAAGACGACACAGCGTATCTTACCTGTAGTCTGCGGATAAAGACGACACAACGTATCTTACCTGTAGTCTGCAGATAAAGACGACACAGCGTATCTTACCGGTGTCTGCAGATAAAGACGACACAACGTATCTTACCTGTAGTCTGCAGATAAAGACGACACAACGTATCTTACCGGTGTCTGCAGATAAAGACGACACAGCGTATCTTACCTGTAGTCTGCAGATGAAGACGACACAGCGTATCTTACCTGTAGTCTGCAGATAAAGACGACACAGCGTATCTTACCGGTGTCTGCAGATAAAGACGACACAGCGTATCTTACCTGTAGTCTGCAGATAAAGACGACACAACGTATTTTACCTGTAATCTGCGGATAAAGACGACACAGCGTATCTTACCTGTAGTCTGCGGATAAAGACGACACAACGTATCTTACCTGTAGTCTGCAGATAAAGACGACACAGTGTATCTTACCGGTGTCTGCAGATAAAGACGACACAACGTATCTTACCTGTAGTCTGCAGATAAAGACGACACAACGTATCTTACCGGTGTCTGCAGATAAAGACGACACAACGTATATCTTACCTGTAGTCTGCAGATATAGACGACACAACGTATCTTACCTGTAGTCTGCAGATAAAGACGACACAACGTATCTTACCTGTAGTCTGCAGATAAAGACGACACAGCGTATCTTACCGGTGTCTGCAGATAAAGACGACACAACGTATCTTACCTGTAGTCTGCAGATAAAGACGACACAGCGTATCTTACCGGTGTCTGCAGATAAAGACGACACAACGTATCTTACCTGTAGTCTGCAGATAAAGACGACACAGTGTATCTTACCGGTGTCTGCAGATAAAGACGACACAACGTATCTTACCTGTAGTCTGCAGATAAAGACGACACAACGTATCTTACCGGTGTCTGCAGATAAAGACGACACAACGTATATCTTACCTGTAGTCTGCAGATAAAGACGACACAACGTATCTTACCTGTAGTCTGCAGATAAAGACGACACAGCGTATCTTACCTGTAGTCTGCAGATAAAGACGACACAGCGTATCTTACCTGTAGTCTGCAGATAAAGACGACACAGCGTATCTTACCTGTAGTCTGCAGATAAAGACGACCCAACGTATTTTACCTGTAATCTGCAGATAAAGACGACACAGCGTATCTTACCTGTAGTCTGCGGATAAAGACGACACAACGTATCTTACCTGTAGTCTGCAGATAAAGACGACACAGCGTATCTTACCGGTGTCTGCAGATAAAGACGACACAACGTATCTTACCTGTAGTCTGCAGATAAAGACGACACAACGTATCTTACCGGTGTCTGCAGATAAAGACGACACAACGTATCTTACCTGTAGTCTGCAGATAAAGACGACACAGCGTATCTTACCTGTAGTCTGCAGATAAAGACGACACAACGTATTTTACCTGTAATCTGCAGATAAAGACGACACAGCGTATCTTACCTGTAGTCTGCGGATAAAGACGACACAACGTATCTTACCTGTAGTCTGCAGATAAAGACGACACAGCGTATCTTACCGGTGTCTGCAGATAAAGACGACACAACGTATCTTACCTGTAGTCTGCAGATAAAGACGACACAACGTATCTTACCGGTGTCTACAGATAAAGACGACACAGCGTATCTTACCTGTAGTCTGCAGATGAAGACGACACAGCGTATCTTACCTGTAGTCTGCAGATAAAGACGACACAGCGTATCTTACCGGTGTCTGCAGATAAAGACGACACAGCGTATCTTACCTGTAGTCTGCAGATAAAGACGACACAACGTATTTTACCTGTAATCTGCGGATAAAGACGACACAGCGTATCTTACCTGTAGTCTGCGGATAAAGACGACACAACGTATCTTACCTGTAGTCTGCAGATAAAGACGACACAGTGTATCTTACCGGTGTCTGCAGATAAAGACGACACAACGTATCTTACCTGCAGTCTGCAGATAAAGACGACACAACGTATCTTACCGGTGTCTGCAGATAAAGACGACACAACGTATATCTTACCTGTAGTCTGCAGATATAGACGACACAACGTATCTTACCTGTAGTCTGCAGATAAAGACGACACAACGTATCTTACCTGTAGTCTGCAGATAAAGACGACACAGCGTATCTTACCGGTGTCTGCAGATAAAGACGACACAACGTATCTTACCTGTAGTCTGCAGATAAAGACGACACAACGTATCTTACCGGTGTCTGCAGATAAAGACGACACAACGTATCTTACCTGTAGTCTGCAGATAAAGACGACACAGCGTATCTTACCGGTGTCTGCAGATAAAGACGACACAGCGTATCTTACCTGTAGTCTGCAGATAAAGACGACACAACGTATTTTACCTGTAATCTGCGGATAAAGACGACACAGCGTATCTTACCTGTAGTCTGCGGATAAAGACGACACAACGTATCTTACCTGTAGTCTGCAGATAAAGACGACACAGTGTATCTTACCGGTGTCTGCAGATAAAGACGACACAACGTATCTTACCTGTAGTCTGCAGATAAAGACGACACAACGTATCTTACCGGTGTCTGCAGATAAAGACGACACAACGTATATCTTACCTGTAGTCTGCAGATATAGACGACACAACGTATCTTACCTGTAGTCTGCAGATAAAGACGACACAACGTATCTTACCTGTAGTCTGCAGATAAAGACGACACAGCGTATCTTACCGGTGTCTGCAGATAAAGACGACACAACGTATCTTACCTGTAGTCTGCAGATAAAGACGACACAGCGTATCTTACCGGTGTCTGCAGATAAAGACGACACAACGTATCTTACCTGTAGTCTGCAGATAAAGACGACACAGTGTATCTTACCGGTGTCTGCAGATAAAGACGACACAACGTATCTTACCTGTAGTCTGCAGATAAAGACGACACAACGTATCTTACCGGTGTCTGCAGATAAAGACGACACAACGTATATCTTACCTGTAGTCTGCAGATAAAGACGACACAACGTATCTTACCTGTAGTCTGCAGATAAAGACGACACAGCGTATCTTACCTGTAGTCTGCAGATAAAGACGACACAGCGTATCTTACCTGTAGTCTGCAGATAAAGACGACACAGCGTATCTTACCTGTAGTCTGCAGATAAAGACGACCCAACGTATTTTACCTGTAATCTGCAGATAAAGACGACACAGCGTATCTTACCTGTAGTCTGCGGATAAAGACGACACAACGTATCTTACCTGTAGTCTGCAGATAAAGACGACACAGCGTATCTTACCGGTGTCTGCAGATAAAGACGACACAACGTATCTTACCTGTAGTCTGCAGATAAAGACGACACAACGTATCTTACCGGTGTCTGCAGATAAAGACGACACAACGTATCTTACCTGTAGTCTGCAGATAAAGACGACACAGCGTATCTTACCTGTAGTCTGCAGATAAAGACGACACAACGTATTTTACCTGTAATCTGCAGATAAAGACGACACAGCGTATCTTACCTGTAGTCTGCGGATAAAGACGACACAACGTATCTTACCTGTAGTCTGCAGATAAAGACGACACAGCGTATCTTACCGGTGTCTGCAGATAAAGACGACACAACGTATCTTACCTGTAGTCTGCAGATAAAGACGACACAACGTATCTTACCGGTGTCTGCAGATAAAGACGACACAGCGTATCTTACCTGTAGTCTGCAGATGAAGACGACACAGCGTATCTTACCTGTAGTCTGCAGATAAAGACGACACAGCGTATCTTACCGGTGTCTGCAGATAAAGACGACACAGCGTATCTTACCTGTAGTCTGCAGATAAAGACGACACAACGTATTTTACCTGTAATCTGCGGATAAAGACGACACAGCGTATCTTACCTGTAGTCTGCGGATAAAGACGACACAACGTATCTTACCTGTAGTCTGCAGATAAAGACGACACAGTGTATCTTACCGGTGTCTGCAGATAAAGACGACACAACGTATCTTACCTGTAGTCTGCAGATAAAGACGACACAACGTATCTTACCGGTGTCTGCAGATAAAGACTACACAACGTATATCTTACCTGTAGTCTGCAGATATAGACGACACAACGTATCTTACCTGTAGTCTGCAGATAAAGACGACACAACGTATCTTACCTGTAGTCTGCAGATAAAGACGACACAGCGTATCTTACCGGTGTCTGCAGATAAAGACGACACAACGTATCTTACCTGTAGTCTGCAGATAAAGACGACACAACGTATCTTACCGGTGTCTGCAGATAAAGACGACACAACGTATCTTACCTGTAGTCTGCAGATAAAGACGACACAACGTATCTTACCTGTAGTCTGCAGATAAAGACGACACAGCGTATCTTACCTGTAGTCTGCAGATAAAGACGACACAGCGTATCTTACCTGTAGTCTGCAGATAAAGACGACACAGCGTATCTTACCTGTAGTCTGCAGATAAAGACGACACAGCGTATCTTACCTGTAGTCTGCAGATAAAGACGACCCAACGTATTTTACCTGTAATCTGCAGATAAAGACGACACAGCGTATCTTACCTGTAGTCTGCGGATAAAGACGACACAACGTATCTTACCTGTAGTCTGCAGATAAAGACGACACAGCGTATCTTACCGGTGTCTGCAGATAAAGACGACACAACGTATCTTACCTGTAGTCTGCAGATAAAGACGACACAACGTATCTTACCGGTGTCTGCAGATAAAGACGACACAACGTATCTTACCTGTAGTCTGCAGATAAAGACGACACAGCGTATCTTACCTGTAGTCTGCAGATAAAGACGACACAACGTATTTTACCTGTAATCTGCAGATAAAGACGACACAGCGTATCTTACCTGTAGTCTGCGGATAAAGACGACACAACGTATCTTACCTGTAGTCTGCAGATAAAGACGACACAGCGTATCTTACCGGTGTCTGCAGATAAAGACGACAGAACGTATCTTACCTGTAGTCTGCAGATAAAGACGACACAACGTATCTTACCTGTAGTCTGCAGATAAAGACGACACAACGTATCTTACCGGTGTCTGCAGATAAAGACGACACAACGTATCTTACCTGTAGTCTGCAGATAAAGACGACACAGCGTATCTTACCTGTAGTCTGCAGATAAAGACGACACAACGTATTTTACCTGTAATCTGCAGATAAAGACGACACAGCGTATCTTACCTGTAGTCTGCGGATAAAGACGACACAACGTATCTTACCTGTAGTCTGCAGATAAAGACGACACAGCGTATCTTACCGGTGTCTGCAGATAAAGACGACACAACGTATCTTACCTGTAGTCTGCAGATAAAGACGACACAACGTATCTTACCGGTGTCTGCAGATAAAGACGACACAGCGTATCTTACCTGTAGTCTGCAGATGAAGACGACACAGCGTATCTTACCTGTAGTCTGCAGATAAAGACGACACAGCGTATCTTACCGGTGTCTGCAGATAAAGACGACACAGCGTATCTTACCTGTAGTCTGCAGATAAAGACGACACAACGTATTTTACCTGTAATCTGCGGATAAAGACGACACAGCGTATCTTACCTGTAGTCTGCGGATAAAGACGACACAACGTATCTTACCTGTAGTCTGCAGATAAACACGACACAGTGTATCTTACCGGTGTCTGCAGATAAAGACGACACAACGTATCTTACCTGTAGTCTGCAGATAAAGACGACACAACGTATCTTACCGGTGTCTGCAGATAAAGACGACACAACGTATATCTTACCTGTAGTCTGCAGATAAAGACGACACAACGTATCTTACCTGTAGTCTACAGATAAAGACGACACAGCGTATCTTACCTGTAGTCTGCAGATAAAGACGACACAGCGTATCTTACCGGTGTCTGCAGATAAAGACGACACAGCGTATCTTACCTGTAGTCTGCAGATAAAGACGACACAACGTATCTTACCGGTGTCTGCAGATAAAGACGACACAGCGTATCTTACCTGTAGTCTGCAGATAAAGACGACACAGCGTATCTTACCTGTAGTCTGCAGATAAAGACGAGACAACGTATTTTACCTGTAATCTGCAGATAAAGACGACACAGCGTATCTTACCGGTGTCTGCAGATAAAGACGACACAACGTATCTTACCTGTAGTCTGCAGATAAAGACGACACAACGTATCTTACCGGTGTCTGCAGATAAAGACGACACAACGTATCTTACCTGTAGTCTGCAGATAAAGACGACACAGCGTATCTTACCTGTAGTCTGCAGATAAAGACGACACAACGTATTTTACCTGTAATCTGCGGATAAAGACGACACAGCGTATCTTACCTGTAGTCTGCGGATAAAGACGACACAACGTATCTTACCTGTAGTCTGCAGATAAAGACGACACAGTGTATCTTACCGGTGTCTGCAGATAAAGACGACACAACGTATCTTACCTGTAGTCTGCAGATAAAGACGACACAACGTATCTTACCGGTGTCTGCAGATAAAGACGACACAACGTATATCTTACCTGTAGTCTGCAGATAAAGACGACACAACGTATCTTACCTGTAGTCTGCAGATAAAGACGACACAGCGTATCTTACCTGTAGTCTGCAGATAAAGACGACACAGCGTATCTTACCGGTGTCTGCAGATAAAGACGACACAGCGTATCTTACCTGTAGTCTGCAGATAAAGACGACACAACGTATCTTACCGGTGTCTGCAGATAAAGACGACACAGCGTATCTTACCTGTAGTCTGCAGATAAAGATGACACAGCGTATCTTACCGGTGTCTGCAGATAAAGACGACACAGCGTATCTTACCGGTGTCTGCAGATAAAGACGACACAACGTATATCTTACCTGTAGTCTGCAGATAAAGACGACACAACGTATCTTACCTGTAGTCTGCGGATAAAGACGACACAACGTATCTTACCTGTAGTCTGCAGATAAAGACGACACAATGTATCTTACCTGTAGCCTGCAGATAAAGACGACACAACGTATCTTACCTGTAGTCTGCAGATAAAGACGACACAACGTATCTTACCGGTGTCTGCAGATAAAGACGACACAACGTATTTTACCTGTAATCTGCGGATAAAGACGACACAGCGTATCTTACCTGTAGTCTGCGGATAAAGACGACACAACGTATCTTACCTGTAGTCTGCAGATAAAGACGACACAATGTATCTTACCTGTAGCCTGCAGATAAAGACGACACAACGTATCTTACCTGTAATCTGCGGATAAAGACGACACAGCGTATCTTACCTGTAGTCTGCGGATAAAGACGACACAACGTATCTTACCTGTAGTCTGCAGATAAAGACGACACAATGTATCTTACCTGTAGCCTGCAAATAAAGACGACACAACGTATCTTACCTGTAGTCTGCAGATAAAGACGACACAGTGTATCTTACCGGTGTCTGCAGATAAAGACGACACAACGTATCTTACCTGTAGTCTGCAGATAAAGACGACACAACGTATCTTACCGGTGTCTGCAGATAAAGACGACACAACGTATATCTTACCTGTAGTCTGCAGATAAAGACGACACAACGTATCTTACCTGTAGTCCGCAGATAAAGACGACACAGCGTATCTTACCTGTAGTCTGCAGATAAAGACGACACAACGTATCTTACCTGTAGTCTGCAGATAAAGACGACACAGCGTATCTTACCGGTGTCTGCAGATAAAGACGACACAACGTATCTTACCTGTAGTCTGCAGATAAAGACGACACAACGTATCTTACCGGTGTCTGCAGATAAAGACGACACAACGTATATCTTACCTGTAGTCTGCAGATAAAGACGACACAACGTATCTTACCTGTAGTCTGCGGATAAAGACGACACAACGTATCTTACCTGTAGTCTGCAGATAAAGACGACACAATGTATCTTACCTGTAGCCTGCAGATAAAGACGACACAACGTATCTTACCTGTAGTCTGCAGATAAAGACGACACAACGTATCTTACCGGTGTCTGCAGATAAAGACGACACAACGTATTTTACCTGTAATCTGCGGATAAAGACGACACAGCGTATCTTACCTGTAGTCTGCGGATAAAGACGACACAACGTATCTTACCTGTAGTCTGCAGATAAAGACGACACAATGTATCTTACCTGTAGCCTGCAAATAAAGACGACACAACGTATCTTACCTGTAGTCTGCAGATAAAGACGACACAGTGTATCTTACCGGTGTCTGCAGATAAAGACGACACAACGTATCTTACCTGTAGTCTGCAGATAAAGACGACACAACGTATCTTACCGGTGTCTGCAGATAAAGACGACACAACGTATATCTTACCTGTAGTCTGCAGATAAAGACGACACAACGTATCTTACCTGTAGTCCGCAGATAAAGACGACACAGCGTATCTTACCTGTAGTCTGCAGATAAAGACGACACAGCGTATCTTACCTGTAGTCTGCAGATAAAGACGACCCAACGTATTTTACCTGTAATCTGCAGATAAAGACGACACAGCGTATCTTACCTGTAGTCTGCGGATAAAGACGACACAACGTATCTTACCTGTAGTCTGCAGATAAAGACGACACAGCGTATCTTACCGGTGTCTGCAGATAAAGACGACACAACGTATCTTACCTGTAGTCTGCAGATAAAGACGACACAACGTATCTTACCGGTGTCTGCAGATAAAGACGACACAACGTATCTTACCTGTAGTCTGCAGATAAAGACGACACAGCGTATCTTACCTGTAGTCTGCAGATAAAGACGACACAACGTATCTTACCTGTAGTCTGCAGATAAAGACGACACAACGTATCTTACCGGTGTCTGCAGATAAAGACGACACAACGTATATCTTACCTGTAGTCTGCAGATAAAGACGACACAACGTATCTTACCTGTAGTCTGCAGATAAAGACGACACAGCGTATCTTACCTGTAGTCTGCAGATAAAGACAACACAATGTATCTTACCTGTAGCCTGCAGATAAAGACGACACAACGTATCTTACCTGTAGTCTGCAGATAAAGACGACACAGTGTATCTTACCGGTGTCTGCAGATAAAGACGACACAACGTATCTTACCTGTAGTCTGCAGATAAAGACGACACAACGTATCTTACCGGTGTCTGCAGATAAAGACGACACAACGTATCTTACCTGTAGTCTGCAGATAAAGACGACACAGCGTATCTTACCTGTAGTCTGCAGATAAAGACGACACAACGTATTTTACCTGTAATCTGCGGATAAAGACGACACAGCGTATCTTACCTGTAGTCTGCGGATAAAGACGACACAACGTATCTTACCTGTAGTCTGCAGATAAAGACGACACAGTGTATCTTACCGGTGTCTGCAGATAAAGACGACACAACGTATCTTACCTGTAGTCTGCAGATAAAGACGACACAACGTATCTTACCGGTGTCTGCAGATAAAGACGACACAACGTATATCTTACCTGTAGTCTGCAGATAAAGACGACACAACGTATCTTACCTGTAGTCTGCAGATAAAGACGACACAGCGTATCTTACCTGTAGTCTGCAGATAAAGACGACACAGCGTATCTTACCGGTGTCTGCAGATAAAGACGACACAGCGTATCTTACCTGTAGTCTGCAGATAAAGACGACACAACGTATCTTACCGGTGTCTGCAGATAAAGACGACACAGCGTATCTTACCTGTAGTCTGCAGATAAAGATGACACAGCGTATCTTACCGGTGTCTGCAGATAAAGACGACACAGCGTATCTTACCGGTGTCTGCAGATAAAGACGACACAACGTATATCTTACCTGTAGTCTGCAGATAAAGACGACACAACGTATCTTACCTGTAGTCTGCGGATAAAGACGACACAACGTATCTTACCTGTAGTCTGCAGATAAAGACGACACAATGTATCTTACCTGTAGCCTGCAGATAAAGACGACACAACGTATCTTACCTGTAGTCTGCAGATAAAGACGACACAACGTATCTTACCGGTGTCTGCAGATAAAGACGACACAACGTATTTTACCTGTAATCTGCGGATAAAGACGACACAGCGTATCTTACCTGTAGTCTGCGGATAAAGACGACACAACGTATCTTACCTGTAGTCTGCAGATAAAGACGACACAATGTATCTTACCTGTAGCCTGCAGATAAAGACGACACAACGTATCTTACCTGTAATCTGCGGATAAAGACGACACAGCGTATCTTACCTGTAGTCTGCGGATAAAGACGACACAACGTATCTTACCTGTAGTCTGCAGATAAAGACGACACAATGTATCTTACCTGTAGCCTGCAAATAAAGACGACACAACGTATCTTACCTGTAGTCTGCAGATAAAGACGACACAGTGTATCTTACCGGTGTCTGCAGATAAAGACGACACAACGTATCTTACCTGTAGTCTGCAGATAAAGACGACACAACGTATCTTACCGGTGTCTGCAGATAAAGACGACACAACGTATATCTTACCTGTAGTCTGCAGATAAAGACGACACAACGTATCTTACCTGTAGTCCGCAGATAAAGACGACACAGCGTATCTTACCTGTAGTCTGCAGATAAAGACGACACAACGTATCTTACCTGTAGTCTGCAGATAAAGACGACACAGCGTATCTTACCGGTGTCTGCAGATAAAGACGACACAACGTATCTTACCTGTAGTCTGCAGATAAAGACGACACAACGTATCTTACCGGTGTCTGCAGATAAAGACGACACAACGTATATCTTACCTGTAGTCTGCAGATAAAGACGACACAACGTATCTTACCTGTAGTCTGCGGATAAAGACGACACAACGTATCTTACCTGTAGTCTGCAGATAAAGACGACACAATGTATCTTACCTGTAGCCTGCAGATAAAGACGACACAACGTATCTTACCTGTAGTCTGCAGATAAAGACGACACAACGTATCTTACCGGTGTCTGCAGATAAAGACGACACAACGTATTTTACCTGTAATCTGCGGATAAAGACGACACAGCGTATCTTACCTGTAGTCTGCGGATAAAGACGACACAACGTATCTTACCTGTAGTCTGCAGATAAAGACGACACAATGTATCTTACCTGTAGCCTGCAAATAAAGACGACACAACGTATCTTACCTGTAGTCTGCAGATAAAGACGACACAGTGTATCTTACCGGTGTCTGCAGATAAAGACGACACAACGTATCTTACCTGTAGTCTGCAGATAAAGACGACACAACGTATCTTACCGGTGTCTGCAGATAAAGACGACACAACGTATATCTTACCTGTAGTCTGCAGATAAAGACGACACAACGTATCTTACCTGTAGTCCGCAGATAAAGACGACACAGCGTATCTTACCTGTAGTCTGCAGATAAAGACGACACAGCGTATCTTACCTGTAGTCTGCAGATAAAGACGACCCAACGTATTTTACCTGTAATCTGCAGATAAAGACGACACAGCGTATCTTACCTGTAGTCTGCGGATAAAGACGACACAACGTATCTTACCTGTAGTCTGCAGATAAAGACGACACAGCGTATCTTACCGGTGTCTGCAGATAAAGACGACACAACGTATCTTACCTGTAGTCTGCAGATAAAGACGACACAACGTATCTTACCGGTGTCTGCAGATAAAGACGACACAACGTATCTTACCTGTAGTCTGCAGATAAAGACGACACAGCGTATCTTACCTGTAGTCTGCAGATAAAGACGACACAACGTATTTTACCTGTAATCTGCAGATAAAGACGACACAGCGTATCTTACCTGTAGTCTGCGGATAAAGACGACACAACGTATCTTACCTGTAGTCTGCAGATAAAGACGACACAGCGTATCTTACCGGTGTCTGCAGATAAAGACGACACAACGTATCTTACCTGTAGTCTGCAGATAAAGACGACACAACGTATCTTACCGGTGTCTGCAGATAAAGACGACACAGCGTATCTTACCTGTAGTCTGCAGATGAAGACGACACAGCGTATCTTACCTGTAGTTTGCAGATAAAGACGACACAGCGTATCTTACCGGTGTCTGCAGATAAAGACGACACAGCGTATCTTACCTGTAGTCTGCAGATAAAGACGACACAACGTATTTTACCTGTAATCTGCGGATAAAGACGACACAGCGTATCTTACCTGTAGTCTGCGGATAAAGACGACACAACGTATCTTACCTGTAGTCTGCAGATAAAGACGACACAGTGTATCTTACCGGTGTCTGCAGATAAAGACGACAGAACGTATCTTACCTGTAGTCTGCAGATAAAGACGACACAACGTATCTTACCGGTGTCTGCAGATAAAGACGACAAAACGTATATCTTACCTGTAGTCTGCAGATAAAGACGACACAACGTATCTTACCTGTAGTCTGCAGATAAAGACGACACAGTGTATCTTACCTGTAGTCTGCAGATAAAGACGACACAGCGTATCTTACCGGTGTCTGCAGATAAAGACGACACAGCGTATCTTACCTGTAGTCTGCAGATAAAGACGACACAACGTATCTTACCGGTGTCTGCAGATAAAGACGACACAGCGTATCTTACCTGTAGTCTGCAGATAAAGATGACACAGCGTATCTTACCTGTAGTCTGCAGATAAAGACGACACAACGTATTTTACCTGTAATCTGCAGATAAAGACGACACAGCGTATCTTACCTGTAGTCTGCGGATAAAGACGACACAACGCATTTTACCTGTAGTCTGCAGATAAAGACGACACAGCGTATCTTACCGGTATCTGCAGATAAAGACGACACAACGTATCTTACCTGTAGTCTGCAGATAAAGACGACACAACGTATCTTACCGGTGTCTGCAGATAAAGACGACACAACGTATCTTACCTGTAGTCTGCAGATAAAGACGACACAACGTATCTTACCTGTAGTCTGCAGATAAAGACGACACAGCGTATCTTACCTGTAGTCTGCAGATAAAGACGACACAGCGTATCTTACCTGTAGTCTGCAGATAAAGACGACACAGCGTATCTTACCTGTAGTCTGCAGATAAAGACGACCCAACGTATTTTACCTGTAATCTGCAGATAAAGACGACACAGCGTATCTTACCTGTAGTCTGCGGATAAAGACGACACAACGTATCTTACCTGTAGTCTGCAGATAAAGACGACACAGCGTATCTTACCGGTGTCTGCAGATAAAGACGACACAACGTATCTTACCTGTAGTCTGCAGATAAAGACGACACAACGTATCTTACCGGTGTCTGCAGATAAAGACGACACAACGTATCTTACCTGTAGTCTGCAGATAAAGACGACACAACGTATCTTACCTGTAGTCTGCAGATAAAGACGACACAGCGTATCTTACCTGTAGTCTGCAGATAAAGACGACACAGCGTATCTTACCTGTAGTCTGCAGATAAAGACGACACAGCGTATCTTACCTGTAGTCTGCAGATAAAGACGACACAGCGTATCTTACTTGTAGTCTGCAGATAAAGACGACACAGCGTATCTTACCTGTAGTCTGCAGATAAAGACGACACAACGTATTTTACCTGTAATCTGCGGATAAAGACGACACAGCGTATCTTACCTGTAGTCTGCGGATAAAGACGACACAACGTATCTTACCTGTAGTCTGCAGATAAAGACGACACAATGTATCTTACCTGTAGCCTGCAGATAAAGACGACACAACGTATCTTACCTGTAGTCTGCAGATAAAGACGACACAGTGTATCTTACCGGTGTCTGCAGATAAAGACGACACAACGTATCTTACCTGTAGTCTGCAGATAAAGACGACACAACGTATCTTACCGGTGTCTGCAGATAAAGACGACACAACGTATATCTTACCTGTAGTCTGCAGATAAAGACGACACAACGTATCTTACCTGTAGTCTGCAGAGAAAGACGACACAGCGTATCTTACCTGTAGTCTGCAGATAAAGACGACACAGCGTATCTTACCTGTAGTCTGCAGATAAAGACGACACAGCGTATCTTACCTGTAGTCTGCAGATAAAGACGACCCAACGTATTTTACCTGTAATCTGCAGATAAAGACGACACAGCGTATCTTACCTGTAGTCTGCGGATAAAGACGACACAACGTATCTTACCTGTAGTCTGCAGATAAAGACGACACAGCGTATCTTACCGGTGTCTGCAGATAAAGACGACACAACGTATCTTACCTGTAGTCTGCAGATAAAGACGACACAACGTATCTTACCGGTGTCTGCAGATAAAGACGACACAACGTATCTTACCTGTAGTCTGCAGATAAAGACGACACAACGTATCTTACCTGTAGTCTGCAGATAAAGACGACACAGCGTATCTTACCTGTAGTCTGCAGATAAAGACGACACAGCGTATCTTACCTGTAGTCTGCAGATAAAGACGACACAGCGTATCTTACCTGTAGTCTGCAGATAAAGACGACACAGCGTATCTTACCTGTAGTCTGCGGATAAAGACGACACAGCGTATCTTACCTGTAGTCTGCGGATAAAGACGACACAACGTATTTTACCTGTAATCTGCGGATAAAGACGACACAGCGTATCTTACCTGTAGTCTGCGGATAAAGACGACACAACGTATCTTACCTGTAGTCTGCGGATAAAGACGACACAACGTATCTTACCTGTAGCCTGCAGATAAAGACGACACAACGTATCTTACCTGTAGTCTGCAGATAAAGACGACACAGTGTATCTTACCGGTGTCTGCAGATAAAGACGACAAAACGTATCTTACCTGTAGTCTGCAGATAAAGACGACACAACGTATCTTACCGGTGTCTGCAGATAAAGACGACACAACGTATATCTTACCTGTAGTCTGCAGATAAAGACGACACAACGTATCTTACCTGTAGTCTGCAGATAAAGACGACACAGCGTATCTTACCTGTAGTCTGCAGATAAAGACGACACAACGTATCTTACCTGTAGTCTGCAGATAAAGACGACACAACGTATCTTACCGGTGTCTGCAGATAAAGACGACACAACGTATATCTTACCTGTAGTCTGCAGATAAAGACGACACAACGTATCTTACCTGTAGTCTGCAGATAAAGACGACACAGCGTATCTTACCTGTAGTCTGCAGATAAAGACGACACAGCGTATCTTACCGGTGTCTGCAGATAAAGACGACACAGCGTATCTTACCTGTAGTCTGCAGATAAAGACGACACAACGTATCTTACCGGTGTCTGCAGATAAAGACGACACAGCGTATCTTACCTGTAGTCTGCAGATAAAGATGACACAGCGTATCTTACCTGTAGTCTGCAGATAAAGACGACACAACGTATTTTACCTGTAATCTGCAGATAAAGACGACACAGCGTATCTTACCTGTAGTCTGCGGATAAAGACGACACAACGCATTTTACCTGTAGTCTGCAGATAAAGACGACACAGCGTATCTTACCGGTATCTGCAGATAAAGACGACACAACGTATCTTACCTGTAGTCTGCAGATAAAGACGACACAACGTATCTTACCGGTGTCTGCAGATAAAGACGACACAACGTATCTTACCTGTAGTCTGCAGATAAAGACGACACAACGTATCTTACCTGTAGTCTGCAGATAAAGACGACACAGCGTATCTTACCTGTAGTCTGCAGATAAAGACGACACAGCGTATCTTACCTGTAGTCTGCAGATAAAGACGACACAGCGTATCTTACCTGTAGTCTGCAGATAAAGACGACCCAACGTATTTTACCTGTAATCTGCAGATAAAGACGACACAGCGTATCTTACCTGTAGTCTGCGGATAAAGACGACACAACGTATCTTACCTGTAGTCTGCAGATAAAGACGACACAGCGTATCTTACCGGTGTCTGCAGATAAAGACGACACAACGTATCTTACCTGTAGTCTGCAGATAAAGACGACACAACGTATCTTACCTGTAGTCTGCAGATAAAGACGACACAGCGTATCTTACCTGTAGTCTGCAGATAAAGACGACACAGCGTATCTTACCTGTAGTCTGCAGATAAAGACGACACAGCGTATCTTACCTGTAGTCTGCAGATAAAGACGACACAGCGTATCTTACCTGTAGTCTGCAGATAAAGACGACACAGCGTATCTTACCTGTAGTCTGCAGATAAAGACGACACAACGTATTTTACCTGTAATCTGCGGATAAAGACGACACAGCGTATCTTACCTGTAGTCTGCGGATAAAGACGACACAACGTATCTTACCTGTAGCCTGCAGATAAAGACGACACAATGTATCTTACCTGTAGCCTGCAGATAAAGACGACACAACGTATCTTACCTGTAGTCTGCAGATAAAGACGACACAGTGTATCTTACCGGTGTCTGCAGATAAAGACGACACAACGTATCTTACCTGTAGTCTGCAGATAAAGACGACACAACGTATCTTACCGGTGTCTGCAGATAAAGACGACACAACGTATATCTTACCTGTAGTCTGCAGATAAAGACGACACAACGTATCTTACCTGTAGTCTGCAGATAAAGACGACACAGCGTATCTTACCTGTAGTCTGCAGATAAAGACGACACAGCGTATCTTACCTGTAGTCTGCAGATAAAGACGACACAGCGTATCTTACCTGTAGTCTGCAGATAAAGACGACCCAACGTATTTTACCTGTAATCTGCAGATAAAGACGACACAGCGTATCTTACCTGTAGTCTGCGGATAAAGACGACACAACGTATCTTACCTGTAGTCTGCAGATAAAGACGACACAGCGTATCTTACCGGTGTCTGCAGATAAAGACGACACAACGTATCTTACCTGTAGTCTGCAGATAAAGACGACACAACGTATCTTACCGGTGTCTGCAGATAAAGACGACACAACGTATCTTACCTGTAGTCTGCAGATAAAGACGACACAACGTATCTTACCTGTAGTCTGCAGATAAAGACGACACAGCGTATCTTACCTGTAGTCTGCAGATAAAGACGACACAGCGTATCTTACCTGTAGTCTGCAGATAAAGACGACACAGCGTATCTTACCTGTAGTCTGCAGATAAAGACGACACAGCGTATCTTACCTGTAGTCTGCGGATAAAGACGACACAGCGTATCTTACCTGTAGTCTGCGGATAAAGACGACACAACGTATTTTACCTGTAATCTGCGGATAAAGACGACACAGCGTATCTTACCTGTAGTCTGCGGATAAAGACGACACAACGTATCTTACCTGTAGTCTGCAGATAAAGACGACACAATGTATCTTACCTGTAGCCTGCAGATAAAGACGACACAACGTATCTTACCTGTAGTCTGCAGATAAAGACGACACAGTGTATCTTACCGGTGTCTGCAGATAAAGACGACACAACGTATCTTACCTGTAGTCTGCAGATAAAGACGACACAACGTATCTTACCGGTGTCTGCAGATAAAGACGACACAACGTATATCTTACCTGTAGTCTGCAGATAAAGACGACACAACGTATCTTACCTGTAGTCTGCAGATAAAGACGACACAGCGTATCTTACCTGTAGTCTGCAGATAAAGACGACACAGCGTATCTTACCTGTAGTCTGCAGATAAAGACGACACAGCGTATCTTACCGGTGTCTGCAGATAAATATGACACAGCGTATCTTACCTGTAGTCTGCAGATAAAGACGACACAACGTATCTTACCTGTAGTCTGCAGATAAAGACGACACAGCGTATCTTACCTGTAGTCTGCAGATAAAGACGACACAGCGTATCTTACCTGTAGTCTGCAGATAAAGACGACACAACGTATTTTACCTGTAATCTGCGGATAAAGACGACACAGCGTATCTTACCTGTAGTCTGCGGATAAAGACGACACAACGTATCTTACCTGTAGTCTGCGGATAAAGACGACACAACGTATCTTACCTGTAGCCTGCAGATAAAGACGACACAACGTATCTTACCTGTAGTCTGCAGATAAAGACGACACAGCGTATCTTACCTGTAGTCTGCAGATAAAGACGACACAGCGTATCTTACCTGTAGTCTGCAGATAAAGACGACACAGCGTATCTTACCTGTAGTCTGCAGATAAAGACGACACAGCGTATCTTACCTGTAGTCTGCAGATAAAGACGACACAGCGTATCTTACCTGTAGTCTGCGGATAAAGACGACACAGCGTATCTTACCTGTAGTCTGCGGATAAAGACGACACAACGTATTTTACCTGTAATCTGCGGATAAAGACGACACAGCGTATCTTACCTGTAGTCTGCGGATAAAGACGACACAACGTATCTTACCTGTAGTCTGCAGATAAAGACGACACAACGTATCTTACCTGTAGTCTGCAGATAAAGACGACACAGCGTATCTTACCTGTAGTCTGCAGATAAAGACGACACAGCGTATCTTACCGGTGTCTGCAGATAAAGACGACACAGCGTATCTTACCTGTAGTCTGCAGATAAAGACGACACAACGTATCTTACCGGTGTCTGCAGATAAAGACGACACAGCGTATCTTACCTGTAGTCTGCAGATAAAGATGACACAGCGTATCTTACCTGTAGTCTGCAGATAAAGACGACACAACGTATTTTACCTGTAATCTGCAGATAAAGACGACACAGCGTATCTTACCTGTAGTCTGCGGATAAAGACGACACAACGCATTTTACCTGTAGTCTGCAGATAAAGACGACACAGCGTATCTTACCGGTATCTGCAGATAAAGACGACACAACGTATCTTACCTGTAGTCTGCAGATAAAGACGACACAACGTATCTTACCGGTGTCTGCAGATAAAGACGACACAACGTATCTTACCTGTAGTCTGCAGATAAAGACGACACAACGTATCTTACCTGTAGTCTGCAGATAAAGACGACACACCGTATCTTACCTGTAGTCTGCAGATAAAGACGACACAGCGTATCTTACCTGTAGTCTGCAGATAAAGACGACACAGCGTATCTTACCTGTAGTCTGCAGATAAAGACGACCCAACGTATTTTACCTGTAATCTGCAGATAAAGACGACACAGCGTATCTTACCTGTAGTCTGCGGATAAAGACGACACAACGTATCTTACCTGTAGTCTGCAGATAAAGACGACACAGCGTATCTTACCGGTGTCTGCAGATAAAGACGACACAACGTATCTTACCTGTAGTCTGCAGATAAAGACGACACAACGTATCTTACCGGTGTCTGCAGATAAAGACGACACAACGTATCTTACCTGTAGTCTGCAGATAAAGACGACACAACGTATCTTACCTGTAGTCTGCAGATAAAGACGACACAGCGTATCTTACCTGTAGTCTGCAGATAAAGACGACACAGCGTATCTTACCTGTAGTCTGCAGATAAAGACGACACAGCGTATCTTACCTGTAGTCTGCAGATAAAGACGACACAGCGTATCTTGCCTGTAGTCTGCAGATAAAGACGACACAGCGTATCTTACCTGTAGTCTACGGATAAAGACGACACAACGTATCTTACCTGTAGTCTGCAGATAAAGACGACACAATGTATCTTACCTGTAGCCTGCAGATAAAGACGACACAACGTATCTTACCTGTAGTCTGCAGATAAAGACGACACAGTGTATCTTACCGGTGTCTGCAGATAAAGACGACACAACGTATCTTACCTGTAGTCTGCAGATAAAGACGACACAACGTATCTTACCGGTGTCTGCAGATAAAGACGACACAACGTATATCTTACCTGTAGTCTGCAGATAAAGACGACACAACGTATCTTACCTGTAGTCTGCAGATAAAGACGACACAGCGTATCTTACCTGTAGTCTGCAGATAAAGACGACACAGCGTATCTTACCTGTAGTCTGCAGATAAAGACGACACAGCGTATCTTACCTGTAGTCTGCAGATAAAGACGACCCAACGTATTTTACCTGTAATGTGCAGATAAAGACGACACAGCGTATCTTACCTGTAGTCTGCAGATAAAGACGACACAACGTATCTTACCTGTAGTCTGCAGATAAAGACGACACAGCGTATCTTACCTGTAGTCTGCAGATAAAGACGACACAGCGTATCTTACCTGTAGTCTGCAGATAAAGACGACACAGCGTATCTTACCGGTGTCTGCAGATAAATATGACACAGCGTATCTTACCTGTAGTCTGCAGATAAAGACGACACAACGTATCTTACCTGTAGTCTGCAGATAAAGACGACACAGTGTATCTTACCGGTGTCTGCAGATAAAGACGACACAACGTATCTTACCTGTAGTCTGCAGATAAAGACGACACAACGTATCTTACCGGTGTCTGCAGATAAAGACGACACAACGTATATCTTACCTGTAGTCTGCAGATAAAGACGACACAACGTATCTTACCTGTAGTCTGCAGATAAAGACGACACAGCGTATCTTACCTGTAGTCTGCAGATAAAGACGACACAACGTATCTTACCTGTAGTCTGCAGATAAAGACGACACAACGTATCTTACCGGTGTCTGCAGATAAAGACGACACAACGTATATCTTACCTGTAGTCTGCAGATAAAGACGACACAACGTATCTTACCTGTAGTCTGCAGATAAAGACGACACAGCGTATCTTACCTGTAGTCTGCAGATAAAGACGACACAGCGTATCTTACCGGTGTCTGCAGATAAAGACGACACAACGTATCTTACCGGTGTCTGCAGATAAAGACGACACAGCGTATCTTACCTGTAGTCTGCAGATAAAGATGACACAGCGTATCTTACCTGTAGTCTGCAGATAAAGACGACACAACGTATTTTACCTGTAATCTGCAGATAAAGACGACACAGCGTATCTTACCTGTAGTCTGCGGATAAAGACGACACAACGCATTTTACCTGTAGTCTGCAGATAAAGACGACACAGCGTATCTTACCGGTATCTGCAGATAAAGACGACACAACGTATCTTACCTGTAGTCTGCAGATAAAGACGACACAACGTATCTTACCGGTGTCTGCAGATAAAGACGACACAACGTATCTTACCTGTAGTCTGCAGATAAAGACGACACAACGTATCTTACCTGTAGTCTGCAGATAAAGACGACACAGCGTATCTTACCTGTAGTCTGCAGATAAAGACGACACAGCGTATCTTACCTGTAGTCTGCAGATAAAGACGACACAGCGTATCTTACCGGTGTCTGCAGATAAATATGACACAGCGTATCTTACCTGTAGTCTGCAGATAAAGACGACACAACGTATCTTACCTGTAGTCTGCAGATAAAGACGACACAGTGTATCTTACCGGTGTCTGCAGATAAAGACGACACAACGTATCTTACCTGTAGTCTGCAGATAAAGACGACACAACGTATCTTACCGGTGTCTGCAGATAAAGACGACACAACGTATATCTTACCTGTAGTCTGCAGATAAAGACGACACAACGTATCTTACCTGTAGTCTGCAGATAAAGACGACACAGCGTATCTTACCTGTAGTCTGCAGAGAAAGACGACACAACGTATCTTACCTGTAGTCTGCAGATAAAGACGACACAACGTATCTTACCGGTGTCTGCAGATAAAGACGACACAACGTATATCTTACCTGTAGTCTGCAGATAAAGACGACACAACGTATCTTACCTGTAGTCTGCAGATAAAGACGACACAGCGTATCTTACCTGTAGTCTGCAGATAAAGACGACACAGCGTATCTTACCGGTGTCTGCAGATAAAGACGACACAGCGTATCTTACCTGTAGTCTGCAGATAAAGACGACACAACGTATCTTACCGGTGTCTGCAGATAAAGACGACACAGCGTATCTTACCTGTAGTCTGCAGATAAAGATGACACAGCGTATCTTACCTGTAGTCTGCAGATAAAGACGACACAACGTATTTTACCTGTAATCTGCAGATAAAGACGACACAGCGTATCTTACCTGTAGTCTGCGGATAAAGACGACACAACGCATTTTACCTGTAGTCTGCAGATAAAGACGACACAGCGTATCTTACCGGTATCTGCAGATAAAGACGACACAACGTATCTTACCTGTAGTCTGCAGATAAAGACGACACAACGTATCTTACCGGTGTCTGCAGATAAAGACGACACAACGTATCTTACCTGTAGTCTGCAGATAAAGACGACACAACGTATCTTACCTGTAGTCTGCAGATAAAGACGACACAGCGTATCTTACCTGTAGTCTGCAGATAAAGACGACACAGCGTATCTTACCTGTAGTCTGCAGATAAAGACGACACAGCGTATCTTACCTGTAGTCTGCAGATAAAGACGACCCAACGTATTTTACCTGTAATCTGCAGATAAAGACGACACAGCGTATCTTACCTGTAGTCTGCGGATAAAGACGACACAACGTATCTTACCTGTAGTCTGCAGATAAAGACGACACAGCGTATCTTACCGGTGTCTGCAGATAAAGACGACACAACGTATCTTACCTGTAGTCTGCAGATAAAGACGACACAACGTATCTTACCTGTAGTCTGCAGATAAAGACGACACAGCGTATCTTACCTGTAGTCTGCAGATAAAGACGACACAGCGTATCTTACCTGTAGTCTGCAGATAAAGACGACACAGCGTATCTTACCTGTAGTCTGCAGATAAAGACGACACAGCGTATCTTACCTGTAGTCTGCAGATAAAGACGACACAGCGTATCTTACCTGTAGTCTGCAGATAAAGACGACACAACGTATTTTACCTGTAATCTGCGGATAAAGACGACACAGCGTATCTTACCTGTAGTCTGCGGATAAAGACGACACAACGTATCTTACCTGTAGCCTGCAGATAAAGATGACACAATGTATCTTACCTGTAGCCTGCAGATAAAGACGACACAACGTATCTTACCTGTAGTCTGCAGATAAAGACGACACAGTGTATCTTACCGGTGTCTGCAGATAAAGACGACACAACGTATCTTACCTGTAGTCTGCAGATAAAGACGACACAACGTATCTTACCGGTGTCTGCAGATAAAGACGACACAACGTATATCTTACCTGTAGTCTGCAGATAAAGACGACACAACGTATCTTACCTGTAGTCTGCAGATAAAGACGACACAGCGTATCTTACCTGTAGTCTGCAGATAAAGACGACACAGCGTATCTTACCTGTAGTCTGCAGATAAAGACGACACAGCGTATCTTACCTGTAGTCTGCAGATAAAGACGACCCAACGTATTTTACCTGTAATCTGCAGATAAAGACGACACAGCGTATCTTACCTGTAGTCTGCGGATAAAGACGACACAACGTATCTTACCTGTAGTCTGCAGATAAAGACGACACAGCGTATCTTACCGGTGTCTGCAGATAAAGACGACACAACGTATCTTACCTGTAGTCTGCAGATAAAGACGACACAACGTATCTTACCGGTGTCTGCAGATAAAGACGACACAACGTATCTTACCTGTAGTCTGCAGATAAAGACGACACAACGTATCTTACCTGTAGTCTGCAGATAAAGACGACACAGCGTATCTTACCTGTAGTCTGCAGATAAAGACGACACAGCGTATCTTACCTGTAGTCTGCAGATAAAGACGACACAGCGTATCTTACCTGTAGTCTGCAGATAAAGACGACACAGCGTATCTTACCTGTAGTCTGCGGATAAAGACGACACAGCGTATCTTACCTGTAGTCTGCGGATAAAGACGACACAACGTATTTTACCTGTAATCTGCGGATAAAGACGACACAGCGTATCTTACCTGTAGTCTGCGGATAAAGACGACACAACGTATCTTACCTGTAGTCTGCAGATAAAGACGACACAATGTATCTTACCTGTAGCCTGCAGATAAAGACGACACAACGTATCTTACCTGTAGTCTGCAGATAAAGACGACACAGTGTATCTTACCGGTGTCTGCAGATAAAGACGACACAACGTATCTTACCTGTAGTCTGCAGATAAAGACGACACAACGTATCTTACCGGTGTCTGCAGATAAAGACGACACAACGTATATCTTACCTGTAGTCTGCAGATAAAGACGACACAACGTATCTTACCTGTAGTCTGCAGATAAAGACGACACAGCGTATCTTACCTGTAGTCTGCAGATAAAGACGACACAGCGTATCTTACCTGTAGTCTGCAGATAAAGACGACACAGCGTATCTTACCGGTGTCTGCAGATAAATATGACACAGCGTATCTTACCTGTAGTCTGCAGATAAAGACGACACAACGTATCTTACCTGTAGTCTGCAGATAAAGACGACACAGCGTATCTTACCTGTAGTCTGCAGATAAAGACGACACAACGTATTTTACCTGTAATCTGCGGATAAAGACGACACAGCGTATCTTACCTGTAGTCTGCGGATAAAGACGACACAACGTATCTTACCTGTAGTCTGCGGATAAAGACGACACAACGTATCTTACCTGTAGCCTGCAGATAAAGATGACACAAAGTATCTTACCTGTAGTCTGCAGATAAAGACGACACAGCGTATCTTACCTGTAGTCTGCAGATAAAGACGACACAGCGTATCTTACCTGTAGTCTGCAGATAAAGACGACACAGCGTATCTTACCTGTAGTCTGCAGATAAAGACGACACAGCGTATCTTACCTGTAGTCTGCAGATAAAGACGACACAGCGTATCTTACCTGTAGTCTGCGGATAAAGACGACACAGCGTATCTTACCTGTAGTCTGCGGATAAAGACGACACAACGTATTTTACCTGTAATCTGCGGATAAAGACGACACAGCGTATCTTACCTGTAGTCTGCGGATAAAGACGACACAACGTATCTTACCTGTAGTCTGCAGATAAAGACGACACAGCGTATCTTACCGGTGTCTGCAGATAAAGACGACACAACGTATCTTACCTGTAGTCTGCAGATAAAGACGACACAACGTATCTTACCTGTAGTCTGCAGATAAAGACGACACAGCGTATCTTACCTGTAGTCTGCAGATAAAGACGACACAGCGTATCTTACCTGTAGTCTGCAGATAAAGACGACACAGCGTATCTTACCTGTAGTCTGCAGATAAAGACGACACAGCGTATCTTACCTGTAGTCTGCAGATAAAGACGACACAGCGTATCTTACCTGTAGTCTGCAGATAAAGACGACACAACGTATTTTACCTGTAATCTGCGGATAAAGACGACACAGCGTATCTTACCTGTAGTCTGCGGATAAAGACGACACAACGTATCTTACCTGTAGCCTGCAGATAAAGATGACACAATGTATCTTACCTGTAGCCTGCAGATAAAGACGACACAACGTATCTTACCTGTAGTCTGCAGATAAAGACGACACAGTGTATCTTACCGGTGTCTGCAGATAAAGACGACACAACGTATCTTACCTGTAGTCTGCAGATAAAGACGACACAACGTATCTTACCGGTGTCTGCAGATAAAGACGACACAACGTATATCTTACCTGTAATCTGCAGATAAAGACGACACAACGTATCTTACCTGTAGTCTGCAGATAAAGACGACACAGCGTATCTTACCTGTAGTCTGCAGATAAAGACGACACAGCGTATCTTACCTGTAGTCTGCAGATAAAGACGACACAGCGTATCTTACCTGTAGTCTGCAGATAAAGACGACCCAACGTATTTTACCTGTAATCTGCAGATAAAGACGACACAGCGTATCTTACATGTAGTCTGCGGATAAAGACGACACAACGTATCTTACCTGTAGTCTGCAGATAAAGACGACACAGCGTATCTTACCGGTGTCTGCAGATAAAGACGACACAACGTATCTTACCTGTAGTCTGCAGATAAAGACGACACAACGTATCTTACCGGTGTCTGCAGATAAAGACGACACAACGTATCTTACCTGTAGTCTGCAGATAAAGACGACACAACGTATTTTACCTGTAGTCTGCAGATAAAGACGACACAGCGTATCTTACCTGTAGTCTGCAGATAAAGACGACACAGCGTATCTTACCTGTAGTCTGCAGATAAAGACGACACAGCGTATCTTACCTGTAGTCTGCAGATAAAGACGACACAGCGTATCTTACCTGTAGTCTGCGGATAAAGACGACACAGCGTATCTTACCTGTAGTCTGCGGATAAAGACGACACAACGTATTTTACCTGTAATCTGCGGATAAAGACGACACAGCGTATCTTACCTGTAGTCTGCGGATAAAGACGACACAACGTATCTTACCTGTAGTCTGCAGATAAAGACGACACAATGTATCTTACCTGTAGCCTGCAGATAAAGACGACACAACGTATCTTACCTGTAGTCTGCAGATAAAGACGACACAGTGTATCTTACCGGTGTCTGCAGATAAAGACGACACAACGTATCTTACCTGTAGTCTGCAGATAAAGACGACACAACGTATCTTACCGGTGTCTGCAGATAAAGACGACACAACGTATATCTTACCTGTAGTCTGCAGATAAAGACGACACAACGTATCTTACCTGTAGTCTGCAGATAAAGACGACACAGCGTATCTTACCTGTAGTCTGCAGATAAAGACGACACAGCGTATCTTACCTGTAGTCTGCAGATAAAGACGACACAGCGTATCTTACCGGTGTCTGCAGATAAATATGACACAGCGTATCTTACCTGTAGTCTGCAGATAAAGACGACACAACGTATCTTACCTGTAGTCTGCAGATAAAGACGACACAGCGTATCTTACCTGTAGTCTGCAGATAAAGACGACACAGCGTATCTTACCTGTAGTCTGCAGATAAAGACGACACAACGTATTTTACCTGTAATCTGCGGATAAAGACGACACAGCGTATCTTACCTGTTGTCTGCGGATAAAGACGACACAACGTATCTTACCTGTAGTCTGCAGATAAAGACGACACAACGTATCTTACCTGTAGCCTGCAGATAAAGATGACACAACGTATCTTACCTGTAGTCTGCAGATAAAGACGACACAGCGTATCTTACCTGTAGTCTGCAGATAAAGACGACACAGCGTATCTTACCTGTAGTCTGCAGATAAAGACGACACAGCGTATCTTACCTGTAGTCTGCAGATAAAGACGACACAGCGTATCTTACCTGTAGTCTGCAGATAAAGACGACACAGCGTATCTTACCTGTAGTCTGCGGATAAAGACGACACAGCGTATCTTACCTGTAGTCTGCGGATAAAGACGACACAACGTATTTTACCTGTAATCTGCGGATAAAGACGACACAGCGTATCTTACCTGTAGTCTGCGGATAAAGACGACACAACGTATCTTACCTGTAGTCTGCAGATAAAGACGACACAATGTATCTTACCTGTAGCCTGCAGATAAAGACGACACAACGTATCTTACCTGTAGTCTGCAGATAAAGACGACACAGTGTATCTTACCGGTGTCTGCAGATAAAGACGACACAACGTATCTTACCTGTAGTCTGCAGATAAAGACGACACAACGTATCTTACCGGTGTCTGCAGATAAAGACGACACAACGTATATCTTACCTGTAGTCTGCAGATAAAGACGACACAACGTATCTTACCTGTAGTCTGCAGATAAAGACGACACAGCGTATCTTACCTGTAGTCTGCAGATAAAGACGACACAACGTATCTTACCTGTAGTCTGCAGATAAAGACGACACAACGTATCTTACCGGTGTCTGCAGATAAAGACGACACAACGTATATCTTACCTGTAGTCTGCAGATAAAGACGACACAACGTATCTTACCTGTAGTCTGCAGATAAAGACGACACAGCGTATCTTACCTGTAGTCTGCAGATAAAGACGACACAGCGTATCTTACCGGTGTCTGCAGATAAAGACGACAGAGCGTATCTTACCTGTAGTCTGCAGATAAAGACGACACAACGTATCTTACCGGTGTCTGCAGATAAAGACGACACAGCGTATCTTACCTGTAGTCTGCAGATAAAGATGACACAGCGTATCTTACCTGTAGTCTGCAGATAAAGACGACACAACGTATTTTACCTGTAATCTGCAGATAAAGACGACACAGCGTATCTTACCTGTAGTCTGCGGATAAAGACGACACAACGCATTTTACCTGTAGTCTGCAGATAAAGACGACACAGCGTATCTTACCGGTATCTGCAGATAAAGACGACACAACGTATCTTACCTGTAGTCTGCAGATAAAGACGACACAACGTATCTTACCGGTGTCTGCAGATAAAGACGACACAACGTATCTTACCTGTAGTCTGCAGATAAAGACGACACAACGTATCTTACCTGTAGTCTGCAGATAAAGACGACACAGCGTATCTTACCTGTAGTCTGCAGATAAAGACGACACAGCGTATCTTACCTGTAGTCTGCAGATAAAGACGACACAGCGTATCTTACCTGTAGTCTGCAGATAAAGACGACACAGCGTAACTTACCTGTAGTCTGCAGATAAAGACGACACAGCGTATCTTACCTGTAGTCTGCAGATAAAGACGACACAACGTATTTTACCTGTAATCTGCGGATAAAGACGACACAGCGTATCTTACCTGTAGTCTGCGGATAAAGACGACACAACGTATCTTACCTGTAGTCTGCGGATAAAGACGACACAATGTATCTTACCTGTAGCCTGCAGATAAAGACGACACAACGTATCTTACCTGTAGTCTGCAGATAAAGACGACACAGTGTATCTTACCGGTGTCTGCAGATAAAGACGACACAACGTATCTTACCTGTAGTCTGCAGATAAAGACGACACAACGTATCTTACCGGTGTCTGCAGATAAAGACGACACAACGTATATCTTACCTGTAGTCTGCAGATAAAGACGACACAACGTATCTTACCTGTAGTCTGCAGATAAAGACGACACAGCGTATCTTACCTGTAGTCTGCAGATAAAGACGACACAGCGTATCTTACCTGTAGTCTGCAGATAAAGACGACCCAACGTATTTTACCTGTAATCTGCAGATAAAGACGACACAGCGTATCTTACCTGTAGTCTGCGGATAAAGACGACACAACGTATCTTACCTGTAGTCTGCAGATAAAGACGACACAGCGTATCTTACCGGTGTCTGCAGATAAAGACGACACAACGTATCTTACCTGTAGTCTGCAGATAAAGACGACACAACGTATCTTACCGGTGTCTGCAGATAAAGACGACACAACGTATCTTACCTGTAGTCTGCAGATAAAGACGACACAACGTATCTTACCTGTAGTCTGCAGATAAAGACGACACAGCGTATCTTACCTGTAGTCTGCAGATAAAGACGACACAGCGTATCTTACCTGTAGTCTGCAGATAAAGACGACACAGCGTATCTTACCTGTAGTCTGCAGATAAAGACGACACAGCGTATCTTACCTGTAGTCTGCGGATAAAGACGACACAGCGTATCTTACCTGTAGTCTGCGGATAAAGACGACACAACGTATTTTACCTGTAATCTGCGGATAAAGACGACACAGCGTATCTTACCTGTAGTCTGCGGATAAAGACGACACAACGTATCTTACCTGTAGTCTGCCGATAAAGACGACACAACGTATCTTACCTGTAGCCTGCAGATAAAGACGACACAACGTATCTTACCTGTAGTCTGCAGATAAAGACGACACAGTGTATCTTACCGGTGTCTGCAGATAAAGACGACACAACGTATCTTACCTGTAGTCTGCAGATAAAGACGACACAACGTATCTTACCGGTGTCTGCAGATAAAGACGACACAACGTATATCTTACCTGTAGTCTGCAGATAAAGACGACACAACGTATCTTACCTGTAGTCTGCAGATAAAGACGACACAGCGTATCTTACCTGTAGTCTGCAGATAAAGACGACACAGCGTATCTTACCTGTAGTCTGCAGATAAAGACGACACAGCGTATCTTACCGGTGTCTGCAGATAAATATGACACAGCGTATCTTACCTGTAGTCTGCAGATAAAGACGACACAACGTATCTTACCTGTAGTCTGCAGATAAAGACGACACAGCGTATCTTACCTGTAGTCTGCAGATAAAGACAACACAGCGTATCTTACCTGTAGTCTGCAGATAAAGACGACACAACGTATTTTACCTGTAATCTGCGGATAAAGACGACACAGCGTATCTTACCTGTAGTCTGCGGATAAAGACGACACAACGTATCTTACCTGTAGTCTGCAGATAAAGACGACACAACGTATCTTACCGGTGTCTGCAGATAAAGACGACACAACGTATATCTTACCTGTAGTCTGCAGATAAAGACGACACAACGTATCTTACCTGTAGTCTGCAGATAAAGACGACACAGCGTATCTTACCTGTAGTCTGCAGATAAAGACGACACAGCGTATCTTACCGGTGTCTGCAGATAAAGACGACACAGCGTATCTTACCTGTAGTCTGCAGATAAAGACGACACAACGTATCTTACCGGTGTCTGCAGATAAAGACGACACAGCGTATCTTACCTGTAGTCTGCAGATAAAGATGACACAGCGTATCTTACCTGTAGTCTGCAGATAAAGACGACACAACGTATTTTACCTGTAATCTGCAGATAAAGACGACACAGCGTATCTTACCTGTAGTCTGCGGATAAAGACGACACAACGCATTTTACCTGTAGTCTGCAGATAAAGACGACACAGCGTATCTTACCGGTATCTGCAGATAAAGACGACACAACGTATCTTACCTGTAGTCTGCAGATAAAGACGACACAACGTATCTTACCGGTGTCTGCAGATAAAGACGACACAACGTATCTTACCTGTAGTCTGCAGATAAAGACGACACAACGTATCTTACCTGTAGTCTGCAGATAAAGACGACACAGCGTATCTTACCTGTAGTCTGCAGATAAAGACGACACAGCGTATCTTACCTGTAGTCTGCAGATAAAGACGACACAGCGTATCTTACCTGTAGTCTGCAGATAAAGACGACACAGCGTATCTTACCTGTAGTCTGCAGATAAAGACGACACAGCGTATCTTACCTGTAGTCTGCAGATAAAGACGACACAACGTATTTTACCTGTAATCTGCGGATAAAGACGACACAGCGTATCTTACCTGTAGTCTGCGGATAAAGACGACACAACGTATCTTACCTGTAGTCTGCCGATAAAGACGACACAACGTATCTTACCTGTAGCCTGCAGATAAAGACAACACAACGTATCTTACCTGTAGTCTGCAGATAAAGACGACACAGTGTATCTTACCGGTGTCTGCAGATAAAGACGACACAACGTATCTTACCTGTAGTCTGCAGATAAAGACGACACAACGTATCTTACCGGTGTCTGCAGATAAAGACGACACAACGTATATCTTACCTGTAGTCTGCAGATAAAGACGACACAACGTATCTTACCTGTAGTCTGCAGATAAAGACGACACAGCGTATCTTACCTGTAGTCTGCAGATAAAGACGACACAGCGTATCTTACCTGTAGTCTGCAGATAAAGACGACACAGCGTATCTTACCGGTGTCTGCAGATAAATATGACACAGCGTATCTTACCTGTAGTCTGCAGATAAAGACGACACAACGTATCTTACCTGTAGTCTGCAGATAAAGACGACACAGCGTATCTTACCTGTAGTCTGCAGATAAAGACAACACAGCGTATCTTACCTGTAGTCTGCAGATAAAGACGACACAACGTATTTTACCTGTAATCTGCGGATAAAGACGACACAGCGTATCTTACCTGTAGTCTGCGGATAAAGACGACACAACGTATCTTACCTGTAGTCTGCAGATAAAGACGACACAACGTATCTTACCGGTGTCTGCAGATAAAGACGACACAACGTATATCTTACCTGTAGTCTGCAGATAAAGACGACACAACGTATCTTACCTGTAGTCTGCAGATAAAGACGACACAGCGTATCTTACCTGTAGTCTGCAGATAAAGACGACACAGCGTATCTTACCGGTGTCTGCAGATAAAGACGACACAGCGTATCTTACCTGTAGTCTGCAGATAAAGACGACACAACGTATCTTACCGGTGTCTGCAGATAAAGACGACACAGCGTATCTTACCTGTAGTCTGCAGATAAAGATGACACAGCGTATCTTACCTGTAGTCTGCAGATAAAGACGACACAACGTATTTTACCTGTAATCTGCAGATAAAGACGACACAGCGTATCTTACCTGTAGTCTGCGGATAAAGACGACACAACGCATTTTACCTGTAGTCTGCAGATAAAGACGACACAGCGTATCTTACCGGTATCTGCAGATAAAGACGACACAACGTATCTTACCTGTAGTCTGCAGATAAAGACGACACAACGTATCTTACCGGTGTCTGCAGATAAAGACGACACAACGTATCTTACCTGTAGTCTGCAGATAAAGACGACACAACGTATCTTACCTGTAGTCTGCAGATAAAGACGACACAGCGTATCTTACCTGTAGTCTGCAGATAAAGACGACACAGCGTATCTTACCTGTAGTCTGCAGATAAAGACGACACAGCGTATCTTACCTGTAGTCTGCAGATAAAGACGACACAGCGTATCTTACCTGTAGTCTGCAGATAAAGACGACACAGCGTATCTTACCTGTAGTCTGCAGATAAAGACGACACAACGTATTTTACCTGTAATCTGCGGATAAAGACGACACAGCGTATCTTACCTGTAGTCTGCGGATAAAGACGACACAACGTATCTTACCTGTAGTCTGCAGATAAAGACGACACAATGTATCTTACCTGTAGCCTGCAGATAAAGACGACACAACGTATCTTACCTGTAGTCTGCAGATAAAGACGACACAGTGTATCTTACCGGTGTCTGCAGATAAAGACGACACAACGTATCTTACCTGTAGTCTGCAGATAAAGACGACACAACGTATCTTACCGGTGTCTGCAGATAAAGACGACACAACGTATATCTTACCTGTAGTCTGCAGATAAAGACGACACAACGTATCTTACCTGTAGTCTGCAGATAAAGACGACACAGCGTATCTTACCTGTAGTCTGCAGATAAAGACGACACAGCGTATCTTACCTGTAGTCTGCAGATAAAGACGACACAGCGTATCTTACCTGTAGTCTGCAGATAAAGACGACCCAACGTATTTTACCTGTAATCTGCAGATAAAGACGACACAGCGTATCTTACCTGTAGTCTGCGGATAAAGACGACACAACGTATCTTACCTGTAGTCTGCAGATAAAGACGACACAGCGTATCTTACCGGTGTCTGCAGATAAAGACGACACAACGTATCTTACCTGTAGTCTGCAGATAAAGACGACACAACGTATCTTACCGGTGTCTGCAGATAAAGACGACACAACGTATCTTACCTGTAGTCTGCAGATAAAGACGACACAACGTATCTTACCTGTAGTCTGCAGATAAAGACGACACAGCGTATCTTACCTGTAGTCTGCAGATAAAGACGACACAGCGTATCTTACCTGTAGTCTGCAGATAAAGACGACACAGCGTATCTTACCTGTAGTCTGCAGATAAAGACGACACAGCGTATCTTACCTGTAGTCTGCGGATAAAGACGACACAGCGTATCTTACCTGTAGTCTGCGGATAAAGACGACACAACGTATTTTACCTGTAATCTGCGGATAAAGACGACACAGCGTATCTTACCTGTAGTCTGCGGATAAAGACGACACAACGTATCTTACCTGTAGTCTGCAGATAAAGACGACACAATGTATCTTACCTGTAGCCTGCAGATAAAGACGACACAACGTATCTTACCTGTAGTCTGCAGATAAAGACGACACAGCGTATCTTACCTGTAGTCTGCAGATAAAGACGACACAACGTATCTTACCTGTAGTCTGCAGAAAAAGACGACACAACGTATCTTACCGGTGTCTGCAGATAAAGACGACACAACGTATATCTTACCTGTAGTCTGCAGATAAAGACGACACAACGTATCTTACCTGTAGTCTGCAGATAAAGACGACACAGCGTATCTTACCTGTAGTCTGCAGATAAAGACGACACAGCGTATCTTACCGGTGTCTGCAGATAAAGACGACACAGCGTATCTTACCTGTAGTCTGCAGATAAAGACGACACAACGTATCTTACCGGTGTCTGCAGATAAAGACGACACAGCGTATCTTACCTGTAGTCTGCAGATAAAGATGACACAGCGTATCTTACCTGTAGTCTGCAGATAAAGACGACACAGCGTATCTTACCTGTAGTCTGCAGATAAAGACGACACAGCGTATCTTACCTGTAGTCTGCGGATAAAGACGACACAACGCATTTTACCTGTAGTCTGCAGATAAAGACGACACAGCGTATCTTACCGGTATCTGCAGATAAAGACGACACAACGTATCTTACCTGTAGTCTGCAGATAAAGACGACACAACGTATCTTACCGGTGTCTGCAGATAAAGACGACACAACGTATCTTACCTGTAGTCTGCAGATAAAGACGACACAACGTATCTTACCTGTAGTCTGCAGATAAAGACGACACAGCGTATCTTACCGGTATCTGCAGATAAAGACGACACAACGTATCTTACCTGTAGTCTGCAGATAAAGACGACACAACGTATCTTACCGGTGTCTGCAGATAAAGACGACACAACGTATCTTACCTGTAGTCTGCAGATAAAGACGACACAACGTATCTTACCTGTAGTCTGCAGATAAAGACGACACAGCGTATCTTACCTGTAGTCTGCAGATAAAGACGACACAGCGTATCTTACCTGTAGTCTGCAGATAAAGACGACACAGCGTATCTTACCTGTAGTCTGCAGATAAAGACGACCCAACGTATTTTACCTGTAATCTGCAGATAAAGACGACACAGCGTATCTTACCTGTAGTCTGCGGATAAAGACGACACAACGTATCTTACCTGTAGTCTGCAGATAAAGACGACACAGCGTATCTTACCGGTGTCTGCAGATAAAGACGACACAACGTATCTTACCTGTAGTCTGCAGATAAAGACGACACAACGTATCTTACCTGTAGTCTGCAGATAAAGACGACACAGCGTATCTTACCTGTAGTCTGCAGATAAAGACGACACAGCGTATCTTACCTGTAGTCTGCAGATAAAGACGACACAGCGTATCTTACCTGTAGTCTGCAGATAAAGACGACACAGCGTATCTTACCTGTAGTCTGCAGATAAAGACGACACAGCGTATCTTACCTGTAGTCTGCAGATAAAGACGACACAACGTATTTTACCTGTAATCTGCGGATAAAGACGACACAGCGTATCTTACCTGTAGTCTGCGGATAAAGACGACACAACGTATCTTACCTGTAGCCTGCAGATAAAGATGACACAATGTATCTTACCTGTAGCCTGCAGATAAAGACGACACAACGTATCTTACCTGTAGTCTGCAGATAAAGACGACACAGTGTATCTTACCGGTGTCTGCAGATAAAGACGACACAACGTATCTTACCTGTAGTCTGCAGATAAAGACGACACAACGTATCTTACCGGTGTCTGCAGATAAAGACGACACAACGTATATCTTACCTGTAGTCTGCAGATAAAGACGACACAACGTATCTTACCTGTAGTCTGCAGATAAAGACGACACAGCGTATCTTACCTGTAGTCTGCAGATAAAGACGACACAGCGTATCTTACCTGTAGTCTGCAGATAAAGACGACACAGCGTATCTTACCTGTAGTCTGCAGATAAAGACGACCCAACGTATTTTACCTGTAATCTGCAGATAAAGACGACACAGCGTATCTTACCTGTAGTCTGCGGATAAAGACGACACAACGTATCTTACCTGTAGTCTGCAGATAAAGACGACACAGCGTATCTTACCGGTGTCTGCAGATAAAGACGACACAACGTATCTTACCTGTAGTCTGCAGATAAAGACGACACAACGTATCTTACCGGTGTCTGCAGATAAAGACGACACAACGTATCTTACCTGTAGTCTGCAGATAAAGACGACACAACGTATCTTACCTGTAGTCTGCAGATAAAGACGACACAGCGTATCTTACCTGTAGTCTGCAGATAAAGACGACACAGCGTATCTCACCTGTAGTCTGCAGATAAAGACGACACAGCGTATCTTACCTGTAGTCTGCAGATAAAGACGACACAGCGTATCTTACCTGTAGTCTGCGGATAAAGACGACACAGCGTATCTTACCTGTAGTCTGCGGATAAAGACGACACAACGTATTTTACCTGTAATCTGCGGATAAAGACGACACAGCGTATCTTACCTGTAGTCTGCGGATAAAGACGACACAACGTATCTTACCTGTAGTCTGCAGATAAAGACGACACAATGTATCTTACCTGTAGCCTGCAGATAAAGACGACACAACGTATCTTACCTGTAGTCTGCAGATAAAGACGACACAGTGTATCTTACCGGTGTCTGCAGATAAAGACGACACAACGTATCTTACCTGTAGTCTGCAGATAAAGACGACACAACGTATCTTACCGGTGTCTGCAGATAAAGACGACACAACGTATATCTTACCTGTAGTCTGCAGATAAAGACGACACAACGTATCTTACCTGTAGTCTGCAGATAAAGACGACACAGCGTATCTTACCTGTAGTCTGCAGATAAAGACGACACAGCGTATCTTACCTGTAGTCTGCAGATAAAGACGACACAGCGTATCTTACCGGTGTCTGCAGATAAATATGACACAGCGTATCTTACCTGTAGTCTGCAGATAAAGACGACACAACGTATCTTACCTGTAGTCTGCAGATAAAGACGACACAGCGTATCTTACCTGTAGTCTGCAGATAAAGACGACACAACGTATTTTACCTGTAATCTGCGGATAAAGACGACACAGCGTATCTTACCTGTAGTCTGCGGATAAAGACGACACAACGTATCTTACCTGTAGTCTGCGGATAAAGACGACACAACGTATCTTACCTGTAGCCTGCAGATAAAGATGACACAAAGTATCTTACCTGTAGTCTGCAGATAAAGACGACACAGCGTATCTTACCTGTAGTCTGCAGATAAAGACGACACAGCGTATCTTACCTGTAGTCTGCAGATAAAGACGACACAGCGTATCTTACCTGTAGTCTGCAGATAAAGACGACACAGCGTATCTTACCTGTAGTCTGCAGATAAAGACGACACAGCGTATCTTACCTGTAGTCTGCGGATAAAGACGACACAGCGTATCTTACCTGTAGTCTGCGGATAAAGACGACACAACGTATTTTACCTGTAATCTGCGGATAAAGACGACACAGCGTATCTTACCTGTAGTCTGCGGATAAAGACGACACAACGTATCTTACCTGTAGTCTGCAGATAAAGACGACACAGCGTATCTTACCGGTGTCTGCAGATAAAGACGACACAACGTATCTTACCTGTAGTCTGCAGATAAAGACGACACAACGTATCTTACCTGTAGTCTGCAGATAAAGACGACACAGCGTATCTTACCTGTAGTCTGCAGATAAAGACGACACAGCGTATCTTACCTGTAGTCTGCAGATAAAGACGACACAGCGTATCTTACCTGTAGTCTGCAGATAAAGACGACACAGCGTATCTTACCTGTAGTCTGCAGATAAAGACGACACAGCGTATCTTACCTGTAGTCTGCAGATAAAGACGACACAACGTATTTTACCTGTAATCTGCGGATAAAGACGACACAGCGTATCTTACCTGTAGTCTGCGGATAAAGACGACACAACGTATCTTACCTGTAGTCTGCAGATAAAGACGACACAATGTATCTTACCTGTAGCCTGCAGATAAAGACGACACAACGTATCTTACCTGTAGCCTGCAGATAAAGACGACACAACGTATCTTACCTGTAGTCTGCAGATAAAGACGACACAGTGTATCTTACCGGTGTCTGCAGATAAAGACGACACAACGTATCTTACCTGTAGTCTGCAGATAAAGACGACACAGTGTATCTTACCGGTGTCTGCAGATAAAGACGACACAACGTATCTTACCTGTAGTCTGCAGATAAAGACGACACAACGTATCTTACCGGTGTCTGCAGATAAAGACGACACAACGTATATCTTACCTGTAGTCTGCAGATAAAGACGACACAACGTATCTTACCTGTAGTCTGCAGATAAAGACGACACAGCGTATCTTACCTGTAGTCTGCAGATAAAGACGACACAGCGTATCTTACCTGTAGTCTGCAGATAAAGACGACACAGCGTATCTTACCTGTAGTCTGCAGATAAAGACGACCCAACGTATTTTACCTGTAATCTGCAGATAAAGACGACACAGCGTATCTTACCTGTAGTCTGCGGATAAAGACGACACAACGTATCTTACCTGTAGTCTGCAGATAAAGACGACACAGCGTATCTTACCGGTGTCTGCAGATAAAGACGACACAACGTATCTTACCTGTAGTCTGCAGATAAAGACGACACAACGTATCTTACCGGTGTCTGCAGATAAAGACGACACAACGTATCTTACCTGTAGTCTGCAGATAAAGACGACACAACGTATCTTACCTGTAGTCTGCAGATAAAGACGACACAGCGTATCTTACCTGTAGTCTGCAGATAAAGACGACACAGCGTATCTTACCTGTAGTCTGCAGATAAAGACGACACAGCGTATCTTACCTGTAGTCTGCAGATAAAGACGACACAGCGTATCTTACCTGTAGTCTGCGGATAAAGACGACACAGCGTATCTTACCTGTAGTCTGCGGATAAAGACGACACAACGTATTTTACCTGTAATCTGCGGATAAAGACGACACAGCGTATCTTACCTGTAGTCTGCGGATAAAGACGACACAACGTATCTTACCTGTAGTCTGCAGATAAAGACGACACAATGTATCTTACCTGTAGCCTGCAGATAAAGACGACACAACGTATCTTACCTGTAGTCTGCAGATAAAGACGACACAGTGTATCTTACCGGTGTCTGCAGATAAAGACGACACAACGTATCTTACCTGTAGTCTGCAGATAAAGACGACACAACGTATCTTACCGGTGTCTGCAGATAAAGACGACACAACGTATATCTTACCTGTAGTCTGCAGATAAAGACGACACAACGTATCTTACCTGTAGTCTGCAGATAAAGACGACACAGCGTATCTTACCTGTAGTCTGCAGATAAAGACGACACAGCGTATCTTACCTGTAGTCTGCAGATAAAGACGACACAGCGTATCTTACCGGTGTCTGCAGATAAATATGACACAGCGTATCTTACCTGTAGTCTGCAGATAAAGACGACACAACGTATCTTACCTGTAGTCTGCAGATAAAGACGACACAGCGTATCTTACCTGTAGTCTGCAGATAAAGACGACACAGCGTATCTTACCTGTAGTCTGCAGATAAAGACGACACAACGTATTTTACCTGTAATCTGCGGATAAAGACGACACAGCGTATCTTACCTGTTGTCTGCGGATAAAGACGACACAACGTATCTTACCTGTAGTCTGCAGATAAAGACGACACAACGTATCTTACCTGTAGCCTGCAGATAAAGATGACACAACGTATCTTACCTGTAGTCTGCAGATAAAGACGACACAGCGTATCTTACCTGTAGTCTGCAGATAAAGACGACACAGCGTATCTTACCTGTAGTCTGCAGATAAAGACGACACAGCGTATCTTACCTGTAGTCTGCAGATAAAGACGACACAGCGTATCTTACCTGTAGTCTGCAGATAAAGACGACACAGCGTATCTTACCTGTAGTCTGCGGATAAAGACGACACAGCGTATCTTACCTGTAGTCTGCGGATAAAGACGACACAACGTATTTTACCTGTAATCTGCGGATAAAGACGACACAGCGTATCTTACCTGTAGTCTGCGGATAAAGACGACACAACGTATCTTACCTGTAGTCTGCAGATAAAGACGACACAATGTATCTTACCTGTAGCCTGCAGATAAAGACGACACAACGTATCTTACCTGTAGTCTGCAGATAAAGACGACACAGTGTATCTTACCGGTGTCTGCAGATAAAGACGACACAACGTATCTTACCTGTAGTCTGCAGATAAAGACGACACAACGTATCTTACCGGTGTCTGCAGATAAAGACGACACAACGTATATCTTACCTGTAGTCTGCAGATAAAGACGACACAACGTATCTTACCTGTAGTCTGCAGATAAAGACGACACAGCGTATCTTACCTGTAGTCTGCAGATAAAGACGACACAACGTATCTTACCTGTAGTCTGCAGATAAAGACGACACAATGTATCTTACCGGTGTCTGCAGATAAAGACGACACAACGTATATCTTACCTGTAGTCTGCAGATAAAGACGACACAACGTATCTTACCGGTGTCTGCAGATAAAGACGACACAGCGTATCTTACCTGTAGTCTGCAGATAAAGATGACACAGCGTATCTTACCTGTAGTCTGCAGATAAAGACGACACAACGTATTTTACCTGTAATCTGCAGATAAAGACGACACAGCGTATCTTACCTGTAGTCTGCGGATAAAGACGACACAACGCATTTTACCTGTAGTCTGCAGATAAAGACGACACAGCGTATCTTACCGGTATCTGCAGATAAAGACGACACAACGTATCTTACCTGTAGTCTGCAGATAAAGACGACACAACGTATCTTACCGGTGTCTGCAGATAAAGACGACACAACGTATCTTACCTGTAGTCTGCAGATAAAGACGACACAACGTATCTTACCTGTAGTCTGCAGATAAAGACGACACAGCGTATCTTACCTGTAGTCTGCAGATAAAGACGACACAGCGTATCTTACCTGTAGTCTGCAGATAAAGACGACACAGCGTATCTTACCTGTAGTCTGCAGATAAAGACGACACAGCGTATCTTACCTGTAGTCTGCAGATAAAGACGACACAGCGTATCTTACCTGTAGTCTGCAGATAAAGACGACACAACGTATTTTACCTGTAATCTGCGGATAAAGACGACACAGCGTATCTTACCTGTAGTCTGCGGATAAAGACGACACAACGTATCTTACCTGTAGTCTGCAGATAAAGACGACACAATGTATCTTACCTGTAGCCTGCAGATAAAGACGACACAACGTATCTTACCTGTAGTCTGCAGATAAAGACGACACAGTGTATCTTACCGGTGTCTGCAGATAAAGACGACACAACGTATCTTACCTGTAGTCTGCAGATAAAGACGACACAACGTATCTTACCGGTGTCTGCAGATAAAGACGACACAACGTATATCTTACCTGTAGTCTGCAGATAAAGACGACACAACGTATCTTACCTGTAGTCTGCAGATAAAGACGACACAGCGTATCTTACCTGTAGTCTGCAGATAAAGACGACACAGCGTATCTTACCTGTAGTCTGCAGATAAAGACGACACAGCGTATCTTACCTGTAGTCTGCAGATAAAGACGACCCAACGTATTTTACCTGTAATCTGCAGATAAAGACGACACAGCGTATCTTACCTGTAGTCTGCGGATAAAGACGACACAACGTATCTTACCTGTAGTCTGCAGATAAAGACGACACAGCGTATCTTACCGGTGTCTGCAGATAAAGACGACACAACGTATCTTACCTGTAGTCTGCAGATAAAGACGACACAACGTATCTTACCGGTGTCTGCAGATAAAGACGACACAACGTATCTTACCTGTAGTCTGCAGATAAAGACGACACAACGTATCTTACCTGTAGTCTGCAGATAAAGACGACACAGCGTATCTTACCTGTAGTCTGCAGATAAAGACGACACAGCGTATCTTACCTGTAGTCTGCGGATAAAGACGACACAGCGTATCTTACCTGTAGTCTGCAGATAAAGACGACACAGCGTATCTTACCTGTAGTCTGCGGATAAAGACGACACAGCGTATCTTACCTGTAGTCTGCGGATAAAGACGACACAACGTATTTTACCTGTAATCTGCGGATAAAGACGACACAGCGTATCTTACCTGTAGTCTGCGGATAAAGACGACACAACGTATCTTACCTGTAGTCTGCAGATAAAGACGACACAACGTATCTTACCTGTAGCCTGCAGATAAAGACGACACAACGTATCTTACCTGTAGTCTGCAGATAAAGACGACACAGTGTATCTTACCGGTGTCTGCAGATAAAGACGACACAACGTATCTTACCTGTAGTCTGCAGATAAAGACGACACAACGTATCTTACCGGTGTCTGCAGATAAAGACGACACAACGTATATCTTACCTGTAGTCTGCAGATAAAGACGACACAACGTATCTTACCTGTAGTCTGCAGATAAAGACGACACAGCGTATCTTACCTGTAGTCTGCAGATAAAGACGACACAGCGTATCTTACCTGTAGTCTGCAGATAAAGACGACACAGCGTATCTTACCGGTGTCTGCAGATAAATATGACACAGCGTATCTTACCTGTAGTCTGCAGATAAAGACGACACAACGTATCTTACCTGTAGTCTGCAGATAAAGACGACACAGCGTATCTTACCTGTAGTCTGCAGATAAAGACAACACAGCGTATCTTACCTGTAGTCTGCAGATAAAGACGACACAACGTATTTTACCTGTAATCTGCGGATAAAGACGACACAGCGTATCTTACCTGTAGTCTGCGGATAAAGACGACACAACGTATCTTACCTGTAGTCTGCAGATAAAGACGACACAACGTATCTTACCGGTGTCTGCAGATAAAGACGACACAACGTATATCTTACCTGTAGTCTGCAGATAAAGACGACACAACGTATCTTACCTGTAGTCTGCAGATAAAAGACGACACAGCGTATCTTACCTGTAGTCTGCAGATAAAGACGACACAGCGTATCTTACCGGTGTCTGCAGATAAAGACGACACAGCGTATCTTACCTGTAGTCTGCAGATAAAGACGACACAACGTATCTTACCGGTGTCTGCAGATAAAGACGACACAGCGTATCTTACCTGTAGTCTGCAGATAAAGATGACACAGCGTATCTTACCTGTAGTCTGCAGATAAAGACGACACAACGTATTTTACCTGTAATCTGCAGATAAAGACGACACAGCGTATCTTACCTGTAGTCTGCGGATAAAGACGACACAACGCATTTTACCTGTAGTCTGCAGATAAAGACGACACAGCGTATCTTACCGGTATCTGCAGATAAAGACGACACAACGTATCTTACCTGTAGTCTGCAGATAAAGACGACACAACGTATCTTACCGGTGTCTGCAGATAAAGACGACACAACGTATCTTACCTGTAGTCTGCAGATAAAGACGACACAACGTATCTTACCTGTAGTCTGCAGATAAAGACGACACAGCGTATCTTACCTGTAGTCTGCAGATAAAGACGACACAGCGTATCTTACCTGTAGTCTGCAGATAAAGACGACACAGCGTATCTTACCTGTAGTCTGCAGATAAAGACGACACAGCGTATCTTACCTGTAGTCTGCAGATAAAGACGACACAGCGTATCTTACCTGTAGTCTGCAGATAAAGACGACACAACGTATTTTACCTGTAATCTGCGGATAAAGACGACACAGCGTATCTTACCTGTAGTCTGCGGATAAAGACGACACAACGTATCTTACCTGTAGTCTGCAGATAAAGACGACACAATGTATCTTACCTGTAGCCTGCAGATAAAGACGACACAACGTATCTTACCTGTAGTCTGCAGATAAAGACGACACAGTGTATCTTACCGGTGTCTGCAGATAAAGACGACACAACGTATCTTACCTGTAGTCTGCAGATAAAGACGACACAAACGTATCTTACCGTTGTCTGCAGATAAAGACGACACAACGTATATCTTACCTGTAGTCTGCAGATAAAGACGACACAACGTATCTTACCTGTAGTCTGCAGATAAAGACGACACAGCGTATCTTACCTGTAGTCTGCAGATAAAGACGACACAGCGTATCTTACCTGTAGTCTGCAGATAAAGACGACACAGCGTATCTTACCTGTAGTCTGCAGATAAAGACGACCCAACGTATTTTACCTGTAATCTGCAGATAAAGACGACACAGCGTATCTTACCTGTAGTCTGCGGATAAAGACGACACAACGTATCTTACCTGTAGTCTGCAGATAAAGACGACACAGCGTATCTTACCGGTGTCTGCAGATAAAGACGACACAACGTATCTTACCTGTAGTCTGCAGATAAAGACGACACAACGTATCTTACCGGTGTCTGCAGATAAAGACGACACAACGTATCTTACCTGTAGTCTGCAGATAAAGACGACACAACGTATCTTACCTGTAGTCTGCAGATAAAGACGACACAGCGTATCTTACCTGTAGTCTGCAGATAAAGACGACACAGCGTATCTTACCTGTAGTCTGCAGATAAAGACGACACAGCGTATCTTACCTGTAGTCTGCAGATAAAGACGACACAGCGTATCTTACCTGTAGTCTGCGGATAAAGACGACACAGCGTATCTTACCTGTAGTCTGCGGATAAAGACGACAAAACGTATTTTACCTGTAATCTGCGGATAAAGACGACACAGCGTATCTTACCTGTAGTCTGCGGATAAAGACGACACAACGTATCTTACCTGTAGTCTGCAGATAAAGACGACACAATGTATCTTACCTGTAGCCTGCAGATAAAGACGACACAACGTATCTTACCTGTAGTCTGCAGATAAAGACGACACAGTGTATCTTACCGGTGTCTGCAGATAAAGACGACACAACGTATCTTACCTGTAGTCTGCAGATAAAGACGACACAACGTATCTTACCGGTGTCTGCAGATAAAGACGACACAACGTATATCTTACCTGTAGTCTGCAGATAAAGACGACACAACGTATCTTACCTGTAGTCTGCAGATAAAGACGACACAGCGTATCTTACCTGTAGTCTGCAGATAAAGACGACACAGCGTATCTTACCTGTAGTCTGCAGATAAAGACGACACAGCGTATCTTACCGGTGTCTGCAGATAAATATGACACAGCGTATCTTACCTGTAGTCTGCAGATAAAGACGACACAACGTATCTTACCTGTAGTCTGCAGATAAAGACGACACAGCGTATCTTACCTGTAGTCTGCAGATAAAGACAACACAGCGTATCTTACCTGTAGTCTGCAGATAAAGACGACACAACGTATTTTACCTGTAATCTGCGGATAAAGACGACACAGCGTATCTTACCTGTAGTCTGCGGATAAAGACGACACAACGTATCTTACCTGTAGTCTGCAGATAAAGACGACACAACGTATCTTACCTGTAGCCTGCAGATAAAGATGACACAACGTATCTTACCTGTAGTCTGTAGATAAAGACGACACAGTGTATCTTACCGGTGTCTGCAGATAAAGACGACACAGCGTATCTTACCTGTAGTCTGCAGATAAAGACGACACAGCGTATCTTACCTGTAGTCTGCAGATAAAGACGACACAGCGTATCTTACCTGTAGTCTGCAGATAAAGACGACACAGCGTATCTTACCTGTAGTCTGCAGATAAAGACGACACAACGTATTTTACCTGTAATCTGCGGATAAAGACGTCACAGCGTATCTTACCTGTAGTCTGCGGATAAAGACGACACAACGTATCTTACCTGTAGTCTGCGGATAAAGACGACACAACGTATCTTACCGGTGTCTGCAGATAAAGACGACACAACGTATCTTACCTGTAGTCTGCGGATAAAGACGACACAACGTATCTTACCTGTAGTCTGCAGATAAAGACGACACAGCGTATCTTACCGGTGTCTGCGGATAAAGACGACACAGCGTATCTTACCTGTAGTCTGCAGATAAAGACGACACAACGTGTCTTACCTGTAGTCTGCAGATAAAGACGACACAACGTATCTTACCTGTAGTCTGCAGATAAAGACGACACAGCGTATCTTACCTGTAGTCTGCAGATAAAGACGACACAACATATCTTACCTGTGGTCTGCAGATAAAGTGTCTGGGGTGGCTTTTTGCCTTCCCTCTGAGTTATGTAATCAATGAACATGTCGTTGACAGAAAAGCTGCAGTTTGTTGGCTGCAGAACATTTAGAGACTGCAGCAACCAAAGGAAACAGCGCTCAGCGAACTGTTTGCCGATTTCAGCCACAGTCGTGCTATCTCCTCTCATAATCCATTGTGTGTCTACATTGCTATGTATGGTAAAGCAGGTTTCATGCTTGCCATAGTGTAAATAAATTGATTTGGAGAATCCACAACACAACTGTTACCATTATTACATCTGGCTGAAAATTCCTTCTGCCATGGTCATTCACTTCAAACTATATCCATAAAGCTGTTGTACATTTTGACAAAAAACTGTTGAAGGCCCTACTGCAGGCTCTGCCATCTTCAGCGTTAAGTTAACACTGTGAAAATAGCAGTGTGAGTGAAAGGAAGCTGCTGCTCCCTGTGGCTGTACACTCGCTTCCTATCCCAAGAAAGAGGGAGGAGGAAAAATCAATCAGGAAATTCAACCTGATATGGACAGAATTAATACTACACCATCTGTAATAATATCACATTTTCATTTATATTTAGCATTTTGCATAGATATATGCTGACAAAGAAAGAAATGTCTCCCATCCCCACCACCACAGACTGGCCCGAGACACGGATCTGGTTGTTAGGATATTTGACCACTTTGGGAAAAACGTCCTCAAGGCCCACAAGATGAGCCCTGATGCTTTCATACAGATGGCGCTCCAGCTGGCCTACTACAGGTGAGGTGCTGAAAAGTCATGTGGAGATGGATTGTCTTTGTATGCAGGATTTTTACTTGTACTTTACATTATAAACCAAGGGTAACTAGAAAGCTACAGAGGTTGTATGTCAAAATAAACTTGATCATTCAGTCAGACACCAACAGATAATCTGGTAGCCATTAAGTGAGAAGTTTTCAGGTTGTTCTTAAAATCAGGGGATTAGTTTTCAGGAAACTCAAACAAGCAGTAAATTTTTTCATCAGCCAGAAACTGGAGTAATGGGTGAACAAATCCTCTCAGCAAAATCAAACTGGATAGTTGGTAAAACATTATACTCACTGTGTTTGCAGAGCTTCAGTGTTTGTTTGACTGGTCAACCCGTTTTAGGGCTCTGTATGTTGTATGAAACATGTCTTTCCTTTCTTTTGTCAGGATGCACCAGCGGTTCACTGTACTGGAGGAACCTGTCTCCCTGCGAATGTTCAGACTGGGCCGTATATGTAATGTCAATACAAACTCGCCTGCTGCAGTCACCTTCGTCAAGGCCTTCGATGACCCCCAAAAAGAGGTCTGATGAGATGAAAACGTCTAATGCAAATCTATGAAACGAGCTGGCTACTCAAAGTTGATCTCTTTTATGGATAATCATAATATCTTTGAGAAGATTCAGTCAGATTCCCATTCCCTTCATAGCACTCCAACTGTCTGTAGTATATTCAGCAACAATCTTTAATTACAGCTGATGCTGGAGATGTTTATAGTATTTAAATTCTACTTGATCTCAGATCAGTCAAATTTCAATGGATCAGCTTGAAAGATCAGAATATACTGCCTTAAGTTGCTTTAGATCGTACTATTGCTGCATAGCAATCATGCTCATAAACACTATCCAACTACAAGTGATGACTTGTAACATTCATGTCTTAATCCTGTTTTGCACAGAACTCAGAGAAAGTTGATTTATTGGAGAAAGCTCTGAAGGCACACACTCGGGACATTGTCATGGTGAGTATTGTTCACAGCACTGCTCTCAGTACTTTAGTTCAGTGTATGTCCAGTTTATTATCAGTGTAATTATGCCTTTCTCTTGTTATCTTGTTACTATCCCACATCACATATATTCTTGAATACTTTCAGTGTCCTGATCAATTTCCTCCTTTGGACCTTGTTTTTGTTGTCCATATAAAGCTGGGCATTCACTGTACAATTTGAGCCCGTAATTTGAGCCACATGACCCATTTTAGAGTTGGACAGAATTTCAGCTTCGTTGGGCGTCGTTTCCCGTGCAAGGTATAGGAGGGACCAAGGACCGATTAACTCCTGCCGACTGGCCGTCGGACAGTCGGATGAATTTACATTTCAGAAATTGGTCATCCGTCACACAGTTGAAGCAGAGCTACGAGCCGATTCCCAGTCAGCGCCTTTTTTCTACTTTTCTTACAGTAATCAGAGCGTAGTTATCAAGATAACAATGTAGATATAGATATAATAAAACGTAGCTAGCTTACCTCCAATTCTCTTATCGTGGCTGATGATAGGACCGTACAGTGTGATCACTCAGGTCGTGGCTGACGATCAGACCGTACAGTGTGATCACTCAGGTTGTGGCTGATGATCGGACCGTACAGTGTGATCACTCAGGTCGTGGCAGACGATCGGACCGTACAGTGAGATCACTCAAGTCGTGGCTGATGATCGGACCGTACAGTGTGATTGCTCAGGTCGTGGCTGATGATAGGACCATACAGTGTGATCACTCAGGTCATGGCTGACTATCGGACCGTACAATGTGATCACTCACGTAGTGGCTGATGATCGGACCGTAAAGTGTGATTGCTCAGGTCGTGGCTGATGATAGGACCGTACAGTGTGAACACTCAGGTCATGGCTGACGATCGGACCGTACAATGTGATCACTCACGTAGTGGCTGATGATCGGACCGTAAAGTGTGATTGCTCAGGTCGTGGCTGATGATAGGACCGTACAGTGTGAACACTCAGGTCATGGCTGACGATCGGACCGTACAATGTGATCACTCACGTAGTGGCTGATGATCGGACTATACAGCTTGATCACTCAGGTCGTGGCTGACGATCGGACTGTACAGTGTGATCTCTCAGTTCGTGGCTGACGATCGGACCGTACAGTGTGATTACTCAGGTCGTGACTGACGATCGGACCGTACAGTGTGATCTCTCAGGTCGTGACTCACGATCGGACCGTATAGTGTGATCACTCAGGTCGTGGCTGATGATAGGACCGTACAGTGTGATCACTCAGGTTGTGGCTGACGATCAGACTGTACAGTGTGATCACTCAGGTTGTGGCTGAGGATCGGACCGTATAGTTTGATCTCTCAGGTCGTGGCTGACGATCGGACCATACAGTGAGATCACTCAGGTCGTGGCTGACGATCGGACCATACAGTGAGATCACTCAGGTCGTGGCTGACGATCGGACCGTACAGTGTGATTGCTCAGGTCGTGGCTGATGATAGGACCGTACAGTGTGATCACTCAGGTCGTGGCTGACGATCGGAACGTACGGTGTGATTACTCAGGTCGTGACTGACGATCGGACCGTATAGTGTGATCACTCAGGTCGTGGCTGATGATAGGACCGTACAGTGTGATCACTCAGGTCGTGGCTGACGATCGGACCGTACAGTGTGATTGCTCAGGTCGTGGCTGATGATAGGACTGTACAGTGTGATCACTCAGGTCGTGGCTGACGATCGGACCGTACAGTGTGATTGCTCAGGTCGTGGCTGATGATAGGACCGTACAGTGTGAACACTCAGGTCATGGCTGACGATCGGACCGTACAATGTGATCACTCACGTAGTGGCTGATGATCGGACTATACAGCTTGATCACTCAGGTCGTGGCTGACTATCGGACCGTACAATGTGATCACTCACGTAGTGGCTGATGATCGGACCGTAAAGTGTGATTGCTCAGGTCGTGGCTGATGATAGGACCGTACAGTGTGAACACTCAGGTCATGGCTGACGATCGGACCGTACAATGTGATCACTCACGTAGTGGCTGATGATCGGACTATACAGCTTGATCACTCAGGTCGTGGCTGACGATCGGACTGTACAGTGTGATCTCTCAGTTCGTGGCTGACGATCGGACCGTACAGTGTGATTACTCAGGTCGTGACTGACGATCGGACCGTACAGTGTGATCTCTCAGGTCGTGACTCACGATCGGACCGTATAGTGTGATCACTCAGGTCGTGGCTGATGATAGGACCGTATAGTTTGATCTCTCAGGTCGTGGCTGACGATCGGACCATACAGTGAGATCACTCAGATCGTGGCAGACGATCGGACCGTACAGTGAGATCACTCAAGTCGTGGCTGATGATAGGACCGTACAGTGTGATCACTCAGGTCGTGGCTGACGATCGGACCGTACAATGTGATCACTCACGTAGTGGCTGATGATCGGACTATACAGCTTGATCACTCAGGTCGTGGCTGACGATCGGACCATACAATGAGATCACTCAGGTCGTGGATGACGATCGGACTGTACAGTGTGATCTCTCAGTTCGTGGCTGACGATCGGACCGTACAGTGTGATTACTCAGGTCGTGACTGACGATCGGACCGTACAGTGTGATCTCTCAGGTCGTGACTCACGATCGGACCGTATAGTGTGATCACTCAGGTCGTGGCTGATGATAGGACCGTACAGTGTGATCACTCAGGTTGTGGCTGAGGATCGGACCGTATAGTTTGATCTCTCAGGTCGTGGCTGATGATCGGACCATACAGTGAGATCACTCAGGTCGTGGCTGACGATCGGACCGTACAGTGAGATCACTCAGATCGTGGCAGACGATCGGACCGTACAGTGAGATCACTCAAGTCGTGGCTGATGATCGGACAGTACAGTGTGATTGCTCAGGTCATGGCTGACGATCAGACCGTACAGTGAGACCACTCAGGTCGTGGCTGACGATCGGACCGTACAGTGTGATTGCTCAGGTCGTGGCTGATGATAGGACCGTACAGTGTGATCACTCAGGTCGTGGCTGACGATCAGACCGTACAGTGTGATCACTCAGGTTGTGGCTGAGGATCGGACCGTATAGTTTGATATCTCAGGTCGTGGCTGACGATCGGACCATACAGTGAGATCACTCAGGTCGTGGCTGACGATCGGACCATACAGTGAGATCACTCAGGTCGTGGCTGACGATCGGACCGTACAGTGTGATTGCTCAGGTCGTGGCTGATGATAGGACCGTACAGTGTGATCACTCAGGTCGTGGCTGACGATCGGAACGTACGGTGTGATCACTCAGGTCGTGACTGACGATCGGACCGTACAGTGTGATCTCTCAGGTCGTGACTCACGATCGGACCGTATAGTGTGATCACTCAAGTCGTGGCTGATGATAGGACCGTACAGTGTGATCACTCAGGTCGTGGCTGACGATCGGACCGTACAATGTGATTGCTCAGGTCGTGGCTGATGATAGGACCGTACAGTGTGAACACTCAGGTCATGGCTGACGATCGGACCGTACAATGTGATCACTCACGTAGTGGCTGATGATCGGACTATACAGCTTGATCACTCAGGTCATGGCTGACGATCGGACTGTATAGTGTGATCTCTCAGTTCGTGACTCACGATCGGACCGTATAGTGTGATCACTCAGGTCGTGGCTGATGATAGGACCGTACAGTGTGATCACTCAGGTTGTGGCTGACGATCAGACTGTACAGTGTGATCACTCAGGTTGTGGCTGAGGATCGGACCGTATAGTTTGATCACTCAGGTCGTGGCTGACGATCAGACCGTACAGTGTGATCACTCAGGTTGTGGCTGATGATCGGACCGTACAGTGTGATCACTCAGGTCGTGGCAGACGATCGGACCGTACAGTGAGATCACTCAAGTCGTGGCTGATGATCGGACCGTACAGTGTGATTGCTCAGGTCGTGGCTGATGATAGGACCATACAGTGTGATCACTCAGGTCATGGCTGACTATCGGACCGTACAATGTGATCACTCACGTAGTGGCTGATGATCGGACCGTAAAGTGTGATTGCTCAGGTCGTGGCTGATGATAGGACCGTACAGTGTGAACACTCAGGTCATGGCTGACGATCGGACCGTACAATGTGATCACTCACGTAGTGGCTGATGATCGGACTATACAGCTTGATCACTCAGGTCGTGGCTGACGATCGGACTGTACAGTGTGATCTCTCAGTTCGTGGCTGACGATCGGACCGTACAGTGTGATTACTCAGGTCGTGACTGACGATCGGACCGTACAGTGTGATCTCTCAGGTCGTGACTCACGATCGGACCGTATAGTGTGATCACTCAGGTCGTGGCTGATGATAGGACCGTACAGTGTGATCACTCAGGTTGTGGCTGACGATCAGACTGTACAGTGTGATCACTCAGGTTGTGGCTGAGGATCGGACCGTATAGTTTGATCTCTCAGGTCGTGGCTGACGATCGGACCATACAGTGAGATCACTCAGGTCGTGGCTGACGATCGGACCATACAGTGAGATCACTCAGGTCGTGGCTGACGATCGGACCGTACAGTGTGATTGCTCAGGTCGTGGCTGATGATAGGACCGTACAGTGTGATCACTCAGGTCGTGGCTGACGATCGGAACGTACGGTGTGATTACTCAGGTCGTGACTGACGATCGGACCGTATAGTGTGATCACTCAGGTCGTGGCTGATGATAGGACCGTACAGTGTGATCACTCAGGTCGTGGCTGACGATCGGACCGTACAGTGTGATTGCTCAGGTCGTGGCTGATGATAGGACTGTACAGTGTGATCACTCAGGTCGTGGCTGACGATCGGACCGTACAGTGTGATTGCTCAGGTCGTGGCTGATGATAGGACCGTACAGTGTGAACACTCAGGTCATGGCTGACGATCGGACCGTACAATGTGATCACTCACGTAGTGGCTGATGATCGGACTATACAGCTTGATCACTCAGGTCGTGGCTGACTATCGGACCGTACAATGTGATCACTCACGTAGTGGCTGATGATCGGACCGTAAAGTGTGATTGCTCAGGTCGTGGCTGATGATAGGACCGTACAGTGTGAACACTCAGGTCATGGCTGACGATCGGACCGTACAATGTGATCACTCACGTAGTGGCTGATGATCGGACTATACAGCTTGATCACTCAGGTCGTGGCTGACGATCGGACTGTACAGTGTGATCTCTCAGTTCGTGGCTGACGATCGGACCGTACAGTGTGATTACTCAGGTCGTGACTGACGATCGGACCGTACAGTGTGATCTCTCAGGTCGTGACTCACGATCGGACCGTATAGTGTGATCACTCAGGTCGTGGCTGATGATAGGACCGTATAGTTTGATCTCTCAGGTCGTGGCTGACGATCGGACCATACAGTGAGATCACTCAGATCGTGGCAGACGATCGGACCGTACAGTGAGATCACTCAAGTCGTGGCTGATGATAGGACCGTACAGTGTGATCACTCAGGTCGTGGCTGACGATCGGACCGTACAATGTGATCACTCACGTAGTGGCTGATGATCGGACTATACAGCTTGATCACTCAGGTCGTGGCTGACGATCGGACCATACAATGAGATCACTCAGGTCGTGGATGACGATCGGACTGTACAGTGTGATCTCTCAGTTCGTGGCTGACGATCGGACCGTACAGTGTGATTACTCAGGTCGTGACTGACGATCGGACCGTACAGTGTGATCTCTCAGGTCGTGACTCACGATCGGACCGTATAGTGTGATCACTCAGGTCGTGGCTGATGATAGGACCGTACAGTGTGATCACTCAGGTTGTGGCTGAGGATCGGACCGTATAGTTTGATCTCTCAGGTCGTGGCTGATGATCGGACCATACAGTGAGATCACTCAGGTCGTGGCTGACGATCGGACCGTACAGTGAGATCACTCAGATCGTGGCAGACGATCGGACCGTACAGTGAGATCACTCAAGTCGTGGCTGATGATCGGACAGTACAGTGTGATTGCTCAGGTCATGGCTGACGATCAGACCGTACAGTGAGACCACTCAGGTCGTGGCTGACGATCGGACCGTACAGTGTGATTGCTCAGGTCGTGGCTGATGATAGGACCGTACAGTGTGATCACTCAGGTCGTGGCTGACGATCAGACCGTACAGTGTGATCACTCAGGTTGTGGCTGAGGATCGGACCGTATAGTTTGATATCTCAGGTCGTGGCTGACGATCGGACCATACAGTGAGATCACTCAGGTCGTGGCTGACGATCGGACCATACAGTGAGATCACTCAGGTCGTGGCTGACGATCGGACCGTACAGTGTGATTGCTCAGGTCGTGGCTGATGATAGGACCGTACAGTGTGATCACTCAGGTCGTGGCTGACGATCGGAACGTACGGTGTGATCACTCAGGTCGTGACTGACGATCGGACCGTACAGTGTGATCTCTCAGGTCGTGACTCACGATCGGACCGTATAGTGTGATCACTCAAGTCGTGGCTGATGATAGGACCGTACAGTGTGATCACTCAGGTCGTGGCTGACGATCGGACCGTACAATGTGATTGCTCAGGTCGTGGCTGATGATAGGACCGTACAGTGTGAACACTCAGGTCATGGCTGACGATCGGACCGTACAATGTGATCACTCACGTAGTGGCTGATGATCGGACTATACAGCTTGATCACTCAGGTCATGGCTGACGATCGGACTGTATAGTGTGATCTCTCAGTTCGTGACTCACGATCGGACCGTATAGTGTGATCACTCAGGTCGTGGCTGATGATAGGACCGTACAGTGTGATCACTCAGGTTGTGGCTGACGATCAGACTGTACAGTGTGATCACTCAGGTTGTGGCTGAGGATCGGACCGTATAGTTTGATCACTCAGGTCGTGGCTGACGATCAGACCGTACAGTGTGATCACTCAGGTTGTGGCTGATGATCGGACCGTACAGTGTGATCACTCAGGTCGTGGCAGACGATCGGACCGTACAGTGAGATCACTCAAGTCGTGGCTGATGATCGGACCGTACAGTGTGATTGCTCAGGTCGTGGCTGATGATAGGACCATACAGTGTGATCACTCAGGTCATGGCTGACTATCGGACCGTACAATGTGATCACTCACGTAGTGGCTGATGATCGGACCGTAAAGTGTGATTGCTCAGGTCGTGGCTGATGATAGGACCGTACAGTGTGAACACTCAGGTCATGGCTGACGATCGGACCGTACAATGTGATCACTCACGTAGTGGCTGATGATCGGACTATACAGCTTGATCACTCAGGTCGTGGCTGACGATCGGACTGTACAGTGTGATCTCTCAGTTCGTGGCTGACGATCGGACCGTACAGTGAGATCACTCAGATCGTGGCAGACGATCGGACCGTACAGTGAGATCACTCAAGTCGTGGCTGATGATAGGACCGTACAGTGTGATCACTCAGGTCGTGGCTGACGATCGGACCGTACAATGTGATCACTCACGTAGTGGCTGATGATCGGACTATACAGCTTGATCACTCAGGTCGTGGCTGACGATCGGACCATACAATGAGATCACTCAGGTCGTGGATGACGATCGGACTGTACAGTGTGATCTCTCAGTTCGTGGCTGACGATCGGACCGTACAGTGTGATTACTCAGGTCGTGACTGACGATCGGACCGTACAGTGTGATCTCTCAGGTCGTGACTCACGATCGGACCGTATAGTGTGATCACTCAGGTCGTGGCTGATGATAGGACCGTACAGTGTGATCACTCAGGTTGTGGCTGAGGATCGGACCGTATAGTTTGATCTCTCAGGTCGTGGCTGATGATCGGACCATACAGTGAGATCACTCAGGTCGTGGCTGACGATCGGACCGTACAGTGAGATCACTCAGATCGTGGCAGACGATCGGACCGTACAGTGAGATCACTCAAGTCGTGGCTGATGATCGGACAGTACAGTGTGATTGCTCAGGTCATGGCTGACGATCAGACCGTACAGTGAGACCACTCAGGTCGTGGCTGACGATCGGACCGTACAGTGTGATTGCTCAGGTCGTGGCTGATGATAGGACCGTACAGTGTGATCACTCAGGTCGTGGCTGACGATCAGACCGTACAGTGTGATCACTCAGGTCGTGGCTGATGATAGGACCGTACAGTGTGAACACTCAGGTCATGGCTGACGATCGGACCGTACAATGTGATCACTCACGTAGTGGCTGATGATCGGACTATACAGCTTGATCACTCAGGTCATGGCTGACGATCGGACTGTATAGTGTGATCTCTCAGTTCGTGACTCACGATCGGACCGTATAGTGTGATCACTCAGGTCGTGGCTGATGATAGGACCGTACAGTGTGATCACTCAGGTTGTGGCTGACGATCAGACTGTACAGTGTGATCACTCAGGTTGTGGCTGAGGATCGGACCGTATAGTTTGATCACTCAGGTCGTGGCTGACGATCAGACCGTACAGTGTGATCACTCAGGTTGTGGCTGATGATCGGACCGTACAGTGTGATCACTCAGGTCGTGGCAGACGATCGGACCGTACAGTGAGATCACTCAAGTCGTGGCTGATGATCGGACCGTACAGTGTGATTGCTCAGGTCGTGGCTGATGATAGGACCATACAGTGTGATCACTCAGGTCATGGCTGACTATCGGACCGTACAATGTGATCACTCACGTAGTGGCTGATGATCGGACCGTAAAGTGTGATTGCTCAGGTCGTGGCTGATGATAGGACCGTACAGTGTGAACACTCAGGTCATGGCTGACGATCGGACCGTACAATGTGATCACTCACGTAGTGGCTGATGATCGGACTATACAGCTTGATCACTCAGGTCGTGGCTGACGATCGGACTGTACAGTGTGATCTCTCAGTTCGTGGCTGACGATCGGACCGTACAGTGAGATCACTCAGATCGTGGCAGACGATCGGACCGTACAGTGAGATCACTCAAGTCGTGGCTGATGATAGGACCGTACAGTGTGATCACTCAGGTCCTGGCTGACGATCGGACCGTACAATGTGATCACTTACGTAGTGGCTGATGATCGGACTATACAGCTTGATCACTCAGGTCGTGGCTGACGATCGGACCATACAATGAGATCACTCAGGTCGTGGATGACGATCGGACTGTACAGTGTGATCTCTCAGTTCGTGGCTGACGATCGGACCGTACAGTGTGATTACTCAGGTCGTGACTGACGATCGGACCGTACAGTGTGATCTCTCAGGTCGTGACTCACGATCGGACCGTATAGTGTGATCACTCAGGTCGTGGCTGATGATAGGACCGTACAGTGTGATCACTCAGGTTGTGGCTGAGGATCGGACCGTATAGTTTGATCTCTCAGGTCGTGGCTGATGATCGGACCATACAGTGAGATCACTCAGGTCGTGGCTGACGATCGGACCGTACAGTGAGATCACTCAGATCGTGGCAGACGATCGGACCGTACAGTGAGATCACTCAAGTCGTGGCTGATGATCGGACAGTACAGTGTGATTGCTCAGGTCATGGCTGACGATCAGACCGTACAGTGAGACCACTCAGGTCGTGGCTGACGATCGGACCGTACAGTGTGATTGCTCAGGTCGTGGCTGATGATAGGACCGTACAGTGTGATCACTCAGGTCGTGGCTGACGATCAGACCGTACAGTGTGATCACTCAGGTTGTGGCTGAGGATCGGACCGTATAGTTTGATATCTCAGGTCGTGGCTGACGATCGGACCATACAGTGAGATCACTCAGGTCGTGGCTGACGATCGGACCATACAGTGAGATCACTCAGGTCGTGGCTGACGATCGGACCGTACAGTGTGATTGCTCAGGTCGTGGCTGATGATAGGACCGTACAGTGTGATCACTCAGGTCGTGGCTGACGATCGGAACGTACGGTGTGATTACTCAGGTCGTGACTGACGATCGGACCGTACAGTGTGATCTCTCAGGTCGTGACTCACGATCGGACCGTATAGTGTGATCACTCAGGTCGTGGCTGATGATAGGACCGTACAGTGTGATCACTCAGGTCGTGGCTGACGATCGGACCGTACAATGTGATTGCTCAGGTCGTGGCTGATGATAGGACCGTACAGTGTGAACACTCAGGTCATGGCTGACGATCGGACCGTACAATGTGATCACTCACGTAGTGGCTGATGATCGGACTATACAGCTTGATCACTCAGGTCATGGCTGACGATCGGACTGTATAGTGTGATCTCTCAGTTCGTGACTCACGATCGGACCGTATAGTGTGATCACTCAGGTCGTGGCTGATGATAGGACCGTACAGTGTGATCACTCAGGTTGTGGCTGACGATCAGACTGTACAGTGTGATCACTCAGGTTGTGGCTGAGGATCGGACCGTATAGTTTGATCACTCAGGTCGTGGCTGACGATCAGACCGTACAGTGTGATCACTCAGGTTGTGGCTGATGATCGGACCGTACAGTGTGATCACTCAGGTCGTGGCAGACGATCGGACCGTACAGTGAGATCACTCAAGTCGTGGCTGATGATCGGACCGTACAGTGTGATTGCTCAGGTCGTGGCTGATGATAGGACCATACAGTGTGATCACTCAGGTCATGGCTGACTATCGGACCGTACAATGTGATCGCTCACGTAGTGGCTGATGATCGGACCGTAAAGTGTGATTGCTCAGGTCGTGGCTGATGATAGGACCGTACAGTGTGAACACTCAGGTCATGGCTGACGATCGGACCGTACAATGTGATCACTCACGTAGTGGCTGATGATCGGACTATACAGCTTGATCACTCAGGTCGTGGCTGACGATCGGACTGTACAGTGTGATCTCTCAGTTCGTGGCTGACGATCGGACCGTACAGTGTGATTACTCAGGTCGTGACTGACGATCGGACCGTACAGTGTGATCTCTCAGGTCGTGACTCACGATCGGACCGTATAGTGTGATCACTCAGGTCGTGGCTGATGATAGGACCGTATAGTTTGATCTCTCAGGTCGTGGCTGACGATCGGACCATACAGTGAGATCACTCAGGTCGTGGCTGACGATCGGACCGTACAGTGAGATCACTCAGATCGTGGCAGACGATCGGACCGTACAGTGAGATCACTCAAGTCGTGGCTGATGATAGGACCGTACAGTGTGATCACTCAGGTCGTGGCTGACGATCGGACCGTACAATGTGATCACTCACGTAGTGGCTGATGATCGGACTATACAGCTTGATCACTCAGGTCGTGGCTGACGATCGGACCATACAATGAGATCACTCAGGTCGTGGATGACGATCGGACTGTACAGTGTGATCTCTCAGTTCGTGGCTGACGATCGGACCGTACAGTGTGATTACTCAGGTCGTGACTGACGATCGGACCGTACAGTGTGATCTCTCAGGTCGTGACTCACGATCGGACCGTATAGTGTGATCACTCAGGTCGTGGCTGATGATAGGACCGTACAGTGTGATCACTCAGGTTGTGGCTGAGGATCGGACCGTATAGTTTGATCTCTCAGGTCGTGGCTGATGATCGGACCATACAGTGAGATCACTCAGGTCGTGGCTGACGATCGGACCGTACAGTGAGATCACTCAGATCGTGGCAGACGATCGGACCGTACAGTGAGATCACTCAAGTCGTGGCTGATGATCGGACAGTACAGTGTGATTGCTCAGGTCATGGCTGACGATCAGACCGTACAGTGAGACCACTCAGGTCGTGGCTGACGATCGGACCGTACAGTGTGATTGCTCAGGTCGTGGCTGATGATAGGACCGTACAGTGTGATCACTCAGGTCGTGGCTGACGATCAGACCGTACAGTGTGATCACTCAGGTTGTGGCTGAGGATCGGACCGTATAGTTTGATATCTCAGGTCGTGGCTGACGATCGGACCATACAGTGAGATCACTCAGGTCGTGGCTGACGATCGGACCATACAGTGAGATCACTCAGGTCGTGGCTGACGATCGGACCGTACAGTGTGATTGCTCAGGTCGTGGCTGATGATAGGACCGTACAGTGTGATCACTCAGGTCGTGGCTGACGATCGGAACGTACGGTGTGATTACTCAGGTCGTGACTGACGATCGGACCGTACAGTGTGATCTCTCAGGTCGTGACTCACGATCGGACCGTATAGTGTGATCACTCAGGTCGTGGCTGATGATAGGACCGTACAGTGTGATCACTCAGGTCGTGGCTGACGATCGGACCGTACAGTGTGAACACTCAGGTCATGGCTGACGATCGGACCGTACAATGTGATCACTCACGTAGTGGCTGATGATCGGATTATACAGCTTGATCACTCAGGTCATGGCTGACGATCGGACTGTATAGTGTGATCTCTCAGTTCGTGACTCACGATCGGACCGTATAGTGTGATCACTCAGGTCGTGGCTGAGGATCGGACCGTATAGTTTGATCACTCAGGTCGTGGCTGACGATCAGACCGTACAGTGTGATCACTCAGGTTGTGGCTGATGATCGGACCGTACAGTGTGATCACTCAGGTTGTGGCTGATGATCGGACCGTACAGTGTGATCACTCAGGTCGTGGCAGACGATCGGACCGTACAGTGAGATCACTCAAGTCGTGGCTGATGATCGGACCGTACAGTGTGATTGCTCAGGTCGTGGCTGATGATAGGACCATACAGTGTGATCACTCAGGTCATGGCTGACTATCGGACCGTACAATGTGATCACTCACGTAGTGGCTGATGATCGGACCGTAAAGTGTGATTGCTCAGGTCGTGGCTGATGATAGGACCGTACAGTGTGAACACTCAGGTCATGGCTGACGATGGGACCGTACAATGTGATCACTCACGTAGTGGCTGATGATCGGACTATACAGCTTGATCACTCAGGTCGTGGCTGACGATCGGACTGTACAGTGTGATCTCTCAGTTCGTGGCTGACGATCGGACCGTACAGTGTGATTACTCAGGTCGTGACTGACGATCGGACCGTACAGTGTGATCTCTCAGGTCGTGACTCACGATCGGACCGTATAGTGTGATCACTCAGATCGTGGCAGACGATCGGACCGTACAGTGAGATCACTCAAGTCGTGGCTGATGATCGGACAGTACAGTGTGATTGCTCAGGTCATGGCTGACGATCAGACCGTACAGTGAGACCACTCAGGTCGTGGCTGACGATCGGACCGTACAGTGTGATTGCTCAGGTCGTGGCTGATGATAGGACCGTACAGTGTGATCACTCAGGTCGTGGCTGACGATCAGACCGTACAGTGTGATCACTCAGGTTGTGGCTGAGGATCGGACCGTATAGTTTGATATCTCAGGTCGTGGCTGACGATCGGACCATACAGTGAGATCACTCAGGTCGTGGCTGACGATCGGACCATACAGTGAGATCACTCATGTCGTGGCTGACGATCGGACCGTACAGTGTGATTGCTCAGGTCGTGGCTGATGATAGGACCGTACAGTGTGATCACTCAGGTCGTGGCTGATGATAGGACCGTATAGTTTGATCTCTCAGGTCGTGGCTGACGATCGGACCATACAGTGAGATCACTCAGGTCGTGGCTGACGATCGGACCGTACAGTGAGATTACTCAGATCGTGGCAGACGATCGGACCGTACAGTGAGATCACTCAAGTCGTGGCTGATGATAGGACCGTACAGTGTGATCACTCAGGTCGTGGCTGACGATCGGACCGTACAATGTGATCACTCACGTAGTGGCTGATGATCGGACTATACAGCTTGATCACTCAGGTCGTGGCTGACGATCGGACCATACAATGAGATCACTCAGGTCGTGGATGACGATCGGACTGTACAGTGTGATCTCTCAGTTCGTGGCTGACGATCGGACCGTACAGTGTGATTACTCAGGTCGTGACTCACGATCGGACCGTATAGTGTGATCACTCAGGTCGTGGCTGATGATAGGACCGTACAGTGTGATCACTCAGGTCGTGGCTGACGATCGGACCGTACAATGTGATTGCTCAGGTCGTGGCTGATGATAGGACCGTACAGTGTGAACACTCAGGTCATGGCTGACGATCGGACCGTACAATGTGATCACTCACGTAGTGGCTGATGATCGGACTATACAGCTTGATCACTCAGGTCATGGCTGACGATCGGACTGTATAGTGTGATCTCTCAGTTCGTGACTCACGATCGGACCGTATAGTGTGATCACTCAGGTCGTGGCTGATGATAGGACCGTACAGTGTGATCACTCAGGTTGTGGCTGACGATCAGACTGTACAGTGTGATCACTCAGGTTGTGGCTGAGGATCGGACCGTATAGTTTGATCACTCAGGTCGTGGCTGACGATCAGACCGTACAGTGTGATCACTCAGGTTGTGGCTGATGATCGGACCGTACAGTGTGATCACTCAGGTCGTGGCAGACGATCGGACCGTACAGTGAGATCACTCAAGTCGTGGCTGATGATCGGACCGTACAGTGTGATTGCTCAGGTCGTGGCTGATGATAGGACCATACAGTGTGATCACTCAGGTCATGGCTGACTATCGGACCGTACAATGTGATCGCTCACGTAGTGGCTGATGATCGGACCGTAAAGTGTGATTGCTCAGGTCGTGGCTGATGATAGGACCGTACAGTGTGAACACTCAGGTCATGGCTGACGATCGGACCGTACAATGTGATCACTCACGTAGTGGCTGATGATCGGACTATACAGCTTGATCACTCAGGTCGTGGCTGACGATCGGACTGTACAGTGTGATCTCTCAGTTCGTGGCTGACGATCGGACCGTACAGTGTGATTACTCAGGTCGTGACTGACGATCGGACCGTACAGTGTGATCTCTCAGGTCGTGACTCACGATCGGACCGTATAGTGTGATCACTCAGGTCGTGGCTGATGATAGGACCGTATAGTTTGATCTCTCAGGTCGTGGCTGACGATCGGACCATACAGTGAGATCACTCAGGTCGTGGCTGACGATCGGACCGTACAGTGAGATCACTCAGATCGTGGCAGACGATCGGACCGTACAGTGAGATCACTCAAGTCGTGGCTGATGATAGGACCGTACAGTGTGATCACTCAGGTCGTGGCTGACGATCGGACCGTACAATGTGATCACTCACGTAGTGGCTGATGATCGGACTATACAGCTTGATCACTCAGGTCGTGGCTGACGATCGGACCATACAATGAGATCACTCAGGTCGTGGATGACGATCGGACTGTACAGTGTGATCTCTCAGTTCGTGGCTGACGATCGGACCGTACAGTGTGATTACTCAGGTCGTGACTGACGATCGGACCGTACAGTGTGATCTCTCAGGTCGTGACTCACGATCGGACCGTATAGTGTGATCACTCAGGTCGTGGCTGATGATAGGACCGTACAGTGTGATCACTCAGGTTGTGGCTGAGGATCGGACCGTATAGTTTGATCTCTCAGGTCGTGGCTGATGATCGGACCATACAGTGAGATCACTCAGGTCGTGGCTGACGATCGGACCGTACAGTGAGATCACTCAGATCGTGGCAGACGATCGGACCGTACAGTGAGATCACTCAAGTCGTGGCTGATGATCGGACAGTACAGTGTGATTGCTCAGGTCATGGCTGACGATCAGACCGTACAGTGAGACCACTCAGGTCGTGGCTGACGATCGGACCGTACAGTGTGATTGCTCAGGTCGTGGCTGATGATAGGACCGTACAGTGTGATCACTCAGGTCGTGGCTGACGATCAGACCGTACAGTGTGATCACTCAGGTTGTGGCTGAGGATCGGACCGTATAGTTTGATATCTCAGGTCGTGGCTGACGATCGGACCATACAGTGAGATCACTCAGGTCGTGGCTGACGATCGGACCATACAGTGAGATCACTCAGGTCGTGGCTGACGATCGGACCGTACAGTGTGATTGCTCAGGTCGTGGCTGATGATAGGACCGTACAGTGTGATCACTCAGGTCGTGGCTGACGATCGGAACGTACGGTGTGATTACTCAGGTCGTGACTGACGATCGGACCGTACAGTGTGATCTCTCAGGTCGTGACTCACGATCGGACCGTATAGTGTGATCACTCAGGTCGTGGCTGATGATAGGACCGTACAGTGTGATCACTCAGGTCGTGGCTGACGATCGGACCGTACAGTGTGAACACTCAGGTCATGGCTGACGATCGGACCGTACAATGTGATCACTCACGTAGTGGCTGATGATCGGATTATACAGCTTGATCACTCAGGTCATGGCTGACGATCGGACTGTATAGTGTGATCTCTCAGTTCGTGACTCACGATCGGACCGTATAGTGTGATCACTCAGGTCGTGGCTGAGGATCGGACCGTATAGTTTGATCACTCAGGTCGTGGCTGACGATCAGACCGTACAGTGTGATCACTCAGGTTGTGGCTGATGATCGGACCGTACAGTGTGATCACTCAGGTTGTGGCTGATGATCGGACCGTACAGTGTGATCACTCAGGTCGTGGCAGACGATCGGACCGTACAGTGAGATCACTCAAGTCGTGGCTGATGATCGGACCGTACAGTGTGATTGCTCAGGTCGTGGCTGATGATAGGACCATACAGTGTGATCACTCAGGTCATGGCTGACTATCGGACCGTACAATGTGATCACTCACGTAGTGGCTGATGATCGGACCGTAAAGTGTGATTGCTCAGGTCGTGGCTGATGATAGGACCGTACAGTGTGAACACTCAGGTCATGGCTGACGATGGGACCGTACAATGTGATCACTCACGTAGTGGCTGATGATCGGACTATACAGCTTGATCACTCAGGTCGTGGCTGACGATCGGACTGTACAGTGTGATCTCTCAGTTCGTGGCTGACGATCGGACCGTACAGTGTGATTACTCAGGTCGTGACTGACGATCGGACCGTACAGTGTGATCTCTCAGGTCGTGACTCACGATCGGACCGTATAGTGTGATCACTCAGATCGTGGCAGACGATCGGACCGTACAGTGAGATCACTCAAGTCGTGGCTGATGATCGGACAGTACAGTGTGATTGCTCAGGTCATGGCTGACGATCAGACCGTACAGTGAGACCACTCAGGTCGTGGCTGACGATCGGACCGTACAGTGTGATTGCTCAGGTCGTGGCTGATGATAGGACCGTACAGTGTGATCACTCAGGTCGTGGCTGACGATCAGACCGTACAGTGTGATCACTCAGGTTGTGGCTGAGGATCGGACCGTATAGTTTGATATCTCAGGTCGTGGCTGACGATCGGACCATACAGTGAGATCACTCAGGTCGTGGCTGACGATCGGACCATACAGTGAGATCACTCATGTCGTGGCTGACGATCGGACCGTACAGTGTGATTGCTCAGGTCGTGGCTGATGATAGGACCGTACAGTGTGATCACTCAGGTCGTGGCTGATGATAGGACCGTATAGTTTGATCTCTCAGGTCGTGGCTGACGATCGGACCATACAGTGAGATCACTCAGGTCGTGGCTGACGATCGGACCGTACAGTGAGATTACTCAGATCGTGGCAGACGATCGGACCGTACAGTGAGATCACTCAAGTCGTGGCTGATGATAGGACCGTACAGTGTGATCACTCAGGTCGTGGCTGACGATCGGACCGTACAATGTGATCACTCACGTAGTGGCTGATGATCGGACTATACAGCTTGATCACTCAGGTCGTGGCTGACGATCGGACCATACAATGAGATCACTCAGGTCGTGGATGACGATCGGACTGTACAGTGTGATCTCTCAGTTCGTGGCTGACGATCGGACCGTACAGTGTGATTACTCAGGTCGTGACTCACGATCGGACCGTATAGTGTGATCACTCAGGTCGTGGCTGATGATAGGACCGTACAGTGTGATCACTCAGGTCGTGGCTGACGATCGGACCGTACAATGTGATTGCTCAGGTCGTGGCTGATGATAGGACCGTACAGTGTGAACACTCAGGTCATGGCTGACGATCGGACCGTACAATGTGATCACTCACGTAGTGGCTGATGATCGGACTATACAGCTTGATCACTCAGGTCATGGCTGACGATCGGACTGTATAGTGTGATCTCTCAGTTCGTGACTCACGATCGGACCGTATAGTGTGATCACTCAGGTCGTGGCTGATGATAGGACCGTACAGTGTGATCACTCAGGTTGTGGCTGACGATCAGACTGTACAGTGTGATCACTCAGGTTGTGGCTGAGGATCGGACCGTATAGTTTGATCACTCAGGTCGTGGCTGACGATCAGACCGTACAGTGTGATCACTCAGGTTGTGGCTGATGATCGGACCGTACAGTGTGATCACTCAGGTCGTGGCAGACGATCGGACCGTACAGTGAGATCACTCAAGTCGTGGCTGATGATCGGACCGTACAGTGTGATTGCTCAGGTCGTGGCTGATGATAGGACCATACAGTGTGATCACTCAGGTCATGGCTGACTATCGGACCGTACAATGTGATCACTCACGTAGTGGCTGACGATCAGACCGTACAGTGTGATCACTCAGGTTGTGGCTGATGATCGGACCGTACAGTGTGATCACTCAGGTCGTGGCAGACGATCGGACCGTACAGTGAGATCACTCAAGTCGTGGCTGATGATCGGACCGTACAGTGTGATTGCTCAGGTCGTGGCTGATGATAGGACCATACAGTGTGATCACTCAGGTCATGGCTGACTATCGGACCGTACAATGTGATCACTCACGTAGTGGCTGATGATCGGACCGTAAAGTGTGATTGCTCAGGTCGTGGCTGATGATAGGACCGTACAGTGTGAACACTCAGGTCATGGCTGACGATCGGACCGTACAATGTGATCACTCACGTAGTGGCTGATGATCGGACTATACAGCTTGATCACTCAGGTCGTGGCTGACGATCGGACTGTACAGTGTGATCTCTCAGTTCGTGGCTGACGATCGGACCGTACAGTGTGATTACTCAGGTCGTGACTGACGATCGGACCGTACAGTGTGATCTCTCAGGTCGTGACTCACGATCGGACCGTATAGTGTGATCACTCAGGTCGTGGCTGATGATAGGACCGTATAGTTTGATCTCTCAGGTCGTGGCTGACGATCGGACCATACAGTGAGATCACTCAGGTCGTGGCTGACGATCGGACCGTACAGTGAGATCACTCAGATCGTGGCAGACGATCGGACCGTACAGTGAGATCACTCAAGTCGTGGCTGATGATAGGACCGTACAGTGTGATCACTCAGGTCGTGGCTGACGATCGGACCGTACAATGTGATCACTCACGTAGTGGCTGATGATCGGACTATACAGCTTGATCACTCAGGTCGTGGCTGACGATCGGACCATACAATGAGATCACTCAGGTCGTGGATGACGATCGGACTGTACAGTGTGATCTCTCAGTTCGTGGCTGACGATCGGACCGTACAGTGTGATTACTCAGGTCGTGACTGACGATCGGACCGTACAGTGTGATCTCTCAGGTCGTGACTCACGATCGGACCGTATAGTGTGATCACTCAGGTCGTGGCTGATGATAGGACCGTACAGTGAGACCACTCAGGTCGTGGCTGACGATCGGACCGTACAGTGTGATTGCTCAGGTCGTGGCTGATGATAGGACCGTACAGTGTGATCACTCAGGTCGTGGCTGACGATCAGACCGTACAGTGTGATCACTCAGGTTGTGGCTGAGGATCGGACCGTATAGTTTGATATCTCAGGTCGTGGCTGACGATCGGACCATACAGTGAGATCACTCAGGTCGTGGCTGACGATCGGACCGTACAGTGAGATCACTCAGGTCGTGGCTGACGATCGGACCGTACAGTGAGATCACTCAGATCGTGGCAGACGATCGGACCGTACAGTGAGATCACTCAAGTCGTGGCTGATGATAGGACCGTACAGTGTGATCACTCAGGTCGTGGCTGACGATCGGACCGTACAATGTGATCACTCACGTAGTGGCTGATGATCGGACTATACAGCTTGATCACTCAGGTCGTGGCTGACGATCGGACCATACAATGAGATCACTCAGGTCGTGGATGACGATCGGACTGTACAGTGTGATCTCTCAGTTCGTGGCTGACGATCGGACCGTACAGTGTGATTACTCAGGTCGTGACTGACGATCGGACCGTACAGTGTGATCTCTCAGGTCGTGACTCACGATCGGACCGTATAGTGTGATCACTCAGGTCGTGGCTGATGATAGGACCGTACAGTGTGATCACTCAGGTTGTGGCTGAGGATCGGACCGTATAGTTTGATCTCTCAGGTCGTGGCTGATGATCGGACCATACAGTGAGATCACTCAGGTCGTGGCTGACGATCGGACCGTACAGTGAGATCACTCAGATCGTGGCAGACGATCGGACCGTACAGTGAGATCACTCAAGTCGTGGCTGATGATCGGACAGTACAGTGTGATTGCTCAGGTCATGGCTGACGATCAGACCGTACAGTGAGACCACTCAGGTCGTGGCTGACGATCGGACCGTACAGTGTGATTGCTCAGGTCGTGGCTGATGATAGGACCGTACAGTGTGATCACTCAGGTCGTGGCTGACGATCAGACCGTACAGTGTGATCACTCAGGTTGTGGCTGAGGATCGGACCGTATAGTTTGATATCTCAGGTCGTGGCTGACGATCGGACCATACAGTGAGATCACTCAGGTCGTGGCTGACGATCGGACCATACAGTGAGATCACTCAGGTCGTGGCTGACGATCGGACCGTACAGTGTGATTGCTCAGGTCGTGGCTGATGATAGGACCGTACAGTGTGATCACTCAGGTCGTGGCTGACGATCGGAACGTACGGTGTGATTACTCAGGTCGTGACTGACGATCGGACCGTACAGTGTGATCTCTCAGGTCGTGACTCACGATCGGACCGTATAGTGTGATCACTCAGGTCGTGGCTGATGATAGGACCGTACAGTGTGATCACTCAGGTCGTGGCTGACGATCGGACCGTACAGTGTGAACACTCAGGTCATGGCTGACGATCGGACCGTACAATGTGATCACTCACGTAGTGGCTGATGATCGGACTATACAGCTTGATCACTCAGGTCATGGCTGACGATCGGACTGTATAGTGTGATCTCTCAGTTCGTGACTCACGATCGGACCGTATAGTGTGATCACTCAGGTCGTGGCTGATGATAGGACCGTACAGTGTGATCACTCAGGTTGTGGCTGACGATCAGACTGTACAGTGTGATCACTCAGGTTGTGGCTGAGGATCGGACCGTATAGTTTGATCACTCAGGTCGTGGCTGACGATCAGACCGTACAGTGTGATCACTCAGGTTGTGGCTGATGATCGGACCGTACAGTGTGATCACTCAGGTCGTGGCAGACGATCGGACCGTACAGTGAGATCACTCAAGTCGTGGCTGATGATCGGACCGTACAGTGTGATTGCTTAGGTCGTGGCTGATGATAGGACCATACAGTGTGATCACTCAGGTCATGGCTGACTATCGGACCGTACAATGTGATCACTCACGTAGTGGCTGATGATTGGACCGTAAAGTGTGATTGCTCAGGTCGTGGCTGATGATAGGACCGTACAGTGTGAACACTCAGGTCATGGCTGACTATGGGACCGTACAATGTGATCACTCACGTAGTGGCTGATGATCGGACTATACAGCTTGATCACTCAGGTCGTGGCTGACGATCGGACTGTACAGTGTGATCTCTCAGTTCGTGGCTGACGATCGGACCGTACAGTGTGATTACTCAGGTCGTGACTGACGATCGGACCGTACAGTGTGATCTCTCAGGTCGTGACTCACGATCGGACCGTATAGTGTGATCACTCAGATCGTGGCAGACGATCGGACCGTACAGTGAGATCACTCAAGTCGTGGCTGATGATCGGACAGTACAGTGTGATTGCTCAGGTCATGGCTGACGATCAGACCGTACAGTGAGACCACTCAGGTCGTGGCTGACGATCGGACCGTACAGTGTGATTGCTCAGGTCGTGGCTGATGATAGGACCGTACAGTGTGATCACTCAGGTCGTGGCTGACGATCAGACCGTACAGTGTGATCACTCAGGTTGTGGCTGAGGATCGGACCGTATAGTTTGATATCTCAGGTCGTGGCTGACGATCGGACCATACAGTGAGATCACTCAGGTCGTGGCTGACGATCGGACCATACAGTGAGATCACTCAGGTCGTGGCTGACGATCGGACCGTACAGTGTGATTGCTCAGGTCGTGGCTGATGATAGGACCGTACAGTGTGATCACTCAGGTCGTGGCTGACGATCGGAACGTACGGTGTGATTACTCAGGTCGTGACTGACGATCGGACCGTACAGTGTGATCTCTCAGGTCGTGACTCACGATCGGACCGTATAGTGTGATCACTCAGGTCGTGGCTGATGATAGGACCGTACAGTGTGATCACTCAGGTCGTGGCTGACGATCGGACCGTACAGTGTGAACACTCAGGTCATGGCTGACGATCGGACCGTACAATGTGATCACTCACGTAGTGGCTGATGATCGGACTATACAGCTTGATCACTCAGGTCATGGCTGACGATCGGACTGTATAGTGTGATCTCTCAGTTCGTGACTCACGATCGGACCGTATAGTGTGATCACTCAGGTCGTGGCTGATGATAGGACCGTACAGTGTGATCACTCAGGTTGTGGCTGACGATCAGACTGTACAGTGTGATCACTCAGGTTGTGGCTGAGGATCGGACCGTATAGTTTGATCACTCAGGTCGTGGCTGACGATCAGACCGTACAGTGTGATCACTCAGGTTGTGGCTGATGATCGGACCGTACAGTGTGATCACTCAGGTCGTGGCAGACGATCGGACCGTACAGTGAGATCACTCAAGTCGTGGCTGATGATCGGACCGTACAGTGTGATTGCTCAGGTCGTGGCTGATGATAGGACCATACAGTGTGATCACTCAGGTCATGGCTGACTATCGGACCGTACAATGTGATCACTCACGTAGTGGCTGATGATCGGACCGTAAAGTGTGATTGCTCAGGTCGTGGCTGATGATAGGACCGTACAGTGTGAACACTCAGGTCATGGCTGACGATCGGACCGTACAATGTGATCACTCACGTAGTGGCTGATGATCGGACTATACAGCTTGATCACTCAGGTCGTGGCTGACGATCGGACTGTACAGTGTGATCTCTCAGTTCGTGGCTGACGATCGGACCGTACAGTGTGATTACTCAGGTCGTGACTGACGATCGGACCGTACAGTGTGATCTCTCAGGTCGTGACTCACGATCGGACCGTATAGTGTGATCACTCAGGTCGTGGCTGATGATAGGACCGTATAGTTTGATCTCTCAGGTCGTGGCTGACGATCGGACCATACAGTGAGATCACTCAGGTCGTGGCTGACGATCGGACCGTACAGTGAGATTACTCAGATCGTGGCAGACGATCGGACCGTACAGTGAGATCACTCAAGTCGTGGCTGATGATAGGACCGTACAGTGTGATCACTCAGGTCGTGGCTGACGATCGGACCGTACAATGTGATCACTCACGTAGTGGCTGATGATCGGACTATACAGCTTGATCACTCAGGTCGTGGCTGACGATCGGACCATACAATGAGATCACTCAGGTCGTGGATGACGATCGGACTGTACAGTGTGATCTCTCAGTTCGTGGCTGACGATCGGACCGTACAGTGTGATTACTCAGGTCGTGACTCACGATCGGACCGTATAGTGTGATCACTCAGGTCGTGGCTGATGATAGGACCGTACAGTGTGATCACTCAGGTTGTGGCTGAGGATCGGACCGTATAGTTTGATCTCTCAGGTCGTGGCTGATGATCGGACCATACAGTGAGATCACTCAGGTCGTGGCTGACGATCGGACCGTACAGTGAGATCACTCAGATCGTGGCAGACGATCGGACCGTACAGTGAGATCACTCAAGTCGTGGCTGATGATCGGACAGTACAGTGTGATTGCTCAGGTCATGGCTGACGATCAGACCGTACAGTGAGACCACTCAGGTCGTGGCTGACGATCGGACCGTACAGTGTGATTGCTCAGGTCGTGGCTGATGATAGGACCGTACAGTGTGATCACTCAGGTCGTGGCTGACGATCAGACCGTACAGTGTGATCACTCAGGTTGTGGCTGAGGATCGGACCGTATAGTTTGATATCTCAGGTCGTGGCTGACGATCGGACCATACAGTGAGATCACTCAGGTCGTGGCTGACGATCGGACCATACAGTGAGATCACTCAGGTCGTGGCTGACGATCGGACCGTACAGTGTGATTGCTCAGGTCGTGGCTGATGATAGGACCGTACAGTGTGATCACTCAGGTCGTGGCTGACGATCGGAACGTACGGTGTGATTACTCAGGTCGTGACTGACGATCGGACCGTACAGTGTGATCTCTCAGGTCGTGACTCACGATCGGACCGTATAGTGTGATCACTCAGGTCGTGGCTGATGATAGGACCGTACAGTGTGATCACTCAGGTCGTGGCTGACGATCGGACCGTACAGTGTGATTGCTCAGGTCGTGGCTGATGATAGGACCGTACAGTGTGAACACTCAGGTCATGGCTGACGATCGGACCGTACAATGTGATCACTCACGTAGTGGCTGATGATCGGACTATACAGCTTGATCACTCAGGTCATGGCTGACGATCGGACTGTATAGTGTGATCTCTCAGTTCGTGACTCACGATCGGACCGTATAGTGTGATCACTCAGGTCGTGGCTGATGATAGGACCGTACAGTGTGATCACTCAGGTTGTGGCTGACGATCAGACTGTACAGTGTGATCACTCAGGTTGTGGCTGAGGATCGGACCGTATAGTTTGATCACTCAGGTCGTGGCTGACGATCAGACCGTACAGTGTGATCACTCAGGTTGTGGCTGATGATCGGACCGTACAGTGTGATCACTCAGGTCGTGGCAGACGATCGGACCGTACAGTGAGATCACTCAAGTCGTGGCTGATGATCGGACCGTACAGTGTGATTGCTCAGGTCGTGACTGACGATCGGACCGTACAGTGTGATCTCTCAGGTCGTGACTCACGATCGGACCGTATAGTGTGATCACTCAGGTCGTGGCTGATGATAGGACCGTACAGTGTGATCACTCAGGTTGTGGCTGAGGATCGGACCGTATAGTTTGATCTCTCAGGTCGTGGCTGATGATCGGACCATACAGTGAGATCACTCAGGTCGTGGCTGACGATCGGACCGTACAGTGAGATCACTCAGATCGTGGCAGACGATCGGACCGTACAGTGAGATCACTCAAGTCGTGGCTGATGATCGGACAGTACAGTGTGATTGCTCAGGTCATGGCTGACGATCAGACCGTACAGTGAGACCACTCAGGTCGTGGCTGACGATCGGACCGTACAGTGTGATTGCTCAGGTCGTGGCTGATGATAGGACCGTACAGTGTGATTACTCAGGTCGTGACTGACGATCGGACCGTACAGTGTGATCTCTCAGGTCGTGACTCACGATCGGACCGTATAGTGTGATCACTCAGGTCGTGGCTGATGATAGGACCGTACAGTGTGATCACTCAGGTCGTGGCTGACGATCGGACCGTACAGTGTGAACACTCAGGTCATGGCTGACGATCGGACCGTACAATGTGATCACTCACGTAGTGGCTGATGATCGGACTATACAGCTTGATCACTCAGGTCATGGCTGACGATCGGACTGTATAGTGTGATCTCTCAGTTCGTGACTCACGATCGGACCGTATAGTGTGATCACTCAGGTCGTGGCTGATGATAGGACCGTACAGTGTGATCACTCAGGTTGTGGCTGACGATCAGACTGTACAGTGTGATCACTCAGGTTGTGGCTGAGGATCGGACCGTATAGTTTGATCACTCAGGTCGTGGCTGACGATCAGACCGTACAGTGTGATCACTCAGGTTGTGGCTGATGATCGGACCGTACAGTGTGATCACTCAGGTCGTGGCAGACGATCGGTCCGTACAGTGAGATCACTCAAGTCGTGGCTGATGATCGGACCGTACAGTGTGATTGCTCAGGTCGTGGCTGATGATAGGACCATACAGTGTGATCACTCAGGTCATGGCTGACTATCGGACCGTACAGTGTGAACACTCAGGTCATGGCTGACGATCGGACCGTACAATGTTATCACTCACGTAGTGGCTGATGATCGGACTATACAGCTTGATCACTCAGGTCATGGCTGACGATCGGACTGTATAGTGTGATCTCTCAGTTCGTGACTCACGATCGGACCGTATAGTGTGATCACTCAGGTCGTGGCTGATGATAGGACCGTACAGTGTGATCACTCAGGTTGTGGCTGACGATCAGACTGTACAGTGTGATCACTCAGGTTGTGGCTGAGGATCGGACCGTATAGTTTGATCACTCAGGTCGTGGCTGACGATCAGACCGTACAGTGTGATCACTCAGGTTGTGGCTGATGATCGGACCGTACAGTGTGATCACTCAGGTCGTGGCAGACGATCGGACCGTACAGTGAGATCACTCAAGTCGTGGCTGATGATCGGACCGTACAGTGTGATTGCTCAGGTCGTGGCTGATGATAGGACCATACAGTGTGATCACTCAGGTCATGGCTGACTATCGGACCGTACAATGTGATCACTCACGTAGTGGCTGATGATCGGACCGTAAAGTGTGATTGCTCAGGTCGTGGCTGATGATAGGACCGTACAGTGTGAACACTCAGGTCATGGCTGACGATCGGACCGTACAATGTGATCACTCACGTAGTGGCTGATGATCGGACTATACAGCTTGATCACTCAGGTCGTGGATGATGATCGGACCGTACAGTGCGATCACTCAGTTCGTGGCTGATGATCGGACCGTATAGTTTGATCACTCAGGTCGTGGCTGATGATCGGACCGTACAGTGTGATCACTCAGGTCGTGGCTGACGATCGGACCGTACAATGTGATCACTCACGTATTGGCTGATGATCGGACTATACAGCTTGATCACTCAGGTCGTGGCTGACGATCGGACCATACAATGAGATCACTCAGGTCGTGGATGACGATCGGACTGTACAGTGTGATCTCTCAGTTCGTGGCTGACGATCGGACCGTACAGTGTGATTACTCAGGTCGTGACTGACGATCGGACCGTACAGTGTGATCTCTCAGGTCGTGACTCACGATCGGACCGTATAGTGTGATCACTCAGGTCGTGGCTGATGATAGGACCGTACAGTGTGATCACTCACGTAGTGGCTGATGATCGGACCGTAAAGTGTGATTGCTCAGGTCGTGGCTGATGATAGGACCGTACAGTGTGAACACTCAGGTCATGGCTGACGATCGGACCGTACAATTTGATCACTCACTGAGTGGCTGATGATCGGACTATACAGCTTGATCACTCAGGTCGTGGATGATGATCGGACCGTACAGTGCGATCACTCAGTTCGTGGCTGATGATCGGACCGTATAGTTTGATCACTCAGGTCGTGGCTGATGATCGGACCGTACAGTGTGATCACTCAAGTCGTGGCTGACGATCGGACCGTACAATGTGATCACTCACGTATTGGCTGATGATCGGACTATACAGCTTGATCACTCAGGTCGTGGCTGACGATCGGACCATACAATGAGATCACTCAGGTCGTGGATGACGATCGGACTGTACAGTGTGATCTCTCAGTTCGTGGCTGACGATCGGACCGTACAGTGTGATTACTCAGGTCGTGACTGACGATCGGACCGTACAGTGTGATCTCTCAGGTCGTGACTCACGATCGGACCGTATAGTGTGATCACTCAGGTCGTGGCTGATGATAGGACCGTACAGTGTGATCACTCAGGTTGTGGCTGAGGATCGGACCGTATAGTTTTATCTCTCAGGTCGTGGCTGACGATCGGACCATACACTGAGATCACTCAGGTCGTGGCTGACGATCGGACCGTACAGTGAGATCACTCAGATCGTGGCAGACGATCGGACCGTACAGTGAGATCACTCAAGTCGTGGCTGATGATCGGACAGTACAGTGTGATTGCTCAGGTCATGGCTGACGATCAGACCGTACAGTGAGACCACTCAGGTCGTGGCTGACGATCGGACCGTACAGTGTGATTGCTCAGGTCGTGGCTGATGATAGGACCGTACAGTGTGATCACTCAGGTCGTGGCTGAGGATCGGACCGTATAGTTTGATCTCTCAGGTCGTGGCTGACGATCGGACCATACAGTGAGATCACTCAGGTCGTGGCTGACGATCGGACCATACAGTGAGATCACTCAGGTCGTGGCTGACGATCGGACCGTACAGTGTGATTGCTCAGGTCGTGGCTGATGATAGGACCGTACAGTGTGATCACTCAGGTCGTGGCTGACGATCGGAACGTACGGTGTGATCACTCACGTAGTGGCTGACGATCGGACTGTACAGTGTGATCACTCAGGTCGTGGCTGACGATCGGACCGTACAGTTAGATCACTTAGGTCGTGGATGACGATCGGACTGTACAGTGTGATCTCTCAGGTCGTGGATGATGATCGGACCGTACAGTGCGATCACTCAGTTCGTGGCTGATGATCGGACCGTATAGTTTGATCACTCAGGTCGTGGCTGATGATCGGACCGTACAGTGTGATTGCTCAGGTCGTGGCTGACGATCGGACCATACAATGAGATCACTCAGGTCGTGGATGACGATCGGACTGTACAGTGTGATCTCTCAGTTCGTGGCTGACGATCGGACCGTACAGTGTGATTACTCAGGTCGTGACTGACGATCGGACCGTACAGTGTGATCTCTCAGGTCGTGACTCACGATCGGACCGTATAGTGTGATCACTCAGGTCGTGGCTGATGATAGGACCGTACAGTGTGATCACTCAGGTTGTGGCTGAGGATCGGACCGTATAGTTTTATCTCTCAGGTCGTGGCTGACGATCGGACCATACACTGAGATCACTCAGGTCGTGGCTGACGATCGGACCGTACAGTGAGATCACTCAGATCGTGGCAGACGATCGGACCGTACAGTGAGATCACTCAAGTCGTGGCTGATGATCGGACAGTACAGTGTGATTGCTCAGGTCATGGCTGACGATCAGACCGTACAGTGAGACCACTCAGGTCGTGGCTGACGATCGGACCGTACAGTGTGATTGCTCAGGTCGTGGCTGATGATAGGACCGTACAGTGTGATCACTCAGGTCGTGGCTGAGGATCGGACCGTATAGTTTGATCTCTCAGGTCGTGGCTGACGATCGGACCATACAGTGAGATCACTCAGGTCGTGGCTGACGATCGGACCATACAGTGAGATCACTCAGGTCGTGGCTGACGATCGGACCGTACAGTGTGATTGCTCAGGTCGTGGCTGATGATAGGACCGTACAGTGTGATCACTCAGGTCGTGGCTGACGATCGGAACGTACGGTGTGATCACTCACGTAGTGGCTGACGATCGGACTGTACAGTGTGATCACTCAGGTCGTGGCTGACGATCGGACCGTACAGTTAGATCACTTAGGTCGTGGATGACGATCGGACTGTACAGTGTGATCACCCAGGTCGTGGCTGACGATCGGAACGTACGGTGTGATCACTCACGTAGTGGCTGACGATCGGACTGTACAGTGTGATCACTCAGGTCGTGGCTGACGATCGGACCGTACAGTTAGATCACTTAGGTCGTGGATGACGATCGGACTGTACAGTGTGATCTCTCAGGTCGTGGATGATGATCGGACCGTACAGTGCGATCACTCAGTTCGTGGCTGATGATCGGACCGTATAGTTTGATCACTCAGGTCGTGGCTGATGATCGGACCGTACAGTGTGATTGCTCAGGTCGTGGCTGACGATCGGACCGTACAATGTGATCACTCACGTAGTGGCTGATGATCGGACTATACAGCTTGATCACTCAGGTCGTGGCTGACGATCGGACTGTACAGTGTGATCTCTCAGTTCGTGACTCACGATCGGACCGTATAGTGCGATCACTCAGGTCGTGGCTGATGATAGGACCGTACAGTGTGATCACTCAGGTTGTGGCTGACGATCAGACTGTACAGTGTGATCACTCAGGTTGTGGCTGAGGATCGGACCGTATAGTTTGATCTCTCAGGTCGTGGCTGACGATCGGACCATACAGTGAGATCACTCAGGTCGTGGCTGACGATCGGACCGTACAGTGAGATCACTCAAGTCGTGGCTGATGATAGGACCGTACAGTGTGATCACTCAGGTCGTGGCTGACGATCGGACCGTACAATGTGATCACTCACGTATTGGCTGATGATCGGACTATACAGCTTGATCACTCAGGTCGTGGCTGACGATCGGACCATACAATGAGATCACTCAGGTCGTGGATGACGATCGGACTGTACAGTGTGATCTCTCAGTTCGTGGCTGACGATCGGACCGTACAGTGTGATTACTCAGGTCGTGACTGACGATCGGACCGTACAGTGTGATCTCTCAGGTCGTGACTCACGATCGGACCGTATAGTGTGATCACTCAGGTCGTGGCTGATGATAGGACCGTACAGTGTGATCACTCAGGTTGTGGCTGAGGATCGGACCGTATAGTTTTATCTCTTAGGTCGTGGCTGACGATCGGACCATACAGTGAGATCACTCAGGTCGTGGTACAGTGAGATCACTCAGATCGTGGCAGACGATCGGACCGTACAGTGAGATCACTCAAGTCGTGGCTGATGATCGGACAGTACAGTGTGATTGCTCAGGTCATGGCTGACGATCAGACCGTACAGTGAGACCACTCAGGTCGTGGCTGACGATCGGACCGTACAGTGTGATTGCTCAGGTCGTGGCTGACGATCGGACCATACAGTGAGATCACTCAGGTCGTGGCTGACGATCGGACCATACAGTGAGATCACTCAGGTCGTGGCTGACGATCGGACCGTACAGTGTGATTGCTCAGGTCGTGGCTGATGATAGGACCGTACAGTGTGATCACTCAGGTCGTGGCTGACGATCGGAACGTACGGTGTGATCACTCACGTAGTGGCTGACGATCGGACTGTACAGTGTGATCACTCAGGTCGTGGCTGACGATCGGACCGTACAGTTAGATCACTTAGGTCGTGGATGACGATCGGACTGTACAGTGTGATCACCCAGGTCGTGGCTGACGATCGGAACGTACGGTGTGATCACTCACGTAGTGGCTGACGATCGGACTGTACAGTGTGATCACTCAGGTCGTGGCTGACGATCGGACCGTACAGTTAGATCACTTAGGTCGTGGATGACGATCGGACTGTACAGTGTGATCTCTCAGGTCGTGGATGATGATCGGACCGTACAGTGCGATCACTCAGTTCGTGGCTGATGATCGGACCGTATAGTTTGATCGCTCAGGTCATGGCTGATGATCGGACCGTACAGTGTGATTGCTCAGGTCGTGGCTGATGATAGGACCGTACAGTGTGAACACTCAGGTCATGGCTGACGATCGGACCGTACAATGTGATCACTCACGTAGTGGCTGATGATCGGACTATACAGCTTGATCACTCAGGTCGTGGCTGACGATCGGACTGTACAGTGTGATCTCTCAGTTCGTGACTCACGATCGGACCGTATAGTGCGATCACTCAGGTCGTGGCTGATGATAGGACCGTACAGTGTGATCACTCAGGTTGTGGCTGACGATCAGACTGTACAGTGTGATCACTCAGGTTGTGGCTGAGGATCGGACCGTATAGTTTGATCTCTCAGGTCGTGGCTGACGATCGGACCATACAGTGAGATCACTCAGGTCGTGGCTGACGATCGGACCGTACAGTGAGATCACTCAAGTCGTGGCTGATGATAGGACCGTACAGTGTGATCACTCAGGTCGTGGCTGACGATCGGACCGTACAATGTGATCACTCACGTATTGGCTGATGATCGGACTATACAGCTTGATCACTCAGGTCGTGGCTGACGATCGGACCATACAATGAGATCACTCAGGTCGTGGATGACGATCGGACTGTACAGTGTGATCTCTCAGTTCGTGGCTGACGATCGGACCGTACAGTGTGATTACTCAGGTCGTGACTGACGATCGGACCGTACAGTGTGATCTCTCAGGTCGTGACTCACGATCGGACCGTATAGTGTGATCACTCAGGTCGTGGCTGATGATAGGACCGTACAGTGTGATCACTCAGGTTGTGGCTGAGGATCGGACCGTATAGTTTTATCTCTCAGGTCGTGGCTGACGATCGGACCATACAGTGAGATCACTCAGGTCGTGGTACAGTGAGATCACTCAGATCGTGGCAGACGATCGGACCGTACAGTGAGATCACTCAAGTCGTGGCTGATGATCGGACAGTACAGTGTGATTGCTCAGGTCATGGCTGACGATCAGACCGTACAGTGAGACCACTCAGGTCGTGGCTGACGATCGGACCGTACAGTGTGATTGCTCAGGTCGTGGCTGACGATCGGACCATACAGTGAGATCACTCAGGTCGTGGCTGACGATCGGACCATACAGTGAGATCACTCAGGTCGTGGCTGACGATCGGACCGTACAGTGTGATTGCTCAGGTCGTGGCTGATGATAGGACCGTACAGTGTGATCACTCAGGTCGTGGCTGACGATCGGAACGTACGGTGTGATCACTCACGTAGTGGCTGACGATCGGACTGTACAGTGTGATCACTCAGGTCGTGGCTGACGATCGGACCGTACAGTTAGATCACTTAGGTCGTGGATGACGATCGGACTGTACAGTGTGATCACCCAGGTCGTGGCTGACGATCGGAACGTACGGTGTGATCACTCACGTAGTGGCTGACGATCGGACTGTACAGTGTGATCACTCAGGTCGTGGCTGACGATCGGACCGTACAGTTAGATCACTTAGGTCGTAGATGACGATCGGACTGTACAGTGTGATCTCTCAGGTCGTGGATGATGATCGGACCGTACAGTGCGATCACTCAGTTCGTGGCTTATGATCGGACCGTATAGTTTGATCACTCAGGTCGTGGCTGATGATCGGACCGTACAGTGTGATTGCTCAGGTCGTGGCTGATGATAGGACCGTACAGTGTGAACACTCAGGTCATGGCTGACGATCGGACCGTACAATGTGATCACTCACGTAGTGGCTGATGATCGGACTATACAGCTTGATCACTCAGGTCGTGGCTGACGATCGGACTGTACAGTGTGATCTCTCAGTTCGTGACTCACGATCGGACCGTATAGTGTGATCACTCAGGTCGTGGCTGATGATAGGACCGTACAGTGTGATCACTCAGGTTGTGGCTGACGATCAGACTGTACAGTGTGATCACTCAGGTTGTGGCTGAGGATCGGACCGTATAGTTTGATCTCTCAGGTCGTGGCTGACGATCGGACCATACAGTGAGATCACTCAGGTCGTGGCTGACGATCGGACCGTACAGTGAGATCACTCAGATCGTGGCAGACGATCGGACCGTACAGTGAGATCACTCAAGTCGTGGCTGATGATAGGACCGTACAGTGTGATCACTCAGGTCGTGGCTGACGATCGGACCGTACAATGTGATCACTCACGTAGTGGCTGATGATCGGACTATACAGCTTGATCACTCAGGTCGTGGCTGACGATCGGACCATACAATGAGATCACTCAGGTCGTGGATGACGATCGGACTGTACAGTGTGATCTCTCAGTTCGTGGCTGACGATCGGACCGTACAGTGTGATTACTCAGGTCGTGACTGACGATCGGACCGTACAGTGTGATCTCTCAGGTCGTGACTCACGATCGGACCGTATAGTGTGATCACTCAGGTCGTGGCTGATGATAGGACCGTACAGTGTGATCACTCAGGTCGTGGCTGACGATCAGACCGTACAGTGTGATCACTCAGGTTGTGGCTGAGGATCGAACCGTATAGTTTGATCTCTCAGGTCGTGGCTGACGATCGGACCATACAGTGTGAACACTCAGGTCATGGCTGACGATCGGACCGTACAATGTGATCACTCACGTAGTGGCTGATGATCGGACTATACAGCTTGATCACTCAGGTCGTGGCTGACGATCGGACCGTACAGTGTGATCTCTCAGGTCGTGACTCACGATCGGACCGTATAGTGTGATCACTCAGGTCGTGGCTGATGATAGGACCGTACAGTGTGATCACTCAGGTTGTGGCTGACGATCAGACTGTACAGTGTGATCACTCAGGTTGTGGCTGAGGATCGGACCGTATAGTTTGATCTCTCAGGTCGCGGCTGACGATCGGACCATACAGTGAGATCACTCAGGTCGTGGCTGACGATCGGACCGTACAGTGAGATCACTCAGATCGTGGCAGACGATCGGACCGTACAGTGAGATCACTCAAGTCGTGGCTGATGATAGGACCGTACAGTGTGATCACTCAGGTCGTGGCTGACGATCGGACCGTACAATGTGATCACTCACGTAGTGGCTGATGATCGGACTATACAGCTTGATCACTCAGGTCGTGGCTGACGTTCGGACCATACAATGAGATCACTCAGGTCGTGGATGACGATCGGACTGTACAGTGTGATCTCTCAGTTCGTGGCTGACGATCGGACCGTACAGTTTGATCTCTCAGGTCGTGACTCACGATCGGACCGTATAGTGTGATCACTCAGGTCGTGGCTGATGATAGGACCGTACAGTGAGACCACTCAGGTCATGGCTGACGATCGGACAGTACAGTGTGATTGCTCAGGTCGTGGCTGATGATAGGACCGTACAGTGTGATCACTCAGGTCGTGGCTGACGATCAGACCGTACAGTGTGATCACTCAGGTTGTGGCTGAGGATCGGACCGTATAGTTTGATCTCTCAGGTCGTGGCTGACGATCGGACCATACAGTGAGATCACTCAGGTCGTGGCTGACGATCGGACCATACAGTGAGATCACTCAGGTCGTGGCTGACGATCGGACCGTACAGTGTGATTGCTCAGGTCGTGGCTGATGATAGGACCGTACAGTGTGATCACTCAGGTCGTGGCTGACGATCGGAACGTACGGTGTGATCACTCACGTAGTGGCTGACGATCGGACTGTACAGTGTGATCACTCAGGTCGTGGCTGACGATCGGACTGTACAGTGTGATCTCTCAGTTCGTGGCTGACGATCGGACCGTACAGTGAGATCACTCAGATCGTGGCAGACGATCGGACCGTACAGTGAGATCACTCAAGTCGTGGCTGATGATAGGACCGTACAGTGTGATCACTCAGGTCGTGGCTGACGATCGGACCGTACAATGTGATCACTCACGTAGTGGCTGATGATCGGACTATACAGCTTGATCACTCAGGTCGTGGCTGACGATCGGACCATACAATGAGATCACTCAGGTCGTGGATGACGATCGGACTGTACAGTGTGATCTCTCAGTTCGTGGCTGACGATCGGACCGTACAGTGTGATTACTCAGGTCGTGACTGACGATCGGACCGTACAGTGTGATCTCTCAGGTCGTGACTCACGATCGGACCGTATAGTGTGATCACTCAGGTCGTGGCTGATGATAGGACCGTACAGTGTGATCACTCAGGTCGTGGCTGACGATCAGACCGTACAGTGTGATCACTCAGGTTGTGGCTGAGGATCGGACCGTATAGTTTGATCTCTCAGGTCGTGGCTGACGATCGGACCATACAGTGTGAACACTCAGGTCATGGCTGACGATCGGACCGTACAATGTGATCACTCACGTAGTGGCTGATGATCGGACTATACAGCTTGATCACTGAGGTCGTGGCTGACGATCGGACTGTACAGTGTGATCTCTCAGTTCGTGGCTGACGATCGGACCGTACAGTGTGATCTCTCAGGTCGTGACTCACGATCGGACCGTATAGTGTGATCACTCAGGTTGTGGCTGACGATCAGACTGTACAGTGTGATCACTCAGGTTGTGGCTGAGGATCGGACCGTATAGTTTGATCTCTCAGGTCGTGGCTGACGATCGGACCATACAGTGAGATCACTCAGGTCGTGGCTGACGATCGGACCGTACAGCGAGATCACTCAGATCGTGGCAGACGATCGGACCGTACAGTGAGATCACTCAAGTCGTGGCTGATGATAGGACCGTACATTGTGATCACTCAGGTCGTGGCTGACGATCGGACCGTACAATGTGATCACTCACGTAGTGGCTGATGATCGGACTATACAGCTTGATCACTCAGGTCGTGGCTGACGATCGGACCATACAATGAGATCACTCAGGTCGTGGCTGACGATCAGACCGTACAGTGTGATCACTCAGGTTGTGGCTGAGGATCGGACCGTATAGTTTGATCTCTCAGGTCGTGGCTGACGATCGGACCATACAGTGATATCACTCAGGTCGTGGCTGACGATCGGACCGTACAGTGTGATCTCTCAGGTCGTGACTCACGATCGGACCGTATAGTGTGATCACTCAGGTCGTGGCTGATGATCGGACCGTACAGTGAGACCACTCAGGTCGTGGCTGACGATCGGACCGTACAGTGTGATTGCTCAGGTCGTGGCTGATGATAGGACCGTACAGTGTGATCACTCAGGTCGTGGCTGACGATCAGACCGTACAGTGTGATCACTCAGGTTGTGGCTGAGGATCGGACCGTATAGTTTGATCTCTCAGGTCGTGGCTGACGATCGGACCATACAGTGAGATCACTCAGGTCGTGGCTGACGATCGGACCATACAGTGAGATCACTCAGGTCGTGGCTGACGATCGGACCGTACAGTGAGATCACTCAGATCGTGGCAGACGATCGGACCGTACAGTGAGATCACTCAGATCGTGGCAGACAATCGGACCGTACAGTGAGATCACTCAAGTCGTGGCTGATGATAGGACCGTACAGTGTGATCACTCAGGTCGTGGCTGACGATCGGACCGTACAATGTGATCACTCACGTAGTGGCTGATGATCGGACTATACAGCTTGATCACTCAGGTCGTGGCTGACGATCGGACCATACAATGAGATCACTCAGGTCGTGGATGACGATCGGACTGTACAGTGTGATCTCTCAGTTCGTGGCTGACGATCGGACCGTACAGTGTGATCTCTCAGGTCGTGGCTGATGATAGGACCGTACAGTGTGATCACTCAGGTCGTGGCTGACGATCAGACCGTACAGTGTGATCACTCAGGTTGTGGCTGAGGATCGGACTGTATAGTTTGATCTCTCAGGTCGTGGCTGACGATCGGACCATACAGTGAGATCACTCAGGTCGTGGCTGACGATCGGACCATACAGTGAGATCACTCAGGTCGTGGCTGATGATCGGACCATACAGTGAGATCTCTCAGTTCGTGGCTGACGATCGGACCGTACAGTGAGATCACTCAGATCGTGGCAGACGATCGGACCGTACAGTGAGATCACTCAAGTCGTGGCTGATGATAGGACCGTACAGTGTGATCACTCAGGTCGTGGCTGACGATCGGACCGTACAATGTGATCACTCACGTAGTGGCTGATGATCGGACTATACAGCTTGATCACTGAGGTCGTGGCTGACGATCGGACCATACAATGAGATCACTCAGGTCGTGGATGACGATCGGACTGTACAGTGTGATCTATCAGTTCGTGGCTGACGATCGGACCGTACAGTGTGATTACTCAGGTCGTGACTGACGATCGGACCGTACAGTGTGATCACTCAAGTCGTGGCTGATGATAGGACCGTACAGTGTGATCACTCAGGTCATGGCTGACGATCGGACCGTACAATGTGATCACTCACGTAGTGGCTGATGATCGGACTATACAGCTTGATCACTCAGGTCGTGGCTGACGATCGGACTGTACAGTGTGATCTCTCAGTTCGTGGCTGACGATCGGACCGTACAGTGTGATTACTCAGGTCGTGACTCACGATCGGACCGTATAGTGTGATCACTCAGGTCGTGGCTGATGATAGGACCGTACAGTGTGATCACTCAGGTCGTGGCTGACGATCAGACCGTACAGTGTGATCACTCAGGTTGTGGCTGAGGATCGGACCGTATAGTTTGATCTCTCAGGTCCTGGCTGACGATCGGACCATACAGTGTGAACACTCAGGTCATGGCTGACGATCGGACCGTACAGTTAGATCACTTAGGTCGTAGATGACGATCGGACTGTACAGTGTGATCTCTCAGGTCGTGGATGACGATCGGACTGTACAGTGTGATCACCCAGGTCGTGGCTGACGATCGGAACGTACGGTGTGATCACTCACGTAGTGGCTTACGATCGGACTGTACAGTGTGATCACTCAGGTCGTGGCTGACGATCGGACCGTACAGTTAGATCACTTAGGTCGTAGATGACGATCGGACTGTACAGTGTGATCTCTCAGGTCGTGGATGATGATCGGACCGTACAGTGCGATCACTCAGTTCGTGGCTTATGATCGGACCGTATAGTTTGATCACTCAGGTCGTGGCTGATGATCGGACCGTACAGTGTGATTGCTCAGGTCGTGGCTGATGATAGGACCGTACAGTGTGAACACTCAGGTCATGGCTGACGATCGGACCGTACAATGTGATCACTCACGTAGTGGCTGATGATCGGACTATACAGCTTGATCACTCAGGTCGTGGCTGACGATCGGACTGTACAGTGTGATCTCTCAGTTCGTGACTCACGATCGGACCGTATAGTGTGATCACTCAGGTCGTGGCTGATGATAGGACCGTACAGTGTGATCACTCAGGTTGTGGCTGACGATCAGACTGTACAGTGTGATCACTCAGGTTATGGCTGAGGATCGGACCGTATAGTTTGATCTCTCAGGTCGTGGCTGACGATCGGACCATACAGTGAGATCACTCAGGTCGTGGCTGACGATCGGACCGTACAGTGAGATCACTCAGATCGTGGCAGACGATCGGACCGTACAGTGAGATCACTCAAGTCGTGGCTGATGATAGGACCGTACAGTGTGATCACTCAGGTCGTGGCTGACGATCGGACCGTACAATGTGATCACTCACGTAGTGGCTGATGATCGGACTATACAGCTTGATCACTCAGGTCGTGGCTGACGATCGGACCATACAATGAGATCACTCAGGTCGTGGATGACGATCGGACTGTACAGTGTGATCTCTCAGTTCGTGGCTGACGATCGGACCGTACAGTGTGATTACTCAGGTCGTGACTGACGATCGGACCGTACAGTGTGATCTCTCAGGTCGTGACTCACGATCGGACCGTATAGTGTGATCACTCAGGTCGTGGCTGATGATAGGACCGTACAGTGTGATCACTCAGGTCGTGGCTGACGATCAGACCGTACAGTGTGATCACTCAGGTTGTGGCTGAGGATCGAACCGTATAGTTTGATCTCTCAGGTCGTGGCTGACGATCGGACCATACAGTGTGAACACTCAGGTCATGGCTGACGATCGGACCGTACAATGTGATCACTCACGTAGTGGCTGATGATCGGACTATACAGCTTGATCACTCAGGTCGTGGCTGACGATCGGACCGTACAGTGTGATCTCTCAGGTCGTGACTCACGATCGGACCGTATAGTGTGATCACTCAGGTCGTGGCTGATGATAGGACCGTACAGTGTGATCACTCAGGTTGTGGCTGACGATCAGACTGTACAGTGTGATCACTCAGGTTGTGGCTGAGGATCGGACCGTATAGTTTGATCTCTCAGGTCGTGGCTGACGATCGGACCGTACAGTGAGATCACTCAGGTCGTGGCTGACGATCGGACCGTACAGTGAGATCACTCAGATCGTGGCAGACGATCGGACCGTACAGTGAGATCACTCAAGTCGTGGCTGATGATAGGACCGTACAGTGTGATCACTCAGGTCGTGGCTGACGATCGGACCGTACAATGTGATCACTCACGTAGTGGCTGATGATCGGACTATACAGCTTGATCACTCAGGTCGTGGCTGACGTTCGGACCATACAATGAGATCACTCAGGTCGTGGATGACGATCGGACTGTACAGTGTGATCTCTCAGTTCGTGGCTGACGATCGGACCGTACAGTGTGATCTCTCAGGTCGTGACTCACGATCGGACCGTATAGTGTGATCACTCAGGTCGTGGCTGATGATAGGACCGTACAGTGAGACCACTCAGGTCATGGCTGACGATCGGACAGTACAGTGTGATTGCTCAGGTCGTGGCTGATGATAGGACCGTACAGTGTGATCACTCAGGTCGTGGCTGACGATCAGACCGTACAGTGTGATCACTCAGGTTGTGGCTGAGGATCGGACCGTATAGTTTGATCTCTCAGGTCGTGGCTGACGATCGGACCATACAGTGAGATCACTCAGGTCGTGGCTGACGATCGGACCATACAGTGAGATCACTCAGGTCGTGGCTGACGATCGGACCGTACAGTGTGATTGCTCAGGTCGTGGCTGATGATAGGACCGTACAGTGTGATCACTCAGGTCGTGGCTGACGATCGGAACGTACGGTGTGATCACTCACGTAGTGGCTGACGATCGGACTGTACAGTGTGATCACTCAGGTCGTGGCTGACGATCGGACTGTACAGTGTGATCTCTCAGTTCGTGGCTGACGATCGGACCGTACAGTGAGATCACTCAGATCGTGGCAGACGATCGGACCGTACAGTGAGATCACTCAAGTCGTGGCTGATGATAGGACCGTACAGTGTGATCACTCAGGTCGTGGCTGACGATCGGACCGTACAATGTGATCACTCACGTAGTGGCTGATGATCGGACTATACAGCTTGATCACTCAGGTCGTGGCTGACGATCGGACCATACAATGAGATCACTCAGGTCGTGGATGACGATCGGACTGTACAGTGTGATCTCTCAGTTCGTGGCTGACGATCGGACCGTACAGTGTGATTACTCAGGTCGTGACTGACGATCGGACCGTACAGTGTGATCTCTCAGGTCGTGACTCACGATCGGACCGTATAGTGTGATCACTCAGGTCGTGGCTGATGATAGGACCGTACAGTGTGATCACTCAGGTCGTGGCTGACGATCAGACCGTACAGTGTGATCACTCAGGTTGTGGCTGAGGATCGGACCGTATAGTTTGATCTCTCAGGTCGTGGCTGACGATCGGACCATACAGTGTGAACACTCAGGTCATGGCTGACGATCGGACCGTACAATGTGATCACTCACGTAGTGGCTGATGATCGGACTATACAGCTTGATCACTGAGGTCGTGGCTGACGATCGGACTGTACAGTGTGATCTCTCAGTTCGTGGCTGACGATCGGACCGTACAGTGTGATCTCTCAGGTCGTGACTCACGATCGGACCGTATAGTGTGATCACTCAGGTTGTGGCTGACGATCAGACTGTACAGTGTGATCACTCAGGTTGTGGCTGAGGATCGGACCGTATAGTTTGATCTCTCAGGTCGTGGCTGACGATCGGACCATACAGTGAGATCACTCAGGTCGTGGCTGACGATCGGACCGTACAGCGAGATCACTCAGATCGTGGCAGACGATCGGACCGTACAGTGAGATCACTCAAGTCGTGGCTGATGATAGGACCGTACATTGTGATCACTCAGGTCGTGGCTGACGATCGGACCGTACAATGTGATCACTCACGTAGTGGCTGATGATCGGACTATACAGCTTGATCACTCAGGTCGTGGCTGACGATCGGACCATACAATGAGATCACTCAGGTCGTGGCTGACGATCAGACCGTACAGTGTGATCACTCAGGTTGTGGCTGAGGATCGGACCGTATAGTTTGATCTCTCAGGTCGTGGCTGACGATCGGACCATACAGTGAGATCACTCAGGTCGTGGCTGACGATCGGACCGTACAGTGTGATCTCTCAGGTCGTGACTCACGATCGGACCGTATAGTGTGATCACTCAGGTCGTGGCTGATGATCGGACCGTACAGTGAGACCACTCAGGTCGTGGCTGACGATCGGACCGTACAGTGTGATTGCTCAGGTCGTGGCTGATGATAGGACCGTACAGTGTGATCACTCAGGTCGTGGCTGACGATCAGACCGTACAGTGTGATCACTCAGGTTGTGGCTGAGGATCGGACCGTATAGTTTGATCTCTCAGGTCGTGGCTGACGATCGGACCATACAGTGAGATCACTCAGGTCGTGGCTGACGATCGGACCATACAGTGAGATCACTCAGGTCGTGGCTGACGATCGGACCGTACAGTGAGATCACTCAGATCGTGGCAGACGATCGGACCGTACAGTGAGATCACTCAGATCGTGGCAGACAATCGGACCGTACAGTGAGATCACTCAAGTCGTGGCTGATGATAGGACCGTACAGTGTGATCACTCAGGTCGTGGCTGACGATCGGACCGTACAATGTGATCACTCACGTAGTGGCTGATGATCGGACTATACAGCTTGATCACTCAGGTCGTGGCTGACGATCGGACCATACAATGAGATCACTCAGGTCGTGGATGACGATCGGACTGTACAGTGTGATCTCTCAGTTCGTGGCTGACGATCGGACCGTACAGTGTGATCTCTCAGGTCGTGGCTGATGATAGGACCGTACAGTGTGATCACTCAGGTCGTGGCTGACGATCAGACCGTACAGTGTGATCACTCAGGTTGTGGCTGAGGATCGGACTGTATAGTTTGATCTCTCAGGTCGTGGCTGACGATCGGACCATACAGTGAGATCACTCAGGTCGTGGCTGACGATCGGACCATACAGTGAGATCACTCAGGTCGTGGCTGATGATCGGACCATACAGTGAGATCACTCAGGTCGTGGCTGACGATCGGACCGTACAGTATGATTGCTCAGGTCGTGGCTGATGATAGGACCGTACAGTGTGATCACTCAGGTCGTGGCTGACGATCGGAACGTACGGTGTGATCACTCACATAGTGGCTGACGATCGGACTGTACAGTGTGATCACTCAGGTCGTGGCTGACGATCGGACTGTACAGTGTGATCTCTCAGTTCGTGGCTGACGATCGGACCGTACAGTGAGATCACTCAGATCGTGGCAGACGATCGGACCGTACAGTGAGATCACTCAAGTCGTGGCTGATGATAGGACCGTACAGTGTGATCACTCAGGTCGTGGCTGACGATCGGACCGTACAATGTGATCACTCACGTAGTGGCTGATGATCGGACTATACAGCTTGATCACTGAGGTCGTGGCTGACGATCGGACCATACAATGAGATCACTCAGGTCGTGGATGACGATCGGACTGTACAGTGTGATCTATCAGTTCGTGGCTGACGATCGGACCGTACAGTGTGATTACTCAGGTCGTGACTGACGATCGGACCGTACAGTGTGATCACTCAAGTCGTGGCTGATGATAGGACCGTACAGTGTGATCACTCAGGTCATGGCTGACGATCGGACCGTACAATGTGATCACTCACGTAGTGGCTGATGATCGGACTATACAGCTTGATCACTCAGGTCGTGGCTGACGATCGGACTGTACAGTGTGATCTCTCAGTTCGTGGCTGACGATCGGACCGTACAGTGTGATTACTCAGGTCGTGACTCACGATCGGACCGTATAGTGTGATCACTCAGGTCGTGGCTGATGATAGGACCGTACAGTGTGATCACTCAGGTCGTGGCTGACGATCAGACCGTACAGTGTGATCACTCAGGTTGTGGCTGAGGATCGGACCGTATAGTTTGATCTCTCAGGTCCTGGCTGACGATCGGACCATACAGTGTGAACACTCAGGTCATGGCTGACGATCGGACCGTACAATGTGATCACTCACGTAGTGGCTGATGATCGGACTATACAGCTTGATCACTCAGGTCGTGGCTGACGATCGGACTGTACAGTGTGATCTCTCAGTTCGTGGCTGACGATCGGACCGTACAGTGTGATTACTCAGGTCGTGACTGACGATCGGACCATACAGTGTGATCTCTCAGGTCGTGACTCACGATCGGACCGTATAGTGTGATCACTCAGGTCGTGGCTGATGATAGGACCGTACAGTGTGATCACTCAGGTTGTGGCTGACGATCAGACTGTACAGTGTGATCACTCAGGTTGTGGCTGAGGATCGGACCGTATAGTTTGATCTCTCAGGTCGTGGCTGACGATCGGACCATACAGTGAGATCACTCAGGTCGTGGCTGACGATCGGACCGTACAGTGAGATCACTCAGATCGTGGCAGACGATCGGACCGTACAGTGAGATCACTCAAGTCGTGGCTGATGATAGGACCGTACAGTGTGATTGCTCAGGTCGTGGCTGATGATAGGACCGTACAGTGTGATCACTCAGGTCGTGGCTGACGATCGGAACGTACGGTGTGATCACTCACGTAGTTGCTGACGATCGGACTGTACAGTGTGATCACTCAGGTCGTGGCTGACGATCGGACTGTACAGTGTGATCTCTCAGTTCGTGGCTGACGATCGGACCGTACAGTGAGATCACTCAGATCGTGGCAGACGATCGGACCGTACAGTGAGATCACTCAAGTCGTGGCTGATGATAGGACCGTACAGTGTGATCACTCAGGTCGTGGCTGACGATCGGACCGTACAATGTGATCACTCACGTAGTGGCTGATGATCGGACTATACAGCTTGATCACTGAGGTCGTGGCTGACGATCGGACCATACAATGAGATCACTCAGGTCGTGGATGACGATCGGACTGTACAGTGTGATCTATCAGTTCGTGGCTGACGATCGGACCGTACAGTGTGATTACTCAGGTCGTGACTGACGATCGGACCGTACAGTGTGATCACTCAAGTCGTGGCTGATGATAGGACCGTACAGTGTGATCACTCAGGTCATGGCTGACGATCGGACCGTACAATGTGATCACTCACGTAGTGGCTGATGATCGGACTATACAGCTTGATCACTCAGGTCGTGGCTGACGATCGGACTGTACAGTGTGATCTCTCAGTTCGTGGCTGACGATCGGACCGTACAGTGTGATTACTCAGGTCGTGACTCACGATCGGACCGTATAGTGTGATCACTCAGGTCGTGGCTGATGATAGGACCGTACAGTGTGATCACTCAGGTCGTGGCTGACGATCAGACCGTACAGTGTGATCACTCAGGTTGTGGCTGAGGATCGGACCGTATAGTTTGATCTCTCAGGTCGTGGCTGACGATCGGACCATACAGTGTGAACACTCAGGTCATGGCTGACGATCGGACCGTACAATGTGATCACTCACGTAGTGGCTGATGATCGGACTATACAGCTTGATCACTCAGGTCGTGGCTGACGATCGGACTGTACAGTGTGATCTCTCAGTTCGTGGCTGACGATCGGACCGTACAGTGTGATTACTCAGGTCGTGACTGACGATCGGACCATACAGTGTGATCTCTCAGGTCGTGACTCACGATCGGACCGTATAGTGTGATCACTCAGGTCGTGGCTGATGATAGGACCGTACAGTGTGATCACTCAGGTTGTGGCTGACGATCAGACTGTACAGTGTGATCACTCAGGTTGTGGCTGAGGATCGGACCGTATAGTTTGATCTCTCAGGTCGTGGCTGACGATCGGACCATACAGTGAGATCACTCAGGTCGTGGCTGACGATCGGACCGTACAGTGAGATCACTCAGATCGTGGCAGACGATCGGACCGTACAGTGAGATCACTCAAGTCGTGGCTGATGATAGGACCGTACAGTGTGATCACTCAGGTCGTGGCTGACGATCGGACCGTACAATGTGATCACTCACGTAGTGGCTGATGATCGGACTATACAGCTTGATCACTGAGGTCGTGGCTGACGATCGGACCATACAATGAGATCACTCAGGTCGTGGATGACGATCGGACTGTACAGTGTGATCTATCAGTTCGTGGCTGACGATCGGACCGTACAGTGTGATTACTCAGGTCGTGACTGACGATCGGACCGTACAGTGTGATCACTCAAGTCGTGGCTGATGATAGGACCGTACAGTGTGATCACTCAGGTCATGGCTGACGATCGGACCGTACAATGTGATCACTCACGTAGTGGCTGATGATCGGACTATACAGCTTGATCACTCAGGTCGTGGCTGACGATCGGACTGTACAGTGTGATCTCTCAGTTCGTGGCTGACGATCGGACCGTACAGTGTGATTACTCAGGTCGTGACTCACGATCGGACCGTATAGTGTGATCACTCAGGTCGTGGCTGACGATCAGACCGTACAGTGTGATCACTCAGGTTGTGGCTGAGGATCGGACCGTATAGTTTGATCTCTCAGGTCGTGGCTGACGATCGGACCATACAGTGTGAACACTCAGGTCATGGCTGACGATCGGACAGTACAATGTGATCACTCACGTAGTGGCTGATGATCGGACTATACAGCTTGATCACTCAGGTCGTGGCTGACGATCGGACTGTACAGTGTGATCTCTCAGTTCGTGGCTGACGATCGGACCGTACAGTGTGATTACTCAGGTCGTGACTGACGATCGGACCATACAGTGTGATCTCTCAGGTCGTGACTCACGATCGGACCGTATAGTGTGATCACTCAGGTCGTGGCTGATGATAGGACCGTACAGTGTGATCACTCAGGTTGTGGCTGACGATCAGACTGTACAGTGTGATCACTCAGGTTGTGGCAGAGGATCGGACCGTATAGTTTGATCTCTCAGGTCGTGGCTGACGATCGGACCATACAGTGAGATCACTCAGGTCGTGGCTGACGATCGGACCGTACAGTGAGATCACTCAGATCGTGGCAGACGATCGGACCGTACAGTGAGATCACTCAAGTCGTGGCTGATGATAGGACCGTACAGTGTGATTGCTCAGGTCGTGGCTGATGATAGGACCGTACAGTGTGATCACTCAGGTCGTGGCTGACGATCGGAACGTACGGTGTGATCACTCACGTAGTGGCTGACGATCGGACTGTACAGTGTGATCACTCAGGTCGTGGCTGACGATCGGACTGTACAGTGTGATCTCTCAGTTCGTGGCTGACGATCGGACCGTACAGTGAGATCACTCAGATCGTGGCAGACGATCGGACCGTACAGTGAGATCACTCAAGTCGTGGCTGATGATAGGACCGTACAGTGTGATCACTCAGGTCGTGGCTGACGATCGGACCGTACAATGTGATCACTCACGTAGTGGCTGATGATCGGACTATACAGCTTGATCACTGAGGTCGTGGCTGACGATCGGACCATACAATGAGATCACTCAGGTCGTGGATGACGATCGGACTGTACAGTGTGATCTATCAGTTCGTGGCTGACGATCGGACCGTACAGTGTGATTACTCAGGTCGTGACTGACGATCGGACCGTACAGTGTGATCACTCAAGTCGTGGCTGATGATAGGACCGTACAGTGTGATCACTCAGGTCATGGCTGACGATCGGACCGTACAATGTGATCACTCACGTAGTGGCTGATGATCGGACTATACAGCTTGATCACTCAGGTCGTGGCTGACGATCGGACTGTACAGTGTGATCTCTCAGTTCGTGGCTGACGATCGGACCGTACAGTGTGATTACTCAGGTCGTGACTCACGATCGGACCGTATAGTGTGATCACTCAGGTCGTGGCTGATGATAGGACCGTACAGTGTGATCACTCAGGTTGTGGCTGACGATCAGACTGTACAGTGTGATCACTCAGGTTGTGGCTGAGGATCGGACCGTATAGTTTGATCTCTCAGGTCGTGGCTGACGATCGGACCATACAGTGAGATCACTCAGGTCGTGGCTGACGATCGGACCGTACAGTGAGATCACTCAGATCGTGGCAGACGATCGGACCGTACAGTGAGATCACTCAAGTCGTGGCTGATGATAGGACCGTACAGTGTGATTGCTCAGGTCGTGGCTGATGATAGGACCGTACAGTGTGATCACTCAGGTCGTGGCTGACGATCGGAACGTACGGTGTGATCACTCACGTAGTGGCTGACGATCGGACTGTACAGTGTGATCACTCAGGTCGTGGCTGACGATCGGACTGTACAGTGTGATCTCTCAGTTCGTGGCTGACGATCGGACCGTACAGTGAGATCACTCAGATCGTGGCAGACGATCGGACCGTACAGTGAGATCACTCAAGTCGTGGCTGATGATAGGACCGTACAGTGTGATCACTCAGGTCGTGGCTGACGATCGGACCGTACAATGTGATCACTCACGTAGTGGCTGATGATCGGACTATACAGCTTGATCACTCAGGTCGTGGCTGACGATCGGACCATACAATGAGATCACTCAGGTCGTGGATGACGATCGGACTGTACAGTGTGATCTCTCAGTTCGTGGCTGACGATCGGACCGTACAGTGTGATTACTCAGGTCGTGACTGACGATCGGACCGTACAGTGTGATCTCTCAGGTCGTGACTCACGATCGGACCGTATAGTGTGATCACTAAGGTCGTGGCTGATGATAGGACCGTACAGTGTGATCACTCAGGTCGTGGCTGACGATCAGACCGTACAGTGTGATCACTCAGGTTGTGGCTGAGGATCGGACCGTATAGTTTGATCTCTCAGGTCGTGGCTGACGATCGGACCATACAGTGTGAACACTCAGGTCATGGCTGACGATCGGACCGTACAATGTGATCACTCACGTAGTGGCTGATGATCGGACTATACAGCTTGATCACTGAGGTCGTGGCTGACGATCGGACTGTACAGTGTGATCTCTCAGTTCGTGGCTGACGATCGGACCGTACAGTGTGATTACTCAGGTCGTGACTGACGATCGGACCGTACAGTGTGATCTCTCAGGTCGTGACTCACGATCGGACCGTATAGTGTGATCACTCAGGTTGTGGCTGACGATCAGACTGTACAGTGTGATCACTCAGGTTGTGGCTGAGGATCGGACCGTATAGTTTGATCTCTCAGGTCGTGGCTGACGATCGGACCATACAGTGAGATCACTCAGGTCGTGGCTGACGATCGGACCGTACAGCGAGATCACTCAGATCGTGGCAGACGATCGGACCGTACAGTGAGATCACTCAAGTCGTGGCTGATGATAGGACCGTACATTGTGATCACTCAGGTCGTGGCTGACGATCGGACCGTACAATGTGATCACTCACGTAGTGGCTGATGATCGGACTATACAGCTTGATCACTCAGGTCGTGGCTAACGATCGGACCATACAATGAGATCACTCAGGTCGTGGCTGACGATCAGACCGTACAGTGTGATCACTCAGGTTGTGGCTGAGGATCGGACCGTATAGTTTGATCTCTCAGGTCGTGGCTGACGATCGGACCATACAGTGAGATCACTCAGGTCGTGGCTGACGATCGGACCGTACAGTGTGATCTCTCAGGTCGTGACTCACGATCGGACCGTATAGTGTGATCACTCAGGTCGTGGCTGATGATCGGACCGTACAGTGAGACCACTCAGGTCGTGGCTGACGATCGGACCGTACAGTGTGATTGCTCAGGTCGTGGCTGATGATAGGACCGTACAGTGTGATCACTCAGGTCGTGGCTGACGATCAGACCGTACAGTGTGATCACTCAGGTTGTGGCTGAGGATCGGACCGTATAGTTTGATCTCTCAGGTCGTGGCTGACGATCGGACCATACAGTGAGATCACTCAGGTCGTGGCTGACGATCGGACCATACAGTGAGATCACTCAGGTCGTGGCTGACGATCGGACCGTACAGTGAGATCACTCAGATCGTGGCAGACGATCGGACCGTACAGTGAGATCACTCAGATCGTGGCAGACAATCGGACCGTACAGTGAGATCACTCAAGTCGTGGCTGATGATAGGACCGTACAGTGTGATCACTCAGGTCGTGGCTGACGATCGGACCGTACAATGTGATCACTCACGTAGTGGCTGATGATCGGACTATACAGCTTGATCACTCAGGTCGTGAATGACGATCGGACCATACAATGAGATCACTCAGGTCGTGGATGACGATCGGACTGTACAGTGTGATCTCTCAGTTCGTGGCTGACGATCGGACCGTACAGTGTGATCTCTCAGGTCGTGGCTGATGATAGGACCGTACAGTGTGATCACTCAGGTCGTGGCTGACGATCAGACCGTACAGTGTGATCACTCAGGTTGTGGCTGAGGATCGGACCGTATAGTTTGATCTCTCAGGTCGTGGCTGACGATCGGACCATACAGTGAGATCACTCAGGTCGTGGCTGACGATCGGACCATACAGTGAGATCACTCAGGTCGTGGCTGATGATCGGACCATACAGTGAGATCACTCAGGTCGTGGCTGACGATCGGACCGTACAGTGTGATTGCTCAGGTCGTGGCTGACGATCGGAACGTACGGTGTGATCACTCACGTAGTGGCTGACGATCGGACTGTACAGTGTGATCACTCAGGTCGTGGCTGACGATCGGACTGTACGGTGTGATCTCTCAGTTCGTGGCTGACGATCGGACCGTACAGTGAGATCACTCAGATCGTGGCAGACGATCGGACCGTACAGTGAGATCACTCAAGTCGTGGCTGATGATAGGACCGTACAGTGTGATCACTCAGGTCGTGGCTGACGATCGGACCGTACAATGTGATCACTCACGTAGTGGCTGATGATCGGACTATACAGCTTGATCACTGAGGTCGTGGCTGACGATCGGACCATACAATGAGATCACTCAGGTCGTGGATGACGATCGGACTGTACAGTGTGATCTATCAGTTCGTGGCTGACGATCGGACCGTACAGTGTGATTACTCAGGTCGTGACTGACGATCGGACCGTACAGTGTGATCTCTCAGGTCGTGAATCACGATCGGACGGTATAGTGTGATCACTCAGGTCGTGGCTGATGATAGGACCGTACAGTGTGATCACTCAGGTCGTGGCTGACGATCAGACCGTACAGTGTGATCACTTAGGTTGTGGCTGAGGATCGGACCGTATAGTTTGATCTCTCAGGTCGTGGCTGACGATCGGACCATACAGTGTGAACACTCAGGTCATGGCTGACGATCGGACCGTACAATGTGATCACTCACGTAGTGGCTGATGATCGGACTATACAGCTTGATCACTCAGGTCGTGGCTGACGATCGGACTGTACAGTGTGATCTCTCAGTTCGTGGCTGACGATCGGACCGTACAGTGTGATTACTCAGGTCGTGACTCACGATCGGACCGTATAGTGTGATCACTCAGGTCGTGGCTGATGATAGGACCGTACAGTGTGATCACTCAGGTCGTGGCTGACGATCAGACCGTACAGTGTGATCACTCAGGTTGTGGCTGAGGATCGGACCGTATAGTTTGATCTCTCAGGTCGTGGCTGACGATCGGACCATACAGTGTGAACACTCAGGTCATGGCTGACGATCGGACCGTACAATGTGATCACTCACGTAGTGGCTGATGATCGGACTATACAGCTTGATCACTCAGGTCGTGGCTGACGATCGGACTGTACAGTGTGATCTCTCAGTTCGTGGCTGACGATCGGACCGTACAGTGTGATTACTCAGGTCGTGACTGGCGATCGGACCATACAGTGTGATCTCTCAGGTCGTGACTCACGATCGGACCGTACAGTGAGATCACTCAAGTCGTGGCTGATGATAGGACCGTACAGTGTGATCACTCAGGTCGTGGCTGACGATCGGACCGTACAATGTGATCACTCATGTAGTGGCTGATGATGGACTATACAGCTTGATCACTCAGGTCGTGGCTGACGATCGGACCATACAATGAGATCACTCAGGTCGTGGCTGACGATCAGACCGTACAGTGTGATCACTCAGGTTGTGGCTGAGGATCGGACCGTATAGTTTGATCTCTCAGGTCGTGGCTGACGATCGGACCATACAGTGAGATCACTCAGGTCGTGGCTGACGATCGGACCGTACAGTGTGATCTCTCAGGTCGTGACTCACGATCGGACCGTATAGTGTGATCACTCAGGTCGTGGCTGATGATCGGACCGTACAGTGAGACCACTCAGGTCGTGGCTGACGATCGTACCGTACAGTGTGATTGCTCAGGTCGTGGCTGATGATAGGACCGTACAGTGTGATCACTCAGGTCGTGGCTGACGATCAGACCGTACAGTGTGATCACTCAGGTCGTGGCTGACGATCGGACCATACAGTGAGATCACTCAGGTCGTGGCTGACGATCGGACCATACAGTGAGATCACTCAGGTCGTGGGTGACGATCGGACCGTACAGTGAGATCACTCAGATCGTGGCAGACGATCGGACCGTACAGTGAGATCACTCAGATCGTGGCAGACGATCGGACCGTACAGTGAGATCACTCAAGTCGTGGCTGATGATAGGACCGTACAGTGTGATCACTCAGGTCGTGGCTGACGATCGGACCGTACAATGTGATCACTCACGTAGTGGCTGATGATCGGACTATACAGCTTGATCACTCAGGTCGTGGCTGACGATCGGACCATACAATGAGATCACTCAGGTCGTGGATGACGATCGGACTGTACAGTGTGATCTCTCAGTTCGTGGCTGACGATCGGACCGTACAGTGTGATCTCTCAGGTCGTGACTCACGATCGGACCGTATAGTGTGATCACTCAGGTCGTGGCTGATGATAGGACCGTACAGTGAGACCACTCAGGTCATGGCTGACGATCGGACAGTACAGTGTGATTGCTCAGGTCGTGGCTGATGATAGGACCGTACAGTGTGATCACTCAGGTCGTGGCTGACGATCAGACCGTACAGTGTGATCACTCAGGTTGTGGCTGAGGATCGGACCGTATAGTTTGATCTCTCAGGTCGTGGCTGACGATCGGACCGTACAGTGTGATTACTCAGGTCGTGACTCACGATCGGACCGTATAGTGTGATCACTCAGGTCGTGGCTGATGATAGGACCGTACAGTGTGATCACTCAGGTCGTGGCTGACGATCAGACCGTACAGTGTGATCACTCAGGTTGTGGCTGAGGATCGGACCGTATAGTTTGATCTCTCAGGTCGTGGCTGACGATCGGACCATACAGTGTGAACACTCAGGTCATGGCTGACGATCGGACCGTACAATGTGATCACTCACGTAGTGGCTGATGATCGGACTATACAGCTTGATCACTCAGGTCGTGGCTGACGATCGGACTGTACAGTGTGATCTCTCAGTTCGTGGCTGACGATCGGACCGTACAGTGTGATTACTCAGGTCGTGACTGGCGATCGGACCATACAGTGTGATCTCTCAGGTCGTGACTCACGATCGGACCGTATAGTGTGATCACTCAGGTCGTGGCTGATGATAGGACCGTACAGTGTGATCACTCAGGTTGTGGCTGACGATCAGACTGTACAGTGTGATCACTCAGGTTGTGGCTGAGGATCGGACCGTATAGTTTGATCTCTCAGGTCGTGGCTGACGATCGGACCATACAGTGAGATCACTCAGGTCGTGGCTGACGATCGGACCGTACAGTGAGATCACTCAGATCGTGGCAGACGATCGGACCATACAGTGAGATCACTCAAGTCGTGGCTGATGATAGGACCGTACAGTGTGATCACTCAGGTCGTGGCTGACGATCGGACCGTACAATGTGATCACTCACGTAGTGGCTGATGATCGGACTATACAGCTTGATCACTCAGGTCGTGGCTGACGATCGGACCATACAATGAGATCACTCAGGTCGTGGCTGACGATCAGACCGTACAGTGTGATCACTCAGGTTGTGGCTGAGGATCGGACCGTATAGTTTGATCTCTCAGGTCGTGGCTGACGATCGGACCATACAGTGAGATCACTCAGGTCGTGGCTGACGATCGGACCGTACAGTGTGATCTCTCAGGTCGTGACTCACGATCGGACCGTATAGTGTGATCACTCAGGTCGTGGCTGATGATCGGACCGTACAGTGAGACCACTCAGGTCGTGGCTGACGATCGTACCGTACAGTGTGATTGCTCAGGTCGTGGCTGATGATAGGACCGTACAGTGTGATCACTCAGGTCGTGGCTGACGATCAGACCGTACAGTGTGATCACTCAGGTCGTGGCTGACGATCGGACCATACAGTGAGATCACTCAGGTCGTGGCTGACGATCGGACCATACAGTGAGATCACTCAGGTCGTGGCTGACGATCGGACCGTACAGTGAGATCACTCAGATCGTGGCAGACGATCGGACCGTACAGTGAGATCACTCAGATCGTGGCAGACGATCGGACCGTACAGTGAGATCACTCAAGTCGTGGCTGATGATAGGACCGTACAGTGTGATCACTCAGGTCGTGGCTGACGATCGGACCGTACAATGTGATCACTCACGTAGTGGCTGATGATCGGACTGTACAGCTTGATCACTCAGGTCGTGGCTGACGATCGGACCATACAATGAGATCACTCAGGTCGTGGATGACGATCGGACTGTACAGTGTGATCTCTCAGTTCGTGGCTGACGATCGGACCGTACAGTGTGATCTCTCAGGTCGTGACTCACGATCGGACCGTATAGTGTGATCACTCAGGTCGTGGCTGATGATAGGACCGTACAGTGAGACCACTCAGGTCATGGCTGACGATCGGACAGTACAGTGTGATTGCTCAGGTCGTGGCTGATGATAGGACCGTACAGTGTGATCACTCAGGTCGTGGCTGACGATCAGACCGTACAGTGTGATCACTCAGGTTGTGGCTGAGGATCGGACCGTATAGTTTGATCTCTCAGGTCGTGGCTGACGATCGGACCATGCAGTGAGATCACTCAGGTCGTGGCTGACGATCGGACCATACAGTGAGATCACTCAGGTCCTGGCTGATGATCGGACCATACAGTGAGATCACTCAGGTCGTGGCTGACGATCGGACCGTACAGTGTGATTGCTCAGGTCGTGGCTGATGATAGGACCGTACAGTGTGATCACTCAGGTCGTGGCTGACGATCGGAACGTACGGTGTGATCACTCACGTAGTGGCTGACGATCGGACTGTACAGTGTGATCACTCAGGTCGTGGCTGACGATCGGACTGTACAGTGTGATCTCTCAGTTCGTGGCTGACGATCGGACCGTACAGTGAGATCACTCAGATCGTGGCAGACGATCGGACCGTACAGTGAGATCACTCAAGTCGTGGCTGATGATAGGACCGTACAGTGTGATCACTCAGGTCGTGGCTGACGATCGGACCGTACAATGTGATCACTCACGTAGTGGCTGATGATCGGACTATACAGCTTGATCACTGAGGTCGTGGCTGACGATCGGACCATACAATGAGATCACTCAGGTCGTGGATGACGATCGGACTGTACAGTGTGATCTCTCAGTTCGTGGCTGACGATCGGACCGTACAGTGTGATTACTCAGGTCGTGACTGACGATCGGACCGTACAGTGTGATCTCTCAGGTCGTGACTCACGATCGGACCGTATAGTGTGATCACTCAGGTCGTGGCTGATGATAGGACCGTACAGTGTGATCACTCAGGTCGTGGCTGACGATCAGACCGTACAGTGTGATCACTCAGGTTGTGGCTGAGGATCGGACCGTATAGTTTGATCTCTCAGGTCGTGGCTGACGATCGGACCTTACAGTGTGAACACTCAGGTCGTGGCTGACGATCGGACCGTACAATGTGATCACTCACGTAGTGGCTGATGATCGGACTATACAGCTTGATCACTCAGGTCGTGGCTGACGATCGGACTGTACAGTGTGATCTCTCAGTTCGTGGCTGACGATCGGACCGTACAGTGTGATTACTCAGGTCGTGACTGACGATCGGACCGTACAGTGTGATCTCTCAGGTCGTGACTCACGATCGGACCGTACAGTGTGATCACTCAGGTCGTGGCTGATAATAGGACCGTACAGTGTGATCACTCAGGTCGTGACTCACGATCGGACCGTATAGTGTGATCACTCAGGTCGTGGCTGATGATAGGACCGTACAGTGAGACCACTCAGGTCATGGCTGACGATCGGACAGTACAGTGTGATTGCTCAGGTCGTGGCTGATGATAGGACCGTACAGTGTGATCACTCAGGTCGTGGCTGACGATCAGACCGTACAGTGTGATCACTCAGGTTGTGGCTGAGGATCGGACCGTATAGTTTGATCTCTCAGGTCGTGGCTGACGATCGGACCATGCAGTGAGATCACTCAGGTCGTGGCTGACGATCGGACCATACAGTGAGATCACTCAGGTCGTGGCTGATGATCGGACCATACAGTGAGATCACTCAGGTCGTGGCTGACGATCGGACCGTACAGTGTGATTGCTCAGGTCGTGGCTGATGATAGGACCGTACAGTGTGATCACTCAGGTCGTGGCTGACGATCGGAACGTACGGTGTGATCACTCACGTAGTGGCTGACGATCGGACTGTACAGTGTGATCACTCAGGTCGTGGCTGACGATCGGACTGTACAGTGTGATCTCTCAGTTCGTGGCTGACGATCGGACCGTACAGTGAGATCACTCAGATCGTGGCAGACGATCGGACCGTACAGTGAGATCACTCAAGTCGTGGCTGATGATAGGACCGTACAGTGTGATCACTCAGGTCGTGGCTGACGATCGGACCGTACAATGTGATCACTCACGTAGTGGCTGATGATCGGACTATACAGCTTGATCACTGAGGTCGTGGCTGACGATCGGACCATACAATGAGTTCACTCAGGTCGTGGATGACGATCGGACTGTACAGTGTGATCTCTCAGTTCGTGGCTGACGATCGGACCGTACAGTGTGATTACTCAGGTCGTGACTGACGATCGGACCGTACAGTGTGATCTCTCAGGTCGTGACTCACGATCGGACCGTATAGTGTGATCACTCAGGTCGTGGCTGATGATAGGACCGTACAGTGTGATCACTCAGGTCGTGGCTGACGATCAGACCGTACAGTGTGATCACTCAGGTTGTGGCTGAGGATCGGACCGTATAGTTTGATCTCTCAGGTCGTGGCTGACGATCGGACCATACAGTGTGAACACTCAGGTCATGGCTGACGATCGGACCGTACAATGTGATCACTCACGTAGTGGCTGATGATCGGACTATACAGCTTGATCACTCAGGTCGTGGCTGACGATCGGACTGTACAGTGTGATCTCTCAGTTCGTGGCTGACGATCGGACCGTACAGTGTGATTACTCAGGTCGTGACTGACGATCGGACCGTACAGTGTGATCTCTCAGGTCGTGACTCACGATCGGACCGTACAGTGTGATCACTCAGGTCGTGGCTGATAATAGGACCGTACAGTGTGATCACTCAGGTTGTGGCTGACGATCAGACTGTACAGTGTGATCACTCAGGTTGTGGCTGAGGATCGGACCGTATAGTTTGATCTCTCAGGTCGTGGCTGACGATCGGACCATACAGTGAGATCACTCAGGTCGTGGCTGACGATCGGACCGTACAGTGAGATCACTCAGATCGTGGCAGACGATCGGACCGTACAGTGAGATCACTCAAGTCGTGGCTGATGATAGGACCGTACAGTGTGATCACTCAGGTCGTGGCTGACGATCGGACCGTACAATGTGATCACTCACATAGTGGCTGATGATCGGACTATACAGCTTGATCACTCAGGTCGTGGCTGACGATCGGACCATACAATGAGATCACTCAGGTCGTGGCTGACGATCAGACCGTACAGTGTGATCACTCAGGTTGTGGCTGAGGATCGGACCGTATAGTTTGATCTCTCAGGTCGTGGCTGACGATCGGACCGTACAGTGAGATCACTCAGATCGTGGCAGACGATCGGACCGTACAGTGAGATCACTCAAGTCGTGGCTGATGATAGGACCGTACAGTGTGATCACTCAGGTCGTGGCTGACGATCGGACCGTACAATGTGATCACTCACGTAGTGGCTGATGATCGGACTATACAGCTTGATCACTCAGGTCGTGGCTGACGATCGGACCATACAATGAGATCACTCAGGTCGTGGATGACGATCGGACTGTACAGTGTGATCTCTCAGTTCGTGGCTGACGATCGGACCGTACAGTGTGATTACTCAGGTCGTGACTGACGATCGGACCGTACAGTGTGATCTCTCAGGTCGTGACTCACGATCGGACCGTATAGTGTGATCACTCAGGTCGTGGCTGATGATAGGACCGTACAGTGTGATCACTCAGGTCGTGGCTGACGATCAGACCGTACAGTGTGATCACTCAGGTTGTGGCTGAGGATCGGACCGTATAGTTTGATCTCTCAGGTCGTGGCTGACGATCGGACCATACAGTGTGAACACTCAGGTCATGGCTGACGATCGGACCGTACAATGTGATCACTCACGTAGTGGCTGATGATCGGACTATACAGCTTGATCACTCAGGTCGTGGCTGACGATCGGACTGTACAGTGTGATCTCTCAGTTCGTGGCTGACGATCGGACCGTACAGTGTGATTACTCAGGTCGTGACTGACGATCGGACCGTACAGTGTGATCTCTCAGGTCGTGACTCACGATCGGACCGTACAGTGTGATCACTCAGGTCGTGGCTGATGATAGGACCGTACAGTGTGATCACTCAGGTTGTGGCTGACGATCAGACTGTACAGTGTGATCACTCAGGTTGTGGCTGAGGATCGGACCGTACAGTGTGATCACTCAGGTCGTGGCTGAGGATCGGACCATATAGTTTGATCACTCAGGTCGTGGCTGACGATCGGACCGTACAGTGAGATCACTCAGATCGTGGCAGACGATCGGACCGTACAGTGAGATCACTCAAGTTGTGGCTGATGATCGGACAGTACAGTGTGATTGCTCAGGTCGTGGCTGATGATAGGACCGTACAGTGTGATCACTCAGGTCGTGGCTGACGATCGGACCGTACAATGTGATCACTCACGTAGTGGCTGATGATCGGACTATACAGCTTGATCACTCAGGTCGTGGCTGACGATCGGACCATACAATGAGATCACTCAGGTCGTGGATGAAGATCAGACCGTACAGTGTGATCACTCAGGTTGTGGCTGACGATCGGACCATACAGTGAGACCACTCAGGTCGTGGCTGACGATCGGACCGTACAGTGTGATTGCTCAGGTCGTGGCTGATGATAGGACCGTACAGTGTGATCACTCAGGTCGTGGCTGACGATCAGACCGTACAGTGTGATCACTCAGGTTGTGGCTGAGGATCGGACCGTATAGTTTGATCTCTCAGGTCGTGGCTGACGATCGGACCATACAGTGAGATCACTCAGGTCGTGGCTGACGATCGGACCGTACAGTGTGATTGCTCAGGTCGTGGCTGATGATAGGACCGTACAGTGTGATCACTCAGGTCGTGGCTGACGATCGGAACGTACGGTGTGATCACTCACGTAGTGGCTGACGATCGGACTGTACAGTGTGATCACTCAGGTCATGGCTGACGATCGGACCGTACAGTTAGATCACTTAGGTCGTGGATGACGATCGGACTGTACAGTGTGATCACTCAGGTCGTGGCTGACGATCGGACCGTACAGTTAGATCACTTCGGTCGTGGATGACGATCGGACTGTACAGTGTGATCTCTCAGGTCGTGGATGATGATCGGACCGTACAGTGCGATCACTCAGTTCGTGGCTGATGATCGGACCGTATAGTTTGATCACTCAGGTCGTGGCTGACGACCGGACCGTACAGTGTGATCACTCAGGTCGTGGCTGATAATCAGACCGTACAGTGTGATCGCTCAGGTTGTGGCTGACGATCGGACCGTACAGTGTGATCGCTCAGGTTGTGGCTGACGATTGGATCGTACAGTGTAATTGCTCAGGTTGTGGTTGTTGACCGGACCGTACAGTGTGATCACTCAGGTCGTGGCTGACGATCGGACTGTACAGTGTGATCTCTCAGTTCGTGGCTGACGATCGGACCGTACAGTGTGATTACTCAGGTCGTGACTGACGATCGGACCGTACAGTGTGATCTCTCAGGTCGTGACTCACGATCGGACCGTACAGTGTGATCACTCAGGTCGTGGCTGATAATAGGACCGTACAGTGTGATCACTCAGGTCGTGACTCACGATCGGACCGTATAGTGTGATCACTCAGGTCGTGGCTGATGATAGGACCGTACAGTGAGACCACTCAGGTCATGGCTGACGATCGGACAGTACAGTGTGATTGCTCAGGTCGTGGCTGATGATAGGACCGTACAGTGTGATCACTCAGGTCGTGGCTGACGATCAGACCGTACAGTGTGATCACTCAGGTTGTGGCTGAGGATCGGACCGTATAGTTTGATCTCTCAGGTCGTGGCTGACGATCGGACCATGCAGTGAGATCACTCAGGTCGTGGCTGACGATCGGACCATACAGTGAGATCACTCAGGTCGTGGCTGATGATCGGACCATACAGTGAGATCACTCAGGTCGTGGCTGACGATCGGACCGTACAGTGTGATTGCTCAGGTCGTGGCTGATGATAGGACCGTACAGTGTGATCACTCAGGTCGTGGCTGACGATCGGAACGTACGGTGTGATCACTCACGTAGTGGCTGACGATCGGACTGTACAGTGTGATCACTCAGGTCGTGGCTGACGATCGGACTGTACAGTGTGATCTCTCAGTTCGTGGCTGACGATCGGACCGTACAGTGAGATCACTCAGATCGTGGCAGACGATCGGACCGTACAGTGAGATCACTCAAGTCGTGGCTGATGATAGGACCGTACAGTGTGATCACTCAGGTCGTGGCTGACGATCGGACCGTACAATGTGATCACTCACGTAGTGGCTGATGATCGGACTATACAGCTTGATCACTGAGGTCGTGGCTGACGATCGGACCATACAATGAGTTCACTCAGGTCGTGGATGACGATCGGACTGTACAGTGTGATCTCTCAGTTCGTGGCTGACGATCGGACCGTACAGTGTGATTACTCAGGTCGTGACTGACGATCGGACCGTACAGTGTGATCTCTCAGGTCGTGACTCACGATCGGACCGTATAGTGTGATCACTCAGGTCGTGGCTGATGATAGGACCGTACAGTGTGATCACTCAGGTCGTGGCTGACGATCAGACCGTACAGTGTGATCACTCAGGTTGTGGCTGAGGATCGGACCGTATAGTTTGATCTCTCAGGTCGTGGCTGACGATCGGACCATACAGTGTGAACACTCAGGTCATGGCTGACGATCGGACCGTACAATGTGATCACTCACGTAGTGGCTGATGATCGGACTATACAGCTTGATCACTCAGGTCGTGGCTGACGATCGGACTGTACAGTGTGATCTCTCAGTTCGTGGCTGACGATCGGACCGTACAGTGTGATTACTCAGGTCGTGACTGACGATCGGACCGTACAGTGTGATCTCTCAGGTCGTGACTCACGATCGGACCGTACAGTGTGATCACTCAGGTCGTGGCTGATAATAGGACCGTACAGTGTGATCACTCAGGTTGTGGCTGACGATCAGACTGTACAGTGTGATCACTCAGGTTGTGGCTGAGGATCGGACCGTATAGTTTGATCTCTCAGGTCGTGGCTGACGATCGGACCATACAGTGAGATCACTCAGGTCGTGGCTGACGATCGGACCGTACAGTGAGATCACTCAGATCGTGGCAGACGATCGGACCGTACAGTGAGATCACTCAAGTCGTGGCTGATGATAGGACCGTACAGTGTGATCACTCAGGTCGTGGCTGACGATCGGACCGTACAATGTGATCACTCACATAGTGGCTGATGATCGGACTATACAGCTTGATCACTCAGGTCGTGGCTGACGATCGGACCATACAATGAGATCACTCAGGTCGTGGCTGACGATCAGACCGTACAGTGTGATCACTCAGGTTGTGGCTGAGGATCGGACCGTATAGTTTGATCTCTCAGGTCGTGGCTGACGATCGGACCGTACAGTGAGATCACTCAGATCGTGGCAGACGATCGGACCGTACAGTGAGATCACTCAAGTCGTGGCTGATGATAGGACCGTACAGTGTGATCACTCAGGTCGTGGCTGACGATCGGACCGTACAATGTGATCACTCACGTAGTGGCTGATGATCGGACTATACAGCTTGATCACTCAGGTCGTGGCTGACGATCGGACCATACAATGAGATCACTCAGGTCGTGGATGACGATCGGACTGTACAGTGTGATCTCTCAGTTCGTGGCTGACGATCGGACCGTACAGTGTGATTACTCAGGTCGTGACTGACGATCGGACCGTACAGTGTGATCTCTCAGGTCGTGACTCACGATCGGACCGTATAGTGTGATCACTCAGGTCGTGGCTGATGATAGGACCGTACAGTGTGATCACTCAGGTCGTGGCTGACGATCAGACCGTACAGTGTGATCACTCAGGTTGTGGCTGAGGATCGGACCGTATAGTTTGATCTCTCAGGTCGTGGCTGACGATCGGACCATACAGTGTGAACACTCAGGTCATGGCTGACGATCGGACCGTACAATGTGATCACTCACGTAGTGGCTGATGATCGGACTATACAGCTTGATCACTCAGGTCGTGGCTGACGATCGGACTGTACAGTGTGATCTCTCAGTTCGTGGCTGACGATCGGACCGTACAGTGTGATTACTCAGGTCGTGACTGACGATCGGACCGTACAGTGTGATCTCTCAGGTCGTGACTCACGATCGGACCGTACAGTGTGATCACTCAGGTCGTGGCTGATGATAGGACCGTACAGTGTGATCACTCAGGTTGTGGCTGACGATCAGACTGTACAGTGTGATCACTCAGGTTGTGGCTGAGGATCGGACCGTACAGTGTGATCACTCAGGTCGTGGCTGAGGATCGGACCATATAGTTTGATCACTCAGGTCGTGGCTGACGATCGGACCGTACAGTGAGATCACTCAGATCGTGGCAGACGATCGGACCGTACAGTGAGATCACTCAAGTTGTGGCTGATGATCGGACAGTACAGTGTGATTGCTCAGGTCGTGGCTGATGATAGGACCGTACAGTGTGATCACTCAGGTCGTGGCTGACGATCGGACCGTACAATGTGATCACTCACGTAGTGGCTGATGATCGGACTATACAGCTTGATCACTCAGGTCGTGGCTGACGATCGGACCATACAATGAGATCACTCAGGTCGTGGATGAAGATCAGACCGTACAGTGTGATCACTCAGGTTGTGGCTGACGATCGGACCATACAGTGAGACCACTCAGGTCGTGGCTGACGATCGGACCGTACAGTGTGATTGCTCAGGTCGTGGCTGATGATAGGACCGTACAGTGTGATCACTCAGGTCGTGGCTGACGATCAGACCGTACAGTGTGATCACTCAGGTTGTGGCTGAGGATCGGACCGTATAGTTTGATCTCTCAGGTCGTGGCTGACGATCGGACCATACAGTGAGATCACTCAGGTCGTGGCTGACGATCGGACCGTACAGTGTGATTGCTCAGGTCGTGGCTGATGATAGGACCGTACAGTGTGATCACTCAGGTCGTGGCTGACGATCGGAACGTACGGTGTGATCACTCACGTAGTGGCTGACGATCGGACTGTACAGTGTGATCACTCAGGTCATGGCTGACGATCGGACCGTACAGTTAGATCACTTAGGTCGTGGATGACGATCGGACTGTACAGTGTGATCACTCAGGTCGTGGCTGACGATCGGACCGTACAGTTAGATCACTTCGGTCGTGGATGACGATCGGACTGTACAGTGTGATCTCTCAGGTCGTGGATGATGATCGGACCGTACAGTGCGATCACTCAGTTCGTGGCTGATGATCGGACCGTATAGTTTGATCACTCAGGTCGTGGCTGACGACCGGACCGTACAGTGTGATCACTCAGGTCGTGGCTGATAATCAGACCGTACAGTGTGATCGCTCAGGTTGTGGCTGACGATCGGACCGTACAGTGTGATCGCTCAGGTTGTGGCTGACGATTGGATCGTACAGTGTAATTGCTCAGGTTGTGGTTGTTGACCGGACCGTACAGTGTGATCACTCAGGTCGTGGCTGACGATCGGACTGTACAGTGTGATCTCTCAGTTCGTGGCTGACGATCGGACCGTACAGTGTGATTACTCAGGTCGTGACTGACGATCGGACCGTACAGTGTGATCTCTCAGGTCGTGACTCACGATCGGACCGTACAGTGTGATCACTCAGGTCGTGGCTGATAATAGGACCGTACAGTGTGATCACTCAGGTTGTGGCTGACGATCAGACTGTACAGTGTGATCACTCAGGTTGTGGCTGAGGATCGGACCGTATAGTTTGATCTCTCAGGTCGTGGCTGACGATCGGACCATACAGTGAGATCACTCAGGTCGTGGCTGACGATCGGACCGTACAGTGAGATCACTCAGATCGTGGCAGACGATCGGACCGTACAGTGAGATCACTCAAGTCGTGGCTGATGATAGGACCGTACAGTGTGATCACTCAGGTCGTGGCTGACGATCGGACCGTACAATGTGATCACTCACATAGTGGCTGATGATCGGACTATACAGCTTGATCACTCAGGTCGTGGCTGACGATCGGACCATACAATGAGATCACTCAGGTCGTGGCTGACGATCAGACCGTACAGTGTGATCACTCAGGTTGTGGCTGAGGATCGGACCGTATAGTTTGATCTCTCAGGTCGTGGCTGACGATCGGACCGTACAGTGAGATCACTCAGATCGTGGCAGACGATCGGACCGTACAGTGAGATCACTCAAGTCGTGGCTGATGATAGGACCGTACAGTGTGATCACTCAGGTCGTGGCTGACGATCGGACCGTACAATGTGATCACTCACGTAGTGGCTGATGATCGGACTATACAGCTTGATCACTCAGGTCGTGGCTGACGATCGGACCATACAATGAGATCACTCAGGTCGTGGATGACGATCGGACTGTACAGTGTGATCTCTCAGTTCGTGGCTGACGATCGGACCGTACAGTGTGATTACTCAGGTCGTGACTGACGATCGGACCGTACAGTGTGATCTCTCAGGTCGTGACTCACGATCGGACCGTACAGTGTGATCACTCAGGTCGTGGCTGATGATAGGACCGTACATTGTGATCACTCAGGTTGTGGCTGACGATCAGACTGTACAGTGTGATCACTCAGGTTGTGGCTGAGGATCGGACCGTACAGTGTGATCACTCAGGTCGTGGCTGAGGATCGGACCATATAGTTTGATCACTCAGGTCGTGGCTGACGATCGGACCGTACAGTGTGATTGCTCAGGTCGTGGCTGATGATAGGACCGTACAGTGTGATCACTCAGGTCGTGGCTGACGATCGGAACGTACGGTGTGATCACTCACGTAGTGGCTGACGATCGGACTGTACAGTGTGATCACTCAGGTCATGGCTGACGATCGGACCGTACAGTTAGATCACTTAGGTCGTGGATGACGATCGGACTGTACAGTGTGATCACTCAGGTCGTGGCTGACGATCGGACCGTACAGTTAGATCACTTCGGTCGTGGATGACGATCGGACTGTACAGTGTGATCTCTCAGGTCGTGGATGATGATCGGACCGTACAGTGCGATCACTCAGTTCGTGGCTGATGATCGGACCGTATAGTTTGATCACTCAGGTCGTGGCTGACGATCGGACCGTACAGTGTGATCACTCAGGTCGTGGCTGATAATCAGACCGTACAGTGTGATCGCTCAGGTTGTGGCTGACGATCGGACCGTACAGTGTGATCGCTCAGGTTGTGGCTGACGATTGGATCGTACAGTGTAATTGCTCAGGTTGTGGTTGTTGACCGGACCGTACAGTGTGATCACTCAGGTCGTGGCTGACGATCGGACTGTACAGTGTGATCTCTCAGTTCGTGGCTGACGATCGGACCGTACAGTGTGATTACTCAGGTCGTGACTGACGATCGGACCGTACAGTGTGATCTCTCAGGTCGTGACTCACGATCGGACCGTACAGTGTGATCACTCAGGTCGTGGCTGATAATAGGACCGTACAGTGTGATCACTCAGGTTGTGGCTGACGATCAGACTGTACAGTGTGATCACTCAGGTTGTGGCTGAGGATCGGACCGTATAGTTTGATCTCTCAGGTCGTGGCTGACGATCGGACCATACAGTGAGATCACTCAGGTCGTGGCTGACGATCGGACCGTACAGTGAGATCACTCAGATCGTGGCAGACGATCGGACCGTACAGTGAGATCACTCAAGTCGTGGCTGATGATAGGACCGTACAGTGTGATCACTCAGGTCGTGGCTGACGATCGGACCGTACAATGTGATCACTCACATAGTGGCTGATGATCGGACTATACAGCTTAATCACTCAGGTCGTGGCTGACGATCGGACCATACAATGAGATCACTCAGGTCGTGGCTGACGATCAGACCGTACAGTGTGATCACTCAGGTTGTGGCTGAGGATCGGACCGTATAGTTTGATCTCTCAGGTCGTGGCTGACGATCGGACCGTACAGTGAGATCACTCAGATCGTGGCAGACGATCGGACCGTACAGTGAGATCACTCAAGTCGTGGCTGATGATAGGACCGTACAGTGTGATCACTCAGGTCGTGGCTGACGATCGGACCGTACAATGTGATCACTCACGTAGTGGCTGATGATCGGACTATACAGCTTGATCACTCAGGTCGTGGCTGACGATCGGACCATACAATGAGATCACTCAGGTCGTGGATGACGATCGGACTGTACAGTGTGATCTCTCAGTTCGTGGCTGACGATCGGACCGTACAGTGTGATTACTCAGGTCGTGACTGACGATCGGACCGTACAGTGTGATCTCTCAGGTCGTGACTCACGATCGGACCGTACAGTGTGATCACTCAGGTCGTGGCTGATGATAGGACCGTACATTGTGATCACTCAGGTTGTGGCTGACGATCAGACTGTACAGTGTGATCACTCAGGTTGTGGCTGAGGATCGGACCGTACAGTGTGATCACTCAGGTCGTGGCTGAGGATCGGACCATATAGTTTGATCACTCAGGTCGTGGCTGACGATCGGACCGTACAGTGAGATCACTCAGATCGTGGCAGACGATCGGACCGTACAGTGAGATCACTCAAGTTGTGGCTGATGATCGGACAGTACAGTGTGATTGCTCAGGTCGTGGCTGATGATAGGACCGTACAGTGTGATCACTCAGGTCGTGGCTGACGATCGGACCGTACAATGTGATCACTCACGTAGTGGCTGATGATCGGACTATACAGCTTGATCACTCAGGTCGTGGCTGACGATCGGACCATACAATGAGATCACTCAGGTCGTGGATGAAGATCAGACCGTACAGTGTGATCACTCAGGTTGTGGCTGACAATCGGACCATACAGTGAGACCACTCAGGTCGTGGCTGACGATCGGACCGTACAGTGTGATTGCTCAGGTCGTGGCTGATGATAGGACCGTACAGTGTGATCACTCAGGTCGTGGCTGACGATCAGACCGTACAGTGTGATCACTCAGGTTTTGGCTGAGGATCGGACCGTATAGTTTGATCTCTCAGGTCGTGGCTGACGATCGGACCATACAGTGAGATCACTCAGGTCGTGGCTGACGATCGGACCGTACAGTGTGATTGCTCAGGTCGTGGCTGATGATAGGACCGTACAGTGTGATCACTCAGGTCGTGGCTGACGATCGGAACGTACGGTGTGATCACTCACGTAGTGGCTGACGATCGGACTGTACAGTGTGATCACTCAGGTCATGGCTGACGATCGGACCGTACAGTTAGATCACTTAGGTCGTGGATGACGATCGGACTGTACAGTGTGATCACTCAGGTCGTGGCTGACGATCGGACCGTACAGTTAGATCACTTCGGTCGTGGATGACGATCGGACTGTACAGTGTGATCTCTCAGGTCGTGGATGATGATCGGACCGTACAGTGCGATCACTCAGTTCGTGGCTGATGATCGGACCGTATAGTTTGATCACTCAGGTCGTGGCTGACGATCGGACCGTACAGTGAGATCACTCAAGTCGTGGCTGATGATAGGACCGTACAATGTGATCACTCACGTAGTGGCTGATGATCGGACTATACAGCTTGATCACTCAGGTCGTGGCTGACGATCGGACCATACAATGAGATCACTCAGGTCGTGGATGACGATCGGACTGTACAGTGTGATCTCTCAGTTCGTGGCTGACGATCGGACCGTACAGTGTGATTACTCAGGTCGTGACTGACGATCGGACCGTACAATGTGATCACTCACGTAGTGGCTGATGATCGGACTATACAGCTTGATCACTCAGGTCGTGGCTGACGATCGGACTGTACAGTGTGATCTCTCAGTTCGTGGCTGACGATCGGACCGTACAGTGTGATTACTCAGGTCGTGACTGACGATCGGACCGTACAGTGTGATCTCTCAGGTCGTGACTCACGATCGGACCGTACAGTGTGATCACTCAGGTCGTGGCTGATGATAGGACCGTACATTGTGATCACTCAGGTTGTGGCTGACGATCAGACTGTACAGTGTGATCACTCAGGTTGTGGCTGAGGATCGGACCGTACAGTGTGATCACTCAGGTCGTGGCTGAGGATCGGACCATATAGTTTGATCACTCAGGTCGTGGCTGACGATCGGACCGTACAGTGAGATCACTCAGATCGTGGCAGACGATCGGACCGTACAGTGAGATCACTCAAGTTGTGGCTGATGATCGGACAGTACAGTGTGATTGCTCAGGTCGTGGCTGATGATAGGACCGTACAGTGTGATCACTCAGGTCGTGGCTGACGATCAGACCGTACAGTGTGATCACTCAGGTTGTGGCTGAGGATCGGACCGTATAGTTTGATCTCTCAGGTCGTGGCTGACGATCGGACCATACAGTGTGAACACTCAGGTCATGGCTGACGATCGGACCGTACAATGTGATCACTCACGTAGTGGCTGATGATCGGACTATACAGCTTGATCACTCAGGTCGTGGCTGACGATCGGACTGTACAGTGTGATCTCTCAGTTCGTGGCTGACGATCGGACCGTACAGTGTGATTACTCAGGTCGTGACTGACGATCGGACCGTACAGTGTGATCTCTCAGGTCGTGACTCACGATCGGACCGTACAGTGTGATCACTCAGGTCGTGGCTGATGATAGGACCGTACAGTGTGATCACTCAGGTTGTGGCTGACGATCAGACTGTACAGTGTGATCACTCAGGTTGTGGCTGAGGATCGGACCGTACAGTGTGATCACTCAGGTCGTGGCTGAGGATCGGACCATATAGTTTGATCACTCAGGTCGTGGCTGACGATCGGACCGTACAGTGAGATCACTCAGATCGTGGCAGACGATCGGACCGTACAGTGAGATCACTCAAGTTGTGGCTGATGATCGGACAGTACAGTGTGATTGCTCAGGTCGTGGCTGATGATAGGACCGTACAGTGTGATCACTCAGGTCGTGGCTGACGATCGGACCGTACAATGTGATCACTCACGTAGTGGCTGATGATCGGACTATACAGCTTGATCACTCAGGTCGTGGCTGACGATCGGACCATACAATGAGATCACTCAGGTCGTGGATGAAGATCAGACCGTACAGTGTGATCACTCAGGTTGTGGCTGACGATCGGACCATACAGTGAGACCACTCAGGTCGTGGCTGACGATCGGACCGTACAGTGTGATTGCTCAGGTCGTGGCTGATGATAGGACCGTACAGTGTGATCACTCAGGTCGTGGCTGACGATCAGACCGTACAGTGAGACCACTCAGGTCATGGCTGACGATCGGACAGTACAGTGTGATTGCTCAGGTCGTGGCTGATGATAGGACCGTACAGTGTGATCACTCAGGTCGTGGCTGACGATCAGACCGTACAGTGTGATCACTCAGGTCGTGGCTGACGATCAGACCGTACAGTGAGATCACTCAGGTCGTGGCTGATGATCGGACCATACAGTGAGATCACTCAGGTCGTGGCTGACGATCGGACCGTACAGTGTGATTGCTCAGGTCGTGGCTGATGATAGGACCGTACAGTGAGATCACTCAGGTCGTGGCTGACGATCGGACCGTACAGTGTGATTGCTCAGGTCGTGGCTGATGATAGGACCATACAGTGTGATCACTCAGGTCGTGGCTGACGATCGGAACGTACGGTGTGATCACTCACGTAGTGGCTGACGATCGGACTGTACAGTGTGATCACTCAGGTCGTGGCTGACGATCGGACTGTACAGTGTGATCTCTCAGTTCGTGGCTGACGATCGGACCGTACAGTGAGATCACTCAGATCGTGGCAGACGATCGGACCGTACAGTGAGATCACTCAAGTCGTGGCTGATGATAGGACCGTACAGTGTGATCACTCAGGTCGTGGCTGACGATCGGACCGTACAATGTGATCACTCACGTAGTGGCTGATGATCGGACTATACAGCTTGATCACTCAGGTCGTGGCTGACGATCGGACCATACAATGAGATCACTCAGGTCGTGGATGACGATCGGACTGTACAGTGTGATCTCTCAGTTCGTGGCTGACGATCGGACCGTACAGTGTGATTACTCAGGTCGTGACTGACGATCGGACCGTACAGTGTGATCTCTCAGGTCGTGACTCACGATCAGACTGTACAGTGTGATCACTCAGGTTGTGGCTGAGGATCGGACCGTATAGTTTGATCTCTCAGGTCGTGGCTGACGATCGGACCGTACAGTGAGATCACTCAGGTCGTGGCTGACGATCGGACCGTACAGTGAGATCACTCAAGTCGTGGCTGATGATAGGACCGTACAGTGTGATCACTCAGGTCGTGGCTGACGATCGGACCGTACAATGTGATCAATCACGTAGTGGCTGATGATCGGACTATACAGCTTGATCACTCAGGTCGTGGCTGACGATCAGACCGTACAGTGTGATCACTCAGGTTGTGGCTGAGGATCGGACCGTACAGTGTGATCACTCAGGTCGTGGCTGAGGATCGGACCATATAGTTTGATCACTCAGGTCGTGGCTGACGATCGGACCGTACAGTGAGATCACTCAGATCGTGGCAGACGATCGGACCGTATAGTGAGATCACTCAAGTTGTGGCTGATGATCGGACAGTACAGTGTGATTGCTCAGGTCGTGGCTGATGATAGGACCGTACAGTGTGATCACTCAGGTCGTGGCTGACGATCAGACCGTACAGTGTGATCACTCAGGTTGTGGCTGAGGATCGGACCGTATAGTTTGATCTCTCAGGTCGTGGCTGACGATCGGACCATACAGTGTGAACACTCAGGTCATGGCTGACGATCGGACCGTACAATGTGATCACTCACGTAGTGGCTGATGATCGGACTATACAGCTTGATCACTCAGGTCGTGGCTGACGATCGGACTGTACAGTGTGATCTCTCAGTTCGTGGCTGACGATCGGACCGTACAGTGTGATTACTCAGGTCGTGACTGACGATCGGACCGTACAGTGTGATCTCTCAGGTCGTGACTCACGATCGGACCGTACAGTGTGATCACTCAGGTCGTGGCTGATGATAGGACCGTACAGTGTGATCACTCAGGTTGTGGCTGACGATCAGACTGTACAGTGTGATCACTCAGGTTGTGGCTGAGGATCGGACCGTACAGTGTGATCACTCAGGTCGTGGCTGAGGATCGGACCATATAGTTTGATCACTCAGGTCGTGGCTGACGATCGGACCGTACAGTGAGATCACTCAGATCGTGGCAGACGATCGGACCGTACAGTGAGATCACTCAAGTTGTGGCTGATGATCGGACAGTACAGTGTGATTGCTCAGGTCGTGGCTGATGATAGGACCGTACAGTGTGATCACTCAGGTCGTGGCTGACGATCGGACCGTACAATGTGATCACTCACGTAGTGGCTGATGATCGGACTATACAGCTTGATCACTCAGGTCGTGGCTGACGATCGGACCATACAATGAGATCACTCAGGTCGTGGATGAAGATCAGACCGTACAGTGTGATCACTCAGGTTGTGGCTGACGATCGGACCATACAGTGAGACCACTCAGGTCGTGGCTGACGATCGGACCGTACAGTGTGATTGCTCAGGTCGTGGCTGATGATAGGACCGTACAGTGTGATCACTCAGGTCGTGGCTGACGATCAGACCGTACAGTGAGACCACTCAGGTCATGGCTGACGATCGGACAGTACAGTGTGATTGCTCAGGTCGTGGCTGATGATAGGACCGTACAGTGTGATCACTCAGGTCGTGGCTGACGATCAGACCGTACAGTGTGATCACTCAGGTCGTGGCTGACGATCAGACCGTACAGTGAGATCACTCAGGTCGTGGCTGATGATCGGACCATACAGTGAGATCACTCAGGTCGTGGCTGACGATCGGACCGTACAGTGTGATTGCTCAGGTCGTGGCTGATGATAGGACCGTACAGTGAGATCACTCAGGTCGTGGCTGACGATCGGACCGTACAGTGTGATTGCTCAGGTCGTGGCTGATGATAGGACCATACAGTGTGATCACTCAGGTCGTGGCTGACGATCGGAACGTACGGTGTGATCACTCACGTAGTGGCTGACGATCGGACTGTACAGTGTGATCACTCAGGTCGTGGCTGACGATCGGACTGTACAGTGTGATCTCTCAGTTCGTGGCTGACGATCGGACCGTACAGTGAGATCACTCAGATCGTGGCAGACGATCGGACCGTACAGTGAGATCACTCAAGTCGTGGCTGATGATAGGACCGTACAGTGTGATCACTCAGGTCGTGGCTGACGATCGGACCGTACAATGTGATCACTCACGTAGTGGCTGATGATCGGACTATACAGCTTGATCACTCAGGTCGTGGCTGACGATCGGACCATACAATGAGATCACTCAGGTCGTGGATGACGATCGGACTGTACAGTGTGATCTCTCAGTTCGTGGCTGACGATCGGACCGTACAGTGTGATTACTCAGGTCGTGACTGACGATCGGACCGTACAGTGTGATCTCTCAGGTCGTGACTCACGATCAGACTGTACAGTGTGATCACTCAGGTTGTGGCTGAGGATCGGACCGTATAGTTTGATCTCTCAGGTCGTGGCTGACGATCGGACCGTACAGTGAGATCACTCAGGTCGTGGCTGACGATCGGACCGTACAGTGAGATCACTCAAGTCGTGGCTGATGATAGGACCGTACAGTGTGATCACTCAGGTCGTGGCTGACGATCGGACCGTACAATGTGATCAATCACGTAGTGGCTGATGATCGGACTATACAGCTTGATCACTCAGGTCGTGGCTGACGATCAGACCGTACAGTGTGATCACTCAGGTTGTGGCTGAGGATCGGACCGTATAGTTTGATCTCTCAGGTCGTGGCTGACGATCGGACTGTACAGTGTGATCTCTCAGGTCGTGACTCACGATCGGACCGTATAGTGTGATCACTCAGGTCGTGGCTGATGATAGGACCGTACAGTGTGATCACTCAGGTTGTGGCTGACGATCAGACTGTACAGTGTGATCACTCAGGTTGTGGCTGAGGATCGGACCGTATAGTTTGATCTCTCAGGTCGTGGCTGACGATCGGACCATACAGTGAGATCACTCAGGTCGTGGCTGACGATCGGACCGTACAGTGTGATTGCTCAGGTCGTGGCTGATGATAGGACCGTACAGTGTGAACACTCAGGTCATGGCTGACGATCGGACCGTACAATGTGATCACTCACGTAGTGGCTGATGATCGGACTATACAGCTTGATCACTCAGGTCGTGGCTGACGATCGGACTGTACAGTGTGATCTCTCAGTTCGTGGCTGACGATCGGACCGTACAGTGTGATTACTCAGGTCGTGACTGACGATCGGACCGTACAGTGTGATCTCTCAGGTCGTGACTCACGATCGGACCGTATAGTGTGATCACTCAGGTTGTGGCTGACGATCAGACTGTACAGTGTGATCACTCAGGTTGTGGCTGAGGATCGGACCGTATAGTTTGATCTCTCAGGTCGTGGCTGACGATCGGACCATACAGTGAGATCACTCAGGTCGTGGCTGACGATCGGACCGTACAGTGAGATCACTCAGATCGTGGCAGACGATCGGACCGTACAGTGAGATCACTCAAGTCGTGGCTGATGATAGGACCGTACAGTGTGATCACTCAGGTCGTGGCTGACGATCGGACCGTACAATGTGATCACTCACGTAGTGGCTGATGATCGGACTATACAGCTTGATCACTCAGGTCGTGGCTGACGATCGGACCATACAATGAGATCACTCAGGTCTTGGATGACGATCGGACTGTACAGTGTGATCTCTCAGTTCGTGGCTGACGATCGGACCGTACAGTGTGATCTCTCAGGTCGTGACTCACGATCGGACCGTATAGTGTGATCACTCAGGTCGTGGCTGATGATAGGACCGTACAGTGAGACCACTCAGGTCATGGCTGACGATCGGACAGTACAGTGTGATTGCTCAGGTCGTGGCTGATGATAGGACCGTACAGTGTGATCACTCAGGTCGTGGCTGACGATCAGACCGTACAGTGTGATCACTCAGGTCGTGGCTGAGGATCGGACCGTATAGTTTGATCTCTCAGGTCGTGGCTGACGATCGGACCGTACAGTGAGATCACTCAAGTCGTGGCTGATGATAGGACCGTACAGTGTGATCACTCAGGTCGTGGCTGACGATCGGACCGTACAATGTGATCACTCACGTAGTGGCTGATGATCGGACTATACAGCTTGATCACTCAGGTCGTGGCTGACGATCGGACCATACAATGAGATCACTCAGGTCGTGGATGACGATCGGACTGTACAGTGTGATCTCTCAGTTCGTGGCTGACGATCGGACCGTACAGTGTGATTACTCAGGTCGTGACTGACGATCGGACCGTACAGTGTGATCTCTCAGGTCGTGACTCACGATCGGACCGTATAGTGTGATCACTCAGGTCGTGGCTGATGATAGGACCGTACAGTGTGATCACTCAGGTCGTGGCTGACGATCAGACCGTACAGTGTGATCACTCAGGTTGTGGCTGAGGATCGGACCGTATAGTTTGATCTCTCAGGTCGTGGCTGACGATCGGACCGTACAATGTGATCACTCACGTAGTGGCTGATGATCGGACTATACAGCTTGATCACTCAGGTCGTGGCTGACGATCGGACTGTACAGTGTGATCTCTCAGTTCGTGGCTGACGATCGGACCGTACAGTGTGATTACTCAGGTCGTGACTGACGATCGGACCGTACAGTGTGATCTCTCAGGTCGTGACTCACGATCGGACCGTACAGTGTGATCACTCAGGTCGTGGCTGATGATAGGACCGTACAGTGTGATCACTCAGGTTGTGGCTGACGATCAGACTGTACAGTGTGATCACTCAGGTTGTGGCTGAGGATCGGACCGTACAGTGTGATCACTCAGGTCGTGGCTGAGGATCGGACCATATAGTTTGATAACTCAGGTCATGGCTGACGATCGGACCGTACAGTGAGATCACTCAGATCGTGGCAGACGATCGGACCGTACAGTGAGATCACTCAAGTTGTGGCTGATGATCGGACAGTACAGTGTGATTGCTCAGGTCGTGGCTGATGATAGGACCGTACAGTGTGATCACTCAGGTCGTGGCTGACGATCGGACCGTACAATGTGATCACTCACGTAGTGGCTGATGATCGGACTATACAGCTTGATCACTCAGGTCGTGGCTGACGATCGGACCATACAATGAGATCACTCAGGTCGTGGATGAAGATCAGACCGTACAGTGTGATCACTCAGGTTGTGGCTGACGATCGGACCATACAGTGAGACCACTCAGGTCGTGGCTGACGATCGGACCGTACAGTGTGATTGCTCAGGTCGTGGCTGATGATAGGACCGTACAGTGTGATCACTCAGGTCGTGGCTGACGATCAGACCGTACAGTGTGATCACTCAGGTTGTGGCTGAGGATCGGACCGTATAGTTTGATCTCTCAGGTCGTGGCTGACGATCGGACCATACAGTGAGATCACTCAGGTCGTGGCTGACGATCGGACCGTACAGTGTGATCACTCAGGTCGTGGCTGACGATCGGAACGTACGGTGTGATCACTCACGTAGTGGCTGACGATCGGACTGTACAGTGTGATCACTCAGGTCATGGCTGACGATCGGACCGTACAGTTAGATCACTTAGGTCGTGGATGACGATCGGACTGTACAGTGTGATCACTCAGGTCGTGGCTGACGATCGGACCGTACAGTTAGATCACTTCGGTCGTGGATGACGATCGGACTGTACAGTGTGATCTCTCAGGTCGTGGATGATGATCGGACCGTACAGTGCGATCACTCAGTTCGTGGCTGATGATCGGACCGTATAGTTTGATCACTCAGGTCGTGGCTGACGATCGGACCGTACAGTGTGATCACTCAGGTCGTGGCTGATAATCAGACTGTACAGTGTGATCGCTCAGGTTGTGGCTGACGATCGGACCGTACAGTGTAATTGCTCAGGTTGTGGTTGTTGACCGGACCGTACAGTGTGATCACTCAGGTCGTGGCTGATGATCAGACTGTATAGTGTGATCACTCAGGTCGTGGCTGACGATCGGACCATACAATGTGATCACTCAGGTCGTGGATGACGATCGGACTGTACAGTGTGATCTCTCAGTTCGTGGCTGACGATCGGACCGTACAGTGTGATTACTCAGGTCGTGACTGACGATCGGACCGTACAGTGTGATCTCTCAGGTCGTGACTCACGATCAGACCGTATAGTTTGATCTCTCAGGTCGTGGCTGACGATCGGACCATACAGTGAGATCACTCAGGTTGTGGCTGACGATCGGACCGTACGGTGTGATTGCTCAGGTCGTGGCTGATGATAGGACCATACAATGTGATCACTCACGTAGTGGCTGATGATCGGACTATACAGCTTGATCACTCAGGTCGTGGCTGACGATCGGACTGTACAGTGTGATCTCTCAGTTCGTGGCTGACGATCGGACCGTACAGTTGGATTACTCAGGTCGTGACTGACGATCGGACCGTACAGTGTGATCTCTCAGGTCGTGACTCACGATCAGACTGTACAGTGTGATCACTCAGGTTGTGGCTGAGGATCGGACCGTATAGTTTGATCTCTCAGGTCGTGGCTGACGATCGGACCGTACAGTGAGATCACTCAGGTCGTGGCTGACGATCGGACCGTACAGTGAGATCACTCAAGTCGTGGCTGATGATAGGACCGTACAGTGTGATCACTCAGGTCGTGGCTGACGATCGGACCGTACAATGTGATCAATCACGTAGTGGCTGATGATCGGACTATACAGCTTGATCACTCAGGTCGTGGCTGACGATCAGACCGTACAGTGTGATCACTCAGGTTGTGGCTGAGGATCGGACCGTATAGTTTGATCTCTCAGGTCGTGGCTGACGATCGGACTGTACAGTGTGATCTCTCAGGTCGTGACTCACGATCGGACCGTATAGTGTGATCACTCAGGTCGTGGCTGATGATAGGACCGTACAGTGTGATCACTCAGGTTGTGGCTGACGATCAGACTGTACAGTGTGATCACTCAGGTTGTGGCTGAGGATCGGACCGTATAGTTTGATCTCTCAGGTCGTGGCTGACGATCGGACCATACAGTGAGATCACTCAGGTCGTGGCTGACGATCGGACCGTACAGTGTGATTGCTCAGGTCGTGGCTGATGATAGGACCGTACAGTGTGAACACTCAGGTCATGGCTGACGATCGGACCGTACAATGTGATCACTCACGTAGTGGCTGATGATCGGACTATACAGCTTGATCACTCAGGTCGTGGCTGACGATCGGACTGTACAGTGTGATCTCTCAGTTCGTGGCTGACGATCGGACCGTACAGTGTGATTACTCAGGTCGTGACTGACGATCGGACCGTACAGTGTGATCTCTCAGGTCGTGACTCACGATCGGACCGTATAGTGTGATCACTCAGGTTGTGGCTGACGATCAGACTGTACAGTGTGATCACTCAGGTTGTGGCTGAGGATCGGACCGTATAGTTTGATCTCTCAGGTCGTGGCTGACGATCGGACCATACAGTGAGATCACTCAGGTCGTGGCTGACGATCGGACCGTACAGTGAGATCACTCAGATCGTGGCAGACGATCGGACCGTACAGTGAGATCACTCAAGTCGTGGCTGATGATAGGACCGTACAGTGTGATCACTCAGGTCGTGGCTGACGATCGGACCGTACAATGTGATCACTCACGTAGTGGCTGATGATCGGACTATACAGCTTGATCACTCAGGTCGTGGCTGACGATCGGACCATACAATGAGATCACTCAGGTCTTGGATGACGATCGGACTGTACAGTGTGATCTCTCAGTTCGTGACTCACGATCGGACCGTATAGTGTGATCACTCAGGTCGTGGCTGATGATAGGACCGTACAGTGAGACCACTCAGGTCATGGCTGACGATCGGACAGTACAGTGTGATTGCTCAGGTCGTGGCTGATGATAGGACCGTACAGTGTGATCACTCAGGTCGTGGCTGACGATCAGACCGTACAGTGTGATCACTCAGGTCGTGGCTGAGGATCGGACCGTATAGTTTGATCTCTCAGGTCGTGGCTGACGATCGGACCATACAGTGAGATCACTCAGGTCGTGGCTGACGATCGGACCATACAGTGAGATCACTCAGGTCGTGGCTGATGATCGGACCATACAGTGAGATCACTCAGGTCGTGGCTGACGATCGGACCGTACAGTGTGATTGCTCAGGTCGTGGCTGATGATAGGACCGTACAGTGTGATCACTCAGGTCGTGGCTGACGATCGGAACGTACGGTGTGATCACTCACGTAGTGGCTGACGATCGGACTGTACAGTGTGATCACTCAGGTCGTGGCTGACGATCGGACTGTACAGTGTGATCTCTCAGTTCGTGGCTGACGATCGGACCGTACAGTGAGATCACTCAGATCGTGGCAGACGATCGGACCGTACAGTGAGATCACTCAAGTCGTGGCTGATGATAGGACCGTACAGTGTGATCACTCAGGTCGTGGCTGACGATCGGACCGTACAATGTGATCACTCACGTAGTGGCTGATGATCGGACTATACAGCTTGATCACTGAGGTCGTGGCTGACGATCGGACCATACAATGAGATCACTCAGGTCGTGGATGACGATCGGACTGTACAGTGTGATCTCTCAGTTCGTGGCTGACGATCGGACCGTACAGTGTGATTACTCAGGTCGTGACTGACGATCGGACCGTACAGTGTGATCTCTCAGGTCGTGACTCACGATCGGACCGTATGGTGTGATCACTCAGGTCGTGGCTGATGATAGGACCGTACAGTGTGATCACTCAGGTCGTGGCTGACGATCAGACCGTACAGTGTGATCACTCAGGTTGTGGCTGAGGATCGGACCGTATAGTTTGATCTCTCAGGTCGTGGCTGACGATCGGACCATACAGTGTGAACACTCAGGTCATGGCTGACGATCGGACCGTACAATGTGATCACTCACGTAGTGGCTGATGATCGGACTATACAGCTTGATCACTCAGGTCGTGGCTGACGATCGGACTGTACAGTGTGATCTCTCAGTTCGTGGCTGACGATCGGACCGTAGAGTGTGATTACTCAGGTCGTGACTGACGATCGGACCGTACAGTGTGATCTCTCAGGTCGTGACTCACGATCGGACCGTACAGTGTGATCACTCAGGTCGTGGCTGATGATAGGACCGTACAGTGTGATCACTCAGGTCGTGGCTGAGGATCGGACCATATAGTTTGATCACTCAGGTCGTGGCTGACGATCGGACCGTACAGTGAGATCACTCAGATCGTGGCAGACGATCGGACCGTACAGTGAGATCACTCAAGTTGTGGCTGATGATCGGACAGTACAGTGTGATTGCTCAGGTCGTGGCTGATGATAGGACCGTACAGTGTGATCACTCAGGTCGTGGCTGACGATCGGACCGTACAATGTGATCACTCACGTAGTGGCTGATGATCGGACTATACAGCTTGATCACTCAGGTCGTGGCTGACGATCGGACCATACAATGAGATCACTCAGGTCGTGGATGAAGATCAGACCGTACAGTGTGATCACTCAGGTTGTGGCTGACGATCGGACCATACAGTGAGACCACTCAGGTCGTGGCTGACGATCGGACCGTACAGTGTGATTGCTCAGGTCGTGGCTGATGATAGGACCGTACAGTGTGATCACTCAGGTCGTGGCTGACGATCAGACCGTACAGTGTGATCACTCAGGTTGTGGCTGAGGATCGGACCGTATAGTTTGATCTCTCAGGTCGTGGCTGACGATCGGACCATACAGTGAGATCACTCAGGTCGTGGCTGACGATCGGACCGTACAGTGTGATCACTCAGGTCGTGGCTGACGATCGGAACGTACGGTGTGATCACTCACGTAGTGGCTGACGATCGGACTGTACAGTGTGATCACTCAGGTCATGGCTGACGATCGGACCGTACAGTTAGATCACTTAGGTCGTGGATGACGATCGGACTGTACAGTGTGATCACTCAGGTCGTGGCTGACGATCGGACCGTACAGTTAGATCACTTCGGTCGTGGATGACGATCGGACTGTACAGTGTGATCTCTCAGGTCGTGGATGATGATCGGACCGTACAGTGCGATCACTCAGTTCGTGGCTGATGATCGGACCGTATAGTTTGATCACTCAGGTCGTGGCTGACGATCGGACCGTACAGTGTGATCACTCAGGTCGTGGCTGATAATCAGACTGTACAGTGTGATCGCTCAGGTTGTGGCTGACGATCGGACCGTACAGTGTAATTGCTCAGGTTGTGGTTGTTGACCGGACCGTACAGTGTGATCACTCAGGTCGTGGCTGATGATCAGACTGTATAGTGTGATCACTCAGGTCGTGGCTGACGATCGGACCATACAATGTGATCACTCAGGTCGTGGATGACGATCGGACTGTACAGTGTGATCTCTCAGTTCGTGGCTGACGATCGGACCGTACAGTGTGATTACTCAGGTCGTGACTGACGATCGGACCGTACAGTGTGATCTCTCAGGTCGTGACTCACGATCAGACCGTATAGTTTGATCTCTCAGGTCGTGGCTGACGATCGGACCATACAGTGAGATCACTCAGGTTGTGGCTGACGATCGGACCGTACGGTGTGATTGCTCAGGTCGTGGCTGATGATAGGACCATACAATGTGATCACTCACGTAGTGGCTGATGATCGGACTATACAGCTTGATCACTCAGGTCGTGGCTGACGATCGGACTGTACAGTGTGATCTCTCAGTTCGTGGCTGACGATCGGACCGTACAGTTGGATTACTCAGGTCGTGACTGACGATCGGACCGTACAGTGTGATCTCTCAGGTCGTGACTCACGATCAGACTGTACAGTGTGATCACTCAGGTTGTGGCTGAGGATCGGACCGTATAGTTTGATCTCTCAGGTCGTGGCTGACGATCGGACCGTACAGTGAGATCACTCAGGTCGTGGCTGACGATCGGACCGTACAGTGAGATCACTCAAGTCGTGGCTGATGATAGGACCGTACAGTGTGATCACTCAGGTCGTGGCTGACGATCGGACCGTACAATGTGATCAATCACGTAGTGGCTGATGATCGGACTATACAGCTTGATCACTCAGGTCGTGGCTGACGATCAGACCGTACAGTGTGATCACTCAGGTTGTGGCTGAGGATCGGACCGTATAGTTTGATCTCTCAGGTCGTGGCTGACGATCGGACTGTACAGTGTGATCTCTCAGGTCGTGACTCACGATCGGACCGTATAGTGTGATCACTCAGGTCGTGGCTGATGATAGGACCGTACAGTGTGATCACTCAGGTTGTGGCTGACGATCAGACTGTACAGTGTGATCACTCAGGTTGTGGCTGAGGATCGGACCGTATAGTTTGATCTCTCAGGTCGTGGCTGACGATCGGACCATACAGTGAGATCACTCAGGTCGTGGCTGACGATCGGACCGTACAGTGTGATTGCTCAGGTCGTGGCTGATGATAGGACCGTACAGTGTGAACACTCAGGTCATGGCTGACGATCGGACCGTACAATGTGATCACTCACGTAGTGGCTGATGATCGGACTATACAGCTTGATCACTCAGGTCGTGGCTGACGATCGGACTGTACAGTGTGATCTCTCAGTTCGTGGCTGACGATCGGACCGTACAGTGTGATTACTCAGGTCGTGACTGACGATCGGACCGTACAGTGTGATCTCTCAGGTCGTGACTCACGATCGGACCGTATAGTGTGATCACTCAGGTTGTGGCTGACGATCAGACTGTACAGTGTGATCACTCAGGTTGTGGCTGAGGATCGGACCGTATAGTTTGATCTCTCAGGTCGTGGCTGACGATCGGACCATACAGTGAGATCACTCAGGTCGTGGCTGACGATCGGACCGTACAGTGAGATCACTCAGATCGTGGCAGACGATCGGACCGTACAGTGAGATCACTCAAGTCGTGGCTGATGATAGGACCGTACAGTGTGATCACTCAGGTCGTGGCTGACGATCGGACCGTACAATGTGATCACTCACGTAGTGGCTGATGATCGGACTATACAGCTTGATCACTCAGGTCGTGGCTGACGATCGGACCATACAATGAGATCACTCAGGTCTTGGATGACGATCGGACTGTACAGTGTGATCTCTCAGTTCGTGACTCACGATCGGACCGTATAGTGTGATCACTCAGGTCGTGGCTGATGATAGGACCGTACAGTGAGACCACTCAGGTCATGGCTGACGATCGGACAGTACAGTGTGATTGCTCAGGTCGTGGCTGATGATAGGACCGTACAGTGTGATCACTCAGGTCGTGGCTGACGATCAGACCGTACAGTGTGATCACTCAGGTCGTGGCTGAGGATCGGACCGTATAGTTTGATCTCTCAGGTCGTGGCTGACGATCGGACCATACAGTGAGATCACTCAGGTCGTGGCTGACGATCGGACCATACAGTGAGATCACTCAGGTCGTGGCTGATGATCGGACCATACAGTGAGATCACTCAGGTCGTGGCTGACGATCGGACCGTACAGTGTGATTGCTCAGGTCGTGGCTGATGATAGGACCGTACAGTGTGATCACTCAGGTCGTGGCTGACGATCGGAACGTACGGTGTGATCACTCACGTAGTGGCTGACGATCGGACTGTACAGTGTGATCACTCAGGTCGTGGCTGACGATCGGACTGTACAGTGTGATCTCTCAGTTCGTGGCTGACGATCGGACCGTACAGTGAGATCACTCAGATCGTGGCAGACGATCGGACCGTACAGTGAGATCACTCAAGTCGTGGCTGATGATAGGACCGTACAGTGTGATCACTCAGGTCGTGGCTGACGATCGGACCGTACAATGTGATCACTCACGTAGTGGCTGATGATCGGACTATACAGCTTGATCACTGAGGTCGTGGCTGACGATCGGACCATACAATGAGATCACTCAGGTCGTGGATGACGATCGGACTGTACAGTGTGATCTCTCAGTTCGTGGCTGACGATCGGACCGTACAGTGTGATTACTCAGGTCGTGACTGACGATCGGACCGTACAGTGTGATCTCTCAGGTCGTGACTCACGATCGGACCGTATGGTGTGATCACTCAGGTCGTGGCTGATGATAGGACCGTACAGTGTGATCACTCAGGTCGTGGCTGACGATCAGACCGTACAGTGTGATCACTCAGGTTGTGGCTGAGGATCGGACCGTATAGTTTGATCTCTCAGGTCGTGGCTGACGATCGGACCATACAGTGTGAACACTCAGGTCATGGCTGACGATCGGACCGTACAATGTGATCACTCACGTAGTGGCTGATGATCGGACTATACAGCTTGATCACTCAGGTCGTGGCTGACGATCGGACTGTACAGTGTGATCTCTCAGTTCGTGGCTGACGATCGGACCGTAGAGTGTGATTACTCAGGTCGTGACTGACGATCGGACCGTACAGTGTGATCTCTCAGGTCGTGACTCACGATCGGACCGTACAGTGTGATCACTCAGGTCGTGGCTGATGATAGGACCGTACAGTGTGATCACTCAGGTCGTGGCTGAGGATCGGACCATATAGTTTGATCACTCAGGTCGTGGCTGACGATCGGACCGTACAGTGAGATCACTCAGATCGTGGCAGACGATCGGACCGTACAGTGAGATCACTCAAGTTGTGGCTGATGATCGGACAGTACAGTGTGATTGCTCAGGTCGTGGCTGATGATAGGACCGTACAGTGTGATCACTCAGGTCGTGGCTGACGATCGGACCGTACAATGTGATCACTCACGTAGTGGCTGATGATCGGACTATACAGCTTGATCACTCAGGTCGTGGCTGACGATCGGACCATACAATGAGATCACTCAGGTCGTGGATGAAGATCAGACCGTACAGTGTGATCACTCAGGTTGTGGCTGACGATCGGACCATACAGTGAGACCACTCAGGTCGTGGCTGACGATCGGACCGTACAGTGTGATTGCTCAGGTCGTGGCTGATGATAGGACCGTACAGTGTGATCACTCAGGTCGTGGCTGACGATCAGACCGTACAGTGTGATCACTCAGGTTGTGGCTGAGGATCGGACCGTATAGTTTGATCTCTCAGGTCGTGGCTGACGATCGGACCATACAGTGAGATCACTCAGGTCGTGGCTGACGATCGGACCGTACAGTGTGATTGCTCAGGTCGTGGCTGATGATAGGACCGTACAGTGTGATCACTCAGGTCGTGGCTGACGATCGGAACGTACGGTGTGATCACTCACGTAGTGGCTGACGATCGGACTGTACAGTGTGATCGCTCAGGTCGTGGCTGACGATCGGACTGTACAGTGTGATCTCTCAGTTCGTGGCTGACGATCGGACCGTACAGTGAGATCACTCAGATCGTGGCAGACGATCGGACCGTACAGTGAGATCACTCAAGTCGTGGCTGATGATAGGGCCGTACAGTGTGATCACTCAGGTCGTGGCTGACGATCGGACCGTACAATGTGATCACTCACGTAGTGGCTGATGATCGGACTATACAGCTTGATCACTGAGGTCGTGGCTGACGATCGGACCATACAATGAGATCACTCAGGTCGTGGATGACGATCGGACTGTACAGTGTGATCTCTCAGTTCGTGGCTGACGATCGGACCGTACAGTGTGATTACTCAGGTCGTGACTGACGATCGGACCGTACAGTGTGATCTCTCAGGTCGTGACTCACGATCGGACCGTATAGTGTGATCACTCAGGTCGTGGCTGATGATAGGACCGTACAGTGTGATCACTCAGGTCGTGGCTGACGATCAGACCGTACAGTGTGATCACTCAGGTTGTGGCTGAGGATCGGACCGTATAGTTTGATCTCTCAGGTCGTGGCTGACGATCGGACCATACAGTGTGAACACTCAGGTCATGGCTGACGATCGGACCGTACAATGTGATCACTCACGTAGTGGCTGATGATCGGACTATACAGCTTGATCACTCAGGTCGTGGCTGACGATCGGACTGTACAGTGTGATCTCTCAGTTCGTGGCTGACGATCGGACCGTACAGTGTGATTACTCAGGTCGTGACTGACGATCGGACCGTACAGTGTGATCTCTCAGGTCGTGACTCACGATCGGACCGTACAGTGTGATCACTCAGGTCGTGGCTGATGATAGGACCGTACAGTGTGATCACTCAGGTCGTGGCTGAGGATCGGACCATATAGTTTGATCACTCAGGTCGTGGCTGACGATCGGACCGTACAGTGAGATCACTCAGATCGTGGCAGACGATCGGACCGTACAGTGAGATCACTCAAGTTGTGGCTGATGATCGGACAGTACAGTGTGATTGCTCAGGTCGTGGCTGATGATAGGACTGTACAGTGTGATCACTCAGGTCGTGGCTGACGATCGGACCGTACAATGTGATCACTCACGTAGTGGCTGATGATCGGACTATACAGCTTGATCACTCAGGTCGTGGCTGACGATCGGACCATACAATGAGATCACTCAGGTCGTGGATGAAGATCAGACCGTACAGTGTGATCACTCAGGTTGTGGCTGACGATCGGACCATACAGTGAGACCACTCAGGTCGTGGCTGACGATCGGACCGTACAGTGTGATTGCTCAGGTCGTGGCTGATGATAGGACCGTACAGTGTGATCACTCAGGTCGTGGCTGACGATCAGACCGTACAGTGTGATCACTCAGGTTGTGGCTGAGGATCGGACCGTATAGTTTGATCTCTCAGGTCGTGGCTGACGATCGGACCATACAGTGAGATCACTCAGGTCGTGGCTGACGATCGGACCGTACATTGTGATTGCTCAGGTCGTGGCTGATGATAGGACCGTACAGTGTGATCACTCACGTAGTGGCTGACGATCGGACTGTACAGTGTGATCACTCAGGTCATGGCTGACGATCGGACCGTACAGTTAGATCACTTAGGTCGTGGATGACGATCGGACTGTACAGTGTGATCACTCAGGTCGTGGCTGACGATCGGACCGTACAGTTAGATCACTTAGGTCGTGGATGACGATCGGACTGTACAGTGTGATCTCTCAGGTCGTGGATGATGATCGGACCGTACAGTGCGATCACTCAGTTCGTGGCTGATGATCGGACCGTATAGTTTGATCACTCAGGTCGTGGCTGACGATCGGACCGTACAGTGTGATCACTCAGGTCGTGGCTGATAATCAGACTGTACAGTGTGATCGCTCAGGTTGTGGCTGACGATCGGACCGTACAGTGTGATCGCTCAGGTTGTGGCTGACGATTGGATCGTACAGTGTAATTGCTCAGGTTGTGGTTGTTGACCGGACCGTACAGTGTGATCACTCAGGTCGTGGCTGATGATCAGACTGTATAGTGTGATCACTCAGGTCGTGGCTGACGATCGGACCATACAATGTGATCACTCAGGTCGTGGATGACGATCGGACTGTACAGTGTGATCTCTCAGTTCGTGGCTGACGATCGGACCGTACAGTGTGATTACTCAGGTCGTGACTGACGATCGGACCGTACAGTGTGATCTCTCAGGTCGTGACTCACGATCAGACCGTATAGTTTGATCTCTCAGGTCGTGGCTGACGATCGGACCATACAGTGAGATCACTCAGGTTGTGGCTGACGATCGGACCGTACGGTGTGATTGCTCAGGTCGTGGCTGATGATAGGACCATACAATGTGATCACTCACGTAGTGGCTGATGATCGGACTATACAGCTTGATCACTCAGGTCGTGGCTGACGATCGGACTGTACAGTGTGATCTCTCAGTTCGTGGCTGACGATCGGACCGTACAGTTGGATTACTCAGGTCGTGACTGACGATCGGACCGTACAGTGTGATCTCTCATGTCGTGACTCACGATCAGACTGTACAGTGTGATCACTCAGGTTGTGGCTGAGGATCGGACCGTATAGTTTGATCTCTCAGGTCGTGGCTGACGATCGGACCATACAGTGAGATCACTCAGGTCGTGGCTGACGATCGGACCGTACAGTGAGATCACTCAAGTCGTGGCTGATGATAGGACCGTACAGTGTGATCACTCAGGTCGTGGCTGACGATCGGACCGTACAATGTGATCAATCACGTAGTGGCTGATGATCGGACTATACAGCTTGATCACTCAGGTCGTGGCTGACGATCGGACCATACAATGAGATCACTCAGGTCGTGGATGACGATCGGACTGTACAGTGTGATCTCTCAGTTCGTGGCTGACGATCAGACCGTATAGTTTGATCTCTCAGGTCGTGGCTGACGATCGGACCATACAGTGAGATCACTCAGGTCGTGGCTGACGATCAGACCGTACAGTGGGATCACTCAGGTTGTGGCTGAGGATCGGACCGTACAGTGTGATCTCTCAGTTCGTGGCTGACGATCGGACCGTACAGTGTGATCTCTCAGGTCGTGGCTGATGATAGGACCGTACAGTGTGATCACTCAGGTCGTGGCTGACGATCAGACCGTACAGTGTGATCACTCAGGTTGTGGCTGAGGATCGGACCGTATAGTTTGATCTCTCAGGTCGTGGCTGACGATCGGACTGTACAGTCTGATCTCTCAGTTCGTGGCTGACGATCGGACCGTACAGTGTGATTACTCAGGTCGTGACTGACGATCGGACCGTACAGTGTGATCTCTCAGGTCGTGACTCACGATCGGACCGTATAGTGTGATCACTCAGGTCGTGGCTGACGATCAGACCGTACAGTGTGATCACTCAGGTTGTGGCTGAGGATCGGACCGTATAGTTTGATCTCTCAGGTCGTGACTCACGATCAGACTTTACAGTGTGATCACTCAGGTTGTGGCTGAGGATCGGACCGTATAGTTTGATCTCTCAGGTCGTGGCTGACGATCGGACCATACAGTGAGATCACTCAGGTCGTGGCTGATGATCGGACTATACAGCTTGATCACTCAGGTCGTGGCTGACGATCGGACCGTACAGTGTGATCTCTCAGGTCGTGACTGACGATCGGACCGTACAGTGTGATCTCTCAGGTCGTGACTCACGATCGGACCGTATAGTGTGATCACTCAGGTCGTGTCTGATGATAGGACCGTACAGTGTGATCACTCAGGTTGTGGCTGACGATCGGACCGTACAGTGTGATTACTCAGGTCGTGACTGACGATTGGACCGTACAGTGTGATCTCTCAGGTCGTGACTCACGATCGGACCGTATAGTGTGATCACTCAGGTCGTGGCTGATGATAGGACCGTACAGTGTGATCTCTCAGGTCGTAACTCACGATCGGACCGTATAGTGTGATCACACAGGTTGTGGCTGACGATCACACTGTACAGTGTGATCACTCAGGTTGTGGCTGAGGATCGGACCGTATAGTTTGATCTCTCAGGTCGTGGCTGACGATCGGACTGTACAGTCTGATCTCTCAGTTCGTGGCTGACGATCGGACCGTACAGTGTGATTACTCAGGTCGTGACTGACGATCGGACCGTACAGTGTGATCTCTCAGGTCGTGACTCACGATCGGACCGTATAGTGTGATCACTCAGGTCGTGGCTGACGATCAGACCGTACAGTGTGATCACTCAGGTTGTGGCTGAGGATCGGACCGTATAGTTTGATCTCTCAGGTCGTGACTCACGATCAGACTTTACAGTGTGATCACTCAGGTTGTGGCTGAGGATCGGACCGTATAGTTTGATCTCTCAGGTCGTGGCTGACGATCGGACCATACAGTGAGATCACTCAGGTCGTGGCTGATGATCGGACTATACAGCTTGATCACTCAGGTCGTGGCTGACGATCGGACCGTACAGTGTGATCTCTCAGGTCGTGACTGACGATCGGACCGTACAGTGTGATCTCTCAGGTCGTGACTCACGATCGGACCGTATAGTGTGATCACTCAGGTCGTGTCTGATGATAGGACCGTACAGTGTGATCACTCAGGTTGTGGCTGACGATCGGACCGTACAGTGTGATTACTCAGGTCGTGACTGACGATCGGACCGTACAGTGTGATCTCTCAGGTCGTGACTCACGATCGGACCGTATAGTGTGATCACTCAGGTCGTGGCTGATGATAGGACCGTACAGTGTGATCTCTCAGGTCGTGACTCACGATCGGACCGTATAGTGTGATCACACAGGTTGTGGCTGACGATCACACTGTACAGTGTGATCACTCAGGTTGTGGCTGAGGATCGGACCGTATAGTTTGATCTCTCATGTCGTGGCTGACGATCGGACCATACAGTGAGATCACTCAGGTCGTGGCTGACGATCGGACCGTACAGTGAGATCACTCAGATCGTGGCAGACGATCGGACCGTACAGTGAGATCACTCAAGTCGTGGCTGATGATAGGACCGTACAGTGTGATCACTCAGGTCATGGCTGACGATCGGACCGTACAATGTGATCACTCACGTAGTGGCTGATGATCGGACTATACAGCTTGATCACTCAGGTCGTGGCTGACGATCTGACCATACAATGAGATCACTCAGGTCGTGGATGACGATCGGACTGTACAGTGTGATCTCTCAGTTCGTGGCTGACGATCGGACCGTACAGTGTGATTACTCAGGTCGTGACTGACGATCGGACCGTACAGTGTTATCTCTCAGGTCGTGACTCACGATCGGACCGTATAGTGTGATCACTCAGGTCGTGGCTGATGATAGGACCGTACAGTGTGATCACTCAGGTTGTGGCTGAGGATCGGACCGTATAGTTTGATCTCTCAGGTCGTGGCTGACGATCGGACCATACAGTGAGATCACTCAGGTCGTGGCTGACGATCGGACCGTACAGTGAGATCACTCAGATCGTGGCAGACGATCGGACCGTACAGTGAGATCACTCAAGTCGTGGCTGATGATCGGACAGTACAGTGTGATTGCTCAGGTCATGGCTGACGATCGGACCGTACAATGTGATCACTCACGTAGTGGCTGATGATCGGACTATACAGCTTGATCACTCAGGTCGTGGCTGACGATCGGACCATACATTGAGATCACTCAGGTCGTGGATGAAGATCAGACCGTACAGTGAGACCACTCAGGTCGTGGCTGACGATCGGACCGTACAGTGTGATTGCTCAGGTCGTGGCTGATGATAGGACCGTACAGTGTGATCACTCAGGTCGTGGCTGACGATCAGACCGTACAGTGGGATCACTCAGGTTGTGGCTGAGGATCGGACCGTATAGTTTGATCTCTCAGGTCGTGGCTGACGATCGGACCATACAGTGAGATCACTCAGGTCGTGGCTGATGATCGGACTATACAGCTTGATCACTCAGGTCGTGGCTGACGATCGGACCATACAGTGAGATCACTCAGGTCGTGGATGACGATCGGACTGTACAGTGTGATCTCTCAGTTCGTGGCTGACGATCGGACCGTACAGTGTGATTACTCAGGTCGTGACTGACGATCGGACCGTACAGTGTTATCTCTCAGGTCGTGACTCACGATCGGACCGTATAGTGTGATCACTCAGGTCGTGGCTGATGATAGGACCGTACAGTGTGATCACTCAGGTTGTGGCTGAGGATCGGACCGTATAGTTTGATCTCTCAGGTCGTGGCTGACGATCGGACCATACAGTGAGATCACTCAGGTCGTGGCTGACGATCGGACCGTACAGTGAGATCACTCAGATCGTGGCAGACGATCGGACCGTACAGTGAGATCACTCAAGTCGTGGCTGATGATCGGACAGTACAGTGTGATTGCTCAGGTCATGGCTGACGATCGGACCGTACAATGTGATCACTCACGTAGTGGCTGATGATCGGACTATACAGCTTGATCACTCAGGTCGTGGCTGACGATCGGACCATACATTGAGATCACTCAGGTCGTGGATGAAGATCAGACCGTACAGTGAGACCACTCAGGTCGTGGCTGACGATCGGACCGTACAGTGTGATTGCTCAGGTCGTGGCTGATGATAGGACCGTAGAGTGTGATCACTCAGGTCGTGGCTGACGATCAGACCGTACAGTGGGATCACTCAGGTTGTGGCTGAGGATCGGACCGTATAGTTTGATCTCTCAGGTCGTGGCTGACGATCGGACCATACAGTGAGATCACTCAGGTCGTGGCTGACGATCGGACCGTACAGTGAGATCACTCAGATCGTGGCAGACGATCGGACCGTACAGTGAGATCACTCAAGTCGTGGCTGATGATAGGACCGTACAGTGTGATCACTCAGGTCGTGGCTGACGATCGGACCGTACAATGTGATCACTCACGTAGTGGCTGATGATCGGACTATACAGCTTGATCACTCAGGTCGTGGCTGACGATCGGACCATACAATGAGATCACTCAGGTCGTGGATGACGATCGGACTGTACAGTGTGATCTCTCGGTTCGTGGCTGACGATCGGACCGTACAGTGTGATTACTCAGGTCGTGACTGACGATCGGACCGTACAGTGTGATCTCTCAGGTCGTGACTCACGATCGGACCGTATAGTGTGATCACTCAGGTCGTGGCTGATGATAGGACCGTACAGTGTGATCACTCAGGTTGTGGCTGAGGATCGGACCGTATAGTTTGATCTCTCAGGTCGTGGCTGACGATCGGACCATACAGTGAGATCACTCAGGTCGTGGCTGACGATCGGACCGTACAGTGAGATCACTCAGATCGTGGCAGACGATCGGACCGTACAGTGAGATCACTCAAGTCGTGGCTGATGATCGCACAGTACAGTGTGATTGCTCAGGTCATGGCAGACGATCGGACCGTACAATGTGATCACTCACGTAGTGGCTGATGATCGGACTATACAGCTTGATCACTCAGGTCGTGGCTGACGATCGGACCATACATTGAGATCACTCAGGTCGTGGTTGAAGATCAGACCGTACAGTGAGACCACTCAGGTCGTGGCTGACGATCGGACCGTACAGTGTGATTGCTCAGGTCGTGGCTGATGATAGGACCGTACAGTGTGATCACTCAGGTCGTGGCTGACGATCAGACCGTACAGTGTGATCACTCAGGTTGTGGCTGAGGATCGGACCGTATAGTTTGATCTCTCAGGTCGTGGCTGACGATCGGACCGTACAGTGAGATCACTCAGGTCGTGGCTGACGATCGGACCGTACAGTGTGATTGCTCAGGTCGTGGCTGATGATAGGACCGTACAGTGTGATCACTCAGGTCGTGGCTGACGATCGGAACGTACGGTGTGATCACTCACGTAGTGGCTGACGATCGGACTGTAGAGTGTGATCACTCAGGTCGTGGCTGACGATCGGACCGTACAGTTAGATCACTTAGGTCGTGGATGACGATCGGACTGTACAGTGTGATGACTCAGGTCGTGGCTGACGATCGGAACGTACGGTGTGATCACTCACGTAGTGGCTGACGATCGGACTGTACAGTGTGATCGCTCAGGTCGTGGCTGACGATCGGACCGTACAGTTAGATGACTTAGGTCGTGGATGACGATCGGACTGTACAGTGTGATCTCTCAGGTCGTGTCTGATGATCGGACCGTATAGTTTGATCACTCAGGTCGTGGCTGATGATCGGACCGTACAGTGTGATTGCTCAGGTCGTGGCTGATGATAGGACCGTACAGTGTGAACACTCAGGTCATGGCTGACGATCGGACCGTACAATGTGATCACTCACGTAGTGGCTGATGATCGGACTATACAGCTTGATCACTCAGGTCGTGGCTGACGATCGGACTGTACAGTGTGATCTCTCAGTTCGTGGCTGACGATCGGACCGTAAAGTGTGATTACTCAGGTCGTGACTGACGATCGGACCGTACAGTGTGATCTCTCAGGTCGTGACTCACGATCGGACCGTATAGTGTGATCACTCAGGTCGTGGCTGATGATAGAACCGTACAGTGTGATCACTCAGGTCTTGGCTGACGATCAGACTGTACAGTGTGATCACTCAGGTTGTGGCTGAGGATCGGACCGTATAGTTTGATCTCTCAGGTCGTGGCTGACGATCGGACCATACAGTGAGATCACTCAGGTCGTGGCTGACGATCGGACCGTACAGTGAGATCACTCAGATCGTGGCAGACGATCGGACCGTACAGTGAGATCACTCAAGTCGTGGCTGATGATCGGACTATACAGCTTGATCACTCAGGTCGTGGCTGACGATCGGACCATACAATGAGATCACTCAGGTCGTGGATGACGATCGGACTGTACAGTGTGATCTCTCAGTTCGTGGCTGACGATCGGACCGTACAGTGTGATTACTCAGGTCGCTACTGACGATCGGACCGTACAGTGTGATCTCTCAGGTCGTGACTCACGATCAGACCGTATAGTTTGATCTCTCAGGTCGTGGCTGACGATCGGACCATACAGTGAGATCACTCAGGTTGTGACTGACGATCGGACCGTATAGTGTGATCTCTCAGGTCGTGACTCACGATCAGACCGTATAGTTTGATCTCTCAGGTCGTGGCTGACGATCGGACCATACAGTGAGATCACTCAGGTCGTGGCTGACGATCAGACGGTACAGTGGGATCACTCAGGTTGTGGCTGAGGATCGGACCGTATAGTTTGATCTCTCAGGTCGTGGCTGACGATCGGACCATACAGTGAGATCACTCAGGTCGTGGCTGACGATCGGACCGTACAGTGTGATTGCTCAGGTCGTGGCTGATGATAGGACCGTACAGTGTGATCACTCAGGTCGTGGCTGACGATCGGAACGTACGGTGTGATCACTCACGTAGTGGCTGACGATCGGACTGTACAGTGTGATCACTCAGGTCATGGCTGACGATCGGACCGTACAGTTAGATCACTTAGGTCGTGGATGACGATCGGACTGTACAGTGTGATCACTCAGGTCGTGGCTGACGATCGGACCGTACAGTTAGATCACTTAGGTCGTGGATGACGATCGGACTGTACAGTGTGATCTCTCAGGTCGTGGATGATGATCGGACCGTACAGTGCGATCACTCAGTTCGTGGCTGATGATCGGACCGTATAGTTTGATCACTCAGGTCGTGGCTGACGATCGGACCGTACAGTGTGATCACTCAGGTCGTGGCTGATAATCAGACTGTACAGTGTGATCGCTCAGGTTGTGGCTGACGATCGGACCGTACAGTGTGATCGCTCAGGTTGTGGCTGACGATTGGATCGTACAGTGTAATTGCTCAGGTTGTGGTTGTTGACCGGACCGTACAGTGTGATCACTCAGGTCGTGGCTGATGATCAGACTGTATAGTGTGATCACTCAGGTCGTGGCTGACGATCGGACCATACAATGTGATCACTCAGGTCGTGGATGACGATCGGACTGTACAGTGTGATCTCTCAGTTCGTGGCTGACGATCGGACCGTACAGTGTGATTACTCAGGTCGTGACTGACGATCGGACCGTACAGTGTGATCTCTCAGGTCGTGACTCACGATCAGACCGTATAGTTTGATCTCTCAGGTCGTGGCTGACGATCGGACCATACAGTGAGATCACTCAGGTTGTGGCTGACGATCGGACCGTACGGTGTGATTGCTCAGGTCGTGGCTGATGATAGGACCATACAATGTGATCACTCACGTAGTGGCTGACGATCGGACTATACAGCTTGATCACTCAGGTCGTGGCTGACGATCGGACTGTACAGTGTGATCTCTCAGTTCGTGGCTGACGATCGGACCGTACAGTGTGATTACTCAGGTCGTGACTGACGATCGGACCGTACAGTGTGATCTCTCAGGTCGTGGCTGACGATCGGACCATACAGTGAGATCACTCAGGTCGTGGCTGACGATCGGACCGTACAGTGAGATCACTCAAGTCGTGGCTGATGATAGGACCGTACAGTGTGATCACTCAGGTCGTGGCTGACGATCGGACCGTACAATGTGATCAATCACGTAGTGGCTGATGATCGGACTATACAGCTTGATCACTCAGGTCGTGGCTGACGATCGGACCATACAATGAGATCACTCAGGTCGTGACTCACGATCGGACCGTATAGTGTGATCACTCAGGTCGTGGCTGATGATAGGACCGTACAGTGTGATCACTCAGGTCGTGGCTGACGATCAGACCGTACAGTGTGATCACTCAGGTCGTGGCTGACGATCAGACCGTACAGTGTGATCACTCAGGTTGTGGCTGACGATCGGACCGTACAGTGTGATTACTCAGGTCGTGACTGACGATCGGACCGTACAGTGTGATCTCTCAGGTCGTGACTCACGATCGGACCGTATAGTGTGATCACTCAGGTCGTGGCTGATGATAGGACCGTACAGTGTGATCACTCAGGTTGTGGCTGAGGATCGGACCGTATAGTTTGATCTCTCAGGTCGTGGCTGACGATCGGACCATACAGTGAGATCACTCAGGTCGTGGCTGACGATCGGACCGTACAGTGAGATCACTCAGATCGTGGCAGACGATCGGACCGTACAGTGAGATCACTCAAGTCGTGGCTGATGATCGGACCATACAATGAGATCACTCAGGTCGTGGATGACGATCGGACTGTACAGTGTGATCTCTCAGTTCGTGGCTGACGATCGGACCGTACAGTGTGATTACTCAGGTCGTGACTGACGATCGGACCGTACAGTGTGATCTCTCAGGTCGTGACTCACGATCGGACCGTATAGTGTGATCACTCAGGTCGTGGCTGATGATAGGACCGTACAGTGTGATCAATCAGGTTGTGGCTGAGGATCGGACCGTATAGTTTGATCTCTCAGGTCGTGGCTGACGATCGGACCATACAGTGAGATCACTCAGGTCGTGGCTGACGATCGGACCGTACAGTGAGATCACTCAGATCGTGGCAGACGATCGGACCGTACAGTGAGATCACTCAGATCGTGGCAGACGATCGGACCGTACAGTGAGATCACTCAAGTCGTGGCTGACGATCGGACAGTACAGTGTGATTGCTCAGGTCATGGCAGACGATCGGACCGTACAGTGTGATCTCTCAGGTCGTGACTCACGATCGGACCGTATAGTGTGATCACTCAGGTCGTGGCTGATGATAGGACCGTACAGTGTGATCACTCAGGTCGTGGCTGACGATCAGACCGTACAGTGTGATCACTCAGGTTGTGGCTGAGGATCGGACCGTATAGTTTGATCTCTCAGGTCGTGGCTGACGATCGGACCATACAGTGTGAACACTCAGGTCATGGCTGACGATCGGACCGTACAATGTGATCACTCACGTAGTGGCTGATGATCGGACTATACAGCTTGATCACTCAGGTCGTGGCTGACGATCGGACTGTACAGTGTGATCTCTCAGTTCGTGGCTGACGATCGGACCGTACAGTGTGATCTCTCAGGTCGTGACTGACGATCGGACCGTACAGTGTGATCTCTCAGGTGGTGACTCACGATCGGACCGTATAGCGTGATCACTCAGGTTGTGGCTGACGATCGGACCGTACAGTGTGATTACTCAGGTCGTGACTGACGATCGGACCGTACAGTGTGATCTCTCAGGTCGTGACTCACGATCGGACCGTATAGTGTGATCACTCAGGTCGTGGCTGATGATAGGACCGTACAGTGTGATCACTCAGGTTGTGGCTGACGATCAGACTGTACAGTGTGATCACTCAGGTTGTGGCTGAGGATCGGACCGTATAGTTTGATCTCTCATGTCGTGGCTGACGATCGGACCGTACAGTGAGATCACTCAGGTCGTGGCTGACGATCGGACCGTACAGTGAGATCACTCAGATCGTGGCAGACGATCGGACCGTACAGTGAGATCACTCAAGTCGTGGCTGATGATAGGACCGTACAGTGTGATCACTCAGGTCATGGCTGACGATCGGACCGTACAATGTGATTACTCAGGTCGTGACTGACGATCGGACCGTACAGTGTGATCTCTCAGGTCGTGACTCACGATCAGACTGTACAGTGTGATCACTCAGGTTGTGGCTGAGGATCGGACCGTATAGTTTGATCTCTCAGGTCGTGGCTGACGATCGGACCATACAGTGAGATCACTCAGGTCGTGGCTGACGATCGGACCGTACAGTGAGATCACTCAAGTCGTGGCTGATGATAGGACCGTACAGTGTGATCACTCAGGTCGTGGCTGACGATCGGACCGTACAATGTGATCACTCACGTAGTGGCTGATGATCGGACTATACAGCTTGATCACTCAGGTCGTGGCTGACGATCGGACCATACAATGAGATCACTCAGGTCGTGGCTGACGATCGGACCATACAATGAGATCACTCAGGTCGTGACTCACGATCGGACCGTATAGTGTGATCACTCAGGTCGTGGCTGATGATAGGACCGTACAGTGTGATCACTCAGGTCGTGGCTGACGATCAGACCGTACAGTGTGATCACTCAGGTCGTGGCTGACGATCAGACCGTACAGTGTGATCACTCAGGTTGTGGCTGACGATCGGACCGTACAGTGTGATTACTCAGGTCGTGACTGACGATCGGACCGTACAGTGTGATCTCTCAGGTCGTGACTCACGATCGGACCGTATAGTGTGATCACTCAGGTCGTGGCTGATGATAGGACCGTACAGTGTGATCACTCAGGTTGTGGCTGAGGATCGGACCGTATAGTTTGATCTCTCAGGTCGTGGCTGACGATCGGACCATACAGTGAGATCACTCAGGTCGTGGCTGACGATCGGACCGTACAGTGAGATCACTCAGATCGTGGCAGACGATCGGACCGTACAGTGAGATCACTCAAGTCGTGGCTGATGATCGGACCATACAATGAGATCACTCAGGTCGTGGATGACGATCGGACTGTACAGTGTGATCTCTCAGTTCGTGGCTGACGATCGGACCGTACAGTGTGATTACTCAGGTCGTGACTGACGATCGGACCGTACAGTGTGATCTCTCAGGTCGTGACTCACGATCGGACCGTATAGTGTGATCACTCAGGTCGTGGCTGATGATAGGACCGTACAGTGTGATCACTCAGGTTGTGGCTGAGGATCGGACCGTATAGTTTGATCTCTCAGGTCGTGGCTGACGATCGGACCATACAGTGAGATCACTCAGGTCGTGGCTGACGATCGGACCGTACAGTGAGATCACTCAGATCGTGGCAGACGATCGGACCGTACAGTGAGATCACTCAAGTCGTGGCTGATGATCGGACCATACAATGAGATCACTCAGGTCGTGGATGACGATCGGACTGTACAGTGTGATCTCTCAGTTCGTGGCTGACGATCGGACCGTACAGTGTGATTACTCAGGTCGTGACTGACGATCGGACCGTACAGTGTGATCTCTCAGGTCGTGACTCACGATCGGACCGTATAGTGTGATCACTCAGGTCGTGGCTGATGATAGGACCGTACAGTGTGATCACTCAGGTTGTGGCTGAGGATCGGACCGTATAGTTTGATCTCTCAGGTCGTGGCTGACGATCGGACCATACAGTGAGATCACTCAGGTCGTGGCTGACGATCGGACCGTACAGTGAGATCACTCAGATCGTGGCAGACGATCGGACCGTACAGTGAGATCACTCAGATCGTGGCAGACGATCGGACCGTACAGTGAGATCACTCAAGTCGTGGCTGACGATCGGACAGTACAGTGTGATTGCTCAGGTCATGGCAGACGATCGGACCGTACAGTGTGATCTCTCAGGTCGTGACTCACGATCGGACCGTATAGTGTGATCACTCAGGTCGTGGCTGATGATAGGACCGTACAGTGTGATCACTCAGGTCGTGGCTGACGATCAGACCGTACAGTGTGATCACTCAGGTTGTGGCTGAGGATCGGACCGTATAGTTTGATCTCTCAGGTCGTGGCTGACGATCGGACCATACAGTGTGAACACTCAGGTCATGGCTGACGATCGGACCGTACAATGTGATCACTCACGTAGTGGCTGATGATCGGACTATACAGCTTGATCACTCAGGTCGTGGCTGACGATCGGACTGTACAGTGTGATCTCTCAGTTCGTGGCTGACGATCGGACCGTACAGTGTGATCTCTCAGGTCGTGACTGACGATCGGACCGTACAGTGTGATCTCTCAGGTGGTGACTCACGATCGGACCGTATAGCGTGATCACTCAGGTTGTGGCTGACGATCGGACCGTACAGTGTGATTACTCAGGTCGTGACTGACGATCGGACCGTACAGTGTGATCTCTCAGGTCGTGACTCACGATCGGACCGTATAGTGTGATCACTCAGGTCGTGGCTGATGATAGGACCGTACAGTGTGATCACTCAGGTTGTGGCTGACGATCAGACTGTACAGTGTGATCACTCAGGTTGTGGCTGAGGATCGGACCGTATAGTTTGATCTCTCATGTCGTGGCTGACGATCGGACCGTACAGTGAGATCACTCAGGTCGTGGCTGACGATCGGACCGTACAGTGAGATCACTCAGATCGTGGCAGACGATCGGACCGTACAGTGAGATCACTCAAGTCGTGGCTGATGATAGGACCGTACAGTGTGATCACTCAGGTCATGGCTGACGATCGGACCGTACAATGTGATTACTCAGGTCGTGACTGACGATCGGACCGTACAGTGTGATCTCTCAGGTCGTGACTCACGATCAGACTGTACAGTGTGATCACTCAGGTTGTGGCTGAGGATCGGACCGTATAGTTTGATCTCTCAGGTCGTGGCTGACGATCGGACCATACAGTGAGATCACTCAGGTCGTGGCTGACGATCGGACCGTACAGTGAGATCACTCAAGTCGTGGCTGATGATAGGACCGTACAGTGTGATCACTCAGGTCGTGGCTGACGATCGGACCGTACAATGTGATCACTCACGTAGTGGCTGATGATCGGACTATACAGCTTGATCACTCAGGTCGTGGCTGACGATCGGACCATACAATGAGATCACTCAGGTCGTGGATGACGATCGGACTGTACAGTGTGATCTCTCAGTTCGTGGCTGACGATCGGACCGTACAGTGTGATTACTCAGGTCGTGGCTGACGATCAGACCGTACAGTGTGATCACTCAGGTCGTGGCTGAGGATCGGACCGTATAGTTTGATCTCTCAGGTCGTGGCTGACGATCGGACTGTACAGTCTGATCTCTCAGTTCGTGGCTGACGATCGGACCGTACAGTGTGATTACTCAGGTCGTGACTGACGATCGGACCGTACAGTGTGATCTCTCAGGTCGTGACTCACGATCGGACCGTATAGTGTGATCACTCAGGTCGTGGCTGATGATAGGACCGTACAGTGTGATCACTCAGGTCGTGGCTGACGATCAGACCGTACAGTGTGATCACTCAGGTTGTGGCTGAGGATCGGACCGTATAGTTTGATCTCTCAGGTCGTGGCTGACGATCGGACCATACAGTGTGAACACTCAGGTCATGGCTGACGATCGGACCGTACAATGTGATCACTCACGTAGTGGCTGATGATCGGACTATACAGCTTGATCACTCAGGTCGTGGCTGACGATCGGAGTGTACAGTGTGATCTCTCAGTTCGTGGCTGACGATCGGACCGTACAGTGTGATTACTCAGGTCGTGACTGACGATCGGACCGTACAGTGTGATCTCTCAGGTCGTGACTCACGATCGGACCGTATAGTGTGATCACTCAGGTCGTGGCTGACGATCGGACCGTACAGTGTGATTGCTCAGGTCGTGGCTGATGATAGGACCGTACAGTGTGATCACTCAGGTCGTGGCTGACGATCGGAACGTACGGTGTGATCACTCACGTATTGGCTGACGATCGGACTGTAGAGTGTGATCACTCAGGTCGTGGCTGACGATCGGACCGTACAGTTAGATCACTTAGGTCGTGGATGACGATCGGACTGTACAGTGTGATCACTCAGGTCGTGGCTGACGATCGGAACGTACGGTGTGATCACTCACGTAGTGGCTGACGATCGGACTGTACAGTGTGATCACTCAGGTCGTGGCTGACGATCGGACCGTACAGTTAGATCACTTAGGTCGTGGATGACGATCGGACTGTACAGTGTGATCTCTCAGGTCTTGGCTGATGATCGGACCGTATAGTTTGATCACTCAGGTCGTGGCTGATGATCGGACCGTACAGTGTGATTGCTCAGGTCGTGGCTGATGATAGGACCGTACAGTGTGAACACTCAGGTCGTGGCTGACGATCGGACCGTACAATGTGATCACTCACGTAGTGGCTGATGATCGGACTATACAGCTTGATCACTCAGGTCGTGGCTGACGATCGGACTGTACAGTGTGATCTCTCAGTTCGTGGCTGACGATCGGACCGTACAGTGTGATTACTCAGGTCGTGACGGACGATCGGACCGTACAGTGTGATCTCTCAGGTCGTGACTCACGATCGGACCGTATAGTGTGATCACTCAGGTCGTGGCTGATGATAGGACCGTACAGTGTGATCACTCAGGTCGTGGCTGACGATCAGACTGTACAGTGTGATCACTCAGGTTGTGGCTGAGGATCGGACCGTATAGTTTGATCTCTCAGGTCGTGGCTGACGATCGGACCATACAGTGAGATCACTCAGGTCGTGGCTGACGATCGGACCGTACAGTGAGATCACTCAGATCGTGGCAGACGATCGGACCGTACAGTGAGATTACTCAGGTCGTGACTGACGATCGGACCGTACAGTGTGATCTCTCAGGTCGTGACTCACGATCGGACCGTATAGTGTGATCACTCAGGTCGTGGCTGACGATCGGACCGTACAGTGTGATTGCTCAGGTCGTGGCTGATGATAGGACCGTACAGTGTGATCACTCAGGTCGTGGCTGACGATCGGAACGTACGGTGTGATCACTCACGTATTGGCTGACGATCGGACTGTAGAGTGTGATCACTCAGGTCGTGGCTGACGATCGGACCGTACAGTTAGATCACTTAGGTCGTGGATGACGATCGGACTGTACAGTGTGATCACTCACGTAGTGGCTGATGATCGGACTATACAGCTTGATCACTCAGGTCGTGGCTGACGATCGGACCGTACAGTGAGATCACTCAGATCGTGGCAGACGATCGGACCGTACAGTGAGATTACTCAGGTCGTGACTGACGATCGGACCGTACAGTGTGATCTCTCAGGTCGTGACTCACGATCGGACCGTATAGTGTGATCACTCAGGTCGTGGCTGACGATCGGACCGTACAGTGTGATTGCTCAGGTCGTGGCTGATGATAGGACCGTACAGTGTGATCACTCAGGTCGTGGCTGACGATCGGAACGTACGGTGTGATCACTCACGTATTGGCTGACGATCGGACTGTAGAGTGTGATCACTCAGGTCGTGGCTGACGATCGGACCGTACAGTTAGATCACTTAGGTCGTGGATGACGATCGGACTGTACAGTGTGATCACTCAGGTCGTGGCTGACGATCGGAACGTACGGTGTGATCACTCACGTAGTGGCTGACGATCGGACTGTACAGTGTGATCACTCAGGTCGTGGCTGACGATCGGACCGTACAGTTAGATCACTTAGGTCGTGGATGACGATCGGACTGTACAGTGTGATCTCTCAGGTCTTGGCTGATGATCGGACCGTATAGTTTGATCACTCAGGTCGTGGCTGATGATCGGACCGTACAGTGTGATTGCTCAGGTCGTGGCTGATGATAGGACCGTACAGTGTGAACACTCAGGTCGTGGCTGACGATCGGACCGTACAATGTGATCACTCACGTAGTGGCTGATGATCGGACTATACAGCTTGATCACTCAGGTCGTGGCTGACGATCGGACTGTACAGTGTGATCTCTCAGTTCGTGGCTGACGATCGGACCGTACAGTGTGATTACTCAGGTCGTGACGGACGATCGGACCGTACAGTGTGATCTCTCAGGTCGTGACTCACGATCGGACCGTATAGTGTGATCACTCAGGTCGTGGCTGATGATAGGACCGTACAGTGTGATCACTCAGGTCGTGGCTGACGATCAGACTGTACAGTGTGATCACTCAGGTTGTGGCTGAGGATCGGACCGTATAGTTTGATCTCTCAGGTCGTGGCTGACGATCGGACCATACAGTGAGATCACTCAGGTCGTGGCTGACGATCGGACCGTACAGTGAGATCACTCAGATCGTGGCAGACGATCGGACCGTACAGTGAGATCACTCAAGTCGTGACTCACGATCGGACCGTATAGTGTGATCACTCAGGTCGTGGCTGATGATAGGACCGTACAGTGTGATCACTCAGGTCGTGGCTGACGATCAGACCGTACAGTGTGATCACTCAGGTTGTGGCTGAGGATCGGACCGTATAGTTTGATCTCTCAGGTCGTGGCTGACGATCGGACCATACAGTGTGAACACTCAGGTCATGGCTGACGATCGGACCGTACAATGTGATCACTCACGTAGTGGCTGATGATCGGACTATACAGCTTGATCACTCAGGTCGTGGCTGACGATCGGAGTGTACAGTGTGATCTCTCAGTTCGTGGCTGACGATCGGACCGTACAGTGTGATTACTCAGGTCGTGACTGACGATCGGACCGTACAGTGTGATCTCTCAGGTCGTGACTCACGATCGGACCGTATAGTGTGATCACTCAGGTCGTGGCTGACGATCGGACCGTACAGTGTGATTGCTCAGGTCGTGGCTGATGATAGGACCGTACAGTGTGATCACTCAGGTCGTGGCTGACGATCGGAACGTACGGTGTGATCACTCACGTATTGGCTGACGATCGGACTGTAGAGTGTGATCACTCAGGTCGTGGCTGACGATCGGACCGTACAGTTAGATCACTTAGGTCGTGGATGACGATCGGACTGTACAGTGTGATCACTCAGGTCGTGGCTGACGATCGGAACGTACGGTGTGATCACTCACGTAGTGGCTGACGATCGGACTGTACAGTGTGATCACTCAGGTCGTGGCTGACGATCGGACCGTACAGTTAGATCACTTAGGTCGTGGATGACGATCGGACTGTACAGTGTGATCTCTCAGGTCTTGGCTGATGATCGGACCGTATAGTTTGATCACTCAGGTCGTGGCTGATGATCGGACCGTACAGTGTGATTGCTCAGGTCGTGGCTGATGATAGGACCGTACAGTGTGAACACTCAGGTCGTGGCTGACGATCGGACCGTACAATGTGATCACTCACGTAGTGGCTGATGATCGGACTATACAGCTTGATCACTCAGGTCGTGGCTGACGATCGGACTGTACAGTGTGATCTCTCAGTTCGTGGCTGACGATCGGACCGTACAGTGTGATTACTCAGGTCGTGACGGACGATCGGACCGTACAGTGTGATCTCTCAGGTCGTGACTCACGATCGGACCGTATAGTGTGATCACTCAGGTCGTGGCTGATGATAGGACCGTACAGTGTGATCACTCAGGTCGTGGCTGACGATCAGACTGTACAGTGTGATCACTCAGGTTGTGGCTGAGGATCGGACCGTATAGTTTGATCTCTCAGGTCGTGGCTGACGATCGGACCATACAGTGAGATCACTCAGGTCGTGGCTGACGATCGGACCGTACAGTGAGATCACTCAGATCGTGGCAGACGATCGGACCGTACAGTGAGATCACTCAAGTCGTGGCTGATGATCGGACTATACAGCTTGATCACTCAGGTCGTGGCTGACGATCGGACCATACAATGAGATCACTCAGGTCGTGGATGACGATCGGACTGTACAGTGTGATCTCTCAGTTCGTGGCTGACGATCGGACCGTACGGTGTGATTGCTCAGGTCGTGGCTGATGATAGGACCGTACAGTGTGATCACTCAGGTCGTGGCTGACGTTCGGAACGTACGGTGTGATCACTCACGTAGTGGCTGACGATCAGACTGTACAGTGTGATCACTCAGATCGTGGCTGACGATCGGACCGTACAGTGTGATCACTCAGGTCGTGGATGACGATCGGACTGTACAGTGTGATCTCTCAGGTCGTGGATGATGATCGGACCGTACAGTGTGATCTCTCAGTTCGTGGCTGACGATCGGACCGTACAGTGTGATTACTCAGGTCGTGACTGACAATCGGACCGTACAGTGTGATCTCTCAGGTCGTGACTCACGATCGGACCGTACAGTGTGATCACTCAGGTCGTGGCTGATGATAGGACCATACAATGTGATCACTCACGTAGTGGCTTAATGATCGGACTATACAGCTTGATCACTCAGGTCGTGGCTGACGATCGGACTGTACAGTGTGATCTCTCAGTTCGTGGCTGACGATCGGACCGTACAGTGTGATTAATCAGGTCGTGACTGACGATCGGACCGTACAGTGTGATCTCTCAGGTCGTGACTCACGATCAGACTGTACAGTGTGATCACTCAGGTTGTGGCTGAGGATTGGACCGTATAGTTTGATCTCTCAGGTCGTGGCTGACGATCGGACCATACAGTGAGATCACTCAGGTCGTGGCTGACGATCGGACCGTACAGTGAGATCACTCAAGTCGTGGCTGATGATAGGACCGTACAGTGTGATCACTCAGGTCGTGGCTGACGATCGGACCGTACAATGTGATCACTCACGTAGTGTCTGATGATCGGACTATACAGCTTGATCACTCAGGTCGTGGCTGACGATCGGACCATACAATGAGATCACTCAGGTCGTGGATGACGATCGGACTGTACAGTGTGATCTCTCAGTTCGTGGCTGACGATCGGACCGTACAGTGTGATTACTCAGGTCGTGACTGACGATCGGACCGTACAGTGTGATCTCTCAGGTCGTGACTCACGATCGGACCGTATAGTGTGATCACTCAGGTCGTGGCTGATGATAGGACCGTACAGTGTGATCACTCAGGTCGTGGCTGACGATCGGACCGTACAGTGAGATCACTCAGATCGTGGCAGACGATCGGACCGTACAGTGAGATCACTCAGATCGTGGCAGACGATCGGACCGTACAGTGAGATCACTCAAGTCATGGCTGACGATCGGACAGTACAGTGTGATTGCTCAGGTCATGGCAGACGATCGGACCGTACAATGTGATCACTCACGTAGTGGCTGATGATCGGACTATACAGCTTGATCACTCAGGTCGTGGCTGACGATCAGACTATACAGCTTGATCACTCAGGTCGTGACTCACGATCAGACTGTACAGTGTGATCACTCAGGTTGTGGCTGAGGATCGGACCGTATAGTTTGATCTCTCAGGTCGTGGCTGACGATCGGACCATACAGTGAGATCACTCAGGTCGTGGCTGACGATCGGACCGTACAGTGAGATCACTCAAGTCGTGGCTGATGATAGGACCGTACAGTGTGATCACTCAGGTCGTGGCTGACGATCGGACCGTACAATGTGATCACTCACGTAGTGGCTGATGATCGGACTATACAGCTTGATCACTCAGGTCGTGGCTGACGATCGGACCATACAATGAGATCACTCAGGTCGTGGATGACGATCGGACTGTACAGTGTGATCTCTCAGGTCGTGACTGACGATCGGACCGTACAGTGTGATCTCTCAGGTCGTGACTCACGATCGGACCGTATAGTGTGATCACTCAGGTCGTGGCTGACGATCGGACCATACAGTGAGATCACTCAGGTCGTGGCTGACGATCGGACCGTACAGTGAGATCACTCAGATCGTGGCAGACGATCGGACCGTACAGTGAGATCACTCAGATCGTGGCAGACGATCGGACCGTACAGTGAGATCACTCAAGTCGTGGCTGACGATCGGACAGTACAGTGTGATTGCTCAGGTCATGGCAGACGATCGGACCGTACAGTGTGATCTCTCAGGTCGTGACTCACGATCGGACCGTATAGTGTGATCACTCAGGTCGTGGCTGATGATAGGACCGTACAGTGTGATCACTCAGGTCGTGGCTGACGATCAGACCGTACAGTGTGATCACTCAGGTTGTGGCTGAGGATCGGACCGTATAGTTTGATCTCTCAGGTCGTGGCTGACGATCGGACCATACAGTGTGAACACTCAGGTCATGGCTGACGATCGGACCGTACAATGTGATCACTCACGTAGTGGCTGATGATCGGACTATACAGCTTGATCACTCAGGTCGTGGCTGACGATCGGACTGTACAGTGTGATCTCTCAGTTCGTGGCTGACGATCGGACCGTACAGTGTGATCTCTCAGGTCGTGACTGACGATCGGACCGTACAGTGTGATCTCTCAGGTGGTGACTCACGATCGGACCGTATAGCGTGATCACTCAGGTTGTGGCTGACGATCGGACCGTACAGTGTGATTACTCAGGTCGTGACTGACGATCGGACCGTACAGTGTGATCTCTCAGGTCGTGACTCACGATCGGACCGTATAGTGTGATCACTCAGGTCGTGGCTGATGATAGGACCGTACAGTGTGATCACTCAGGTTGTGGCTGACGATCAGACTGTACAGTGTGATCACTCAGGTTGTGGCTGAGGATCGGACCGTATAGTTTGATCTCTCATGTCGTGGCTGACGATCGGACCGTACAGTGAGATAACTCAGGTCGTGGCTGACGATCGGACCGTACAGTGAGATCACTCAGATCGTGGCAGACGATCGGACCGTACAGTGAGATCACTCAAGTCGTGGCTGATGATAGGACCGTACAGTGTGATCACTCAGGTCATGGCTGACGATCGGACCGTACAATGTGATTACTCAGGTCGTGACTGACGATCGGACCGTACAATGTGATCACTCAAGTCGTGGCTGATGATAGGACCGTACAGTGTGATCACTCAGGTCGTGGCTGACGATCGGACCGTACAATGTGATCACTCACGTAGTGGCTGATGATCGGACTATACAGCTTGATCACTCAGGTCGTGGCTGACGATCGGACCATACAATGAGATCACTCAGGTCGTGGATGACGATCGGACTGTACAGTGTGATCTCTCAGTTCGTGGCTGACGATCGGACCGTACAGTGTGATTACTCAGGTCGTGACTGACGATCGGACCGTACAGTGTGATCTCTCAGGTCGTGACTCACGATCGGACCGTATAGTGTGATCACTCAGGTCGTGGCTGATGATAGGACCGTACAGTGTGATCACTCAGGTCGTGGCTGACGATCAGACCGTACAGTGTGATCACTCAGGTTGTGGCTGAGGATCGGACCGTATAGTTTGATCTCTCAGGTCGTGGCTGACGATCGGACCATACAGTGTGAACACTCAGGTCATGGCTGACGATCGGACCGTACAATGTGATCACTCACGTAGTGGCTGATGATCGGACTATACAGCTTGATCACTCAGGTCGTGGCTGACGATCGGACTGTACAGTGTGATCTCTCAGTTCGTGGCTGACGATTGGACCGTACAGTGTGATCTCTCAGGTCGTGACTGACGATCGGACCGTACAGTGTGATCTCTCAGGTCGTGACTCACGATCGGACCGTATAGTGTGATCACTCAGGTCATGTCTGATGATAGGACCGTACAGTGTGATCACTCAGGTTGTGGCTGACGATCGGACCGTACAGTGTGATTACTCAGGTCGTGACTGACGATCGGACCGTACAGTGTGATCTCTCAGGTCATGACTCACGATCGGACCGTATAGTGTGATCACTCAGGTCGTGGCTGATGATAGGACCGTACAGTGTGATCACTCAGGTTGTGGCTGACGATCAGACTGTACAGTGTGATCACTCAGGTTGTGGCTGAGGATCGGACCGTATAGTTTGATCTCTCATGTCGTGGCTGATGATCGGACCATACAGTGAGATCACTCAGGTCGTGGCTGACGATCGGACCGTACAGTGAGATCACTCAGATCGTGGCAGACGATCGGACCGTACAGTGAGATCACTCAAGTCGTGGCTGATGATAGGACCGTACAGTGTGATCACTCAGGTCATGGCTGACGATCGGACCGTACAATGTGATCACTCACGTAGTGGCTGATGATCGGACTATACAGCTTGATCACTCAGGTCGTGGCTGACGATCGGACCATACAATGAGATCACTCAGGTCGTGGATGACGATCGGACTGTACAGTGTGATCTCTCAGTTCGTGGCTGACGATCGGACCGTACAGTGTTATTACTCAGGTCGTGGCTGACGATCGGACCATACAGTGAGATCACTCAGGTCGTGGCTGACGATCGGACCGTACAGTGAGATCACTCAAGTCGTGGCTGATGATAGGACCGTACAGTGTGATCACTCAGGTCGTGGCTGAGGATCGGACCGTATAGTTTGATCTCTCAGGTCGTGGCTGACGATCGGACCATACAGTGAGATCACTCAGGTCGTGGCTGACGATCGGACCGTACAGTGAGATCACTCAGGTCGTGGCTGACGATCGGACCGTACAGTGTGATTGCTCAGGTCGTGGCTGATGATAGGACCGTACAGTGTGATCACTCAGGTCGTGGCTGACGATCGGAACGTACGGTGTGATCACTCACGTATTGGCTGACGATCGGACTGTAGAGTGTGATCACTCAGGTCGTGGCTGACGATCGGACCGTACAGTTAGATCACTTAGGTCGTGGATGACGATCGGACTGTACAGTGTGATCACTCAGGTCGTGGCTGACGATCGGAACGTACGGTGTGATCACTCACGTAGTGGCTGACGATCGGACTGTACAGTGTGATCACTCAGGTCGTGGCTGACGATTGGACCGTACAGTTAGATCACTTAGGTCGTGGATGACGATCGGACTGTACAGTGTGATCTCTCAGGTCGTGGCTGATGATCGGACCGTATAGTTTGATCACTCAGGTCGTGGCTGATGATCGGACCGTACAGTGTGATTGCTCAGGTCGTGGCTGATGATAGGACCGTACAGTGTGAACACTCAGGTCGTGGCTGACGATCGGACCGTACAATGTGATCACTCACGTAGTGGCTGATGATCGGACTATACAGCTTGATCACTCAGGTCGTGGCTGACGATCGGACTGAACAGTGTGATCTCTCAGTTCGTGGCTGACGATCGGACCGTACAGTGTAATTACTCAGGTCGTGACTGACGATCGGACCGTACAGTGTGATCTCTCAGGTCGTGACTCACGATCGGACCGTATAGTGTGATCACTCAGGTCGTGGCTGATGATAGGACCGTACAGTGTGATCACTCAGGTCGTGGCTGACGATCAGACTGTACAGTGTGATCACTCAGGTTGTGGCTGAGGATCGGACCGTATAGTTTGATCTCTCAGGTCGTGGCTGACGATCGGACCATACAGTGAGATCACTCAGGTCGTGGCTGACGATCGGACCGTACAGTGAGATCACTCAGATCGTGGCAGACGATCGGACCGTACAGTGAGATCACTCAAGTCGTGGCTGATGATCGGACTATACAGCTTGATCACTCAGGTCGTGGCTGACGATCGGACCATACAATGAGATCACTCAGGTCGTGGATGACGATCGGACTGTACAGTGTGATCTCTCAGTTCGTGGCTGACGATCGGACCGTACAGTGTGAACACTCAGGTCATGGCTGACGATCGGACCGTACAATGTGATCACTCACGTAGTGGCTGATGATCGGACTATACAGCTTGATCACTCAGGTCGTGGCTGACGATCGGACTGTACAGTGTGATCTCTCAGTTCGTGGCTGACGATTGGACCGTACAGTGTGATCTCTCAGGTCGTGACTGACGATCGGACCGTACAGTGTGATCTCTCAGGTCGTGACTCACGATCGGACCGTATAGTGTGATCACTCAGGTCATGTCTGATGATAGGACCGTACAGTGTGATCACTCAGGTTGTGGCTGACGATCGGACCGTACAGTGTGATTACTCAGGTCGTGACTGACGATCGGACCGTACAGTGTGATCTCTCAGGTCATGACTCACGATCGGACCGTATAGTGTGATCACTCAGGTCGTGGCTGATGATAGGACCGTACAGTGTGATCACTCAGGTTGTGGCTGACGATCAGACTGTACAGTGTGATCACTCAGGTTGTGGCTGAGGATCGGACCGTATAGTTTGATCTCTCATGTCGTGGCTGATGATCGGACCATACAGTGAGATCACTCAGGTCGTGGCTGACGATCGGACCGTACAGTGAGATCACTCAGATCGTGGCAGACGATCGGACCGTACAGTGAGATCACTCAAGTCGTGGCTGATGATAGGACCGTACAGTGTGATCACTCAGGTCATGGCTGACGATCGGACCGTACAATGTGATCACTCACGTAGTGGCTGATGATCGGACTATACAGCTTGATCACTCAGGTCGTGGCTGACGATCGGACTGTAGAGTGTGATCACTCAGGTCGTGGCTGACGATCGGACCGTACAGTTAGATCACTTAGGTCGTGGATGACGATCGGACTGTACAGTGTGATCACTCAGGTCGTGGCTGACGATCGGAACGTACGGTGTGATCACTCACGTAGTGGCTGACGATCGGACTGTACAGTGTGATCACTCAGGTCGTGGCTGACGATTGGACCGTACAGTTAGATCACTTAGGTCGTGGATGACGATCGGACTGTACAGTGTGATCTCTCAGGTCGTGGCTGATGATCGGACCGTATAGTTTGATCACTCAGGTCGTGGCTGATGATCGGACCGTACAGTGTGATTGCTCAGGTCGTGGCTGATGATAGGACCGTACAGTGTGAACACTCAGGTCGTGGCTGACGATCGGACCGTACAATGTGATCACTCACGTAGTGGCTGATGATCGGACTATACAGCTTGATCACTCAGGTCGTGGCTGACGATCGGACTGAACAGTGTGATCTCTCAGTTCGTGGCTGACGATCGGACCGTACAGTGTAATTACTCAGGTCGTGACTGACGATCGGACCGTACAGTGTGATCTCTCAGGTCGTGACTCACGATCGGACCGTATAGTGTGATCACTCAGGTCGTGGCTGATGATAGGACCGTACAGTGTGATCACTCAGGTCGTGGCTGACGATCAGACTGTACAGTGTGATCACTCAGGTTGTGGCTGAGGATCGGACCGTATAGTTTGATCTCTCAGGTCGTGGCTGACGATCGGACCATACAGTGAGATCACTCAGGTCGTGGCTGACGATCGGACCGTACAGTGAGATCACTCAGATCGTGGCAGACGATCGGACCGTACAGTGAGATCACTCAAGTCGTGGCTGATGATCGGACTATACAGCTTGATCACTCAGGTCGTGGCTGACGATCGGACCATACAATGAGATCACTCAGGTCGTGGATGACGATCGGACTGTACAGTGTGATCTCTCAGTTCGTGGCTGACGATCGGACCGTACAGTGTGATTACTCAGGTCGCTACTGACGATCGGACCGTACAGTGTGATCTCTCAGGTCGTGACTCACGATCAGACCGTATAGTTTGATCTCTCAGGTCGTGGCTGACGATCGGACCATACAGTGAGATCACTCAGGTTGTGACTGACGATCGGACCGTACGGTGTGATTGCTCAGGTCGTGGCTGATGATAGGACCGTACAGTGTGATCACTCAGGTCGTGGCTGACGTTCGGAACGTACGGTGTGATCACTCACGTAGTGGCTGACGATCAGACTGTACAGTGTGATCACTCAGGTCGTGGCTGACGATCGGACCGTACAGTGTGATCACTCAGGTCGTGGATGACGATCGGACTGTACAGTGTGATCTCTCAGGTCGTGGATGATGATCGGACCGTACAGTGTGATCTCTCAGTTCGTGGCTGACGATCGGACCGTACAGTGTGATTACTCAGGTCGTGACTGACGATCGGACCGTACAGTGTGATCTCTCAGGTCGTGACTCACGATCGGACCGTACAGTGTGATCACTCAGGTCGTGGCTGATGAAAGGACCATACAATGTGATCACTCACGTAGTGGCTTAATGATCGGACTATACAGCTTGGTCACTCAGGTCGTGGCTGACGATCGGACTGTACAGTGTGATCTCTCAGTTCGTGGCTGACGATCGGACCGTACAGTGTGATTACTCAGGTCGTGACTGACGATCGGACCGTACAGTGTGATCTCTCAGGTCGTGGCTGACGATCGGAACGTACGGTGTGATCACTCACGTATTGGCTGACGATCGGACTGTAGAGTGTGATCACTCAGGTCGTGGCTGACGATCGGACCGTACAGTTAGATCACTTAGGTCGTGGATGACGATCGGACTGTACAGTGTGATCACTCAGGTCGTGGCTGACGATCGGAACGTACGGTGTGATCACTCACGTAGTGGCTGACGATCGGACCGTACAGTTAGATCACTTAGGTCGTGGATGACGATCGGACTGTACAGTGTGATCTCTCAGGTCGTGACTCACGATCGGACCGTATAGTGTGATCACTCAGGTCGTGGCTGATGATAGGACCGTACAGTGTGATCACTCAGGTCGTGGCTGACGATCAGACTGTACAGTGTGATCACTCAGGTTGTGGCTGAGGATCGGACCGTATAGTTTGATCTCTCAGGTCGTGGCTGACGATCGGACCATACAGTGAGATCACTCAGGTCGTGGCTGACGATCGGACCGTACAGTGAGATCACTCAGATCGTGGCAGACGATCGGACCGTACAGTGAGATCACTCAAGTCGTGGCTGATGATCGGACTATACAGCTTGATCACTCAGGTCGTGGCTGACGATCGGACCATACAATGAGATCACTCAGGTCGTGGATGACGATCGGACTGTACAGTGTGATCTCTCAGTTCGTGGCTGACGATCGGACCGTACAGTGTGAACACTCAGGTCATGGCTGACGATCGGACCGTACAATGTGATCACTCACGTAGTGGCTGATGATCGGACTATACAGCTTGATCACTCAGGTCGTGGCTGACGATCGGACTGTACAGTGTGATCTCTCAGTTCGTGGCTGACGATTGGACCGTACAGTGTGATCTCTCAGGTCGTGACTGACGATCGGACCGTACAGTGTGATCTCTCAGGTCGTGACTCACGATCGGACCGTATAGTGTGATCACTCAGGTCATGTCTGATGATAGGACCGTACAGTGTGATCACTCAGGTTGTGGCTGACGATCGGACCGTACAGTGTGATTACTCAGGTCGTGACTGACGATCGGACCGTACAGTGTGATCTCTCAGGTCATGACTCACGATCGGACCGTATAGTGTGATCACTCAGGTCGTGGCTGATGATAGGACCGTACAGTGTGATCACTCAGGTTGTGGCTGACGATCAGACTGTACAGTGTGATCACTCAGGTTGTGGCTGAGGATCGGACCGTATAGTTTGATCTCTCATGTCGTGGCTGATGATCGGACCATACAGTGAGATCACTCAGGTCGTGGCTGACGATCGGACCGTACAGTGAGATCACTCAGATCGTGGCAGACGATCGGACCGTACAGTGAGATCACTCAAGTCGTGGCTGATGATAGGACCGTACAGTGTGATCACTCAGGTCATGGCTGACGATCGGACCGTACAATGTGATCACTCACGTAGTGGCTGATGATCGGACTATACAGCTTGATCACTCAGGTCGTGGCTGACGATCGGACCATACAATGAGATCACTCAGGTCGTGGATGACGATCGGACTGTACAGTGTGATCTCTCAGTTCGTGGCTGACGATCGGACCGTACAGTGTTATTACTCAGGTCGTGGCTGACGATCGGACCATACAGTGAGATCACTCAGGTCGTGGCTGACGATCGGACCGTACAGTGAGATCACTCAAGTCGTGGCTGATGATAGGACCGTACAGTGTGATCACTCAGGTCGTGGCTGAGGATCGGACCGTATAGTTTGATCTCTCAGGTCGTGGCTGACGATCGGACCATACAGTGAGATCACTCAGGTCGTGGCTGACGATCGGACCGTACAGTGAGATCACTCAGGTCGTGGCTGACGATCGGACCGTACAGTGTGATTGCTCAGGTCGTGGCTGATGATAGGACCGTACAGTGTGATCACTCAGGTCGTGGCTGACGATCGGAACGTACGGTGTGATCACTCACGTATTGGCTGACGATCGGACTGTAGAGTGTGATCACTCAGGTCGTGGCTGACGATCGGACCGTACAGTTAGATCACTTAGGTCGTGGATGACGATCGGACTGTACAGTGTGATCACTCAGGTCGTGGCTGACGATCGGAACGTACGGTGTGATCACTCACGTAGTGGCTGACGATCGGACTGTACAGTGTGATCACTCAGGTCGTGGCTGACGATTGGACCGTACAGTTAGATCACTTAGGTCGTGGATGACGATCGGACTGTACAGTGTGATCTCTCAGGTCGTGGCTGATGATCGGACCGTATAGTTTGATCACTCAGGTCGTGGCTGATGATCGGACCGTACAGTGTGATTGCTCAGGTCGTGGCTGATGATAGGACCGTACAGTGTGAACACTCAGGTCGTGGCTGACGATCGGACCGTACAATGTGATCACTCACGTAGTGGCTGATGATCGGACTATACAGCTTGATCACTCAGGTCGTGGCTGACGATCGGACTGAACAGTGTGATCTCTCAGTTCGTGGCTGACGATCGGACCGTACAGTGTAATTACTCAGGTCGTGACTGACGATCGGACCGTACAGTGTGATCTCTCAGGTCGTGACTCACGATCGGACCGTATAGTGTGATCACTCAGGTCGTGGCTGATGATAGGACCGTACAGTGTGATCACTCAGGTCGTGGCTGACGATCAGACTGTACAGTGTGATCACTCAGGTTGTGGCTGAGGATCGGACCGTATAGTTTGATCTCTCAGGTCGTGGCTGACGATCGGACCATACAGTGAGATCACTCAGGTCGTGGCTGACGATCGGACCGTACAGTGAGATCACTCAGATCGTGGCAGACGATCGGACCGTACAGTGAGATCACTCAAGTCGTGGCTGATGATCGGACTATACAGCTTGATCACTCAGGTCGTGGCTGACGATCGGACCATACAATGAGATCACTCAGGTCGTGGATGACGATCGGACTGTACAGTGTGATCTCTCAGTTCGTGGCTGACGATCAGACCGTACAGTGTGATTACTCAGGTCGCTACTGACGATCGGACCGTACAGTGTGATCTCTCAGGTCGTGACTCACGATCAGACCGTATAGTTTGATCTCTCAGGTCGTGGCTGACGATCGGACCATACAGTGAGATCACTCAGGTTGTGACTGACGATCGGACCGTACGGTGTGATTGCTCAGGTCGTGGCTGATGATAGGACCGTACAGTGTGATCACTCAGGTCGTGGCTGACGTTCGGAACGTACGGTGTGATCACTCACGTAGTGGCTGACGATCAGACTGTACAGTGTGATCACTCAGGTCGTGGCTGACGATCGGACCGTACAGTGTGATCACTCAGGTCGTGGATGACGATCGGACTGTACAGTGTGATCTCTCAGGTCGTGGATGATGATCGGACCGTACAGTGTGATCTCTCAGTTCGTGGCTGACGATCGGACCGTACAGTGTGATTACTCAGGTCGTGACTGACGATCGGACCGTACAGTGTGATCTCTCAGGTCGTGATTCACGATCGGACCGTACAGTGTGATCACTCAGGTCGTGGCTGATGAAAGGACCATACAATGTGATCACTCACGTAGTGGCTTAATGATCGGACTATACAGCTTGATCACTCAGGTCGTGGCTGACGATCGGACTGTACAGTGTGATCTCTCAGTTCGTGGCTGACGATCGGACCGTACAGTGTGATTACTCAGGTCGTGACTGACGATCGGACCGTACAGTGTGATCTCTCAGGTCGTGGCTGACGATCGGAACGTACGGTGTGATCACTCACGTATTGGCTGACGATCGGACTGTAGAGTGTGATCACTCAGGTCGTGGCTGACGATCGGACCGTACAGTTAGATCACTTAGGTCGTGGATGACGATCGGACTGTACAGTGTGATCACTCAGGTCGTGGCTGACGATCGGAACGTACGGTGTGATCACTCACGTAGTGGCTGACGATCGGACCGTACAGTTAGATCACTTAGGTCGTGGATGACGATCGGACTGTACAGTGTGATCTCTCAGGTCGTGGCTGATGATCGGACTGTACAGTGTGATTGCTCAGGTCGTGGATGACGATCGGACTGTACAGTGTGATTGCTCAGGTCGTGGATGACGATCGGACTGTACAGTGTGATCTCTCAGGTCGTGGCTGATGATCGGACCGTATAGTTTGATCACTCAGGTCGTGGCTGATGATCGGACCGTACAGTGTGATTGCTCAGGTCGTGGCTGATGATAGGACCGTACAGTGTGAACACTCAGGTCGTGGCTGACGATCGGACCGTACAATGTGATCACTCACGTAGTGGCTGATGATCGGACTATACAGCTTGATCACTCAGGTCGTGGCTGACGATCGGACTGAACAGTGTGATCTCTCAGTTCGTGGCTGACGATCGGACCGTACAGTGTGATTACTCAGGTCGTGACTGACGATCGGACCGTACAGTGTGATCTCTCAGGTCGTGACTCACGATCGGACCGTATAGTGTGATCACTCAGGTCGTGGCTGATGATAGGACCGTACAGTGTGATCACTCAGGTCGTGGCTGACGATCAGACTGTACAGTGTGATCACTCAGGTTGTGGCTGAGGATCGGACCGTATAGTTTGATCTCTCAGGTCGTGGCTGACGATCGGACCATACAGTGAGATCACTCAGGTCGTGGCTGACGATCGGACCGTACAGTGAGATCACTCAGATCGTGGCAGACGATCGGACCGTACAGTGAGATCATTCAAGTCGTGGCTGATGATCGGACTATACAGCTTGATCACTCAGGTCGTGGCTGACGATCGGACCATACAATGAGATCACTCAGGTCGTGGATGACGATCGGACTGTACAGTGTGATCTCTCAGTTCGTGGCTGACGATCGGACCGTACAGTGTGATTACTCAGGTCGCTACTGACGATCGGACCGTACAGTGTGATCTCTCAGTTCGTGGCTGACGATCGGACCGTACAGTGTGATTACTCAGGTCGTGACTGACGATCGGACCGTACAGTGTGATCTCTCAGGTCGTGACTCACGATCGGACCGTATAGTGTGATCACTCAGGTCGTGGCTGATGATAGGACCGTACAGTGTGATCACTCAGGTTGTGGCTGAGGATCGGACCGTATAGTTTGATCTCTCAGGTCGTGGCTGACGATCGGACCATACAGTGAGATCACTCAGGTCGTGGCTGATGATAGGACCGTACAGTGTGATCACTCAGGTCGTGGCTGACGATCGGAACGTACGGTGTGATCACTCACGTATTGGCTGACGATCGGACTGTAGAGTGTGATCACTCAGGTCGTGGCTGACGATCGGACCGTACAGTTAGATCACTTAGGTCGTGGATGACGATCGGACTGTACAGTGTGATCACTCAGGTCGTGGCTGACGATCGGAACGTACGGTGTGATCACTCACGTAGTGGCTGACGATCGGACTGTACAGTGTGATCACTCAGGTCGTGGCTGACGATCGGACCGTACAGTTAGATCACTTAGGTCGTGGATGACGATCGGACTGTACAGTGTGATCTCTCAGGTCGTGGCTGATGATCGGATCGTATAGTTTGATCACTCAGGTCGTGGCTGATGATCGGACCGTACAGTGTGATTGCTCAGGTCGTGGCTGATGATAGGACCGTACAGTGTGAACACTCAGGTCGTGGCTGACGATCGGACCGTACAATGTGATCACTCACGTAGTGGCTGATGATCGGACTATACAGCTTGATCACTCAGGTCGTGGCTGACGATCGGACTGAACAGTGTGATCTCTCAGTTCGTGGCTGACGATCGGACCGTACAGTGTGATTACTCAGGTCGTGACTGACGATCGGACCGTACAGTGTGATCTCTCAGGTCGTGACTCACGATCGGACCGTACAGTGTGATCTCTCAGGTCGTGACTCACGATCGGACCGTATAGTTTGATCTCTCAGGTCGTGGCTGACGATCGGACCATACAGTGAGATCACTCAGGTCGTGGCTGACGATCGGACCGTACAGTGAGATCACTCAGATCGTGGCAGACGATCGGACCGTACAGTGAGATCACTCAAGTCGTGGCTGATGATCGGACTATACAGCTTGATCACTCAGGTCGTGGCTGACGATCGGACCATACAATGAGATCACTCAGGTCGTGGATGACGATCGGACTGTACAGTGTGATCTCTCAGTTCGTGGCTGATGATAGGACCGTACAGTGTGATCACTCAGGTCGTGGCTGACGTTCGGAACGTACGGTGTGATCACTCACGTAGTGGCTGACGATCAGACTGTACAGTGTGATTACTCAGGTCGTGACTGACGATCGGACCGTACAGTGTGATCTCTCAGGTCGTGGCTGACGATCGGAACGTACGGTGTGATCACTCACGTATTGGCTGACGATCGGACTGTAGAGTGTGATCACTCAGGTCGTGGCTGACGATCGGACCGTACAGTTAGATCACTTAGGTCGTGGATGACGATCGGACTGTACAGTGTGATCACTCAGGTCGTGGCTGACGATCGGACCGTACAGTTAGATCACTTAGGTCGTGGATGACGATCGGACTGTACAGTGTGATCTCTCAGGTCGTGGCTGATGATCGGACCGTATAGTTTGATCACTCAGGTCGTGGCTGATGATCGGACCGTACAGTGTGATTGCTCAGGTCGTGGCTGATGATAGGACCGTACAGTGTGAACACTCAGGTCGTGGCTGACGATCGGACCGTACAATGTGATCACTCACGTAGTGGCTGATGATCGGACTATACAGCTTGATCACTCAGGTCGTGGCTGACGATCGGACTGAACAGTGTGATCTCTCAGTTCGTGGCTGACGATCGGACCGTACAGTGTGATTACTCAGGTCGTGACTGACGATCGGACCGTACAGTGTGATCTCTCAGGTCGTGACTCACGATCGGACCGTATAGTGTGATCACTCAGGTCGTGGCTGATGATAGGACCGTACAGTGTGATCACTCAGGTCGTGGCTGACGATCAGACTGTACAGTGTGATCACTCAGGTTGTGGCTGAGGATCGGACCGTATAGTTTGATCTCTCAGGTCGTGGCTGACGATCGGACCATACAGTGAGATCACTCAGGTCGTGGCTTACGATCGGACCGTACAGTGAGATCACTCACGTAGTGGCTGATGATCGGACTATACAGCTTGATCACTCAGGTCGTGGCTGACGATCGGACCATACAATGAGATCACTCAGGTCGTGGATGACGATCGGACTGTACAGTGTGATCTCTCAGTTCGTGGCTGACGATCGGACCGTACAGTGTTATTACTCAGGTCGTGGCTGACGATCGGACCATACAGTGAGATCACTCAGGTCGTGGCTGACGATCGGACCGTACAGTGAGATCACTCAAGTCGTGGCTGATGATAGGACCGTACAGTGTGATCACTCAGGTCGTGGCTGAGGATCGGACCGTATAGTTTGATCTCTCAGGTCGTGGCTGACGATCGGACCATACAGTGAGATCACTCAGGTCGTGGCTGACGATCGGACCGTACAGTGAGATCACTCAGGTCGTGGCTGACGATCGGACCGTACAGTGTGATTGCTCAGGTCGTGGCTGATGATAGGACCGTACAGTGTGATCACTCAGGTCGTGGCTGACGATCGGAACGTACGGTGTGATCACTCACGTATTGGCTGACGATCGGACTGTAGAGTGTGATCACTCAGGTCGTGGCTGACGATCGGACCGTACAGTTAGATCACTTAGGTCGTGGATGACGATCGGACTGTACAGTGTGATCACTCAGGTCGTGGCTGACGATCGGAACGTACGGTGTGATCACTCACGTAGTGGCTGACGATCGGACTGTACAGTGTGATCACTCAGGTCGTGGCTGACGATTGGACCGTACAGTTAGATCACTTAGGTCGTGGATGACGATCGGACTGTACAGTGTGATCTCTCAGGTCGTGGCTGATGATCGGACCGTATAGTTTGATCACTCAGGTCGTGGCTGATGATCGGACCGTACAGTGTGATTGCTCAGGTCGTGGCTGATGATAGGACCGTACAGTGTGAACACTCAGGTCGTGGCTGACGATCGGACCGTACAATGTGATCACTCACGTAGTGGCTGATGATCGGACTATACAGCTTGATCACTCAGGTCGTGGCTGACGATCGGACTGAACAGTGTGATCTCTCAGTTCGTGGCTGACGATCGGACCGTACAGTGTAATTACTCAGGTCGTGACTGACGATCGGACCGTACAGTGTGATCTCTCAGGTCGTGACTCACGATCGGACCGTATAGTGTGATCACTCAGGTCGTGGCTGATGATAGGACCGTACAGTGTGATCACTCAGGTCGTGGCTGACGATCAGACTGTACAGTGTGATCACTCAGGTTGTGGCTGAGGATCGGACCGTATAGTTTGATCTCTCAGGTCGTGGCTGACGATCGGACCATACAGTGAGATCACTCAGGTCGTGGCTGACGATCGGACCGTACAGTGAGATCACTCAGATCGTGGCAGACGATCGGACCGTACAGTGAGATCACTCAAGTCGTGGCTGATGATCGGACTATACAGCTTGATCACTCAGGTCGTGGCTGACGATCGGACCATACAATGAGATCACTCAGGTCGTGGATGACGATCGGACTGTACAGTGTGATCTCTCAGTTCGTGGCTGACGATCAGACCGTACAGTGTGATTACTCAGGTCGCTACTGACGATCGGACCGTACAGTGTGATCTCTCAGGTCGTGACTCACGATCAGACCGTATAGTTTGATCTCTCAGGTCGTGGCTGACGATCGGACCATACAGTGAGATCACTCAGGTTGTGACTGACGATCGGACCGTACGGTGTGATTGCTCAGGTCGTGGCTGATGATAGGACCGTACAGTGTGATCACTCAGGTCGTGGCTGACGTTCGGAACGTACGGTGTGATCACTCACGTAGTGGCTGACGATCAGACTGTACAGTGTGATCACTCAGGTCGTGGCTGACGATCGGACCGTACAGTGTGATCACTCAGGTCGTGGATGACGATCGGACTGTACAGTGTGATCTCTCAGGTCGTGGATGATGATCGGACCGTACAGTGTGATCTCTCAGTTCGTGGCTGACGATCGGACCGTACAGTGTGATTACTCAGGTCGTGACTGACGATCGGACCGTACAGTGTGATCTCTCAGGTCGTGACTCACGATCGGACCGTACAGTGTGATCACTCAGGTCGTGGCTGATGAAAGGACCATACAATGTGATCACTCACGTAGTGGCTTAATGATCGGACTATACAGCTTGATCACTCAGGTCGTGGCTGACGATCGGACTGTACAGTGTGATCTCTCAGTTCGTGGCTGACGATCGGACCGTACAGTGTGATTACTCAGGTCGTGACTGACGATCGGACCGTACAGTGTGATCTCTCAGGTCGTGGCTGACGATCGGAACGTACGGTGTGATCACTCACGTATTGGCTGACGATCGGACTGTAGAGTGTGATCACTCAGGTCGTGGCTGACGATCGGACCGTACAGTTAGATCACTTAGGTCGTGGATGACGATCGGACTGTACAGTGTGATCACTCAGGTCGTGGCTGACGATCGGAACGTACGGTGTGATCACTCACGTAGTGGCTGACGATCGGACCGTACAGTTAGATCACTTAGGTCGTGGATGACGATCGGACTGTACAGTGTGATCTCTCAGGTCGTGGCTGATGATCGGACTGTACAGTGTGATTGCTCAGGTCGTGGATGACGATCGGACTGTACAGTGTGATTGCTCAGGTCGTGGATGACGATCGGACTGTACAGTGTGATCTCTCAGGTCGTGGCTGATGATCGGACCGTATAGTTTGATCACTCAGGTCGTGGCTGATGATCGGACCGTACAGTGTGATTGCTCAGGTCGTGGCTGATGATAGGACCGTACAGTGTGAACACTCAGGTCGTGGCTGACGATCGGACCGTACAATGTGATCACTCACGTAGTGGCTGATGATCGGACTATACAGCTTGATCACTCAGGTCGTGGCTGACGATCGGACTGAACAGTGTGATCTCTCAGTTCGTGGCTGACGATCGGACCGTACAGTGTGATTACTCAGGTCGTGACTGACGATCGGACCGTACAGTGTGATCACTCACGTAGTGGCTGATGATCGGACTATACAGCTTGATCACTCAGGTCGTGGCTGACGATCGGACTGAACAGTGTGATCTCTCAGTTCGTGGCTGACGATCGGACCGTACAGTGTGATTACTCAGGTCGTGACTGACGATCGGACCGTACAGTGTGATCTCTCAGGTCGTGACTCACGATCGGACCGTATAGTGTGATCACTCAGGTCGTGGCTGATGATAGGACCGTACAGTGTGATCACTCAGGTCGTGGCTGACGATCAGACTGTACAGTGTGATTACTCAGGTCGTGACTGACGATCGGACCGTACAGTGTGATCTCTCAGGTCGTGGCTGACGATCGGAACGTACGGTGTGATCACTCACGTATTGGCTGACGATCGGACTGTAGAGTGTGATCACTCAGGTCGTGGCTGACGATCGGACCGTACAGTTAGATCACTCAGGTCGTGGCTGACGATCGGAACGTACGGTGTGATCACTCACGTAGTGGCTGACGATCGGACTGTACAGTGTGATCACTCAGGTCGTGGCTGACGATCGGACCGTACAGTTAGATCACTTAGGTCGTGGATGACGATCGGACTGTACAGTGTGATCTCTCAGGTCGTGGCTGATGATCGGATCGTATAGTTTGATCACTCAGGTCGTGGCTGATGATCGGACCGTACAGTGTGATTGCTCAGGTCGTGGCTGATGATAGGACCGTACAGTGTGAACACTCAGGTCGTGGCTGACGATCGGACCGTACAATGTGATCACTCACGTAGTGGCTGATGATCGGACTATACAGCTTGATCACTCAGGTCGTGGCTGACGATCGGACTGAACAGTGTGATCTCTCAGTTCGTGGCTGACGATCGGACCGTACAGTGTGATTACTCAGGTCGTGACTGACGATCGGACCGTACAGTGTGATCTCTCAGGTCGTGACTCACGATCGGACCGTACAGTGTGATCTCTCAGGTCGTGACTCACGATCGGACCGTATAGTTTGATCTCTCAGGTCGTGGCTGACGATCGGACCATACAGTGAGATCACTCAGGTCGTGGCTGACGATCGGACCGTACAGTGAGATCACTCAGATCGTGGCAGACGATCGGACCGTACAGTGAGATCACTCAAGTCGTGGCTGATGATCGGACTATACAGCTTGATCACTCAGGTCGTGGCTGACGATCGGACCATACAATGAGATCACTCAGGTCGTGGATGACGATCGGACTGTACAGTGTGATCTCTCAGTTCGTGGCTGATGATAGGACCGTACAGTGTGATCACTCAGGTCGTGGCTGACGTTCGGAACGTACGGTGTGATCACTCACGTATTGGCTGACGATCGGACTGTAGAGTGTGATCACTCAGGTCGTGGCTGACGATCGGACCGTACAGTTAGATCACTTAGGTCGTGGATGACGATCGGACTGTACAGTGTGATCACTCAGGTCGTGGCTGACGATCGGAACGTACGGTGTGATCACTCACGTAGTGGCTGACGATCGGACTGTACAGTGTGATCACTCAGGTCGTGGCTGACGATTGGACCGTACAGTTAGATCACTTAGGTCGTGGATGACGATCGGACTGTACAGTGTGATCTCTCAGGTCGTGGCTGATGATCGGACCGTATAGTTTGATCACTCAGGTCGTGGCTGATGATCGGACCGTACAGTGTGATTGCTCAGGTCGTGGCTGATGATAGGACCGTACAGTGTGAACACTCAGGTCGTGGCTGACGATCGGACCGTACAATGTGATCACTCACGTAGTGGCTGATGATCGGACTATACAGCTTGATCACTCAGGTCGTGGCTGACGATCGGACTGAACAGTGTGATCTCTCAGTTCGTGGCTGACGATCGGACCGTACAGTGTAATTACTCAGGTCGTGACTGACGATCGGACCGTACAGTGTGATCTCTCAGGTCGTGACTCACGATCGGACCGTATAGTGTGATCACTCAGGTCGTGGCTGATGATAGGACCGTACAGTGTGATCACTCAGGTCGTGGCTGACGATCAGACTGTACAGTGTGATCACTCAGGTTGTGGCTGAGGATCGGACCGTATAGTTTGATCTCTCAGGTCGTGGCTGACGATCGGACCATACAGTGAGATCACTCAGGTCGTGGCTGACGATCGGACCGTACAGTGAGATCACTCAGATCGTGGCAGACGATCGGACCGTACAGTGAGATCACTCAAGTCGTGGCTGATGATCGGACTATACAGCTTGATCACTCAGGTCGTGGCTGACGATCGGACCATACAATGAGATCACTCAGGTCGTGGATGACGATCGGACTGTACAGTGTGATCTCTCAGTTCGTGGCTGACGATCAGACCGTACAGTGTGATTACTCAGGTCGCTACTGACGATCGGACCGTACAGTGTGATCTCTCAGGTCGTGACTCACGATCAGACCGTATAGTTTGATCTCTCAGGTCGTGGCTGACGATCGGACCATACAGTGAGATCACTCAGGTTGTGACTGACGATCGGACCGTACGGTGTGATTGCTCAGGTCGTGGCTGATGATAGGACCGTACAGTGTGATCACTCAGGTCGTGGCTGACGTTCGGAACGTACGGTGTGATCACTCACGTAGTGGCTGACGATCAGACTGTACAGTGTGATCACTCAGGTCGTGGCTGACGATCGGACCGTACAGTGTGATCACTCAGGTCGTGGATGACGATCGGACTGTACAGTGTGATCTCTCAGGTCGTGGATGATGATCGGACTGTACAGTGTGATCTCTCAGTTCGTGGCTGACGATCGGACCGTACAGTGTGATTACTCAGGTCGTGACTGACGATCGGACCGTACAGTGTGATCTCTCAGGTCGTGACTCACGATCGGACCGTACAGTGTGATCACTCAGGTCGTGGCTGATGAAAGGACCATACAATGTGATCACTCACGTAGTGGCTTAATGATCGGACTATACAGCTTGATCACTCAGGTCGTGGCTGACGATCGGACTGTACAGTGTGATCTCTCAGTTCGTGGCTGACGATCGGACCGTACAGTGTGATTACTCAGGTCGTGACTGACGATCGGACCGTACAGTGTGATCTCTCAGGTCGTGGCTGACGATCGGAACGTACGGTGTGATCACTCACGTATTGGCTGACGATCGGACTGTAGAGTGTGATCACTCAGGTCGTGGCTGACGATCGGACCGTACAGTTAGATCACTTAGGTCGTGGATGACGATCGGACTGTACAGTGTGATCACTCAGGTCGTGGCTGACGATCGGAACGTACGGTGTGATCACTCACGTAGTGGCTGACGATCGGACCGTACAGTTAGATCACTTAGGTCGTGGATGACGATCGGACTGTACAGTGTGATCTCTCAGGTCGTGGCTGATGATCGGACTGTACAGTGTGATTGCTCAGGTCGTGGATGACGATCGGACTGTACAGTGTGATTGCTCAGGTCGTGGATGACGATCGGACTGTACAGTGTGATCTCTCAGGTCGTGGCTGATGATCGGACCGTATAGTTTGATCACTCAGGTCGTGGCTGATGATCGGACCGTACAGTGTGATTGCTCAGGTCGTGGCTGATGATAGGACCGTACAGTGTGAACACTCAGGTCGTGGCTGACGATCGGACCGTACAATGTGATCACTCACGTAGTGGCTGATGATCGGACTATACAGCTTGATCACTCAGGTCGTGGCTGACGATCGGACTGAACAGTGTGATCTCTCAGTTCGTGGCTGACGATCGGACCGTACAGTGTGATTACTCAGGTCGTGACTGACGATCGGACCGTACAGTGTGATCTCTCAGGTCGTGACTCACGATCGGACCGTATAGTGTGATCACTCAGGTCGTGGCTGATGATAGGACCGTACAGTGTGATCACTCAGGTCGTGGCTGACGATCAGACTGTACAGTGTGATCACTCAGGTTGTGGCTGAGGATCGGACCGTATAGTTTGATCTCTCAGGTCGTGGCTGACGATCGGACCATACAGTGAGATCACTCAGGTCGTGGCTGACGATCGGACCGTACAGTGAGATCACTCAGATCGTGGCAGACGATCGGACCGTACAGTGAGATCATTCAAGTCGTGGCTGATGATCGGACTATACAGCTTGATCACTCAGGTCGTGGCTGACGATCGGACCATACAATGAGATCACTCAGGTCGTGGATGACGATCGGACTGTACAGTGTGATCTCTCAGTTCGTGGCTGACGATCGGACCGTACAGTGTGATTACTCAGGTCGCTACTGACGATCGGACCGTACAGTGTGATCTCTCAGTTCGTGGCTGACGATCGGACCGTACAGTGTGATTACTCAGGTCGTGACTGACGATCGGACCGTACAGTGTGATCTCTCAGGTCGTGACTCACGATCGGACCGTATAGTGTGATCACTCAGGTCGTGGCTGATGATAGGACCGTACAGTGTGATCACTCAGGTTGTGGCTGAGGATCGGACCGTATAGTTTGATCTCTCAGGTCGTGGCTGACGATCGGACCATACAGTGAGATCACTCAGGTCGTGGCTGATGATAGGACCGTACAGTGTGATCACTCAGGTCGTGGCTGACGATCGGAACGTACGGTGTGATCACTCACGTATTGGCTGACGATCGGACTGTAGAGTGTGATCACTCAGGTCGTGGCTGACGATCGGACCGTACAGTTAGATCACTTAGGTCGTGGATGACGATCGGACTGTACAGTGTGATCACTCAGGTCGTGGCTGACGATCGGAACGTACGGTGTGATCACTCACGTAGTGGCTGACGATCGGACTGTACAGTGTGATCACTCAGGTCGTGGCTGACGATCGGACCGTACAGTTAGATCACTTAGGTCGTGGATGACGATCGGACTGTACAGTGTGATCTCTCAGGTCGTGGCTGATGATCGGATCGTATAGTTTGATCACTCAGGTCGTGGCTGATGATCGGACCGTACAGTGTGATTGCTCAGGTCGTGGCTGATGATAGGACCGTACAGTGTGAACACTCAGGTCGTGGCTGACGATCGGACCGTACAATGTGATCACTCACGTAGTGGCTGATGATCGGACTATACAGCTTGATCACTCAGGTCGTGGCTGACGATCGGACTGAACAGTGTGATCTCTCAGTTCGTGGCTGACGATCGGACCGTACAGTGTGATTACTCAGGTCGTGACTGACGATCGGACCGTACAGTGTGATCTCTCAGGTCGTGACTCACGATCGGACCGTACAGTGTGATCTCTCAGGTCGTGACTCACGATCGGACCGTATAGTTTGATCTCTCAGGTCGTGGCTGACGATCGGACCATACAGTGAGATCACTCAGGTCGTGGCTGACGATCGGACCGTACAGTGAGATCACTCAGATCGTGGCAGACGATCGGACCGTACAGTGAGATCACTCAAGTCGTGGCTGATGATCGGACTATACAGCTTGATCACTCAGGTCGTGGCTGACGATCGGACCATACAATGAGATCACTCAGGTCGTGGATGACGATCGGACTGTACAGTGTGATCTCTCAGTTCGTGGCTGATGATAGGACCGTACAGTGTGATCACTCAGGTCGTGGCTGACGTTCGGAACGTACGGTGTGATCACTCACGTAGTGGCTGACGATCAGACTGTACAGTGTGATTACTCAGGTCGTGACTGACGATCGGACCGTACAGTGTGATCTCTCAGGTCGTGGCTGACGATCGGAACGTACGGTGTGATCACTCACGTATTGGCTGACGATCGGACTGTAGAGTGTGATCACTCAGGTCGTGGCTGACGATCGGACCGTACAGTTAGATCACTTAGGTCGTGGATGACGATCGGACTGTACAGTGTGATCACTCAGGTCGTGGCTGACGATCGGAATGTACGGTGTGATCACTCACGTAGTGGCTGACGATCGGACTGTACAGTGTGATCACTCAGGTCGTGGCTGACGATCGGACCGTACAGTTAGATCACTTAGGTCGTGGATGACGATCGGACTGTACAGTGTGATCTCTCAGGTCGTGGCTGATGATCGGACCGTATAGTTTGATCACTCAGGTCGTGGCTGATGATCGGACCGTACAGTGTGATTGCTCAGGTCGTGGCTGATGATAGGACCGTACAGTGTGAACACTCAGGTCGTGGCTGACGATCGGACCGTACAATGTGATCACTCACGTAGTGGCTGATGATCGGACTATACAGCTTGATCACTCAGGTCGTGGCTGACGATCGGACTGAACAGTGTGATCTCTCAGTTCGTGGCTGACGATCGGACCGTACAGTGTGATTACTCAGGTCGTGACTGACGATCGGACCGTACAGTGTGATCTCTCAGGTCGTGACTCACGATCGGACCGTATAGTGTGATCACTCAGGTCGTGGCTGATGATAGGACCGTACAGTGTGATCACTCAGGTCGTGGCTGACGATCAGACTGTACAGTGTGATCACTCAGGTTGTGGCTGAGGATCGGACCGTATAGTTTGATCTCTCAGGTCGTGGCTGACGATCGGACCATACAGTGAGATCACTCAGGTCGTGGCTTACGATCGGACCGTACAGTGAGATCACTCAGATCGTGGCAGACGATCGGACCGTACAGTGAGATCACTCAAGTCGTGGCTGATGATCGGACTATACAGCTTGATCACTCAGGTCGTGGCTGACGATCGGACCATACAATGAGATCACTCAGGTCGTGGATGACGATCGGACTGTACAGTGTGATCTCTCAGTTCGTGGCTGACGATCGGACCGTACAGTGTGATTACTCAGGTCGCTACTGACGATCGGACCGTACAGTGTGATCTCTCAGGTCGTGACTCACGATCAGACCGTATAGTTTGATCTCTCAGGTCGTGGCTGACGATCGGACCATACAGTGAGATCACTCAGGTTGTGACTGACGATCGGACCGTACGGTGTGATTGCTCAGGTCGTGGCTGATGATAGGACCGTACAGTGTGATCACTCAGGTCGTGGCTGACGTTCGGAACGTACGGTGTGATCACTCACGTAGTGGCTGACGATCAGACTGTACAGTGTGATCACTCAGGTCGTGGCTGACGATCGGACCGTACAGTGTGATCACTCAGGTCGTGGATGACGATCGGACTGTACAGTGTGATCTCTCAGGTCGTGGATGATGATCGGACCGTACAGTGTGATCTCTCAGTTCGTGGCTGACGATCGGACCGTACAGTGTGATTACTCAGGTCGTGACTGACGATCGGACCGTACAGTGTGATCTCTCAGGTCGTGACTCACGATCGGACCGTACAGTGTGATCACTCAGGTCGTGGCTGATGATAGGACCATACAATGTGATCACTCACGTAGTGGCTTAATGATCGGACTATACAGCTTGATCACTCAGGTCGTGGCTGACGATCGGACTGTACAGTGTGATCTCTCAGTTCGTGGCTGACGATCGGACCGTACAGTGTGATTACTCAGGTCGTGACTGACGATCGGACCGTACAGTGTGATCTCTCAGGTCGTGACTCACGATCAGACTGTACAGTGTGATCACTCAGGTTGTGGCTGAGGATCGGACCGTATAGTTTGATCTCTCAGGTCGTGGCTGACGATCGGACCATGCAGTGAGATCACTCAGGTCGTGGCTGACGATCGGACCGTACAGTGAGATCACTCAAGTCGTGGCTGATGATAGGACCGTACAGTGTGATCACTCAGGTCGTGGCTGACGATCGGACCGTACAATGTGATCACTCACGTAGTGGCTGATGATCGGACTATACAGCTTGATCACTCAGGTCGTGGCTGACGATCGGACCGTACAATGAGATCACTCAGGTCGTGGATGACGATCGGACTGTACAGTGTGATCTCTCAGTTCGTGGCTGACGATCGGACCGTACAGTGTGATTACTCAGGTCGTGACTGACGATCGGACCGTACAGTGTGATCTCTCAGGTCGTGACTCACGATCGGACCGTATAGTGTGATCACTCAGGTCGTGGCTGATGATAGGACCGTACAGTGTGATCACTCAGGTCGTGGCTGACGATCAGACCGTACAGTGTGATCACTCAGGTTGTGGCTGAGGATCGGACCGTATAGTTTGATCTCTCAGGTCGTGGCTGACGATCGGACTGTACAGTCTGATCTCTCAGTTCGTGGCTGACGATCGGACCGTACAGTGTGATTACTCAGGTCGTGAATGACGATCGGACCGTACAGTGTGATCTCTCAGGTCGTGACTCACGATCGGACCGTATAGTGTGATCACTCAGGTCGTGGCTGATGATAGGACCGTACAGTGTGATCACTCAGGTCGTGGCTGACGATCAGACCGTACAGTGTGATCACTCAGGTTGTGGCTGAGGATCGGACCGTATAGTTTGATCTCTCAGGTCGTGGCTGACGATCGGACCATACAGTGTGAACACTCAGGTCATGGCTGACGATCGGACCGTACAATGTGATCACTCACGTAGTGGCTGATGATCGGACTATACAGCTTGATCACTCAGGTCGTGGCTGACGATCGGACTGTACAGTGTGATCTCTCAGTTCGTGGCTGACGATCGGACCGTACAGTGTGATCTCTCAGGTCGTGACTGACGATCGGACCGTACAGTGTGATCTCTCAGGTGGTGACTCACGATCGGACCGTATAGCGTGATCACTCAGGTCGTGTCTGATGATAGGACCGTACAGTGTGATCACTCAGGTTGTGGCTGACGATCGGACCGTACAGTGTGATTACTCAGGTCGTGACTGACGATCGGACCGTACAGTGTGATCTCTCAGGTCGTGACTCACGATCGGACCGTATAGTGTGATCACTCAGGTCGTGGCTGATGATAGGACCATACAGTGTGATCACTCAGGTTGTGGCTGACGATCAGACTGTACAGTGTGATCACTCAGGTTGTGGCTGAGGATCGGACCGTATAGTTTGATCTCTCATGTCGTGGCTGACGATCGGACCATACAGTGAGATCACTCAGGTCGTGGCTGACGATCGGACCGTACAGTGAGATCACTCAGATCGTGGCAGACGATCGGACCGTACAGTGAGATCACTCAGGTTGTGGCTGAGGATCGGACCGTATAGTTTGATCTCTCAGGTCGTGGCTGACGATCGGAACGTACGGTGTGATCACTCACGTATTGGCTGACGATCGGACTGTAGAGTGTGATCACTCAGGTCGTGGCTGACGATCGGACCGTACAGTTAGATCACTTAGGTCGTGGATGACGATCGGACTGTACAGTGTGATCACTCAGGTCGTGGCTGACGATCGGAACGTACGGTGTGATCACTCACGTAGTGGCTGACGATCGGACTGTACAGTGTGATCACTCAGGTCGTGGCTGACGATCGGACCGTACAGTGTGATCACTCAGGTCGTGGCTGACGATCAGACTGTATAGTGTGATCACTCAGGTCGTGGCTGATGATAGGACCGTACAGTGTGATCACTCAGGTCGTGGCTGACGATCAGACTGTACAGTGTGATCACTCAGGTTGTGGCTGAGGATCGGACCGTATAGTTTGATCTCTCAGGTCGTGGCTGACGATCGGACCATACAGTGAGATCACTCAGGTCGTGGCTGACGATCGGACCGTACAGTGAGATCACTCAGATCGTGGCAGACGATCGGACCGTACAGTGAGATCACTCAAGTCGTGGCTGATGATCGGACTATACAGCTTGATCACTCAGGTCGTGGCTGACGATCGGACCATACAATGAGATCACTCAGGTCGTGGATGACGATCGGACTGTACAGTGTGATCTCTCAGTTCGTGGCTGACGATCAGACCGTACAGTGTGATTACTCAGGTCGCTACTGACGATCGGACCGTACAGTGTGATCTCTCAGGTCGTGACTCACGATCAGACCGTATAGTTTGATCTCTCAGGTCGTGGCTGACGATCGGACCATACAGTGAGATCACTCAGGTTGTGACTGACGATCGGACCGTACGGTGTGATTGCTCAGGTCGTGGCTGATGATAGGACCGTACAGTGTGATCACTCAGGTCGTGGCTGACGTTCGGAACGTACGGTGTGATCACTCACGTAGTGGCTGACGATCAGACTGTACAGTGTGATCACTCAGGTCGTGGCTGACGATCGGACCGTACAGTGTGATCACTCAGGTCGTGGATGACGATCGGACTGTACAGTGTGATCTCTCAGGTCGTGGATGATGATCGGACCGTACAGTGTGATCTCTCAGTTCGTGGCTGACGATCGGACCGTACAGTGTGATTACTCAGGTCGTGACTGACGATCGGACCGTACAGTGTGATCTCTCAGGTCGTGACTCACGATCGGACCGTACAGTGTGATCACTCAGGTCGTGGCTGATGAAAGGACCATACAATGTGATCACTCACGTAGTGGCTTAATGATCGGACTATACAGCTTGATCACTCAGGTCGTGGCTGACGATCGGACTGTACAGTGTGATCTCTCAGTTCGTGGCTGACGATCGGACCGTACAGTGTGATTACTCAGGTCGTGACTGACGATCGGACCGTACAGTGTGATCTCTCAGGTCGTGGCTGACGATCGGAACGTACGGTGTGATCACTCACGTATTGGCTGACGATCGGACTGTAGAGTGTGATCACTCAGGTCGTGGCTGACGATCGGACCGTACAGTTAGATCACTTAGGTCGTGGATGACGATCGGACTGTACAGTGTGATCACTCAGGTCGTGGCTGACGATCGGAACGTACGGTGTGATCACTCACGTAGTGGCTGACGATCGGACCGTACAGTTAGATCACTTAGGTCGTGGATGACGATCGGACTGTACAGTGTGATCTCTCAGGTCGTGGCTGATGATCGGACTGTACAGTGTGATTGCTCAGGTCGTGGATGACGATCGGACTGTACAGTGTGATTGCTCAGGTCGTGGATGACGATCGGACTGTACAGTGTGATCTCTCAGGTCGTGGCTGATGATCGGACCGTATAGTTTGATCACTCAGGTCGTGGCTGATGATCGGACCGTACAGTGTGATTGCTCAGGTCGTGGCTGATGATAGGACCGTACAGTGTGAACACTCAGGTCGTGGCTGACGATCGGACCGTACAATGTGATCACTCACGTAGTGGCTGATGATCGGACTATACAGCTTGATCACTCAGGTCGTGGCTGACGATCGGACTGAACAGTGTGATCTCTCAGTTCGTGGCTGACGATCGGACCGTACAGTGTGATTACTCAGGTCGTGACTGACGATCGGACCGTACAGTGTGATCTCTCAGGTCGTGACTCACGATCGGACCGTATAGTGTGATCACTCAGGTCGTGGCTGATGATAGGACCGTACAGTGTGATCACTCAGGTCGTGGCTGACGATCAGACTGTACAGTGTGATCACTCAGGTTGTGGCTGAGGATCGGACCGTATAGTTTGATCTCTCAGGTCGTGGCTGACGATCGGACCATACAGTGAGATCACTCAGGTCGTGGCTGACGATCGGACCGTACAGTGAGATCACTCAGATCGTGGCAGACGATCGGACCGTACAGTGAGATCATTCAAGTCGTGGCTGATGATCGGACTATACAGCTTGATCACTCAGGTCGTGGCTGACGATCGGACCATACAATGAGATCACTCAGGTCGTGGATGACGATCGGACTGTACAGTGTGATCTCTCAGTTCGTGGCTGACGATCGGACCGTACAGTGTGATTACTCAGGTCGCTACTGACGATCGGACCGTACAGTGTGATCTCTCAGTTCGTGGCTGACGATCGGACCGTACAGTGTGATTACTCAGGTCGTGACTGACGATCGGACCGTACAGTGTGATCTCTCAGGTCGTGACTCACGATCGGACCGTATAGTGTGATCACTCAGGTCGTGGCTGATGATAGGACCGTACAGTGTGATCACTCAGGTTGTGGCTGAGGATCGGACCGTATAGTTTGATCTCTCAGGTCGTGGCTGACGATCGGACCATACAGTGAGATCACTCAGGTCGTGGCTGATGATAGGACCGTACAGTGTGATCACTCAGGTCGTGGCTGACGATCGGAACGTACGGTGTGATCACTCACGTATTGGCTGACGATCGGACTGTAGAGTGTGATCACTCAGGTCGTGGCTGACGATCGGACCGTACAGTTAGATCACTTAGGTCGTGGATGACGATCGGACTGTACAGTGTGATCACTCAGGTCGTGGCTGACGATCGGAACGTACGGTGTGATCACTCACGTAGTGGCTGACGATCGGACTGTACAGTGTGATCACTCAGGTCGTGGCTGACGATCGGACCGTACAGTTAGATCACTTAGGTCGTGGATGACGATCGGACTGTACAGTGTGATCTCTCAGGTCGTGGCTGATGATCGGATCGTATAGTTTGATCACTCAGGTCGTGGCTGATGATCGGACCGTACAGTGTGATTGCTCAGGTCGTGGCTGATGATAGGACCGTACAGTGTGAACACTCAGGTCGTGGCTGACGATCGGACCGTACAATGTGATCACTCACGTAGTGGCTGATGATCGGACTATACAGCTTGATCACTCAGGTCGTGGCTGACGATCGGACTGAACAGTGTGATCTCTCAGTTCGTGGCTGACGATCGGACCGTACAGTGTGATTACTCAGGTCGTGACTGACGATCGGACCGTACAGTGTGATCTCTCAGGTCGTGACTCACGATCGGACCGTACAGTGTGATCTCTCAGGTCGTGACTCACGATCGGACCGTATAGTTTGATCTCTCAGGTCGTGGCTGACGATCGGACCATACAGTGAGATCACTCAGGTCGTGGCTGACGATCGGACCGTACAGTGAGATCACTCAGATCGTGGCAGACGATCGGACCGTACAGTGAGATCACTCAAGTCGTGGCTGATGATCGGACTATACAGCTTGATCACTCAGGTCGTGGCTGACGATCGGACCATACAATGAGATCACTCAGGTCGTGGATGACGATCGGACTGTACAGTGTGATCTCTCAGTTCGTGGCTGATGATAGGACCGTACAGTGTGATCACTCAGGTCGTGGCTGACGTTCGGAACGTACGGTGTGATCACTCACGTAGTGGCTGACGATCAGACTGTACAGTGTGATTACTCAGGTCGTGACTGACGATCGGACCGTACAGTGTGATCTCTCAGGTCGTGGCTGACGATCGGAACGTACGGTGTGATCACTCACGTATTGGCTGACGATCGGACTGTAGAGTGTGATCACTCAGGTCGTGGCTGACGATCGGACCGTACAGTTAGATCACTTAGGTCGTGGATGACGATCGGACTGTACAGTGTGATCACTCAGGTCGTGGCTGACGATCGGAATGTACGGTGTGATCACTCACGTAGTGGCTGACGATCGGACTGTACAGTGTGATCACTCAGGTCGTGGCTGACGATCGGACCGTACAGTTAGATCACTTAGGTCGTGGATGACGATCGGACTGTACAGTGTGATCTCTCAGGTCGTGGCTGATGATCGGACCGTATAGTTTGATCACTCAGGTCGTGGCTGATGATCGGACCGTACAGTGTGATTGCTCAGGTCGTGGCTGATGATAGGACCGTACAGTGTGAACACTCAGGTCGTGGCTGACGATCGGACCGTACAATGTGATCACTCACGTAGTGGCTGATGATCGGACTATACAGCTTGATCACTCAGGTCGTGGCTGACGATCGGACTGAACAGTGTGATCTCTCAGTTCGTGGCTGACGATCGGACCGTACAGTGTGATTACTCAGGTCGTGACTGACGATCGGACCGTACAGTGTGATCTCTCAGGTCGTGACTCACGATCGGACCGTATAGTGTGATCACTCAGGTCGTGGCTGATGATAGGACCGTACAGTGTGATCACTCAGGTCGTGGCTGACGATCAGACTGTACAGTGTGATCACTCAGGTTGTGGCTGAGGATCGGACCGTATAGTTTGATCTCTCAGGTCGTGGCTGACGATCGGACCATACAGTGAGATCACTCAGGTCGTGGCTTACGATCGGACCGTACAGTGAGATCACTCAGATCGTGGCAGACGATCGGACCGTACAGTGAGATCACTCAAGTCGTGGCTGATGATCGGACTATACAGCTTGATCACTCAGGTCGTGGCTGACGATCGGACCATACAATGAGATCACTCAGGTCGTGGATGACGATCGGACTGTACAGTGTGATCTCTCAGTTCGTGGCTGACGATCGGACCGTACAGTGTGATTACTCAGGTCGCTACTGACGATCGGACCGTACAGTGTGATCTCTCAGGTCGTGACTCACGATCAGACCGTATAGTTTGATCTCTCAGGTCGTGGCTGACGATCGGACCATACAGTGAGATCACTCAGGTTGTGACTGACGATCGGACCGTACGGTGTGATTGCTCAGGTCGTGGCTGATGATAGGACCGTACAGTGTGATCACTCAGGTCGTGGCTGACGTTCGGAACGTACGGTGTGATCACTCACGTAGTGGCTGACGATCAGACTGTACAGTGTGATCACTCAGGTCGTGGCTGACGATCGGACCGTACAGTGTGATCACTCAGGTCGTGGATGACGATCGGACTGTACAGTGTGATCTCTCAGGTCGTGGATGATGATCGGACCGTACAGTGTGATCTCTCAGTTCGTGGCTGACGATCGGACCGTACAGTGTGATTACTCAGGTCGTGACTGACGATCGGACCGTACAGTGTGATCTCTCAGGTCGTGACTCACGATCGGACCGTACAGTGTGATCACTCAGGTCGTGGCTGATGATAGGACCATACAATGTGATCACTCACGTAGTGGCTTAATGATCGGACTATACAGCTTGATCACTCAGGTCGTGGCTGACGATCGGACTGTACAGTGTGATCTCTCAGTTCGTGGCTGACGATCGGACCGTACAGTGTGATTACTCAGGTCGTGACTGACGATCGGACCGTACAGTGTGATCTCTCAGGTCGTGACTCACGATCAGACTGTACAGTGTGATCACTCAGGTTGTGGCTGAGGATCGGACCGTATAGTTTGATCTCTCAGGTCGTGGCTGACGATCGGACCATGCAGTGAGATCACTCAGGTCGTGGCTGACGATCGGACCGTACAGTGAGATCACTCAAGTCGTGGCTGATGATAGGACCGTACAGTGTGATCACTCAGGTCGTGGCTGACGATCGGACCGTACAATGTGATCACTCACGTAGTGGCTGATGATCGGACTATACAGCTTGATCACTCAGGTCGTGGCTGACGATCGGACCGTACAATGAGATCACTCAGGTCGTGGATGACGATCGGACTGTACAGTGTGATCTCTCAGTTCGTGGCTGACGATCGGACCGTACAGTGTGATTACTCAGGTCGTGACTGACGATCGGACCGTACAGTGTGATCTCTCAGGTCGTGACTCACGATCGGACCGTATAGTGTGATCACTCAGGTCGTGGCTGATGATAGGACCGTACAGTGTGATCACTCAGGTCGTGGCTGACGATCAGACCGTACAGTGTGATCACTCAGGTTGTGGCTGAGGATCGGACCGTATAGTTTGATCTCTCAGGTCGTGGCTGACGATCGGACTGTACAGTCTGATCTCTCAGTTCGTGGCTGACGATCGGACCGTACAGTGTGATTACTCAGGTCGTGAATGACGATCGGACCGTACAGTGTGATCTCTCAGGTCGTGACTCACGATCGGACCGTATAGTGTGATCACTCAGGTCGTGGCTGATGATAGGACCGTACAGTGTGATCACTCAGGTCGTGGCTGACGATCAGACCGTACAGTGTGATCACTCAGGTTGTGGCTGAGGATCGGACCGTATAGTTTGATCTCTCAGGTCGTGGCTGACGATCGGACCATACAGTGTGAACACTCAGGTCATGGCTGACGATCGGACCGTACAATGTGATCACTCACGTAGTGGCTGATGATCGGACTATACAGCTTGATCACTCAGGTCGTGGCTGACGATCGGACTGTACAGTGTGATCTCTCAGTTCGTGGCTGACGATCGGACCGTACAGTGTGATCTCTCAGGTCGTGACTGACGATCGGACCGTACAGTGTGATCTCTCAGGTGGTGACTCACGATCGGACCGTATAGCGTGATCACTCAGGTCGTGTCTGATGATAGGACCGTACAGTGTGATCACTCAGGTTGTGGCTGACGATCGGACCGTACAGTGTGATTACTCAGGTCGTGACTGACGATCGGACCGTACAGTGTGATCTCTCAGGTCGTGACTCACGATCGGACCGTATAGTGTGATCACTCAGGTCGTGGCTGATGATAGGACCATACAGTGTGATCACTCAGGTTGTGGCTGACGATCAGACTGTACAGTGTGATCACTCAGGTTGTGGCTGAGGATCGGACCGTATAGTTTGATCTCTCATGTCGTGGCTGACGATCGGACCATACAGTGAGATCACTCAGGTCGTGGCTGACGATCGGACCGTACAGTGAGATCACTCAGATCGTGGCAGACGATCGGACCGTACAGTGAGATCACTCAGGTTGTGGCTGAGGATCGGACCGTATAGTTTGATCTCTCAGGTCGTGGCTGACGATCGGAACGTACGGTGTGATCACTCACGTATTGGCTGACGATCGGACTGTAGAGTGTGATCACTCAGGTCGTGGCTGACGATCGGACCGTACAGTTAGATCACTTAGGTCGTGGATGACGATCGGACTGTACAGTGTGATCACTCAGGTCGTGGCTGACGATCGGAACGTACGGTGTGATCACTCACGTAGTGGCTGACGATCGGACTGTACAGTGTGATCACTCAGGTCGTGGCTGACGATCGGACCGTACAGTTAGATCACTTAGGTCGTGGATGACGATCGGACTGTACAGTGTGATCTCTCAGGTCGTGGCTGATGATCGGACCGTATAGTTTGATCACTCAGGTCGTGGCTGATGATCGGACCGTACAGTGTGATTGCTCAGGTCGTGGCTGATGATAGGACCGTACAGTGTGAACACTCAGGTCGTGGCTGACGATCGGACCGTACAATGTGATCACTCACGTAGTGGCTGATGATCGGACTATACAGCTTGATCACTCAGGTCGTGGCTGACGATCGGACTGAACAGTGTGATCTCTCAGTTCGTGGCTGACGATCGGACCGTACAGTGTGATTACTCAGGTCGTGGCTGACGATCGGACCGTACAGTGTGATCTCTCAGGTCGTGACTCACGATCGGACCGTATAGTGTGATCACTCAGGTCGTGGCTGACGATCGGACCGTACAGTGAGATCACTCAGATCGTGGCAGACGATCGGACCGTACAGTGAGATCACTCAAGTCGTGGCTGACGATAGGACCGTACAGTGTGATCACTCAGGTCATGGCTGACGATCGGACCGTACAATGTGATTACTCAGGTCGTGACTGACGATCGGACCGTACAGTGTGATCTCTCAGGTCGTGACTCACGATCAGACTGTACAGTGTGATCACTCAGGTTGTGGCTGAGGATCGGACCGTATAGTTTGATCTCTCAGGTCGTGGCTGACGATCGGACCATACAGTGAGATCACTCAGGTCGTGGCTGACGATCGGACCGTACAGTGAGATCACTCAAGTCGTGGCTGATGATAGCACCGTACAGTGTGATCACTCAGGTCGTGGCTGACGATCGGACCGTACAATGTGATCACTCACGTAGTGGCTGATGATCGGACTATACAGCTTGATCACTCAGGTCGTGGCTGACGATCGGACCATACAATGAGATCACTCAGCTCGTGGATGACGATCGGACTGTACAGTGTGATCTCTCAGTTCGTGGCTGACGATCGGACCGTACAGTGTGATTACTCAGGTCGTGACTGACGATCGGACCGTACAGTGTGATCTCTCAGGTCGTGACTCACGATCGGACCGTATAGTGTGATCACTCAGGTCGTGGCTGATGATAGGACCGTACAGTGTGATCACTCAGGTCGTGGCTGACGATCAGACCGTACAGTGTGATCACTCAGGTTGTGGCTGAGGATCGGACCGTATAGTTTGATCTCTCAGGTCGTGGCTGACGATCGGACTGTACAGTCTGATCTCTCAGTTCGTGGCTGACGATCGGACCGTACAGTGTGATTACTCAGGTCGTGACTGACGATCGGACCGTACAGTGTGATCTCTCAGGTCGTGACTCACGATCGGACCGTATAGTGTGATCACTCAGGTCGTGGCTGATGATAGGACCGTACAGTGTGATCACTCAGGTCGTGGCTGACGATCAGACCGTACAGTGTGATCACTCAGGTTGTGGCTGAGGATCGGACCGTATAGTTTGATCTCTCAGGTCGTGGCTGACGATCGGACCATACAGTGTGAACACTCAGGTCATGGCTGACGATCGGACCGTACAATGTGATCACTCACATAGTGGCTGATGATCGGACTATACAGCTTGATCACTCAGGTCGTGGCTGACGATCGGACTGTACAGTGTGATCTCTCAGTTCGTGGCTGACGATCGGACCGTACAGTGTGATCTCTCAGGTCGTGACTGACGATCGGACCGTACAGTGTGATCTCTCAGGTCGTGACTCACGATCGGACCGTATAGTGTGATCACTCAGGTCGTGTCTGATGATAGGACCGTACAGTGTGATCACTCAGGTTGTGGCTGACGATCGGACCGTACAGTGTGATTACTCAGGTCGTGACTGACGATCGGACCGTACAGTGTGATCTCTCAGGTCGTGACTCACGATCGGACCGTATAGTGTGATCACTCAGGTCGTGGCTGATGATAGGACCGTACAGTGTGATCACTCAGGTCGTGGCTGACGATCAGACCGTACAGTGTGATCACTCAGGTTGTGGCTGAGGATCGGACCGTATAGTTTGATCTCTCAGGTCGTGGCTGACGATCGGACTGTACAGTCTGATCTCTCAGTTCGTGGCTGACGATCGGACCGTACAGTGTGATTACTCAGGTCGTGAATGAAGATCGGACCGTACAGTGTGATCTCTCAGGTCGTGACTCACGATCGGACCGTATACTGTGATCACTCAGGTCGTGGCTGATGATAGGACCGTACAGTGTGATCACTCAGGTCGTGGCTGACGATCAGACCGTACAGTGTGATCACTCAGGTTGTGGCTGAGGATCGGACCGTATAGTTTGATCTCTCAGGTCGTGGCTGACGATCAGACTGTACAGTCTGATCTCTCAGTTCGTGGCTGACGATCGGACCGTACAGTGTGATTACTCAGGTCGTGACTGACGATCGGACCGTACAGTGTGATCTCTCAGGTCGTGACTCACGATCGGACCGTATAGTGTGATCACTCAGGTCGTGGCTGATGATAGGACCGTACAGTGTGATCACTCAGGTCGTGGCTGACGATCAGACCGTACAGTGTGATCACTCAGGTTGTGGCTGAGGATCGGACCGTATAGTTTGATCTCTCAGGTCGTGGCTGACGATCGGACCATACAGTGTGAACACTCAGGTCATGGCTGACGATCGGACCGTACAATGTGATCACTCACATAGTGGCTGATGATCGGACTATACAGCTTGATCACTCAGGTCGTGGCTGACGATCGGACTGTACAGTGTGATCTCTCAGTTCGTGGCTGACGATCGGACCGTACAGTGTGATCTCTCAGGTCGTGACTGACGATCGGACCGTACAGTGTGATCTCTCAGGTCGTGACTCACGATCGGACCGTATAGTGTGATCACTCAGGTCGTGTCTGATGATAGGACCGTACAGTGTGATCACTCAGGTTGTGGCTGACGATCGGACCGTACAGTGTGATTACTCAGGTCGTGACTGACGATCGGACCGTACAGTGTGATCTCTCAGGTCGTGACTCACGATCGGACCGTATAGTGTGATCACTCAGGTCGTGGCTGATGATAGGACCGTACAGTGTGATCACTCAGGTCGTGGCTGACGATCAGACCGTACAGTGTGATCACTCAGGTTGTGGCTGAGGATCGGACCGTATAGTTTGATCTCTCAGGTCGTGGCTGACGATCGGACTGTACAGTCTGATCTCTCAGTTCGTGGCTGACGATCGGACCGTACAGTGTGATTACTCAGGTCGTGAATGACGATCGGACCGTACAGTGTGATCTCTCAGGTCGTGACTCACGATCGGACCGTATAGTGTGATCACTCAGGTCGTGGCTGATGATAGGACCGTACAGTGTGATCACTCAGGTCGTGGCTGACGATCAGACCGTACAGTGTGATCACTCAGGTTGTGGCTGAGGATCGGACCGTATAGTTTGATCTCTCAGGTCGTGGCTGACGATCGGACCATACAGTGTGAACACTCAGGTCATGGCTGACGATCGGACCGTACAATGTGATCACTCACGTAGTGGCTGATGATCGGACTATACAGCTTGATCACTCAGGTCGTGGCTGACGATCGGACTGTACAGTGTGATCTCTCAGTTCGTGGCTGACGATCGGACCGTACAGTGTGATCTCTCAGGTCGTGACTGACGATCGGACCGTACAGTGTGATCTCTCAGGTGGTGACTCACGATCGGACCGTATAGCGTGATCACTCAGGTCGTGTCTGATGATAGGACCGTACAGTGTGATCACTCAGGTTGTGGCTGACGATCGGACCGTACAGTGTGATTACTCAGGTCGTGACTGACGATCGGACCGTACAGTGTGATCTCTCAGGTCGTGACTCACGATCGGACCGTATAGTGTGATCACTCAGGTCGTGGCTGATGATAGGACCGTACAGTGTGATCACTCAGGTCTTGGCTGACGATCGGACCGTACAATGTGATTACTCAGGTCGTGACTGACGATCGGACCGTACAGTGTGATCTCTCAGGTCGTGACTCACGATCAGACTGTACAGTGTGATCACTCAGGTGGTGGCTGAGGATCGGACCGTATAGTTTGATCTCTCAGGTCGTGGCTGACGATCGGAACGTACGGTGTGATCACTCACGTATTGGTTGACGATCGGACTGTAGAGTGTGATCACTCAGGTCGTGGCTGACGATCGGACCGTACAGTTAGATCACTTAGGTCGTGGATGACGATCGGACTGTACAGTGTGATCACTCAGGTCGTGGCTGACGATCGGAACGTACGGTGTGATCACTCACGTAGTGGCTGACGATCGGACTGTACAGTGTGATCACTCAGGTCGTGGCTGACGATCGGACCGTACAGTTAGATCACTTAGGTCGTGGATGACGATCGGACTGTACAGTGTGATCTCTCAGGTCGTGGCTGATGATCGGACCGTATAGTTTGATCACTCAGGTCGTGGCTGATGATCGGACCGTACAGTGTGATTGCTCAGGTCGTGGCTGATGATAGGACCGTACAGTGTGAACACTCAGGTCGTGGCTGACGATCGGACCGTACAATGTGATCACTCACGTAGTGGCTGATGATCGGACTATACAGCTTGATCACTCAGGTCGTGGCTGACGATCGGACTGAACAGTGTGATCTCTCAGTTCGTGGTTGACGATCGGACCGTACAGTGTGATTACTCAGGTCGTGACTGACGATCGGACCGTACAGTGTGATCTCTCAGGTCGTGACTCACGATCGGACCGTACAGTGTGATCACTCAGGTCGTGGCTGACGATCGGACCGTACAGTGAGATCACTCAGATCGTGGCAGACGATCGGACCGTACAGTGAGATCACTCAAGTCGTGGCTGACGATAGGACCGTACAGTGTGATCACTCAAGTCATGGCTGACGATCGGACCGTACAATGTGATTACTCAGGTCGTGACTGACGATCGGACCGTACAGTGTGATCTCTCAGGTCGTGACTCACGATCAGACTGTACAGTGTGATCACTCAGGTTGTCGCTGAGGATCGGACCGTATAGTTTGATCTCTCAGGTCGTGGCTGACGATCGGACCATACAGTGAGATCACTCAGGTCGTGGCTGACGATCGGACCGTACAGTGAGATCACTCAAGTCGTGGCTGATGATAGGACCGTACAGTGTGATCACTCAGGTCGTGGCTGACGATCGGACCGTACAATGTGATCACTCACGTAGTGGCTGATGATCGGACTATACAGCTTGATCACTCAGGTCGTGGCTGACGATCGGACCATACAATGAGATCACTCAGGTCGTGGATGATGATCGGACTGTACAGTGTGATCTCTCAGTTCGTGGCTGACGATCGGACCGTACAGTGTGATTACTCAGGTCGTGACTGACGATCGGACCGTACAGTGTGATCTCTCAGGTCGTGACTCACGATCGGACCGTATAGTGTGATCACTCAGGTCGTGGCTGATGATAGGACCGTACAGTGTGATCACTCAGGTCGTGGCTGACGATCAGACCGTACAGTGTGATCACTCAGGTTGTGGCTGAGGATCGGACCGTATAGTTTGATCTCTCAGGTCGTGGCTGACGATCGGACTGTACAGTCTGATCTCTCAGTTCGTGGCTGACGATCGGACCGTACAGTGTGATTACTCAGGTCGTGACTGACGATCGGACCGTACAGTGTGATCTCTCAGGTCGTGACTCACGATCGGACCGTATAGTGTGATCACTCAGGTCGTGGCTGATGATAGGACCGTACAGTGTGATCACTCAGGTCGTGGCTGACGATCAGACCGTACAGTGTGATCACTCAGGTTGTGGCTGAGGATCGGACCGTATAGTTTGATCTCTCAGGTCGTGGCTGACGATCGGACCATACAGTGTGAACACTCAGGTCATGGCTGACGATCGGACCGTACAATGTGATCACTCACATAGTGGCTGATGATCGGACTATACAGCTTGATCACTCAGGTCGTGGCTGACGATCGGACTGTACAGTGTGATCTCTCAGTTCGTGGCTGACGATCGGACCGTACAGTGTGATCTCTCAGGTCGTGACTGACGATCGGACCGTACAGTGTGATCTCTCAGGTCGTGACTCACGATCGGACCGTATAGTGTGATCACTCAGGTCGTGTCTGATGATAGGACCGTACAGTGTGATCACTCAGGTTGTGGCTGACGATCGGACCGTACAGTGTGATTACTCAGGTCGTGACTGACGATCGGACCGTACAGTGTGATCTCTCAGGTCGTGACTCACGATCGGACCGTATAGTGTGATCACTCAGGTCGTGGCTGATGATAGGACCGTACAGTGTGATCACTCAGGTTGTGGCTGACGATCAGACTGTACAGTGTGATCACTCAGGTTGTGGCTGAGGATCGGACCGTATAGTTTGATCTCTCATGTCGTGGCTGACGATCGGACCATACAGTGAGATCACTCAGGTCGTGGCTGACGATCGGACCGTACAGTGAGATCACTCAGATCGTGGCAGACGATCGGACCGTACAGTGAGATCACTCAAGTCGTGGCTGATGATAGGACCGTACAGTGTGATCACTCAGGTCATGGCTGACGATCGGACCGTACAATGTGATCACTCACGTAGTGGCTGAGGATCGGACCGTATAGTTTGATCTCTCAGGTCGTGGCTGACGATCGGACTGTACAGTCTGATCTCTCAGTTCGTGGCTGACGATCGGACCGTACAGTGTGATTACTCAGGTCGTGAATGACGATCGGACCGTACAGTGTGATCTCTCAGGTCGTGACTCACGATCGGACCGTATAGTGTGATCACTCAGGTCGTGGCTGATGATAGGACCGTACAGTGTGATCACTCAGGTCGTGGCTGGCGATCAGACCGTACAGTGTGATCACTCAGGTTGTGGCTGAGGATCGGACCGTATAGTTTGATCTCTCAGGTCGTGGCTGACGATCGGACCATACAGTGTGAACACTCAGGTCATGGCTGACGATCGGACCGTACAATGTGATCACTCACGTAGTGGCTGATGATCGGACTATACAGCTTGATCACTCAGGTCGTGGCTGACGATCGGACTGTACAGTGTGATCTCTCAGTTCGTGGCTGACGATCGGACCGTACAGTGTGATCTCTCAGGTCGTGACTGACGATCGGACCGTACAGTGTGATCTCTCAGGTGGTGACTCACGATCGGACCGTATAGCGTGATCACTCAGGTCGTGTCTGATGATAGGACCGTACAGTGTGATCACTCAGGTTGTGGCTGACGATCGGACCGTACAGTGTGATTACTCAGGTCGTGACTGACGATCGGACCGTACAGTGTGATCTCTCAGGTCGTGACTCACGATCGGACCGTATAGTGTGATCACTCAGGTCGTGGCTGATGATAGGACCGTACAGTGTGATCACTCAGGTTGTGGCTGACGATCAGACTGTACAGTGTGATCACTCAGGTTGTGGCTGAGGATCGGACCGTATAGTTTGATCTCTCATGTCGTGGCTGACGATCGGACCATACAGTGAGATCACTCAGGTCGTGGCTGACGATCGGACCGTACAGTGAGATCACTCAGATCGTGGCAGACGATCGGACCGTACAGTGAGATCACTCAAGTCGTGGCTGACGATAGGACCGTACAGTGTGATCACTCAGGTCATGGCTGACGATCGGACCGTACAATGTGATTACTCAGGTCGTGACTGACGATCGGACCGTACAGTGTGATCTCTCAGGTCGTGACTCACGATCAGACTGTACAGTGTGATCACTCAGGTTGTGGCTGAGGATCGGACCGTATAGTTTGATCTCTCAGGTCGTGGCTGACGATCGGAACGTACGGTGTGATCACTCACGTATTGGCTGACGATCGGACTGTAGAGTGTGATCACTCAGGTCGTGGCTGACGATCGGACCGTACAGTTAGATCACTTAGGTCGTGGATGACGATCGGACTGTACAGTGTGATCACTCAGGTCGTGGCTGACGATCGGAACGTACGGTGTGATCACTCACGTAGTGGCTGACGATCGGACTGTACAGTGTGATCACTCAGGTCGTGGCTGACGATCGGACCGTACAGTTAGATCACTTAGGTCGTGGATGACGATCGGACTGTACAGTGTGATCTCTCAGGTCGTGGCTGATGATCGGACCGTATAGTTTGATCACTCAGGTCGTGGCTGATGATCGGACCGTACAGTGTGATTGCTCAGGTCGTGGCTGATGATAGGACCGTACAGTGTGAACACTCAGGTCGTGGCTGACGATCGGACCGTACAATGTGATCACTCACGTAGTGGCTGATGATCGGACTATACAGCTTGATCACTCAGGTCGTGGCTGACGATCGGACTGAACAGTGTGATCTCTCAGTTCGTGGCTGACGATCGGACCGTACAGTGTGATTACTCAGGTCGTGACTGACGATCGGACCGTACAGTGTGATCTCTCAGGTCGTGACTCACGATCGGACCGTACAGTGTGATCACTCAGGTCGTGGCTGACGATCGGACCGTACAGTGAGATCACTCAGATCGTGGCAGACGATCGGACCGTACAGTGAGATCACTCAAGTCGTGGCTGACGATAGGACCGTACAGTGTGATCACTCAAGTCATGGCTGACGATCGGACCGTACAATGTGATTACTCAGGTCGTGACTGACGATCGGACCGTACAGTGTGATCTCTCCGGTCGTGACTCACGATCAGACTGTACAGTGTGATCACTCAGGTTGTGGCTGAGGATCGGACCGTATAGTTTGATCTCTCAGGTCGTGGCTAACGATCGGACCATACAGTGAGATCACTCAGGTCGTGGCTGACGATCGGACCGTACAGTGAGATCACTCAAGTCGTGGCTGATGATAGGACCGTACAGTGTGATCACTCAGGTCGTGGCTGACGATCGGACCGTACAATGTGATCACTCACGTAGTGGCTGATGATCGGACTATACAGCTTGATCACTCAGGTCGTGGCTGACGATCGGACCATACAATGAGATCACTCAGGTCGTGGATGACGATCGGACTGTACAGTGTGATCTCTCAGTTCGTGGCTGACGATCGGACCGTACAGTGTGATTACTCAGGTCGTGACTGACGATCGGACCGTACAGTGTGATCTCTCAGGTCGTGACTCACGATCGGACCGTATAGTGTGATCACTCAGGTCGTGGCTGATGATAGGACCGTACAGTGTGATCACTCAGGTCGTGGCTGACGATCAGACCGTACAGTGTGATCACTCAGGTTGTGGCTGAGGATCGGACCGTATAGTTTGATCTCTCAGGTCGTGGCTGACGATCGGACTGTACAGTCTGATCTCTCAGTTCGTGGCTGACGATCGGACCGTACAGTGTGATTACTCAGGTCGTGACTGACGATCGGACCGTACAGTGTGATCTCTCAGGTCGTGACTCACGATCGGACCGTATAGTGTGATCACTCAGGTCGTGGCTGATGATAGGACCGTACAGTGTGATCACTCAGGTCGTGGCTGACGATCAGACCGTACAGTGTGATCACTCAGGTTGTGGCTGAGGATCGGACCGTATAGTTTGATCTCTCAGGTCGTGGCTGACGATCGGACCATACAGTGTGAACACTCAGGTCATGGCTGACGATCGGACCGTACAATGTGATCACTCACATAGTGGCTGATGATCGGACTATACAGCTTGATCACTCAGGTCGTGGCTGACGATCGGACTGTACAGTGTGATCTCTCAGTTCGTGGCTGACGATCGGACCGTACAGTGTGATCTCTCAGGCCGTGACTGACGATCGGACCGTACAGTGTGATCTCTCAGGTCGTGACTCACGATCGGACCGTATAGTGTGATCACTCAGGTCGTGGCTGATGATAGGACCGTACAGTGTGATCACTCAGGTTGTGGCTGACGATCAGACTGTACAGTGTGATCACTCAGGTTGTGGCTGAGGATCGGACCGTATAGTTTGATCTCTCATGTCGTGGCTGACGATCGGACCATACAGTGAGATCACTCAGGTCGTGGCTGACGATCGGACCGTACAGTGAGATCACTCAGATCGTGGCAGACGATCGGACCGTACAGTGAGATCACTCAAGTCGTGGCTGACGATAGGACCGTACAGTGTGATCACTCAGGTCATGGCTGACGATCGGACCGTACAATGTGATTACTCAGGTCGTGACTGACGATCGGACCGTACAGTGTGATCTCTCAGGTCGTGACTCACGATCAGACTGTACAGTGTGATCACTCAGGTTGTGGCTGAGGATCGGACCGTATAGTTTGATCTCTCAGGTCGTGGCTGACGATCGGAACGTACGGTGTGATCACTCACGTATTGGCTGACGATCGGACTGTAGAGTGTGATCACTCAGGTCGTGGCTGACGATCGGACCGTACAGTTAGATCACTTAGGTCGTGGATGACGATCGGACTGTACAGTGTGATCACTCAGGTCGTGGCTGACGATCGGAACGTACGGTGTGATCACTCACGTAGTGGCTGACGATCGGACTGTACAGTGTGATCACTCAGGTCGTGGCTGACGATCGGACCGTACAGTTAGATCACTTAGGTCGTGGATGACGATCGGACTGTACAGTGTGATCTCTCAGGTCGTGGCTGATGATCGGACCGTATAGTTTGATCACTCAGGTCGTGGCTGATGATCGGACCGTACAGTGTGATTGCTCAGGTCGTGGCTGATGATAGGACCGTACAGTGTGAACACTCAGGTCGTGGCTGACGATCGGACCGTACAATGTGATCACTCACGTAGTGGCTGATGATCGGACTATACAGCTTGATCACTCAGGTCGTGGCTGACGATCGGACTGAACAGTGTGATCTCTCAGTTCGTGGCTGACGATCGGACCGTACAGTGTGATTACTCAGGTCGTGACTGACGATCGGACCGTACAGTGTGATCTCTCAGGTCGTGACTCACGATCGGACCGTACAGTGTGATCACTCAGGTCGTGGCTGACGATCGGACCGTACAGTGAGATCACTCAGATCGTGGCAGACGATCGGACCGTACAGTGAGATCACTCAAGTCGTGGCTGACGATAGGACCGTACAGTGTGATCACTCAAGTCATGGCTGACGATCGGACCGTACAATGTGATTACTCAGGTCGTGACTGACGATCGGACCGTACAGTGTGATCTCTCCGGTCGTGACTCACGATCAGACTGTACAGTGTGATCACTCAGGTTGTGGCTGAGGATCGGACCGTATAGTTTGATCTCTCAGGTCGTGGCTAACGATCGGACCATACAGTGAGATCACTCAGGTCGTGGCTGACGATCGGACCGTACAGTGAGATCACTCAAGTCGTGGCTGATGATAGGACCGTACAGTGTGATCACTCAGGTCGTGGCTGACGATCGGACCGTACAATGTGATCACTCACGTAGTGGCTGATGATCGGACTATACAGCTTGATCACTCAGGTCGTGGCTGACGATCGGACCATACAATGAGATCACTCAGGTCGTGGATGACGATCGGACTGTACAGTGTGATCTCTCAGTTCGTGGCTGACGATCGGACCGTACAGTGTGATTACTCAGGTCGTGACTGACGATCGGACCGTACAGTGTGATCTCTCAGGTCGTGACTCACGATCGGACCGTATAGTGTGATCACTCAGGTCGTGGCTGATGATAGGACCGTACAGTGTGATCACTCAGGTCGTGGCTGACGATCAGACCGTACAGTGTGATCACTCAGGTTGTGGCTGAGGATCGGACCGTATAGTTTGATCTCTCAGGTCGTGGCTGACGATCGGACTGTACAGTCTGATCTCTCAGTTCGTGGCTGACGATCGGACCGTACAGTGTGATTACTCAGGTCGTGACTGACGATCGGACCGTACAGTGTGATCTCTCAGGTCGTGACTCACGATCGGACCGTATAGTGTGATCACTCAGGTCGTGGCTGATGATAGGACCGTACAGTGTGATCACTCAGGTCGTGGCTGACGATCAGACCGTACAGTGTGATCACTCAGGTTGTGGCTGAGGATCGGACCGTATAGTTTGATCTCTCAGGTCGTGGCTGACGATCGGACCATACAGTGTGAACACTCAGGTCATGGCTGACGATCGGACCGTACAATGTGATCACTCACATAGTGGCTGATGATCGGACTATACAGCTTGATCACTCAGGTCGTGGCTGACGATCGGACTGTACAGTGTGATCTCTCAGTTCGTGGCTGACGATCGGACCGTACAGTGTGATCTCTCAGGCCGTGACTGACGATCGGACCGTACAGTGTGATCTCTCAGGTCGTGACTCACGATCGGACCGTATAGTGTGATCACTCAGGTCGTGTCTGATGATAGGACCGTACAGTGTGATCACTCAGGTTGTGGCTGACGATCGGACCGTACAGTGTGATTACTCAGGTCGTGACTGACGATCGGACCGTACAGTGTGATCTCTCAGGTCGTGACTCACGATCGGACCGTATAGTGTGATCACTCAGGTCGTGGCTGATGATAGGACCGTACAGTGTGATCACTCAGGTTGTGGCTGACGATCAGACTGTACAGTGTGATCACTCAGGTTGTGGCTGAGGATCGGACCGTATAGTTTGATCTCTCATGTCGTGGCTGACGATCGGACCATACAGTGAGATCACTCAGGTCGTGGCTGACGATCGGACCGTACAGTGAGATCACTCAGATCGTGGCAGACGATCGGACCGTACAGTGAGATCACTCAAGTCGTGGCTGATGATAGGACCGTACAGTGTGATCACTCAGGTCATGGCTGACGATCGGACCGTACAATGTGATCACTCACGTAGTGGCTGATGATCGGACTATACAGCTTGATCACTCAGGTCGTGGCTGACGATCGGACCATACAATGAGATCACTCAGGTCGTGGATGACGATCGGACTGTACAGTGTGATCTCTCAGTTCGTGGCTGACGATCGGACCGTACAGTGTGATCTCTCAGGTCGTGACTCACGATCGGACCGTATAGTGTGATCACTCAGGTCGTGGCTGATGATAGGACCGTACAGTGTGATCACTCAGGTTGTGGCTGACGATCAGACTGTACAGTGTGATCACTCAGGTTGTGGCTGAGGATCGGACCGTATAGTTTGATCTCTCATGTCGTGGCTGACGATCGGACCATACAGTGAGATCACTCAGGTCGTGGCTGACGATCGGACCGTACAGTGAGATCACTCAGATCGTGGCAGACGATCGGACCGTACAGTGAGATCACTCAAGTCGTGGCTGATGATAGGACCGTACAGTGTGATCACTCAGGTCATGGCTGACGATCGGACCGTACAATGTGATCACTCACGTAGTGGCTGATGATCGGACTATACAGCTTGATCACTCAGGTCGTGGCTGACGATCGGACCATACAATGAGATCACTCAGGTCGTGGATGACGATCGGACTGTACAGTGTGATCTCTCAGTTCGTGGCTGACGATCGGACCGTACAGTGTGATTACTCAGGTCGTGACTGACGATCGGACCGTACAGTGTGATCTCTCAGGTCGTGACTCACGATCGGACCGTATAGTGTGATCACTCAGGTCGTGGCTGATGATAGGACCGTACAGTGTGATCACTCAGGTCGTGGCTGACGATCAGACCGTACAGTGTGATCACTCAGGTTGTGGCTGAGGATCGGACCGTATAGTTTGATCTCTCAGGTCGTGGCTGACGATCGGACTGTACAGTGTGATCTCTCAGTTCGTGGCTGACGATCGGACCGTACAGTGTGATTACTCAGGTCGTGACTGACGATCGGACCGTACAGTGTGATCTCTCAGGTCGTGACTCACGATCGGACCGTATAGTGTGATCACTCAGGTCGTGGCTGATGATAGGACCGTACAGTGTGATCACTCAGGTTGTGGCTGAGGATCGGACCGTATAGTTTGATCTCTCAGGTCGTGGCTGACGATCGGACCATACAGTGAGATCACTCAGGTCGTGGCTGACGATCGGACCGTACAATGTGATCACTCACGTAGTGGCTGATGATCGGACTATACAGCTTGATCACTCAGGTCGTGGCTGACGATCGGACTGTACAGTGTGATCTCTCAGTTCGTGGCTGACGATCGGACCGTACAGTGTGATCTCTCAGGTCGTGACTGACGATCGGACCGTACAGTGTGATCTCTCAGGTCGTGACTCACGATCGGACCGTATAGTGTGATCACTCAGGTCGTGTCTGATGATAGGACCGTACAGTGTGATCACTCAGGTTGTGGCTGACGATCGGACCGTACAGTGTGATTACTCAGGTCGTGACTGACGATCGGACCGTACAGTGTGATCTCTCAGGTCGTGACTCACGATCGGACCGTATAGTGTGATCACTCAGGTCGTGGCTGATGATAGGAACGTACAGTGTGATCACTGAGGTTGTGGCTGACGATCAGACTGTACAGTGTGATCACTCAGGTTGTGGCTGAGGATCGGACCGTATAGTTTGATCTCTCATGTCGTGGCTGACGATCGGACCATACAGTGAGATCACTCAGGTCGTGGCTGACGATCGGACCGTACAGTTAGATCACTCAGATCGTGGCAGACGATCGGACCGTACAGTGAGATCACTCAAGTCGTGGCTGATGATAGGACCGTACAGTGTGATCACTCAGGTCATGGCTGACGATCGGACCGTACAATGTGATCACTCACGTAGTGGCTGATGATAGGACTATACAGCTTGATCACTCAGGTCGTGGCTGACGATCGGACCATACAATGAGATCACTCAGGTCGTGGATGACGATCGGACTGTACAGTGTGATCTCTCAGTTCGTGGCTGACGATCGGACCGTACAGTGTGATTACTCAGGTCGTGACTGACGATCGGACCGTACAGTGTGATCTCTCAGGTCGTGACTCACGATAGGACCGTATAGTGTGATCACTCAGGTCGTGGCTGATGATAGGACCGTACAGTGTGATCACTCAGGTTGTGGCTGAGGATCGGACCGTATAGTTTGATCTCTCAGGTCGTGGCTGACGATCGGACCATACAGTGAGATCACTCAGGTCGTGGCTGACGATCGGACCGTACAGTGAGATCACTCAGATCGTGGCAGACGATCGGACCGTACAGTGAGATCACTCAAGTCGTGGCTGATGATCGGACAGTACAGTGTGATTGCTCAGGTCATGGCTGACGATCGGACCGTACAGTGAGATCACTCAAGTCGTGGCTGATGATCGGACTATACAGCTTGATCACTCAGGTCGTGGCTGACGATCGGACCATACAATGAGATCACTCAGGTCGTGGATGACGATCGGACTGTACAGTGTGATCTCTCAGTTCGTGGCTGACGATCGGACCGTACAGTGTGATTACTCAGGTCGTGACTGACGATCGGACCGTACAGTGTGATCTCTCAGGTCGTGACTCACGATCGGACCGTATAGTGTGATCACTCAGGTCGTGGCTGATGATAGGACCGTACAGTGTGATCACTCAGGTCGTGGCTGACGATCAGACCGTACAGTGTGATCACTCAGGTTGTGGCTGAGGATCGGACCGTATAGTTTGATCTCTCAGGTCGTGGCTGACGATCGGACTGTACAGTGTGATCTCTCAGTTCGTGGCTGACGATCGGACCGTACAGTGTGATTACTCAGGTCGTGACTGACGATCGGACCGTACAGTGTGATCTCTCAGGTCGTGACTCACGATCGGACCGTATAGTGTGATCACTCAGGTCGTGGCTGATGATAGGACCGTACAGTGTGATCACTCAGGTTGTGGCTGAGGATCGGACCGTATAGTTTGATCTCTCAGGTCGTGGCTGACGATCGGACCATACAGCTTGATCACTCAGGTCGTGGCTGACGATCGGACTGTACAGTGTGATCTCTCAGTTCGTGGCTGACGATCGGACCGTACAGTGTGATCTCTCAGGTCGTGACTGACGATCGGACCGTACAGTGTGATCTCTCAGGTCGTGACTCACGATCGGACCGTATAGTGTGATCACTCAGGTCGTGTCTGATGATAGGACCGTACAGTGTGATCACTCAGGTTGTGGCTGACGATCGGACCGTACAGTGTGATTACTCAGGTCGTGACTGACGATCGGACCGTACAGTGTGATCTCTCAGGTCGTGACTCACGATCGGACCGTATAGTGTGATCACTCAGGTCGTGGCTGATGATAGGAACGTACAGTGTGATCACTCAGGTTGTGGCTGACGATCAGACTGTCCAGTGTGATCACTCAGGTTGTGGCTGAGGATCGGACCGTATAGTTTGATCTCTCATGTCGTGGCTGACGATCGGACCATACAGTGAGATCACTCAGGTCGTGGCTGACGATCGGACCGTACAGTTAGATCACTCAGATCGTGGCAGACGATCGGACCGTACAGTGAGATCACTCAAGTCGTGGCTGATGATCGGACAGTACAGTGTGATTGCTCAGGTCATGGCTGACGATCGGACCGTACAGTGAGATCACTCAAGTCGTGGCTGATGATCGGACTATACAGCTTGATCACTCAGGTCGTGGCTGACGATCGGACCATACAATGAGATCACTCAGGTCGTGGATGACGATCGGACTGTACAGTGTGATCTCTCAGTTCGTGGCTGACGATCGGACCGTACAGTGTGATTACTCAGGTCGTGACTGACGATCGGACCGTACAGTGTGATCTCTCAGGTCGTGACTCACGATCGGACCGTATAGTGTGATCACTCAGGTCGTGGCTGATGATAGGACCGTACAGTGTGATCACTCAGGTCGTGGCTGACGATCAGACCGTACAGTGTGATCACTCAGGTTGTGGCTGAGGATCGGACCGTATAGTTTGATCTCTCAGGTCGTGGCTGACGATCGGACTGTACAGTGTGATCTCTCAGTTCGTGGCTGACGATCGGACCGTACAGTGTGATTACTCAGGTCGTGACTGACGATCGGACCGTACAGTGTGATCTCTCAGGTCGTGACTCACGATCGGACCGTATAGTGTGATCACTCAGGTCGTGGCTGATGATAGGACCGTACAGTGTGATCACTCAGGTTGTGGCTGAGGATCGGACCGTATAGTTTGATCTCTCAGGTCGTGGCTGACGATCGGACCATACAGCTTGATCACTCAGGTCGTGGCTGACGATCGGACTGTACAGTGTGATCTCTCAGTTCGTGGCTGACGATCGGACCGTACAGTGTGATCTCTCAGGTCGTGACTGACGATCGGACCGTACAGTGTGATCTCTCAGGTCGTGACTCACGATCGGACCGTATAGTGTGATCACTCAGGTCGTGTCTGATGATAGGACCGTACAGTGTGATCACTCAGGTTGTGGCTGACGATCGGACCGTACAGTGTGATTACTCAGGTCGTGACTGACGATCGGACCGTACAGTGTGATCTCTCAGGTCGTGACTCACGATCGGACCGTATAGTGTGATCACTCAGGTCGTGGCTGATGATAGGAACGTACAGTGTGATCACTCAGGTTGTGGCTGACGATCAGACTGTCCAGTGTGATCACTCAGGTTGTGGCTGAGGATCGGACCGTATAGTTTGATCTCTCATGTCGTGGCTGACGATCGGACCATACAGTGAGATCACTCAGGTCGTGGCTGACGATCGGACCGTACAGTTAGATCACTCAGATCGTGGCAGACGATCGGACCGTACAGTGAGATCACTCAAGTCGTGGCTGATGATAGGACCGTACAGTGTGATCACTCAGGTCATGGCTGACGATCGGACCGTACAATGTGATCACTCACGTAGTGGCTGATGATCGGACTATACAGCTTGATCACTCAGGTCGTGGCTGACGATCGGACCATACAATGAGATCACTCAGGTCGTGGATGACGATCGGACTGTACAGTGTGATCTCTCAGTTCGTGGCTGACGATCGGACCGTACAGTGTGATTACTCAGGTCGTGACTGACGATCGGACCGTACAGTGTGATCTCTCAGGTCGTGACTCACGATAGGACCGTATAGTGTGATCACTCAGGTCGTGGCTGATGATAGGACCGTACAGTGTGATCACTCAGGTTGTGGCTGAGGATCGGACCGTATAGTTTGATCTCTCAGGTCGTGGCTGACGATCGGACCATACAGTGAGATCACTCAGGTCGTGGCTGACGATCGGACCGTACAGTGAGATCACTCAGATCGTGGCAGACGATCGGACCGTACAGTGAGATCACTCAAGTCGTGGCTGATGATCGGACAGTACAGTGTGATTGCTCAGGTCATGGCTGACGATCGGACCGTACAGTGAGATCACTCAAGTCGTGGCTGATGATCGGACTATACAGCTTGATCACTCAGGTCGTGGCTGACGATCGGACCATACAATGAGATCACTCAGGTCGTGGATGACGATCGGACTGTACAGTGTGATCTCTCAGTTCGTGGCTGACGATCGGACCGTACAGTGTGATTACTCAGGTCGCTACTGACGATCGGACCGTACAGTGTGATCTCTCAGGTCGTGACTCACGATCAGACCGTATAGTTTGATCTCTCAGGTCGTGGCTGACGATCGGACCATACAGTGAGATCACTCAGGTTGTGACTGACGATCGGACCGTACGGTGTGATTGCTCAGGTCGTGGCTGATGATAGGACCGTACAGTGTGATCACTCAGGTCGTGGCTGACGTTCGGAACGTACGGTGTGATCACTCACGTAGTTGCTGACGATCAGACTGTACAGTGTGATCACTCAGGTCGTGGCTGACGATCGGACCGTACAATGTGATCACTCACGTAGTGGCTGATGATCGGACTATACAGCTTGATCATTCAGGTCGTGGCTGACGATCGGACCATACAATGTGAATACTCAGGTCGTGACTGACGATCGGACCGTACAGTGTGATCTCTCAGGTCGTGACTCACGATCGGACCGTATAGTGTGATCACTCAGGTCGTGGCTGATGATAGGACCGTACAGTGTGATCACTCAGGTCGTGGCTGACGATCAGACCGTACAGTGTGATCACTCAGGTTGTGGCTGAGGATCGGACCGTATAGTTTGATCTCTCAGGTCTTGGCTGACGATCGGACTGTACAGTCTGATCTCTCAGTTCGTGGCTGACGATCGGACCGTACAGTGTGATTACTCAGGTCGTGACTGACGATCGGACCATACAGTGTGATCTCTCAGGTCGTGACTCACGATCGGACCGTATAGTGTGATCACTCAGGTCGTGGCTGATGATAGGACCGTACAGTGTGATCACTCAGGTCGTGGCTGACGATCGGACCGTACAGTGAGATCACTCAGATCGTGGCAGACGATCGGACCGTACAGTGAGATCACTCAAGTCGTGGCTGATGATCGGACAGTACAGTGTGATTGCTCAGGTCATGGCTGACGATCGGACCGTACAATGTGATCACTCACGTAGTGGCTGATGATCGGACTATACAGCTTGATCACTCAGGTCGTGGCTGACGATCGGACCATACATTGAGATCACTCAGGTCGTGGATGAAGATCAGACCGTACAGTGAGACCACTCAGGTCGTGGCTGACGATCGGACCGTACAGTGTGATTGCTCAGGTCGTGGCTGATGATAGGACCGTACAGTGTGATCACTCAGGTCGTGGCTGACGATCAGACCGTACAGTGGGATCACTCAGGTTGTGGCTGAGGATCGGACCGTATAGTTTGATCTCTCAGGTCGTGGCTGACGATCGGACCATACAGTGAGATCACTCAGGTCGTGGCTGACGATCGGACCGTACAGTGTGATCACTCAGATCGTGGCAGACGATCGGACCGTACAGTGAGATCACTCAAGTCGTGGCTGATGATAGGACCGTACAGTGTGATCACTCAGGTCGTGGCTGACGATCGGACCGTACAATGTGATCACTCACGTAGTGGCTGATGATCGGACTATACAGCTTGATCACTCAGGTCGTGGCTGACGATCGGACCATACAATGAGATCACTCAGGTCGTGGATGACGATCGGACTGTACAGTGTGATCTCTCAGTTCGTGGCTGACGATCGGACCGTACAGTGTGATTACTCAGGTCGTGACTGACGATCGGACCGTACAGTGTGATCTCTCAGGTCGTGACTCACGATCGGACCGTATAGTGTGATCACTCAGGTCGTGGCTGATGATAGGACCGTACAGTGTGATCACTCAGGTCGTGGCTGACGATCAGACCGTACAGTGTGATCACTCAGGTTGTGGCTGAGGATCGGACCGTATAGTTTGATCTCTCAGGTCGTGGCTGACGATCGGACTGTACAGTCTGATCTCTCAGTTCGTGGCTGACGATCGGACCGTACAGTGTGATTACTCAGGTCGTGACTGACGATCGGACCGTACAGTGTGATCTCTCAGGTCGTGACTCACGATCGGACCGTATAGTGTGATCACTCAGGTCGTGGCTGATGATAGGACCGTACAGTGTGATCACTCAGGTCGTGGCTGACGATCAGACCGTACAGTGTGATCACTCAGGTTGTGGCTGAGGATCGGACCGTATAGTTTGATCTCTCAGGTCGTGGCTGACGATCGGACCATACAGTGAGATCACTCAGGTCGTGGCTGACGATCGGACCGTACAATGTGATCACTCACGTAGTGGCTGATGATCGGACTATACAGCTTGATCACTCAGGTCGTGGCTGACGATCGGACTGTACAGTGTGATCTCTCAGTTCGTGGCTGACGATCGGACCGTACAGTGTGATCTCTCAGGTCGTGACTGACGATCGGACCGTACAGTGTGATCTCTCAGGTCGTGACTCACGATCGGACCGTATAGTGTGATCACTCAGGTCGTGTCTGATGATAGGACCGTACAGTGTGATCACTCAGGTTGTGGCTGACGATCGGACCGTACAGTGTGATTACTCAGGTCGTGACTGACGATCGGACCGTACAGTGTGATCTCTCAGGTCGTGACTCACGATCGGACCGTATAGTGTGATCACTCAGGTCGTGGCTGATGATAGGAACGTACAGTGTGATCACTCAGGTTGTGGCTGACGATCAGACTGTACAGTGTGATCACTCAGGTTGTGGCTGAGGATCGGACCGTATAGTTTGATCTCTCATGTCGTGGCTGACGATCGGACCATACAGTGAGATCACTCAGGTCGTGGCTGACGATCGGACCGTACAGTTAGATCACTCAGATCGTGGCAGACGATCGGACCGTACAGTGAGATCACTCAAGTCGTGGCTGATGATAGGACCGTACAGTGTGATCACTCAGGTCATGGCTGACGATCGGACCGTACAATGTGATCACTCACGTAGTGGCTGATGATCGGACTATACAGCTTGATCACTCAGGTCATGGCTGACGATCGGACCATACAATGAGATCACTCAGGTCGTGGATGACGATCGGACTGTACAGTGTGATCTCTCAGTTCGTGGCTGACGATCGGACCGTACAGTGTGATTACTCAGGTCGTGACTGACGATCGGACCGTACAGTGTGATCTCTCAGGTCGTGACTCACGATAGGACCGTATAGTGTGATCACTCAGGTCGTGGCTGATGATAGGACCGTACAGTGTGATCACTCAGGTTGTGGCTGAGGATCGGACCGTATAGTTTGATCTCTCAGGTCGTGGCTGACGATCGGACCATACAGTGAGATCACTCAGGTCGTGGCTGACGATCGGACCGTACAGTGAGATCACTCAGATCGTGGCAGACGATCGGACCGTACAGTGAGATCACTCAAGTCGTGGCTGATGATCGGACAGTACAGTGTGATTGCTCAGGTCATGGCTGACGATCGGACCGTACAGTGAGATCACTCAAGTCGTGGCTGATGATCGGACTATACAGCTTGATCACTCAGGTCGTGGCTGACGATCGGACCATACAATGAGATCACTCAGGTCGTGGATGACGATCGGACTGTACAGTGTGATCTCTCAGTTCGTGGCTGACGATCGGACCGTACAGTGTGATTACTCAGGTCGCTACTGACGATCGGACCGTACAGTGTGATCTCTCAGGTCGTGACTCACGATCAGACCGTATAGTTTGATCTCTCAGGTCGTGGCTGACGATCGGACCATACAGTGAGATCACTCAGGTTGTGACTGACGATCGGACCGTACGGTGTGATTGCTCAGGTCGTGGCTGATGATAGGACCGTACAGTGTGATCACTCAGGTCGTGGCTGACGTTCGGAACGTACGGTGTGATCACTCACGTAGTTGCTGACGATCAGACTGTACAGTGTGATCACTCAGGTCGTGGCTGACGATCGGACCGTACAATGTGATCACTCACGTAGTGGCTGATGATCGGACTATACAGCTTGATCATTCAGGTCGTGGCTGACGATCGGACCATACAATGTGAATACTCAGGTCGTGACTGACGATCGGACCGTACAGTGTGATCTCTCAGGTCGTGACTCACGATCGGACCGTATAGTGTGATCACTCAGGTCGTGGCTGATGATAGGACCGTACAGTGTGATCACTCAGGTCGTGGCTGACGATCAGAACGTACAGTGTGATCACTCAGGTTGTGGCTGAGGATCGGACCGTATAGTTTGATCTCTCAGGTCTTGGCTGACGATCGGACTGTACAGTCTGATCTCTCAGTTCGTGGCTGACGATCGGACCGTACAGTGTGATTACTCAGGTCGTGACTGACGATCGGACCGTACAGTGTGATCTCTCAGGTCGTGACTCACGATCGGACCGTATAGTGTGATCACTCAGGTCGTGGCTGATGATAGGACCGTACAGTGTGATCACTCAGGTCGTGGCTGACGATCGGACCGTACAGTGAGATCACTCAGATCGTGGCAGACGATCGGACCGTACAGTGAGATCACTCAAGTCGTGGCTGATGATCGGACAGTACAGTGTGATTGCTCAGGTCATGGCTGACGATCGGACCGTACAATGTGATCACTCACGTAGTGGCTGATGATCGGACTATACAGCTTGATCACTCAGGTCGTGGCTGACGATCGGACCATACATTGAGATCACTCAGGTCGTGGATGAAGATCAGACCGTACAGTGACACCACTCAGGTCGTGGCTGACGATCGGACCGTACAGTGTGATTGCTCAGGTCGTGGCTGATGATAGGACCGTACAGTGTGATCACTCAGGTCGTGGCTGACGATCAGACCGTACAGTGGGATCACTCAGGTTGTGGCTGAGGATCGGACCGTATAGTTTGATCTCTCAGGTCGTGGCTGACGATCGGACCATACAGTGAGATCACTCAGGTCGTGGCTGACGATCGGACCGTACAGTGTGATCACTCAGATCGTGGCAGACGATCGGACCGTACAGTGAGATCACTCAAGTCGTGGCTGATGATAGGACCGTACAGTGTGATCACTCAGGTCGTGGCTGACGATCGGACCGTACAATGTGATCACTCACGTAGTGGCTGATGATCGGACTATACAGCTTGATCACTCAGGTCGTGGCTGACGATCGGACCATACAATGAGATCACTCAGGTCGTGGATGACGATCGGACTGTACAGTGTGATCTCTCAGTTCGTGGCTGACGATCGGACCGTACAGTGTGATTACTCAGGTCGTGACTGACGATCGGACCGTACAGTGTGATCTCTCAGGTCGTGACTCACGATCGGACCGTATAGTGTGATCACTCAGGTCGTGTCTGATGATAGGACCGTACAGTGTGATCACTCAGGTTGTGGCTGACGATCGGACCGTACAGTGTGATTACTCAGGTCGTGACTGACGATCGGACCGTACAGTGTGATCTCTCAGGTCGTGACTCACGATCGGACCGTATAGTGTGATCACTCAGGTCGTGGCTGATGATAGGACCGTACAGTGTGATCACTCAGGTTGTGGCTGACGATCAGACTGTACAGTGTGATCACTCAGGTTGTGGCTGAGGATCGGACCGTATAGTTTGATCTCTCATGTCGTGGCTGACGATCGGACCATACAGTGAGATCACTCAGGTCGTGGCTGACGATCGGACCGTACAGTGAGATCACTCAGATCGTGGCAGACGATCGGACCGTACAGTGAGATCACTCAAGTCGTGGCTGATGATAGGACCGTACAGTGTGATCACTCAGGTCGTGGCTGACGATCGGACCGTACAATGTGATCACTCACGTAGTGGCTGATGATCGGACTATACAGCTTGATCACTCAGGTCGTGGCTGACGATCGGACCATACAATGAGATCACTCAGGTCGTGGATGACGATCGGACTGTACAGTGTGATCTCTCAGTTCGTGGCTGACGATCGGACCGTACAGTGTGATTACTCAGGTCGTGACTGACGATCGGACCGTACAGTGTGATCTCTCAGGTCGTGACTCACGATCGGACCGTATAGTGTGATCACTCAGGTCGTGGCTGATGATAGGACCGTACAGTGTGATCACTCAGGTTGTGGCTGAGGATCGGACCGTATAGTTTGATCTCTCAGGTCGTGGCTGACGATCGGACCATACAGTGAGATCACTCAGGTCGTGGCTGACGATCGGACCGTACAATGTGATCACTCACGTAGTGGCTGATGATCGGACTATACAGCTTGATCACTCAGGTCGTGGCTGACGATCGGACTGTACAGTGTGATCTCTCAGTTCGTGGCTGACGATCGGACCGTACAGTGTGATCTCTCAGGTCGTGACTGACGATCGGACCGTACAGTGTGATCTCTCAGGTCGTGACTCACGATCGGACCGTATAGTGTGATCACTCAGGTCGTGTCTGATGATAGGACCGTACAGTGTGATCACTCAGGTTGTGGCTGACGATCGGACCGTACAGTGTGATTACTCAGGTCGTGACTGACGATCGGACCGTACAGTGTGATCTCTCAGGTCGTGACTCACGATCGGACCGTATAGTGTGATCACTCAGGTCGTGGCTGATGATAGGACCGTACAGTGTGATCACTCAGGTTGTGGCTGACGATCAGACTGTACAGTGTGATCACTAAGGTTGTGGCTGAGGATCGGACCGTATAGTTTGATCTCTCATGTCGTGGCTGACGATCGGACCATACAGTGAGATCACTCAGGTCGTGGCTGACGATCGGACCGTACAGTGAGATCACTCAGATCGTGGCAGACGATCGGACCGTACAGTGAGATCACTCAAGTCGTGGCTGATGATAGGACCGTACAGTGTGATCACTCAGGTCATGGCTGACGATCGGACCGTACAATGTGAATACTCAGGTCGTGACTGACGATCGGACCGTACAGTGTGATCTCTCAGGTCGTGACTCACGATCGGACCGTATAGTGTGATCACTCAGGTCGTGGCTGATGATAGGACCGTACAGTGTGATCACTCAGGTCGTGGCTGACGATCAGACCGTACAGTGTGATCACTCAGGTTGTGGCTGAGGATCGGACCGTATAGTTTGATCTCTCAGGTCTTGGCTGACGATCGGACTGTACAGTCTGATCTCTCAGTTCGTGGCTGACGATCGGACCGTACAGTGTGATTACTCAGGTCGTGACTGACGATCGGACCGTACAGTGTGATCTCTCAGGTCGTGACTCACGATCGGACCGTATAGTGTGATCACTCAGGTCGTGGCTGATGATAGGACCGTACAGTGTGATCACTCAGGTCGTGGCTGACGATCGGACCGTACAGTGAGATCACTCAGATCGTGGCAGACGATCGGACCGTACAGTGAGATCACTCAAGTCGTGGCTGATGATCGGACAGTACAGTGTGATTGCTCAGGTCATGGCTGACGATCGGACCGTACAATGTGATCACTCACGTAGTGGCTGATGATCGGACTATACAGCTTGATCACTCAGGTCGTGGCTGACGATCGGACCATACATTGAGATCACTCAGGTCGTGGATGAAGATCAGACCGTACAGTGACACCACTCAGGTCGTGGCTGACGATCGGACCGTACAGTGTGATTGCTCAGGTCGTGGCTGATGATAGGACCGTACAGTGTGATCACTCAGGTCGTGGCTGACGATCAGACCGTACAGTGGGATCACTCAGGTTGTGGCTGAGGATCGGACCGTATAGTTTGATCTCTCAGGTCGTGGCTGACGATCGGACCATACAGTGAGATCACTCAGGTCGTGGCTGACGATCGGACCGTACAGTGTGATCACTCAGATCGTGGCAGACGATCGGACCGTACAGTGAGATCACTCAAGTCGTGGCTGATGATAGGACCGTACAGTGTGATCACTCAGGTCGTGGCTGACGATCGGACCGTACAATGTGATCACTCACGTAGTGGCTGATGATCGGACTATACAGCTTGATCACTCAGGTCGTGGCTGACGATCGGACCATACAATGAGATCACTCAGGTCGTGGATGACGATCGGACCGTATAGTGTGATCACTCAGGTCGTGGCTGATGATAGGACCGTACAGTGTGATCACTCAGGTCGTGGCTGACGATCAGACCGTACAGTGTGATCACTCAGGTTGTGGCTGAGGATCGGACCGTATAGTTTGATCTCTCAGGTCGTGGCTGACGATCGGACTGTACAGTCTGATCTCTCAGTTCGTGGCTGACGATCGGACCGTACAGTGTGATTACTCAGGTCGTGACTGACGATCGGACCGTACAGTGTGATCTCTCAGGTCGTGACTCACGATCGGACCGTATAGTGTGATCACTCAGGTCGTGGCTGACGATCGGACCGTACAATGTGATCACTCACGTAGTGGCTGATGATCGGACTATACAGCTTGATCACTCAGGTCGTGGCTGACGATCGGACCATACAATGAGATCACTCAGGTCGTGGATGACGATCGGACTGTACAGTGTGATCTCTCAGTTCGTGGCTGACGATCGGACCGTACAGTGTGATTACTCAGGTCGTGACTGACGATCGGACCGTACAGTGTGATCTCTCAGGTCGTGACTCACGATCGGACCGTATAGTGTGATCACTCAGGTCGTGGCTGATGATAGGACCGTACAGTGTGATCACTCAGGTCGTGGCTGACGATCAGACCGTACAGTGTGATCACTCAGGTTGTGGCTGAGGATCGGACCGTATAGTTTGATCTCTCAGGTCGTGGCTGACGATCGGACTGTACAGTCTGATCTCTCAGTTCGTGGCTGACGATCGGACCGTACAGTGTGATTACTCAGGTCGTGACTGACGATCGGACCGTACAGTGTGATCTCTCAGGTCGTGACTCACGATCGGACCGTATAGTGTGATCACTCAGGTCGTGGCTGATGATAGGACCGTACAGTGTGATCACTCAGGTCGTGGCTGACGATCAGACCGTACAGTGTGATCACTCAGGTTGTGGCTGAGGATCGGACAGTATAGTTTGATCTCTCAGGTCGTGGCTGACGATCGGACCATACAGTGTGAACACTCAGGTCATGGCTGACGATCGGACCGTACAATGTGATCACTCACATAGTGGCTGACGATCGGACTATACAGCTTGATCACTCAGGTCGTGGCTGACGATCGGACTGTACAGTGTGATCTCTCAGTTCGTGGCTGACGATCGGACCGTACAGTGTGATCTCTCAGGTCCTGACTGACGATCGGACCGTACAGTGTGATCTCTCAGGTCGTGACTCACGATCGGACCGTATAGTGTGATCACTCAGGTCGTGTCTGATGATAGGACCGTACAGTGTGATCACTCAGGTTGTGGCTGACGATCGGACCGTACAGTGTGATTACTCAGGTCGTGACTGACGATCGGACCGTACAGTGTGATCTCTCAGGTCGTGACTCACGATCGGACCGTATAGTGTGATCACTCAGGTCGTGGCTGACGATCGGACCGTACAATGTGATCACTCACGTAGTGGCTGATGATCGGACTATACAGCTTGATCACTCAGGTCGTGGCTGACGATCGGACCATACAATGAGATCACTCAGGTCGTGGATGACGATCGGACTGTACAGTGTGATCTCTCAGTTCGTGGCTGACGATCGGACCGTACAGTGTGATTACTCAGGTCGTGACTGACGATCGGACCGTACAGTGTGATCTCTCAGGTCGTGACTCACGATCGGACCGTATAGTGTGATCACTCAGGTCGTGGCTGATGATAGGACCGTACAGTGTGATCACTCAGGTTGTGGCTGAGGATCGGACCGTATAGTTTGATCTCTCAGGTCGTGGCTGACGATCGGACCATACAGTGAGATCACTCAGGTCGTGGCTGACGATCGGACCGTACAATGTGATCACTCACGTAGTGGCTGATGATCGGACTATACAGCTTGATCACTCAGGTCGTGGCTGACGATCGGACTGTACAGTGTGATCTCTCAGTTCGTGGCTGACGATCGGACCGTACAGTGTGATCTCTCAGGTCGTGACTCACGATCGGACCGTATAGTGTGATCACTCAGGTCGTGTCTGATGATAGGACCGTACAGTGTGATCACTCAGGTTGTGGCTGACGATCGGACCGTACAGTGTGATTACTCAGGTCGTGACTGACGATCGGACCGTACAGTGTGATCTCTCAGGTCGTGACTCACGATCGGACCGTATAGTGTGATCACTCAGGTCGTGGCTGATGATAGGACCGTACAGTGTGATCACTCAGGTTGTGGCTGACGATCAGACTGTACAGTGTGATCACTAAGGTTGTGGCTGAGGATCGGACCGTATAGTTTGATCTCTCATGTCGTGGCTGACGATCGGACCATACAGTGAGATCACTCAGGTCGTGGCTGACGATCGGACCGTACAGTGAGATCACTCAGATCGTGGCAGACGATCGGACCGTACAGTGAGATCACTCAAGTCGTGGCTGATGATAGGACCGTACAGTGTGATCACTCAGGTCATGGCTGACGATCGGACCGTACAATGTGAATACTCAGGTCGTGACTGACGATCGGACCGTACAGTGTGATCTCTCAGGTCGTGACTCACGATCGGACCGTATAGTGTGATCACTCAGGTCGTGGCTGATGATAGGACCGTACAGTGTGATCACTCAGGTCGTGGCTGACGATCAGACCGTACAGTGTGATCACTCAGGTTGTGGCTGAGGATCGGACCGTATAGTTTGATCTCTCAGGTCTTGGCTGACGATCGGACTGTACAGTCTGATCTCTCAGTTCGTGGCTGACGATCGGACCGTACAGTGTGATTACTCAGGTCGTGACTGACGATCGGACCGTACAGTGTGATCTCTCAGGTCGTGACTCACGATCGGACCGTATAGTGTGATCACTCAGGTCGTGGCTGATGATAGGACCGTACAGTGTGATCACTCAGGTCGTGGCTGACGATCGGACCGTACAGTGAGATCACTCAGATCGTGGCAGACGATCGGACCGTACAGTGAGATCACTCAAGTCGTGGCTGATGATCGGACAGTACAGTGTGATTGCTCAGGTCATGGCTGACGATCGGACCGTACAATGTGATCACTCACATAGTGGCTGATGATCGGACTATACAGCTTGATCACTCAGGTCGTGGCTGACGATCGGACTGTACAGTGTGATCTCTCAGTTCGTGGCTGACGATCGGACCGTACAGTGTGATCTCTCAGGTCCTGACTGACGATCGGACCGTACAGTGTGATCTCTCAGGTCGTGACTCACGATCGGACCGTTTAGTGTGATCACTCAGGTCGTGTCTGATGATAGGACCGTACAGTGTGATCACTCAGGTTGTGGCTGACGATCGGACCGTACAGTGTGATTACTCAGGTCGTGACTGACGATCGGACCGTACAGTGTGATCTCTCAGGTCGTGACTCACGATCGGACCGTATAGTGTGATCACTCAGGTCGTGGCTGATGATAGGACCGTACAGTGTGATCACTCAGGTTGTGGCTGACGATCAGACTGTACAGTGTGATCACTCAGGTCGTGGCTGACGATCGGACCGTACAGTGAGATCACTCAGATCGTGGCAGACGATCGGACCGTACAGTGAGATCACTCAAGTCGTGGCTGATGATAGGACCGTACAGTGTGATCACTCAGGTCATGGCTGACGATCGGACCGTACAATGTGATCACTCACGTAGTGGCTGATGATCGGACTATACAGCTTGATCACTCAGGTCGTGGCTGACGATCGGACCATACAATGAGATCACTCAGGTCGTGGATGACGATCGGACTGTACAGTGTGATCACTCACGTAGTGGCTGATGATCGGACTATACAGCTTGATCACTCAGGTCGTGGCTGACGATCGGACCATACAATGAGATCACTCAGGTCGTGGATGACGATCGGACTGTACAGTGTGATCTCTCAGTTCGTGGCTGACGATCGGACCGTACAGTGTGATTACTCAGGTCGTGACTGACGATCGGACCGTACAGTGTGATCTCTCAGGTCGTGACTCACGATCGGACCGTATAGTGTGATCACTCAGGTCGTGGCTGATGATAGGACCGTACAGTGTGATCACTCAGGTTGTGGCTGAGGATCGGACCGTATAGTTTGATATCTCAGGTCGTGGCTGACGATCGGACCATACAGTGAGATCACTCAGGTCGTGGCTGACGATCGGACCGTACAATGTGATCACTCACGTAGTGGCTGATGATCGGACTATACAGCTTGATCACTCAGGTCGTGGCTGACGATCGGACTGTACAGTGTGATCTCTCAGTTCGTGGCTGACGATCGGACCGTACAGTGTGATCTCTCAGGTCGTGACTGACGATCGGACCGTACAGTGTGATCTCTCAGGTCGTGACTCACGATCGGACCGTATAGTGTGATCACTCAGGTCGTGTCTGATGATAGGACCGTACAGTGTGATCACTCAGGTTGTGGCTGACGATCGGACCGTACAGTGTGATTACTCAGGTCGTGACTGACGATCGGACCGTACAGTGTGATCTCTCAGGTCGTGACTCACGATCGGACCGTATAGTGTGATCACTCAGGTCGTGGCTGATGATAGGACCGTACAGTGTGATCACTCAGGTTGTGGCTGACGATCAGACTGTACAGTGTGATCACTAAGGTTGTGGCTGAGGATCGGACCGTATAGTTTGATCTCTCATGTCGTGGCTGACGATCGGACCATACAGTGAGATCACTCAGGTCGTGGCTGACGATCGGACCGTACAGTGAGATCACTCAGATCGTGGCAGACGATCGGACCGTACAGTGAGATCACTCAAGTCGTGGCTGATGATAGGACCGTACAGTGTGATCACTCAGGTCATGGCTGACGATCGGACCGTACAATGTGATCACTCACGTAGTGGCTGATGATCGGACTGTACAGTGTGATCTCTCAGTTCGTGGCTGACGATCGGACCGTACAGTGTGATTACTCAGGTCGTGACTGACGATCGGACCGTACAGTGTGATCTCTCAGGTCGTGACTCACGATCGGACCGTATAGTGTGATCACTCAGGTCGTGGCTGATGATAGGACCGTACAGTGTGATCACTCAGGTTGTGGCTGAGGATCGGACCGTATAGTTTGATCTCTCAGGTCGTGGCTGACGATCGGACCATACAGTGAGATCACTCAGGTCGTGGCTGACGATCGGACCGTACAGTGAGATCACTCAGATCGTGGCAGACGATCGGACCGTACAGTGAGATCACTCAAGTCGTGGCTGATGATCGGACAGTACAGTGTGATTGCTCAGGTCATGGCTGACGATCGGACCGTACAGTGAGATCACTCAAGTCGTGGCTGATGATCGGACTATACAGCTTGATCACTCAGGTTGTGGCTGACGATCGGACCATACAATGAGATCACTCAGGTCGTGGATGACGATCGGACTGTACAGTGTGATCTCTCAGTTCGTGGCTGACGATCGGACCGTACAGTGTGATTACTCAGGTCGCTACTGACGATCGGACCGTACAGTGTGATCTCTCAGGTCGTGACTCACGATCAGACCGTATAGTTTGATCTCTCAGGTCGTGGCTGACGATCGGACCATACAGTGAGATCACTCAGGTTGTGACTGACGATCGGACCGTACGGTGTGATTGCTCAGGTCGTGGCTGATGATAGGACCGTACAGTGAGATCACTCAAGTCGTGGCTGATGATCGGACAGTACAGTGTGATTGCTCAGGTCATGGCAGACGATCGGACCGTACAATGTGATCACTCACGTAGTGGCTGATGATCGGACTATACAGCTTGATCACTCAGGTCGTGGCTGACGATCGGACCATACATTGAGATCACTCAGGTCGTGGATGAAGATCAGACCGTACAGTGAGACCACTCAGGTCGTGGCTGACGATCGGACCGTACAGTGTGATTGCTCAGGTCGTGGCTGATGATAGGACCGTACAGTGTGATCACTCAGGTCGTGGCTGACGATCAGACCGTACAGTGTGATCACTCAGGTTGTGGCTGAGGATCGGACCGTATAGTTTGATCTCTCAGGTCGTGGCTGATGATAGGACCGTACAGTGTGATCACTCAGGTTGTGGCTGAGGATCGGACCGTATAGTTTGATCTCTCAGGTCATGGCTGACGATCGGACCGTACAATGTGATCACTCACATAGTGGCTGATGATCGGACTATACAGCTTGATCACTCAGGTCGTGGCTGACGATCGGACTGTACAGTGTGATCTCTCAGTTCGTGGCTGACGATCGGACCGTATAGTGTGATCTCTCAGGTCCTGACTGACGATCGGACCGTACAGTGTGATCTCTCAGGTCGTGACTCACGATCGGACCGTATAGTGTGATCACTCAGGTCGTGTCTGATGATAGGACCGTACAGTGTGATCACTCAGGTTGTGGCTGACGATCGGACCGTACAGTGTGATTACTCAGGTCGTGACTGACGATCGGACCGTACAGTGTGATCTCTCAGGTCGTGACTCACGATCGGACCGTATAGTGTGATCACTCAGGTCGTGGCTGATGATAGGACCGTACAGTGTGATCACTCAGGTTGTGGCTGACGATCAGACTGTACAGTGTAATCACTCAGGTTGTGGCTGAGGATCGGACCTTATAGTTTGATCTCTCATGTCGTGGCTGACGATCGGACCATACAGTGAGATCACTCAGGTCGTGGCTGACGATCGGACCGTACAGTGAGATCACTCAGATCGTGGCAGACGATCGGACCGTACAGTGAGATCACTCAAGTCGTGGCTGATGATAGGACCGTACAGTGTGATCACTCAGGTCATGGCTGACGATCGGACCGTACAATGTGATCACTCACGTAGTGGCTGATGATCGGACTATACAGCTTGATCACTCAGGTCGTGGCTGACGATCGGACCATACAATGAGATCACTCAGGTCGTGGATGACGATCGGACTGTACAGTGTGATCACTCACGTAGTGGCTGATGATCGGACTATACAGCTTGATCACTCAGGTCGTGGCTGACGATCGGACCATACAATGAGATCACTCAGGTCGTGGATGACGATCGGACTGTACAGTGTGATCTCTCAGTTCGTGGCTGACGATCGGACCGTACAGTGTGATTACTCAGGTCGTGACTGACGATCGGACCGTACAGTGTGATCTCTCAGGTCGTGACTCACGATCGGACCGTATAGTGTGATCACTCAGGTCGTGGCTGATGATAGGACCGTACAGTGTGATCACTCAGGTTGTGGCTGAGGATCGGACCGTATAGTTTGATATCTCAGGTCGTGGCTGACGATCGGACCATACAGTGAGATCACTCAGGTCGTGGCTGACGATCGGACCGTACAATGTGATCACTCACGTAGTGGCTGATGATCGGACTATACAGCTTGATCACTCAGGTCGTGGCTGACGATCGGACTGTACAGTGTGATCTCTCAGTTCGTGGCTGACGATCGGACCGTACAGTGTGATCTCTCAGGTCGTGACTGACGATCGGACCGTACAGTGTGATCTCTCAGGTCGTGACTCACGATCGGACCGTATAGTGTGATCACTCAGGTCGTGTCTGATGATAGGACCGTACAGTGTGATCACTCAGGTTGTGGCTGACGATCGGACCGTACAGTGTGATTACTCAGGTCGTGACTGACGATCGGACCGTACAGTGTGATCTCTCAGGTCGTGACTCACGATCGGACCGTATAGTGTGATCACTCAGGTCGTGGCTGATGATAGGACCGTACAGTGTGATCACTCAGGTTGTGGCTGACGATCAGACTGTACAGTGTGATCACTAAGGTTGTGGCTGAGGATCGGACCGTATAGTTTGATCTCTCATGTCGTGGCTGACGATCGGACCATACAGTGAGATCACTCAGGTCGTGGCTGACGATCGGACCGTACAGTGAGATCACTCAGATCGTGGCAGACGATCGGACCGTACAGTGAGATCACTCAAGTCGTGGCTGATGATAGGACCGTACAGTGTGATCACTCAGGTCATGGCTGACGATCGGACCGTACAATGTGATCACTCACGTAGTGGCTGATGATCGGACTGTACAGTGTGATCTCTCAGTTCGTGGCTGACGATCGGACCGTACAGTGTGATTACTCAGGTCGTGACTGACGATCGGACCGTACAGTGTGATCTCTCAGGTCGTGACTCACGATCGGACCGTATAGTGTGATCACTCAGGTCGTGGCTGATGATAGGACCGTACAGTGTGATCACTCAGGTTGTGGCTGAGGATCGGACCGTATAGTTTGATCTCTCAGGTCGTGGCTGACGATCGGACCATACAGTGAGATCACTCAGGTCGTGGCTGACGATCGGACCGTACAGTGAGATCACTCAGATCGTGGCAGACGATCGGACCGTACAGTGAGATCACTCAAGTCGTGGCTGATGATCGGACAGTACAGTGTGATTGCTCAGGTCATGGCTGACGATCGGACCGTACAGTGAGATCACTCAAGTCGTGGCTGATGATCGGACTATACAGCTTGATCACTCAGGTTGTGGCTGACGATCGGACCATACAATGAGATCACTCAGGTCGTGGATGACGATCGGACTGTACAGTGTGATCTCTCAGTTCGTGGCTGACGATCGGACCGTACAGTGTGATTACTCAGGTCGCTACTGACGATCGGACCGTACAGTGTGATCTCTCAGGTCGTGACTCACGATCAGACCGTATAGTTTGATCTCTCAGGTCGTGGCTGACGATCGGACCATACAGTGAGATCACTCAGGTTGTGACTGACGATCGGACCGTACGGTGTGATTGCTCAGGTCGTGGCTGATGATAGGACCGTACAGTGAGATCACTCAAGTCGTGGCTGATGATCGGACAGTACAGTGTGATTGCTCAGGTCATGGCAGACGATCGGACCGTACAATGTGATCACTCACGTAGTGGCTGATGATCGGACTATACAGCTTGATCACTCAGGTCGTGGCTGACGATCGGACCATACATTGAGATCACTCAGGTCGTGGATGAAGATCAGACCGTACAGTGAGACCACTCAGGTCGTGGCTGACGATCGGACCGTACAGTGTGATTGCTCAGGTCGTGGCTGATGATAGGACCGTACAGTGTGATCACTCAGGTCGTGGCTGACGATCAGACCGTACAGTGTGATCACTCAGGTTGTGGCTGAGGATCGGACCGTATAGTTTGATCTCTCAGGTCGTGGCTGATGATAGGACCGTACAGTGTGATCACTCAGGTTGTGGCTGAGGATCGGACCGTATAGTTTGATCTCTCAGGTCATGGCTGACGATCGGACCGTACAATGTGATCACTCACATAGTGGCTGATGATCGGACTATACAGCTTGATCACTCAGGTCGTGGCTGACGATCGGACTGTACAGTGTGATCTCTCAGTTCGTGGCTGACGATCGGACCGTATAGTGTGATCTCTCAGGTCCTGACTGACGATCGGACCGTACAGTGTGATCTCTCAGGTCGTGACTCACGATCGGACCGTATAGTGTGATCACTCAGGTCGTGTCTGATGATAGGACCGTACAGTGTGATCACTCAGGTTGTGGCTGACGATCGGACCGTACAGTGTGATTACTCAGGTCGTGACTGACGATCGGACCGTACAGTGTGATCTCTCAGGTCGTGACTCACGATCGGACCGTATAGTGTGATCACTCAGGTCGTGGCTGATGATAGGACCGTACAGTGTGATCACTCAGGTTGTGGCTGACGATCAGACTGTACAGTGTAATCACTCAGGTTGTGGCTGAGGATCGGACCTTATAGTTTGATCTCTCATGTCGTGGCTGACGATCGGACCATACAGTGAGATCACTCAGGTCGTGGCTGACGATCGGACCGTACAGTGAGATCACTCAGATCGTGGCAGACGATCGGACCGTACAGTGAGATCACTCAAGTCGTGGCTGATGATAGGACCGTACAGTGTGATCACTCAGGTCATGGCTGACGATCGGACCGTACAATGTGATCACTCACGTAGTGGCTGATGATCGGACTATACAGCTTGATCACTCAGGTCGTGGCTGACGATCGGACCATACAATGAGATCACTCAGGTCGTGGATGACGATCGGACTGTACAGTGTGATCACTCACGTAGTGGCTGATGATCGGACTATACAGCTTGATCACTCAGGTCGTGGCTGACGATCGGACCATACAATGAGATCACTCAGGTCGTGGATGACGATCGGACTGTACAGTGTGATCTCTCAGTTCGTGGCTGACGATCGGACCGTACAGTGTGATTACTCAGGTCGTGACTGACGATCGGACCGTACAGTGTGATCTCTCAGGTCGTGACTCACGATCGGACCGTATAGTGTGATCACTCAGGTCGTGGCTGATGATAGGACCGTACAGTGTGATCACTCAGGTTGTGGCTGAGGATCGGACCGTATAGTTTGATATCTCAGGTCGTGGCTGACGATCGGACCATACAGTGAGATCACTCAGGTCGTGGCTGACGATCGGACCGTACAATGTGATCACTCACGTAGTGGCTGATGATCGGACTATACAGCTTGATCACTCAGGTCGTGGCTGACGATCGGACTGTACAGTGTGATCTCTCAGTTCGTGGCTGACGATCGGACCGTACAGTGTGATCTCTCAGGTCGTGACTGACGATCGGACCGTACAGTGTGATCTCTCAGGTCGTGACTCACGATCGGACCGTATAGTGTGATCACTCAGGTCGTGTCTGATGATAGGACCGTACAGTGTGATCACTCAGGTTGTGGCTGACGATCGGACCGTACAGTGTGATTACTCAGGTCGTGACTGACGATCGGACCGTACAGTGTGATCTCTCAGGTCGTGACTCACGATCGGACCGTATAGTGTGATCACTCAGGTCGTGGCTGATGATAGGACCGTACAGTGTGATCACTCAGGTTGTGGCTGACGATCAGACTGTACAGTGTGATCACTAAGGTTGTGGCTGAGGATCGGACCGTATAGTTTGATCTCTCATGTCGTGGCTGACGATCGGACCATACAGTGAGATCACTCAGGTCGTGGCTGACGATCGGACCGTACAGTGAGATCACTCAGATCGTGGCAGACGATCGGACCGTACAGTGAGATCACTCAAGTCGTGGCTGATGATAGGACCGTACAGTGTGATCACTCAGGTCATGGCTGACGATCGGACCGTACAATGTGATCACTCACGTAGTGGCTGATGATCGGACTATACAGCTTGATCACTCAGGTCGTGGCTGACGATCGGACCATACAATGAGATCACTCAGGTCGTGGATGACGATCGGACTGTACAGTGTGATCTCTCAGTTCGTGGCTGACGATCGGACCGTACAGTGTGATTACTCAGGTCGTGACTGACGATCGGACCGTACAGTGTGATCTCTCAGGTCGTGACTCACGATCGGACCGTATAGTGTGATCACTCAGGTCGTGGCTGATGATAGGACCGTACAGTGTGATCACTCAGGTTGTGGCTGAGGATCGGACCGTATAGTTTGATCTCTCAGGTCGTGGCTGACGATCGGACCATACAGTGAGATCACTCAGGTCGTGGCTGACGATCGGACCGTACAGTGAGATCACTCAGATCGTGGCAGACGATCGGACCGTACAGTGAGATCACTCAAGTCGTGGCTGATGATCGGACAGTACAGTGTGATTGCTCAGGTCATGGCTGACGATCGGACCGTACAGTGAGATCACTCAAGTCGTGGCTGATGATCGGACTATACAGCTTGATCACTCAGGTTGTGGCTGACGATCGGACCATACAATGAGATCACTCAGGTCGTGGATGACGATCGGACTGTACAGTGTGATCTCTCAGTTCGTGGCTGACGATCGGACCGTACAGTGTGATTACTCAGGTCGCTACTGACGATCGGACCGTACAGTGTGATCTCTCAGGTCGTGACTCACGATCAGACCGTATAGTTTGATCTCTCAGGTCGTGGCTGACGATCGGACCATACAGTGAGATCACTCAGGTTGTGACTGACGATCGGACCGTACGGTGTGATTGCTCAGGTCGTGGCTGATGATAGGACCGTACAGTGAGATCACTCAAGTCGTGGCTGATGATCGGACAGTACAGTGTGATTGCTCAGGTCATGGCAGACGATCGGACCGTACAATGTGATCACTCACGTAGTGGCTGATGATCGGACTATACAGCTTGATCACTCAGGTCGTGGCTGACGATCGGACCATACATTGAGATCACTCAGGTCGTGGATGAAGATCAGACCGTACAGTGAGACCACTCAGGTCGTGGCTGACGATCGGACCGTACAGTGTGATTGCTCAGGTCGTGGCTGATGATAGGACCGTACAGTGTGATCACTCAGGTCGTGGCTGACGATCAGACCGTACAGTGTGATCACTCAGGTTGTGGCTGAGGATCGGACCGTATAGTTTGATCTCTCAGGTCGTGGCTGACGATCGGACCATACAGTGAGATCACTCAGGTCGTGGCTGACGATCGGACCGTACAGTGAGATCACTCAGGTCGTGGCTGACGATCGGACCGTACAGTGTGATTGCTCAGGTCGTGGCTGATGATAGGACCGTACAGTGTGATCACTCAGGTCGTGGCTGACGATCGGAACGTACGGTGTGATCACTCACGTAGTGGCTGACGATCGGACTGTAGAGTGTGATCACTCAGGTCGTGGCTGACAATCGGACCGTACAGTTAGATCACTTAGGTCGTGGATGACGATCGGACTGTACAGTGTGATCACTCAGGTCGTGGCTGACGATCGGAACGTACGGTGTGATCACTCACGTAGTGGCTGACGATCGGACTGTACAGTGTGATCACTCAGGTCGTGGCTGACGATCGGACCGTACAGTTAGATCACTTAGGTCGTGGATGACGATCGGACTGTACAGTGTGATCACTCACGTAGTGGCTGATGATCGGACTATACAGCTTGATCACTCAGGTCGTGGCTGACGATCGGACCATACAATGAGATCACTCAGGTCGTGGATGACGATCGGACTGTACAGTGTGATCTCTCAGTTCGTGGCTGACGATCGGACCGTACAGTGAGATCACTCAGATCGTGGCAGACGATCGGACCGTACAGTGAGATCACTCAAGTCGTGGCTGATGATCGGACAGTACAGTGTGATTGCTCAGGTCATGGCAGACGATCGGACCGTACAATGTGATCACTCACGTAGTGGCTGATGATCGGACTATACAGCTTGATCACTCAGGTCGTGGCTGACGATCGGACCATACATTGAGATCACTCAGGTCGTGGATGAAGATCAGACCGTACAGTGAGACCACTCAGGTCGTGGCTGACGATCGGACCGTACAGTGTGATTGCTCAGGTCGTGGCTGATGATAGGACCGTACAGTGTGATCACTCAGGTCGTGGCTGACGATCAGACCATACAGTGTGATCACTCAGGTTGTGGCTGAGGATCGGACCGTATAGTTTGATCTCTCAGGTCGTGGCTGACGATCGGACCATACAGTGAGATCACTCAGGTCGTGGCTGACGATCGGACCGTACAGTGAGATCACTCAGGTCGTGGCTGACGATCGGACCGTACAGTGTGATTGCTCAGGTCGTGGCTGATGATAGGACCGTACAGTGTGATCACTCAGGTCGTGGCTGACGATCGGAACGTACGGTGTGATCACTCACGTAGTGTCTGACGATCGGACTGTAGAGTGTGATCACTCAGGTCGTGGCTGACGATCGGACCGTACAGTTAGATCACTTAGGTCGTGGATGACGATCGGACTGTACAGTGTGATCACTCAGGTTGTGGCTGAGGATCGGACCGTACAGTGTGATCACTCAGGTCGTGGCTGATGATAGGACCGTACAGTGTGATCACTCAGGTCGTGGCTGATGATAGGACCGTACAGTGTGATCACTCAGGTCGTGGCTGACGATCAGACTGTACAGTGTGATCACTCAGGTTGTGGCTGAGGATCGGACCGTATAGTTTGATCTCTCAGGTCGTGGCTGACGATCGGACCATACAGTGAGATCACTCAGGTCGTGGCTGACGATCGGACCGTACAGTGAGATCGCTCAGGTTGTGGCTGACGATTGGATCGTACAGTGTAATTGCTCAGGTTGTGGTTGTTGACCGGACCGTACAGTGTGATCACTCACGTAGTGGCTGATGATCGGACTATACAGCTTGATCACTCAGGTCGTGGCTGACGATCGGACCATACAATGAGATCACTCAGGTCGTGGATGACGATCGGACTGTACAGTGTGATCTCTCAGTTCGTGGCTGACGATCGGACCGTACAGTGTGATTACTCAGGTCGCTACTGACGATCGGACCGTACAGTGTGATCTCTCAGGTCGTGACTCACGATCAGACCGTATAGTTTGATCTCTCAGGTCGTGGCTGACGATCGGACCATACAGTGAGATCACTCAGGTTGTGACTGACGATCGGACCGTACGGTGTGATTGCTCAGGTCGTGGCTGATGATAGGACCGTACAGTGTGATCACTCAGGTCGTGGCTGACGATCGGAACGTACGGTGTGATCACTCACGTAGTGGCTGACGATCGGACTGTACAGTGTGATCACTCAGGTCGTGGCTGACGATCGGACCGTACAGTTAGATCACTCAGGTCGTGGATGACGATCGGACTGTACAGTGTGATCTCTCAGGTCGTGGATGATGATCGGACCGTACAGTGTGATCTCTCAGTTCGTGGCTGACGATCGGACCGTACAGTGTGATTACTCAGGTCGTGACTGACGATCGGACCGTACAGTGTGATCTCTCAGGTCGTGACTCACGATCGGACCGTACAGTGTGATCACTCAGGTCGTGGCTGACGATCAGACTGTACAGTGTGATCACTCAGGTTGTGGCTGAGGATCGGACCATATAGTTTGATCTCTCAGGTCGTGGCTGACGATCGGACCGTACAGTGAGATCACTCAGATCGTGGCAGACGATCGGACCGTACAGTGAGATCACTCAAGTTGTGGCTGATGATCGGACAGTACAGTGTGATTGCTCAGGTCGTGGCTGATGATAGGACCGTACAGTGTGATCACTCAGGTCGTGGCTGACGATCGGACCGTACAATGTGATCACTCACGTAGTGGCTGATGATCGGACTATACAGCTTGATCACTCAGGTCGTGGCTGACGATCGGACCATACAATGAGATCACTCAGGTCGTGGATGAAGATCAGACCGTACAGTGTGATCACTCAGGTTGTGGCTGACGATCGGACCATACAGTGAGACCACTCAGGTCGTGGCTGACGATCGGACCGTACAGTGTGATTGCTCAGGTCGTGGCTGATGATAGGACCGTACAGTGTGATCACTCAGGTCGTGGCTGACGATCAGACCGTACAGTGTGATCACTCAGGTTGTGGCTGAGGATCGGACCGTATAGTTTGATCTCTCAGGTCGTGGCTGACGATCGGACCATACAGTGAGATCACTCAGGTCGTGGCTGACGATCGGACCGTACAGTGTGATTGCTCAGGTCGTGGCTGATGATAGGACCGTACAGTGTGATCACTCAGGTCGTGGCTGACGATCGGAACGTACGGTGTGATCACTCACGTAGTGGCTGACGATCGGACTGTACAGTGTGATCACTCAGGTCATGGCTGACGATCGGACCGTACAGTTAGATCACTTAGGTCGTGGATGACGATCGGACTGTACAGTGTGATCACTCAGGTCGTGGCTGACGATCGGACCGTACAGTTAGATCACTTAGGTCGTGGATGACGATCGGACTGTACAGTGTGATCTCTCAGGTCGTGGATGATGATCGGACCGTACAGTGCGATCACTCAGTTCGTGGCTGATGATCGGACCGTATAGTTTGATCACTCAGGTCGTGGCTGACGATCGGACCGTACAGTGTGATCACTCAGGTCGTGGCTGATAATCAGACTGTACAGTGTGATCGCTCAGGTTGTGGCTGACGATCGGACCGTACAGTGTGATCGCTCAGGTTGTGGCTGACGATTGGATCGTACATTGTAATTGCTCAGGTTGTGGTTGTTGACCGGACCGTACAGTGTGATCACTCAGGTCGTGGCTGATGATCAGACTGTATAGTGTGATCACTCAGGTCGTGGCTGACGATCGGACCGTACAGTGTGATCACTCAGGTCGTGGCTGATGATCTGACCGTATAGTGTGATCGCTCAGGTCGTGGCTGATGATCGGACCTTTTCAGTAGGAGTAGGAAGTACACAACAACATTTCTAGAATCCTACAGTGTATGCCCAGCTTAAAGCATCTGTTCGTTACTGATGCTACTCTGTCCAGTTGAAACAGTTGGCAGAAAGTTAAAGGTACCCTGTGGAGTTTTCAATCACTGGTAGTGCTGTGGAGTAATGTTCAACATGTGGTTCCTCATGTTCTTTGCTTGTGTGCACAAGGATGTACGAGTAAGTGTTTATTGTGATAAACATTCCTGCAAAGCACCAGCAATGGTGGGGAAGAAGAAGACTAGCAAGTAAACATTATTGTAAACAGTGCAGGTTTCAAACTTTGAGGAAGATCAGATCCGCAAATTTTTTGTGAGGAAGGAAATTCATCTAACAAGTTTGTTATATCTCAAGGCTATACCATGAAAAAACTGATAACCGAAACTTTGTTTACAAGAAAACTCTACAGGGTACCTTTAACAGCTACTATATCTGGTGATCAACTTTACAAACAAATTGAATTGTCTCCATCCCAACAGTCATTTCATGGCCAGAACATGCACATCCACCTCACTGGTCTGTATTGGCAAGCTGTTGAAGAAAAAATCCCCCTTCCTGGTATCTTAACAGACTACCAAGAAAGAGCCCAACACGATTTCTTTGGAAATCAAGTAAGTACTGGGGATTAAACTGTGACATCAAATATAAATACTGCTATATTACGTCTGTAGCATTGAGCAGATTAATAATAAATCATTAATTAATATCAATATATATCTATAATTCATAACTCAAAATGAAGAATCATAAAACCATAAATTGTCATAAGATGTGAAGGAGTGTGATGACACTCAGCTTCAGATATCACACACAATTAGCATTAATATCCAAATTCTACCAGGCGCCACCAATCTTGTCAAATAGGGAAAACTTCAAGATTTAAATGAATGAATTGAGTCTCATAAGGTAAGGGATGCTACGGAGTTCTTGAGCATAGTGAACAGTGATTGGAGTTGTTGAGTAGATGAATGAAGGAATACAGTGAATACAACGATGAACATTTCTGAATAGAAACAAATCAAATGTGGTCTGATCAATTCAGTGAGTGATACCTCTGATTGAATTTATCATTTGACGTTTATCAATTCAATTTAATTCTCGGTGTTAATGCACCGTTCAGCAGCAAAGAGTTTAAGAAGCACCAGGGAAGATTGTGAAGCAGATCATCTTCTACATTTAGGGCTGGTCTAATTTAGGTTTAGAGCTTATTTATGGATTTCTTAATTATTCTTGCATCTAATATCAACTATCAATTTCTTAAACTGACCTTATATATTAAATGACTCAAAATTTGTTTAGTAATCTAATCATCAAACTCTTTCACATCTGAAAATGTATTTATATCACCTTCCGATGAGTAGATGGGAGGTTGTGCTGTTGGATTGGAAAGTAGGTTCTGTCTGGACCTCAGCATTCTGGGTCTGTTGGATCCCTCGGTGCGACTCGGTGCGACTCAGTATGAATCGTTCTCTTCAATCAGTGGCTGTCTTTGGCGTTCTCGGGTACCTTCGGATATTGTCGGCTGACATGTTCTCTCAGTACAACTCTGCATGAATCGTTTTATCCAATCTCTCCCTCTGGTACAGTGTCTCTATGCCCTTTCTTCGACCCCCCTCTCATAGCTGGAGGGTTCTCCTGGCATCATTGCCAGTTATAAATGTCTTCTATTTCAAATCTTTTCTTTGAAAGCCTCATTTATTCATAGTGGCTGTAACCAAGCCTTCAGCACGTTGTGGATGGAATATTAGTGGAGCGCATAGTGGAAAAATCATGCAAATACTGATACAAGTACCAAATTTGGCATGATGATTCCAGAGGGGACCCTTAGCAAATATGAACGATTGGCCACTTGAAAATCCCAAATGGTCAATTTGGCGGACATCTTGAAAAATGGCCGCCAAATAGACCTGCTGATAATGGTTTCTCTCATAGAAATTCATCTACTTGGTCGAGTAGGGGATCAGTAATCCAAAATTCCCTTCCCTGAAAGACCGGATAAGCAGGAGTATGACAAGCTACATATCTATCACCAGGTAATAGAACTGGAACTGTGGACTCTCAAGCTACAAAAACAACAAAGCAAAGGCTCAGCGGACAGCCAGAAAGAAAGGAAAAACTTATTGTAGGATGTTAAAGCTGTAAAAATTAGATCAAGCATACCAGAAAACATATAACTCTATATCACACATTCAAATTGACCAAGTACATGCATTTCCTTAAGAAAAACATTCTCCGCTAGTAAATTTGACAGCCATCTTGAACAATGGCCGCCATGTTGCAGTTGAAAATTATTAAAACTATCATAATTAGATCCAGCATGCCAAAAAACATATAATTTGACACCAAGATCACTCAAATCGATCAAGTAGATTAATTTCTATGAGATAAATCATTATCAGCAGGTCAATGTGGCGGCCATCTTGAAAAATGGTCGCTATCTTGGATTTTCAAGTGGCCAATCATTTATATTTGCTAAGTGACCCCTCGGCAATCATCATGCCAAATTTGGTGCTTGTATCACTATTTGCACGATTTGATTGAAAAATGGATGTTATCCACTCCACTATATGTAATGCAGAGATACAATGCGATAGAGAACACCTTGGGCCTCATTTATAACTTTTGCGTACCCACAAAATGGCGCCTGAAAGAGGCGTACTGTGTGCACCTCAATGGCAACTCTGGAGACACAGATGGTGAGGTGGTGAATTGAAGCCAGACAGTAGAAATGTAATGTAAGAGGAATCATTATACTTATAATGATGGTTTCACTTCATATCACATGTTACTTAAAGATCCATGTTTCTATCATAAACATTCAAACCAGCAGTGTTATTTGTGCTGTTGAGCCGTAACTATTCCATCAGCCCTGTCTCACCATCACATGCTGAATAGGACATTTTCAGACAACCTAAAATGTTATACTTAATTTTGATGAAGTGAAAACACACTGTGAAAGGGTTAAATATGTAAAACAAAAAACATGGATGACTCCCAAACCGAACAACGCCGTGGTAGCGACCTGGCAAGGAGTCGCCCCCTGCTGGCTGGTAGAGAGGATGCAGGTTTCAGGTTTCACTGTTCAGACCCGGAGGTTGACCTCAGGTCATAAAGAAGAATCCACTAACCCTGACAGACGGGGGATCGTTCCACGTACATCTGGAATATGTAACGGAAAATACTTGCTTAGCCCTAAAAGAAGATTCATTAGAGTTCACAGAAACAAATGTCAGAGGTCTCAGTGTTACAGCAATAACTAACAACTGCATTCTCCCTTCTGCCCCTCTCCACAAGGTAACGTCCAAGAATGGGATTCAGTCGATTATTGGCCCTTATAAAAGAGGAGCGATGAATATGTCCTACAGTATTATGGATGATCACATTAAGCTCTGTTGGGTCACTGTGGATACCTCTAACAACTGCACAGAAGTTAAAGCAGGTTCAATGATCCAAGCTCTGGAGGATGCTCTGTTGGACATGAGGACCCTGATCCAACAAACTTCAAGACCTGAATTGTGAAGCTAATCCAGACTTTTCATTCAACCTTTATTTAAATCTGGAGGAATCATTGAGGGCTTGCCCTCATTTACAATGATGTCGAGAGTACAATAAAACTGAATAAATAAACACAGACCATACTATAATTAATGAATTACAAAAAGCATACAGTCAGACAACAATAGAACAACGTTAAAGACAGTTAGTAGTTTGCAATCATGGATTTAAAAATAACCTCGAGGTACAAATGCGTTTAATTTTAATGTGTTTTGTAAACTGTTCCATGTTTTTGCAGCAAAAACACCAAAATCAGTTTGCCCAAATGTAGTGTTTTCAAGCGGGACTTCAAGCTTTAGCCGATCACTTGAACGAGTCGAATGACTAAAGGACCAATTATATAAGGACGTGATGTATGACGGCAAGTTGACATTAAGGACTTTATAAATAAATACAAACCAATGCCTATCACATCTTACTGTTAGAGAGGCCCACCCAACCTTTTCATACAGGATGCAGTGATGAGTAGAAGTCAGCGGTCATAAATCTATTAGGCGGAGTGATGAACTGGATCTAAGGTTTAGAGAGTGGAGGCAGAGGCGTGTCTCTAGATAACCATAATCACCTATAGATAGAGATCCTTTGGATAACGTCACCATAATCACCTATAGATAGAGATCTATAGATAACGTCACCATAATCACCTATAGATAGAGATCTATAGATAACGTCACCATAATCACCTATAGATAGAGATCTATAGATAAGGTCATCATAATCACCTATATATAGAGATCTATATATAACGTCACCATAATCACCTATAGATATGAGATCTATAGATAACCTCACCATAATCACCTATAGATAGAGATCCTTTAGATAACGTCACCATAATCACCTATAGATAGAGATCCTTTAGATAATGTCACCATAATCACCTATAGATAGAGATCCTTTAGATAACGTCACCATAATCACCTATAGATAGAGATCTATAGATAATGTCACCATAATCACCTAGAGATCCTATAGATAATGTCACCATAATCACCTATAGATAGAGATCTATAGATAACGTCACCATAATCACCTATAGAGATCTATAGATAATGTCACCATAATCACCTATAGATAGAGATCTATAGATAACGTCACCATAATCACCTATAGAGATCTATAGATAATGTCACCATAATCACCTATAGATAGAGATCTATAGATAATGTCACCATAATCACCTATAGAGATCCTATAGATAATGTCACCATAATCACCTATAGATAGAGATCTATAGATAACGTCACCATAATCACCTATAGATAGAGATCTATAGATAATGTCACCATAATCACCTATAGATAGAGATCTATAGATAACGTCATCATAATCACCTATAGATAGAGATCTATAGATAATGTCACCATCATCACCTATAGATACAGATCCTTTAGATAACCTCACCATAATCACCTATAGATAGAGATCTATAGATAATGTCACCATAATCACCTATAGATAAAGAACTATAGATAACGTCATCATAATCACCTATAGAGATCTATAGATAACGTCCCCATAATCACCTAATATTATGATTATATAAGATAATAAGAAGTCCATTCTAAACCATATTTTAGCTTCTTTATACAAATGCCATGGAAATGTTTAAAACACAAGGTTTGAATAAAAAGTTATTCCATGAAATTCATGAAATGATTAAATAAATACATCTTAACAAAGTCAACATTGATGTTTTTTTCCTCCAAATAAATTAAAACAATAACAGATGTAAATTGTATTCAATGAATAACTAAACACAGAAAAAAGTATACCTTATATACACTACAGTTATACACACACACACTGTTTAGTGTTCCAGAAATACATACAAATGATTTACAGATTATCCACCATGTAAGCACAATATCAGCTGAAATGATGGAGGTTAAATCTATATTTTAACACAGGGTCCCTCTCCAAGACAGGAGGCCCTTATCATGCTAGGTGATAATATTCACCTTCCAGTATCCTAAAACTCAGTTACAGTTACTCAGACGACCCAAAACCAACTGCCAAACACTGAACCTGAGGCTTTTGCAGGCCCTCGGGCTCTGGGGCCCCAGGGCAGTTTCCTCTTATGCCTGATGGGCAATTCTCTAAGCCAGTGGTTCTCAAACTTTTTACATCACGTACCACCTAAGAAAATATTTGTCTCTCCAAATACCACCATTATGACCGATGTTAAAATACAGTAGCGTATAGGCCTACCCATTGTCAGCAATGCACAGTTCACAGAGTAGGAAAATATTTTCCTAATAATAATATTACTTATTGTTGACTTTTGTCAGCCAAAGCTGACAAAGGGGTAGCACTAGAGCTGGCACTTAAACTCTTCCATAAAACCATAATAATAGTTCCCGTTTGGAGCCACGATTGCAGTGTTTTTGAACCCTTCATCAATTTAGCTACCTCCGCTTACTATCTTGTCATCACAGTTTAGCTTGTAACTAATCGTGGATGTTTGCATGCACTAATACCCAACTACGTAGCTGCTACGTAGAGGAGGCATAAGTTTTTTTGTTTCAAAATAAAAATATTACAGCAAAGCCCAAACTTATTTTAAATCCCATTTCAATGATGTATGTCATTTCAATTGTAGTAGTATTTGATAGTATTATATGTTTTTTAATTAATTATAGTTCTTTCTTTTTTTTATATATATATTTCAGAGATTCCTCCGCGTACCACTAGAGGGAGCACACGTACCACCAGTGGTACACGTACCATAGTTTGAGAACCACTGCTCTAAGCCATGTGTAGACAGCCTATGGACTGTTTTTTAAACGTTTTACTGTAGGAGAGTTGACAGTAAATGTTATCTTATAGACCTGTAATTAGTTTAATTTCAGCAAACAGAAAACATTTTGATGTCATTGATGGTTACAATAATTATGAATAATAGCTTGACCTTTTGGTTCAGAGATGCACACTTGGAATGTTAATAAAACAAATAAAATGTCTGTTTGTACATATTCAGTACAATCATATAATTTATCATTCTTCAAAGGTTTTTGTCTTCTCCTCATTACTCTCATTCTTTCATGAGGTTCTCATTTACAGGTGACCCTGACTGGCTTAGTATAGCACTATTTATAGTAACTATGGCGTATGTATCCAGTAGAGGTCTTCATGGGTTAACTTGGTTCCTTGTAGTCGGATTCAAATTGGATTGCCACAGGTGTCAGGCCTGTGTGTCAACATGTCTTTCTCTATTCCACCTATCCTGTTTGATAGGATAGGTAGCCTGTCCTTCTATGGAGTGGGGGGGAGTGAGGCTGAGGGGCCGTTGGACCCACTACAACCGCCGCAACGGCAACGTTACACATAAAATGGCCACCGCTCTGACCATCCTGCTACGTGGATTTTTCACTGTACAAACAGTCGTTTTAAGTCCAACCATGTAGTTCTTTCCTAAACCTAACTCTAATGCTTTTGTTGCCTAATCCTAACGTGACGCCAAGGGTAACTATAGTGGTTTTGATGCCGAAAATAAAGTGACGCCAATGGGCGTGACAAAGCGGCGGTATGTGACGAGTTGGGATGAGAACGTCTCGGAAGCAACGGCCAACACACACCTTCTGCCACAAGCCCTGAATATCATTGGTTATCCAGTGTTTCTCAATACTGAGGTCACTTTTTCTGAACTCTTCATACAATCAACAGAAGTCAATGTGGACTAAAACGTGGATCACGTTTCATGATTTGACACAAAATGCATGCAGGTGTGTTGCAGGAGAGGACATAAGGTGTGATGTGGATGAGAACTATACTAGCACTGTTGTATTTCCAACCCAGTTGCCAGAATCACATGTTGACATTGTATGTTTCTGCAAACCACAGATACGCTGGATCTCAACGTTTCTGAAACCAAAAAACATTTCATATCAACATTTCTACATACGTGTATATCAACGTTATAGTGTTTTATTACATGGCTGTGTTTAATACTCCATTTCCATTGGTCAATCACGGCATTCTGCGGTCTGTAATTTCTCTATAACAGACCGTTGCTACGTATAGCAGACCGTTGCTATGTATAGCAGACCGTTGCTATGTATAACAGACCATTGCTATGTATAACAGACCGTTGCTATGTATAGCTGACCGTTGCTATGTATAACAGACCGGTGCTACGTATAGCAGACGGTTGCTACATATAGCAGACCGGTGCTACGTATAGCAGACCGTTGCTACGTATAGCAGACCGTTGCTACGTATAGCAGACCGTTGCTATGTATAGCAGACAGTTGCTATGTATAACAGACCGCTGCTACGCATAGCAGACCGCTGCTACGTATAGCTGACCGTTGCTAAGTATAGCAGACCGTTGCTACGTATAGCAGACCGTTGCTACGTATAGCAGACCGTTGCTATGTATAGCAGACCGTTGCTATGTATAACAGACCGGTGCTATGTATAACAGACCGTTGCTATGTATAACAGACTGTTGCTATGTGTAGCAGACCGTTTCTATGTTTAACAGACCGTTGCTATGTAAAGCAGACCGTCTTTACGCACACCTTTGTGTAAAGACGTCTTTGCGGCTCTCCGAGTGGATTTCTAGTTGGCATTACTTTAGTTTAATTTTTACTCTATGCGATAAAGCCTATTGGAGCAGATTGAAGCATTTCTGATTAATTTCTGTGACATACTGTGGGGTAGCACAATCCATGCAATTAAGAAGAAGATTGAAGAAGATGTTGTAGTTTATGCTGAATAAATGAATAAATAAATGATGCTACAGTGATCCATGTTGTCATGCTACCTGTTCGTGTTTTTGTAGGTCATTGTGTTCTGTTGGGTAAAAAATGTTGTCAGTGTTCTGGTCCAAGAGTTGATCCCGACATGTGTATGAAGTGTTTTGGTTGCATTAGATGTGAGATGAACTGTTGTGCTGAGCTGTATGAGCATGTTGGTAAAGAGACGGATGTGAACTTAGTATAGTATAAAGTATAAAGTATAGTATGTGTGTTACTCTCCATTATCAGGTCTTGTAGGGTTTGTTGATGACCTTGTCAATCCATCGCAGGAACCTGCTAACACGTGTGTACACCCCAGGGAATAAGGGGTTCCCACATCCATGACCCCAGGAGATGACTCCTGTCAGCACCCAACGGCCCCCCTCCCCCTGGCACACCAGCGGACCCCCACTGTCACCCTGGCAACTGTCCACACGGCGGCGCTCCGACAGGCTCCCGGCACACAGCATGCGGCTGGTGAAGCGATCGCTGTATTGCTTCTTACACTTCCAGGCTGGAAGCAGAGGGACCCAGGCCTGGAGCAGAGTCCGGGAGTACTCCGAGTCTGACAAACAAAACATGAGTACAGTAAGGTGGAAGATATCTAATAGAAATACAAATAATGCCAGCAAAGCGTTTCTATAATGCCCATCTCTATCATGCATTATATTACATGTATACATAGGTGTATAATCTGCTTATAGCACTGTGACTATAGTTATAAGAACTCATAAATATCCATAATGCTTTATAACAATAACACATTATGAAGCATTTTATTATGACATATAAGGTCAAATATCATAATAATGTACTTTTATTGTTCTGCTTTATATTGCTGGTCACTCATAGTATATTATAATTCCCATAGCTGTAATACATTATAATCATTTCATAATGCATTATAATCACTGTTATAATGCATTATGATGTGGTTATAAGTTACTCTAAGTCATCATTGTTTGATTTAAGTAAAGTAAAAAACTCGCCGTTTACTCGCTTAGATGTAATAATGCGTTTGTAGGGCTGGCCCGCAGAGGGCCAGCCCTACAAACACAAAAGTCTGTCAATGACTGACTGACTGATGACTGACTGACTGACTGACTGACTCACTGAGTGACTGACTGATTGACTGACTCACTGAGTGACTGACTGACTGACTGACTGACTGACTGATGACTGACTGACTGACTGACTGACTGACTGACTGACTGACTGGCTGATGACTGACTGACTGATGACTGACTGACTGACTGACTGACTCACTGAGTGACTGACTGACTGACTGACTGACTGACTGACTGACTGACTGACTGAGTGACTGACTGACTGACTGACTGACTGACTGACTGACTGACTGACTCACTGAGTGACTGACTGACTGACTGACTGACTGACTGACTGACTGACTGACTGATGACTGACTGACTGACTGACTGAGTGACTGACTAACTCAATGAGTGACTGAGTGACTGACTGACTGACTCACTGACTGAGTGATGAAGTTACAGGATTGGTCGGCCGTCTGTCGGAGTTCCCTCATTGGTCGTTGCTCTTTCAAAATGAAAAGGTGGAGAACAGTTCTGAGTTTACGTTTTCTGGGGAGCATGTCAGCGGTTCAGTGTATGTTTACACATGCATATGCACAACACAGCATGTGCAATACACATGCAATACACATGCAATACACATGCACAACACAGTGTTGTTGTTGTGCATGTGTATTGTTTATGTTCGTTTAAGTTACGTTATGTTGTGCTTCGTATTGTATAACTGTGCATTCACACCAAACGAAACCAACCAAATTTTCGCCTCGCTTTCCTCCTGACTGTATCTCGCAAGCCACACATCACTATTGCGGGATGAACGCAAAATAATAATAATAATAATACAATAAGCGGCTCAAAATGATGCTGAAATAACGACATTATGATGTTGATTTGTAAAAAGACCGAATTCATGTTTGACGGGTCTGTTCGCAAGACGACAAGAAAATAACTTTTAAAATGCTTGTTTTCTGCTTTTATGCTTTTGATACACATGCTTTAATAAAAAACTGAAATACTTTTAACCTTGCATACTGTATGTCATGCTAATACCTTTCACCTTGTAGATGGTAGCATTAGAGCACAATTATTACATGGCTGTGTTGAATACTCCATTCTGATTGGTCAATCAAGGCGTTCTGCGGCCTGTAATCTCTGTATAACAGACCGTTGCTATGTATAACAGACCGTTGCTATGAGCGCAGCTATGATGTCGGACTCTGGAGGACCGTTTTTGTGTCAAAATATTGATTTCTTCAGTAAGTAGCCGTGTAATGAGCAGGATAATGTACAGCTAGTGGGTCATTGTTGTGAAAGAATCCCCTTCAGGGCGATGAGAGACCCCGGTGCAGATAATGACCGGCTCGCTGTTGCTATATCCCTTACATAGCAACCTGTTGAATTTTGAGGAGGTTGCGGGCAGAAGAAAGAAATCGGTGTTCTGCAAGATATTCAGATTTCAATGTAAACTGGTAAAAAAGTCCTCTCTGATAAAGGCGACTTTTTAGCGCAGCCAAGGGCTGGTATTTGTTTATGTAGGTGGTGTGAATTACATTTCATATTTTGACTATTATGTTAAAAAAATGCTGAAAATTAAAACTACCAGATGACATAACTTATATCAAGAAAGCGCATCATGTTTTCACCATTATATTTGACTTTTTGTGAAATTGTTTCCGCTGCCGTGCTGTCAGATATTTGTTTACTTGGATGACTAAATTGACTATAAAAGTCCTCCTTCTTCTGAACACAACGAGGTGTAGCACTCTGTGGTTTTATAGAAACGGGACTGACTAAACAGCTGTTCTATTAGCTGCTGTTTAACAGCTGTTTATATCAATTATATTTCAATTATATCATATCCTATATATGGGCTATATAGTTTGAATAGTTCAAAGCTCCATTCATAACGTCAGCATTCAAGTAATTCTTATTAATAACTTACAGAAACATTCGGTGTCTTTGCTGAATGTACAGAAATGTAAACATGATCTGTCCATGTGCCTCTGGGCGGGACAGTAAACTGGCAGATATACACCAGAATGATGTTGTGCTCCTTCGAGTTGTTGCCTGGTTGTTGTCAACATGCCATCGTTCTGCATTAAGATACTAAAGGTGAAATATGTGTTTACCTGTGATGCCCCAGCCAGTGATCACACAGGCAGCGGGCCTCTTCTCCCACTTGTTGCCTGGCTCTGGCAGACACACTGCAGCAGTGTGAGGGTTGAATGCCACACAGTTGCCCTCTGTGCCTTTGAGCCGCAGCAGGGCGATGTCGTTCTCCCAGCCCTGACTGTGGTACTTTCTGTGGATAACGATGCTTTCAGGTGACAAGGTGCGTTCAAAGTCATCCTGCACCTCAGTATGGTAGTCGCCCAGGCGCAACACGTAGCGGGTCGGGTCTCTGCCAAATCTAGAGGAGCAAGGCAAATTTAGAAATGATCATTTAATGTTTGCTGTAATGTTTGCTTCAATCCTCCTCGTAAAACTAATCTTTTCATCAGCATTAGTAGCATTGTACTTGTAAACTGTGTGTAGGAAGTATTAGAGTAGTGACCACGTGTAGAGTGGTGTAGTGTGCTTTAGCTCTCGTGTTAGCCATAGCCTTTTTCCTGTGTGTGTTTTGTGCAAACATTTGTAGCTTTAGTTTAGGTAGTATATTTTTAAATATATCGGACTTTGATCTTGAAGCTGTAGGGGTGAACTGCCAGTTGATTTAATTTGTTTTCCCCTGTTTTAAAGGGACTGTTTGTAACTTCTTACACGTATAAATCAATCCGGGTCGGTGTCCCATGCGCGCTTGCGTGTGTCTACGCTGTTCAGACTTAGACTCCAACACAAACTACACGGAAGCACCAAAACCTCTTGGTTGTATCTAGTGAAGCCCGTCTGTTAAACAGTGTTGGCCGCGGTCGGAGGACGCGGGGGAGACCGTAGCTTTGGTCTCCAGGACCGGAGTCTCTGCTGTACTCGGCTCCTCTGCCTGCCTTCACTCACACACCGCGCTCCTCCTCACTCGCTCAGCTCGCTCCACCTCTCACATGCATGTGCACACACTCCACACTGCAGAAGAGTTAGTTTAGCTCTGAGAATATCTAGTGAATGTTCAGTGGACGTTTGTGCAGAAATAACTGCTGCAGCTCCTCCAGACCAACAGAGGTTTCCCGTGTCTTGTGAAGTGACGGGGCTCCGCAGAGAGAAACGTTATGGTCTACGACCAAAACTCCGGTGTCTCCCCTGAAATATAGAGTGATATTGTGCTTTTAGCTGACGTGTGTCGCCTCACTGTTTTGACGGATGCTCGCTCACATTCAAGTAGCACGTGCACACGGGCGAGCGCGAGCAACAGGATGCTGACTTTCGTTGACTTAACGGCCACAGGTGTCGCTGTTACAACCAATTTCTGATTCTTACAAACAGTCCCTTTAAGTGAAGGAGTTAGGTTTAGCCCATGTAGTTTCTCTTGTTACAGGGCTTAGTTAGAACTGGTTTGAGAAGTTGTTTTGTTTGTTATTTTGGCCGTTGGTTCACCCTGAGCCTGCACTTCCTGTGTTTTGTATTTGTAAATAGATTGTTTAATTATTGTGTGCAACAATAAATATTACTTGTTGCAATTCATTCACCGTTTCACCTTGCATTTATGTTGCGCTTCCACAAGTGGGGCGTAAAAATGCAATATGCATATGACATTATAACCCACAAATTAATGTTACAACTCAAGAGGGATTTCATTTTGACAAATAGGTCGCCATGGTGAGGGCCATTTACTATAACAGGAAATATGAAAAACTGATAGAGAAAAATAAAAACAACACTGTCAAAAGGTGAATACAAGTGCATATACTGAATTTCTAATTACTTATACATTTGAGTGACTTAATTAAAAAAGATGTTTTTATGTGGAGGGTAAGCAGTGCAACTAAAGACATTTTACACTTCACAGAGTGACCAGATTCACTAATGAATGATGGCCAAGGACAGCTACAAAGATAGACTGGAGGGGAGATTATAGGCCGACAGCTCCAGGGAGGTGTGGGGGGGGTTTAGGGAAAGTAATATGCTACAAACAGACAAGCCCTGGTGTTGCGGGGACCCAGGAACATGCAAACGAGCTAAACCTGTTTTTCAACAGGTTTGACCAACCAACCCCCATGAGCTCAGCAGGACAGCCTGGGTCCCCAGTCACCAACACCAGCGCCCCCCCTCCACAACCCCCCCCCCCCCCAGCACCCTTCTCCAGGAGGCAGCAGCAGCTTGCCCCCCCATACCTACCCTCAGGATCACAGCCCCAGCATGTCTTTTACACCTGGAGACATCACAACACCCACCCTGATCATCACAACCAGCCAGGTGAGGAAGCAGCTCTCAAAGATCAGCGTGAACAAGGCCAGAGGACCAGACAACATCAACCCCAGGGTGCTCAAGGCATGCGCTGGGGAGCTGGCAGCAGCGTTCCAGCACCTCTTCAGCCTCTCCCTGAGGCTGAAGAAGGTGCCCCAGCTCTGGAAGACCTCCTGCATCGTCCCGGTGCCCAAGAAGGGACACCCCAGCACCCCCAGTGACTACAGGCCAGTTGCTCTGACGTCACACGTCATGAAGATCTATGAGAGACTGATTCTGCAGCACCTCAAGCCCCTTGTGAGCGACTTCCTGGACCCCCTGCAGTTTGCATACCAGGCAAACATCGGTGTGGATGATGCCATCATCTACATGCTCCACAGAGCCTACACACACCTGGAGAGGCCGCACAGCACCGTAAGAATATTGTTCTGTATATTGACTTCTCCAGCGCCTTCAACACCATCCTGCCACTCCGGCTAGCTGAGAAGCTCTCAGCGATGCAAGTAGATCATGGCCTAGTGGCCTGGATTACGGACTACCTCACCAGCAGACCACAGTATGTCAGACTGCAGGGCATCTTGTCAGATGTGCCGGTGAGCAACACCGGCGCCCCCCAAGGAACTGTGCTGTCACCCTTCCTGTTCATCACCTACACCTCCGATTTCCGCTTCAACTCGGGTGCGTGCCACCTACAGAAGTTCTCCGATGACTCCTCCATCGTCAGCTGCGTCATGGATGACAACGAGGAGGAGTACAGAGCCCTGGTGGAGAACTTCTTAGGGTGGTGTGATAATAATCACCTCCAGCTCAACATTGGAAAGACCAAGGAGCTGGTGGTGGACTTCCGGCGGAGCACGAGGCCCCCAACTCCCATCACCATCCGAACGGAGGAGCTGGAGGTGGACTTCCGGCGGAGCACGAGGCCCCCAACTCCCATCACCATCCGAGGGGAGGAGGTGGAGGTGGTGGACACCTACAAGTTCCTGGGAGTACATATGAACAGTAGACTTGACTGGACTGATAAAACCGAGGCCCTCTACAGGAAGGGACAGAGCAAACTGTTCTTCCTGAGGAGGCTCAGGTCTTTCAATGTGTGTAATAGGCTGCTGCAGATGTTTTACCAGTCTAAAGTAGCCAGTGTACTCTTCTTTGCTGTGGTATGTTGGGGGGGGGGGGGTAACACAAACACAAGGGATGCCAACAGACTGAACAGGCTGGTGAGGAAGGCTAGCTCTGTGGTTGGATCTGAACTGGACGATCTGGAGGTGTTTGTATAGGTGGGGGCAGGATGAGGAGGAAGCTGGACGTTATCCTGGAGAACCCCTCCCACCCCCTCCATGATGAGCTAGTCAAGATGAGGAGCACCTTCAGCCACAGACTCATCCCCCCTCAGTACAACACAAAGCGCCTGGGTCAGTCCTTCATGGTGGTAGCCATCAGGCTCCACAACCAAGACTGACCCCCATATGAGAACTATGAGGACTTTAAGAAGTTTAAACATGCACTATCTACCTTTAAACATGCACTATCTACCTTTAAACATGCACTATCTGCCTTTAAACATGCACTATCTGCCTTTAAACATGCACTATCTGCAATCATGTTGGACTCTAACCACTGGCGCACTTTACACTTACTTACACTATACATCCTATATACCATTTTATAGACTGCACACATTTACATATTACATGTATTTATTGCACATACTACATTTATTTATTGACGGACTGCATACACTGTGTTCACCCATTCACTCTGTATCTTTTATATCTCTATTATTGTTTTTATAATTGTTTGTATACCTTTACCTCTCCTGTGATTCACTCTGTTTGCTGATGTTGCTGCTTTGACACCTGAATTTCCCTCCGGGGACTAATAAAGGTTCATCTTATCTTATCTTCTCTTCTCTTCTCTTATCTTAATGTGTGTCCATTTTGGTTTCATTATTTACATTAGTACATTATGTGGTGACAATCAAAAACATAAATGTGTAAAAATACAAAATGTACAGATGTCATTAATGCACAGCTGGAAAGGACTATGTCACATCAAGGAGAGGGACGCATTATAACAGGTGACATTAGAGGGAGCTGTCTCCTACCTCTTGAAGCAGTGGGCGGCGGTCACAACCCAGCAGGGGTTGATGAGTGACGCTCCACACAGAGGATGGTTTCCTTTAGACTGAGACCTGAGCCACAGAGACACCTGCCACGGCCACTCACCCCTGAAATCACACACACACACGCGCGCACGCGCACGCACACGCACGCACACACACACACACACACACACACACACACACACACACACACACACTGTGCTGGAATTGATCAAAATAGGGCAAAATGTGCATATTACAGAATTGCAGAGATTGCAGACATACACCAACCATCATAACAGGGAGATCATGTTTTTAAAGGTCACATATTATTAAAAAAAGTGAGATTTTCAGGTTTTTTTATTATAAAGCAGGCTTAAGTCCTATATAAATACTGTGAAAGTATCGAAACACTCTATCCACAGGGAAATACACACAGCCCGTATTCAGGAACTCTGCATTTGAAACAAGCAGTCAGGATTTCTGTCCATTTGTGATGTCACAAATATACAGTATTTAGACCCTTTACACAATTTTAAACATAAACATTCTAAATGTGTCCCAGTTTATTCTTGGTTGCAGTGTATGTAAATAAAATCAGCTGACAGGAAGTACACATGGACCCAAGCTGTTGCCTAGCAACGCAATTCTGTTGCATTTCTGTCGGAATGCGCTAAAACGGAGCGTTTCAGACAGAGGGTAAATACAGGTATATTCAGGCAGACAGTATGAGGAAAATAAAGTTTTTTTTAACATTACAGCATGTAAACATGTTCTAGTAGAAACATAAAATACAAGTATGAACCTGAAAATGAGCGGGATATGGGACATTTAATGTCTTTGTCAGGCAGTATAACTACTGTAATAACACCTGGTGTTTTACTGTAATAACGCCTGGTGTTCTTACAGTATCACTACTGTAAGAACACCTGGTGTTTTACTGTAATAACACCAGGTGTTCTTACAGTATCACTACTGTAAGAACACCTGGTGTTTTACTGTAATAACACCTAGTGTTATACTGTAAGAACATCTGGTGTTTCATGGACGTACAGGGGCTTAAAGAGACAATGAATCAAGCGCTGACATTTGTGAGTGTGTGTGAATCTACATGCATTCCACTGGAGTGTTGTGTGCGTATACTAACCTCAGTGACTTATCTCCTCCTATGATCCTGCGTCGGCGACGCTGGTTATTGAGTCTCAGGCCACAGGTCTGCATTGCCACAGCAGCATCTCCCACAGGATCCAGGGTGTAGTCACAGATGACGCCCGCATCCTCACTGTGGCGACAGTCCTGGCTATCTTCACCTACAGCTGGACACTGGCCTAAGGACATCTCAGTGCCTGAACATCGAACGTTGTCCAGATGGATGGGACCTTGACCCTCACCAAAGTACGCCATGGACCGAGCTTTAGCCACACCGCTGGAAGGTCAGCACACAGAGACAAACTGTATATTTCATGTCCATTGAACATACAGTTAATGTACATGTATTTTATTTCTACTACAATGATGTCCGCTGTTACTACTGTGATTGTAGAAATCCTCTTGATGCAACAAATCGTACCTTCTCAATTCATATATGTGAAAACACATTGTTGTGTTGAAGTTGTTTGTATGGCATAATTAGGGCCCGAGCACGAAAGTGCCAGGACCCAACGGTGTCCTGGCACGAAGTGCAAGGAACCTATTGTTTTTGTCAGTATTATTATTTTTCTGCCGGGAGATCGCGTTTTTGGGACCTTAGCCATCCCCAAAAACTCACCAAAAGTGGAGTATGCGTCAGAACTGGTGGGAAATTCAATGTTCTGGAGTGACTGGGCTCGGGTTTCTCCAGGGGGCTCCATAGCGCCCCCTAACGTACGCAGTTTTTCCGAGAAAGTTTCTTCGATCTTCACGAAATTCAAGTATGTCATTGCTCACGCCCTCATACCTGGATTAAATGATTTTGAGATTTCTTCGGCCAACAGGAAGTCAGCCATGTTGGACTTCCTGCGTGATTTTAAAATTTACGAACGCATATTTGAAGACTTTAGGATGCACAAAAAATAATGAAACTTTACACACACATCCAAACTAGTAATTACTTTATTTTAGTGGTGAAATTTTGCTTGGGCGTGGCATGTTGGCTCTCTAGCGCCCCCTTATGTCTTTTAGATTTTGAACATACCTTTAGGTACTCGAAAACTCATGAAATTTGGCAAAATGATAGACACCTGTGAACTTTATGTAAATGTATAGCCATTAGGCTCAGTCTGTTTAGCCGGCTCTATAGCGCCCCCTAACGCGTTGAAATTTTAACTTTGTCAAAGTTGATCCGATATTCATGAAATTTGGTATGCATATCCCACTCATCATTTGAAACATATTCCTCATTGGGTTTCATTAGCTCCGCCCACCCAGAAGTCGGCCATATTGGATTTCATGTCATTTTTTTCGTTTTATAGGCCGCGTACTTTAACGAACTCCTCCTACAGATTTAATCAGATCGAGTTGAAATTTGGTCAGGACCATCTTAAGACCTTGAGGATGAAAAGTTATTAAAATCGTGAGTTTTCACTTAACGACCTGACCGTGGCGTGGCGGCCATTGTGAGCCATTCGCCATGAAATGGAAAAATTGATATCCGCGCTCCGGTTTCACCTACAAGTACAAAATTTGGCAGACAGATGTAAGATGTGGAGAGAAACAAAAAAGCCTCTTGGAGGTATGCCCAAAACTCAACAGGAAGTCAGCCATATTGAATTTTATGTGCGATTTTGCCCATTTTTCGCCCATTTCTGGGGGGTTTTGTAGGCCGCGTACTTTAACGAACTCCTCCTACAGATTTGATCAGATCGAGTTGAAATTTGGTCAGGACCATCTTAAGACCTTGAAGATGAAAAGTTATTAAAATGGTGAGTGTTCACTTAACGACCGGACCGTGACGTGGCGGCCATTTTGAGCCATTCGCCATGAAACAGGAAGTTGTTGTAAATCAAATGTACATAGTCCGATCTGTCCCAAATTTCTCAGGTATGATGAGGGACCAGTACTGAAGACATGTACATGAAAAAATATACTCATAGCCCCGCCCAAAGACGTTAGCCACGCCCCCTTTCATAACTCATGAACCGTTTGTCCTAGAGTCTTGTGGGAGGTGTCATATCACTCTGCAGAGTTCCTGTTTCATTGGTTAAGGTTGGCCCCGCCCCCAACACATAAGCCCCACCCCCATTCATAACTAATAAACCATTTGTCGTAGACTCTTGTGGGAGGTGTCATATCACTCAGCAGAGAGTGCCTGTTAAGTTGTTATTGATATCTCCGCCCCCTATACATTAGCCACACACCCTTTTTATAACTCATGAACCGTTTGTCGTAGTCTCTTGGTAGAGGTGTCATATTACTCAGCAGAGAGTGCCGGTTAAGTTGGTTAAGGTTAGCCCGGCCCCCTACACATTAGCCCCACCCCTTTCATAACTCATGAACCATTTGTCGTACAGTTTTGTGGGAGGTGTCATATCACTCAGCAGAGAGTTCCTGTTTCATTAGTTAAGGTTATGCCCGCCCCTGACACATTAGCCCCGCCCCTTTCATTACTCGTGAACCGTTTGTTGTAGAGTCTTGTGGCAGGCGTCATGGCGCTCGTCAGAGTTTTGGTTTCGCCGTGCCAGGCCGCGTCGGTCCGCGTCCCGCCAGCACCCCCCGCGCGCAAGGGGGGGTCGAGGGCCCGTTCATCGCTGCTCGCAGCTTTAATTAGCATATGAATTCTTTAATTATGTCCAAAAAAGTGTTTTGTGAGGCCACAGTGACCTTTGACCTTTGACCACCACATGAGAAAGTATATGACCCAGCAGTCATGTTGAGATCAGTTGAGGAAATACCAAGCACCACCCACCGGCCGGAGAAAACATTCTCATTTTACAGCTTAACAGTACACTACAAGATGATTCTGAGAACATCTGAGGAGAGAAATAGACATTACAGTAACAGAATATTGATTCATATTTGATCAGCGCTGTTTGATCAGAGTTCTCAAGTTTCGCGAGCAATGATTGACAGCTGCTAGAGACCACTCAGCTCTGATCAGTGGTGGTGGAATCTTGTGAATACCATTAGGAGCACCAGAGGACACCGGAGGACACAGAGGAACATGATTTTATTCAGATTACCTGTCTGGATATATTGACCGTTTTATAAAAATAACTGTTTATCATATTTGCTCAAAGTTACCAACTTCAGCTTCCTGAAAAAGCCCAGTCTGCTCTGATTGGCTTGTGAGAAAAATATATAATATAATATATTCTAATGAGCCTGCATGTGACATAGGAAGTGGAGCCACATGCGATTGGTTTGTTGAATCACGTTTTCCACAAAAAACTGACTGGGTTGTCTTACTTCAGTTTGTGGGTTGGTAGGAACTCCAGATACCAGATGGATGTGCACAAGCACTGAAAAAGAGAGTTTTTCCTGATATGTCCCCTTTAATGATTCAAGTACGGGGTTGGCCATACGAGCCTGAGTGCAGCCCGAGATACTTCGGTAGGGGTCTGTTAGTAGTTCCTAGGTCGAGGCTAATACCAGAGGAGACCAGTCCCCTCAAATCTAAAAGGACCTGCCGGTGGGGATCAGATCAGACAGGCCAGCTCTGTTTCTTTGTTTAAATTTATCTTAAAAATAAATTATTGATTCTTTAGTTTAGCATCAAACCCAATGTAAAGCTGCGGAGAGTCATTAGTATTGCATGTTATTAAGACATAAACCAAAGTATTGGATGAACCAAATTCTGTTCTGATGATGGCGCTATCTGAAAAGTTTAGGGATCACCAAAGTTATTTTAAATCATCCCGTGCGTTCCCAATTTCATGGCAATCCATCCAATAGTTCACTCTGAACAAAAAATGTCAACCTGCAGGTGGAGCAGGAGGACAAGTCAGGGGATCAACAAACTCATTAGGACACATCATCTGGGAACCATGAATCTTTGAACCAAACTTTATGGCAATGAAATTGCCATGACTGTTTGAGACATTTCACGGCAAATCAAAAATGTCAACCTGATGGTGGCACTAGACGAAAAGTCAGAGGATCACCAAAGTGGAAATCATGAATGTCACAGAACAAAATCCCACGGCCATCAATACAACAGTTGTTCTTTCCATTTTGCACACTGCATGAGCTTTTGTCTAGCTTCCTTAGGCAAAAATATGAGAAAAGTGTAATCTATCATACTGACGTGAATCCCAGTTGTCTGCAAACTACAGCTGCATTGACATCATTCCAGCCATCATCACACACGCTGCCCCACTGGCCATTAATGAAGACCTCCACTCTACCCTCCTTCCTGCTCTCTCCAGCAACCAAACGCACCAGAGGACCTGCAAACAAACATTGCAGGGGAAACATGGCATTATTGTGTTATTCATGCCCAGACGTTTTCCTTTACAAGGGTAATGCAAACAAATCTCATGAGCGGGAAAAGTTACTGCCACCAAAGTGTGTACTTACCAATAGAAGGCAAAAGGCCTGGAACCTCATTGGTATCACCTCCCCTCTCACAACGGACACCTACATCCTCACTGTGGGAGCAGTCATGTTGGCCCCACTCAGAGTGGGTACATGCCAGTAAACTTGCCTCTGCTCCCCGACACTGCACCTCATCCAGCAGAATCAGCCCGAAACCTTCTTCATACACCCCGTCAGGAGCCACCTTCGCTCGGCCCCTATAGATAAGGCACGACAACAGAACATTTATCTCTCTGTGGACACTCATTTTTTTTTTTTTTTAAAGTTATTTTTTGGGGGCATTTTTAAGCATTTTTATTGACAGGACAGTGGATAGAGTCTAGGAAAGGGGGGAGAGAGAGAGAGTGGATGACATGCGGAAAGGGCCACAGGCCGGATTCGAACCCGGGCCACCGCGGTCAGGACTGAGCCCTGTTACATGGGCGCCCGCTCTACCAACTGAGCCTAACCAGGCGCCCGGACACTCATTTTAATTGTGGAAGGAACAACAACCTCAGAACTCTGGTAAATGTGAGAAACACTTCTCTGCAAATACCGGTGTTTGCTAAATCTTTATTTGGGTGGCAGCAATCACTGATAACAGAAATAGTATAATTTCCTATAAATTGTGGTGAAGTACTCAAAGCAATTCTTCAAACACCTTTGGCCTAATAGGCAATTTAGCATTAAAAGTACTAAACACATTCATGCTCCCCAGATGATCTCTGTCAATTAAGGTCAACAAATGACGATTCCTCAAACACCACCCATTGGCAAAACGACCAGCTTTGTACACAATAAGATATATGATAAAATGGGCAGTTTGCTATGGATTTAGGTGTGGATATTTATGGTCTCATTTGTCTTGAATGTCTCCTTTTTCCCCTCACTTGCGTCTTATCCCTTCCAACATAAGACATGAGGAAAAGATGCAAGATAAAGATGCGAAGAGAGAAGAATTAGTACTGCAGGTATTTACAGCTCTGTATAGCTTGGAGTTTGTATTTGCACAGATGGTGTGATGTACTGTCAAATAAGGGCACACTGCTAGTGCAGGTGAAATATCGCTGCATGTTACCCCTTAAATAAACAGTTTGACAAGCCTCTTATGCGCAAAGACACATAAAATCAAATGAGCATGGTCCCCAGTGGAGGAACCTATTGACTGTAATGATCCTGTGGCCTTCCAGCAGTCTTACACCAAGAGTTCCAATTACACAAAAAAAAATCCTAAATGTTATAGACTAAGAATGGTTCATTAAAAACCCTATGACTAATCGAGGCAGAGGAGGAGTTACCCAGCCCGGAGGAAGCCCTGGGCCCCCGTCTGGAGCCAGGCCCAGACGGAAGGCCCGTCAGCGAGCGCCTGGTGGCAGGCTTGCCACGGAGCCCGGCCGGGGACACCCCGAAGAAGTGACGTGGCACCCCCCCTCCTCTCCATCCTGCGGGAGGAACCGCTTGGGTCGGGTGCGCTGCCACACGGGTGGCAGTGAAGGCCAGGGACCTCGACGGACCAGACCCGGGCGGCAGAGGCTGGCTCTGGGGACGTGGAACGTCACCTCTGTGTGGGGGAAGGAGCCGGAGCTTGTGCGGAAAGTGGAGCGCTATCAGTTAGATCTGGTGGGGCTTATCTCTATGCACAGTCTCGGTTCTGGAACCGTACTCCTGGATAAGGGTTGGAATATATTCTTCTCTGGAGTTGCCCTAGGTGTGAGCCGCTGGGCGGGTATGGGGATACTCACAAATCCCCGGTTGAGTGCCGCTACGTTGGAGTTTACCTCAGTGGACGAGAGGGTCGCCTCCCTACGCCTTCGGGTTATGGGGGGGATTCTGAGGCCGCATGTTTTGGACACTCGGGTGAAGAGAGGGACAGAGCTGTCAACCGATTACCATCTGCTGGTGAGTTGGGTCAAAGGGGGGGGGGGGGAGACTCTAGACAGACCTGGTAAGCCCAAACGGGTAGTGCGGGTTAACTGGGATGATCTAGAGGAGGCCCCTGTCCGAGAGATCTTCAACTCACACCTCAGGCAGAGCTTTTCTGGCATCCCTGTGGAGGTTGGGGGCATTGAACCTGAGTGGGCGATGTTCAAAGCTTCCATTGCTGAAGCTGCGGCGGTGAGCTGTGGTCTAAAGGTGGCGGCAACCCTCGAACACTGTGGTGGACACCGGTGGTCAGGGAAGCCGTCCAACCTGAAGAAGGAGTCCTTCCTGGATATGTTATCTCGGAGGACTTCGGAGGAAGTTGCAAGGTATCGACAGGCCCAAAGGGCAGCAGCCACTGTTGTGGGAGGAGTTCGGAGCAGCCATGGAGAAGGACATTCGGTCGGCACCAAGGTGCTTCTGGAAAACTGTCTGGCACCTCAGGAGGGGGAAACGGGGATCCATCCAAGCTGTGTACAGTAAGGATGGGACACTGTTGACCTCAACTGAAGAGGTAATCGGGCTGTGGAAGGAGCACTTTGAGGAACTCCTGAATCCGACTAATAAGCCCTCGATTTTAGAGGCAGAGCTGGAAGCTGATGGGATATCATCATCAATTTCCCTGGTTGAAGTCAGTTAGTCAAACAACTCCACAGTGGCAAAGCCCCGGGGATTGTTGAGATCCGTCCAGAAATGCTGAAAGCTTTGGGTGTGGAGGGGCTGTCTTGGATGACACGTCTCTTCAACATGGCATGCAAGTTGGTGACAGCGCCCAAGGAGTGGCAGACCAGGGTGGTGGTTCCCCTGTTCAAAAAGGGGGAACAGAGAGTGTGTGCCAATTACAGGGGTATCACACTACTCAGCCTCCCTGGTAAAGTCTACTCCAAGGTGCTGGAAAGGAGGGTTCGGCCGATTGTCGAACCTCGGATCGAAGAGGAACAATGCGGATTCCGTCCTGGCAGTGGCACAACGGACCAGCTCTTCACTCTCGAAGGGATCCTGGAGGGGGCCTGGGAGTATGCCTATCCAGTCTACATGTATTTTGTGGACCTGGAGAAGGCGTATGACAGGGTCACCCGGAAGATACTGTGGGGGGCGCTGCAGGAGCCATCCAATCTCTGTACGCCCAAAGCGAGAGCTGTGTTCGGGTTCTCGGCAGTAAGTCAGACTCGTTTCCGGTGGGGGTTGGCCTCCGCCAGGGCTGCGCTTTTTAACCAATCCTGTTGGTGATATTCATGGACAGGATATTGAGGCGTAGTCGGGGGGGAGGAGGGTTTGCAGTTCGGTGTGCTGAAGATCTCAATCGCTGCTTTTAGCAGATGATGTGGTGGTGTTGGCATCATCGGTCTGTGACCTCCAGCACTCACTGGATCAATTCGCAGCCAAGTGTGAAGTGGTTGGGATGAGGATCAACACCTCCAAATCTGAGGCCATGGCTCTCAGCAGGAAACCAATGGATTTCCTACTCCGGGGGAATGAGTCCTTACCCCAAATGAAGGAGTTCAAGTACCTCGGGGTCTTGTTTGCGAGTGAGGGGACTATGGAACGTGAGATTGGCCAGAGAATCGGAGCAGCTGGGGCGGTATTGCACTCGCTTTACTGCACTGTTGTGACGAAAAGAGAGCTGAGCTGGAAGGCAAAGCTCTCGATCTACCGGTCAATCTTCATTCCCACTCTAACCTATGGTCATGAGGGCTGGGTCATGACCGAAAGAACTAGATCACGGGTACAAGCATCTGAAATGGGTTTTCTCAGAAGGGTGGCTGGCGTCTCCCTTAGCGATAGGGTGAGAAGCTCAGTCATCCGTGAGGGACTCGGAGTAGAGCTGCTACTCCTTTGCATTGAAAGGAGCCAGCTGAGGTGGTTTGGGCATCTAGTAAGGATGCCCCCTGGGCGCCACCCTATGGAGGTGTTACAGGCACCACCAGCTGGGAGGAGGCCACGGGGGAAGACCCAGGACTAGGTGGAGAGATTATATCTCCACACTGGCCTGGGAACGCCTCGGGATCCCTCAGTCAGAGCTGGTTAATGTGGCCTGTGAAAGGGAAGTTTGGGGTCCCCTGCTGGAGCTGTTGCCCCCGCGATCCGACCCCGGAAAGTGGTTGAAGATGAGTGAGTGAGTGAGTGCCTTCCTGTGGGTATATACCTTATCGCGGTAGGAAGGTTTGCGTGCCACAATGACCCTGAAGGCTATGCCGTCTGGAGAGTTGAACTCCAGGTAGGTGCAACCTTGGCGGACAGGCGGACGGGTAGTGGCCAGACGAAAAGATACCCAACCTTACCCCAGCTATGGGTCAAATAGTCGGCGAGACGAGAGTCGTAGCCTAGTAAGGCAACTCATCTAAGAGAAGTTTCACTCTGAAATCAAAATCTCGAATGAGAATGAGATCAAGCGGACAAAATGAGATTCTCTTGCAGGGTTTCTTAGGGTCAGGTGAGGAGTTCAAGTGGACAAGGTATGTAGGAAGGAAGCAGGAAGGAGTAGAATTACCGGTCCTTTGGAGCCAGTTCAGGTAGTTTGGGCATTTCATCAGGATGCTTTATGGACCCATATCTGAGAAGGTATTTTAGGCACATCCAATCTCGGAACCTATCGCCTATCGGCTGATAAGCCTCTGGGGGCAAGGGGCTATATTTCTGGGGTTCTGGTGTAGCCAGCAGATATCCAGACTTCCTCTTCCTTGCCCTGCTCATTGTTTACAGCTCAATCTCAATCATGTCAATCTTGTATGTAGCTGGTTGTTGATTGGTAACAACCCAAGGGAGGATAACCCCCCTTGGAGCCCCATTTTACGTGTTTTGGCCAATCACAGATAAGCATTTTTTCATATTCTGATGAGGATCAACCTCCTCTGCCTCCACTGATCCCAGGGAACTTCTTGGGATCACCCAGAATAAGTTGGAGGACGTGGCTTGGGAGAGGGGCACCTGGACTACTTTGCCTGCTACCACCAAACCGGAACCCATATACAAGGCAGAGGAAAAGATGGATACAGTCATAAGGCTCTGAGAACAGCAACATTTTCAGTATGTTGTTAAATCTTTGTGGATTTAAAAAAAAAACTTTGCTTTATCAGGGAAAAGAAACCGTTAGTGCTCGGTAAGAATGATCATCTGCAGACATAATGGCACATTGTTCATCCCTACTGTAGACTGATATAAAATCACAGGGTAGTAAACAATCTCCTATGGCACGGCGGTGTTCTGTAGTGATGCAGTGATGCACTGACCTGAAACCCAGCTGTCTACACACTACCTGGGCGTTGAGCTCAGTCCAGTTGTCATCACACACAGTGCCCCATTCTCCCTGGTAATAAATCTCCACGCGACCTTCCCAGTGACTGTCTGCTCCCACCAGACGAACTGCACCATCTGCTGCCACACAGGGACACAAATACTTTATTAGATTACATACTCTTACATACTAGTGCAGGATAGATCTCCTCTGAATGAGTGTTGGTGTTAGTGGTCTCTTTAAGCTCAGTTAAGATCACAATATACCTGGCAGGATTCTCATAGGATATAGAAGTGCTTAGTCAAATGCAACTGGACTTGCTGTAGATTCTTGAAAGCATTAGGTTAGGTTAGAGAAAATATAAAATATATATTTTTACCAAATACCTCGATACCGATATTGTGAGGATTTTGTTTTAATGTAACTTGATTGGATTTTTTTTATTGTTATTGCTTTTACCGTTTCTTTGGTGTTTTTACCATGTAAAATGCCTGTAAAGTACTTTTTAATGCACTATATCAAATAAATGTATTATTATTATTATTAATATTATTGTGGTGGCCGCAAACTTAGGTTTGGGTTTTCCTTTAACCACCATTCCACTTATCTGGTTTTTTTTTACCATATAAAGAGTGCGGGCGCAGTGTGTGTCAGATTCACAGCCTAAAATAATTCCAGGGAGAGTATTCATTGTTCACTGTTGCTTAGAATTAATTGCAAAATAAACTTGACATGAAAAATAATAAAATGCAGACAGAGTCCGACTATGTATTGATAACATGGCGCTGATACTAAATGTTTTTTTTATTTCTGTAAGAAAAAAAAGCAAAACGGCAGGCCTAATTACGATAACAATATCCAAAATGTCCTCATATCACAATATCGATATAATATTGATATACTGCCCAGCCCTAGAAAACGTTTCACCACTCATCCTAAAAGCTACTAGGCAATTAACCTCTGTTGTTAACACACAGCAAGGAATGCACGGGCCTTTACACTGGGGCCATAAAGCACCCACTGAGCATGAGCATGGCCCAACATGGGAGGGCCAGCTCCTTGGGTCAAGATGCAGCAGTCTGCCTACATCTAAAGGACGTACGTATTTGAGGACAAGAATGTACACATTTTATAACAGAGAAGACGACTGATTTGAAAGAGGATTGAAGGAGGTCATCTATCGCCGCATTTCCACTGCATGGCACGACGCGGCATGGCACGGCATGGCTCTACTCAACTCGATTCGCTCTTTTTCTGCTTTTCCATTAGCAAAAGTTGTGGATAGTACGTGGTACCTTTTTTGGTACCACCTTGAGGTTCCAGGCAAGCTAAGCCAATACTACTAGGTGGAGTTAAAATACTGAAGACCTCTGACTGGTGAGAGGAAATCATCACTAGTGTGACACAGGACATCCCGCACAAGTCCGCCATTTATAAATAGCCAAGATACCATCAATAGCTACTGCAATGTTTTATTTACTCGACCCAGATTCTAAAAAATGTTAGACTGCAAAACTCTGACCTACCACGTACACTACGTGCAGACATTCCTCTGTTTGGTTGCCGACGAAAAGATTCAGCGAGTGTCACGTTGAAGATGTCGTCAGGTCAGTTTTACGTGGTGTTGCTACGGCGATCAGCTGAGAATCCTGCCTACACTGAGGGGGTATTATCTGCAGTGGAAAACTTTATAGAGAAAAGGACCTGGTACCAAAAGCGAGTTGAGTCGAGTCGATCCATGCAGTGGAAATGAGGCATATGTCAAACCAGTCACGTTCAGACCAACAAGACAAAGGGTTTACAGCCATGCTACTGGCTCTGTGAGGCTTTCCTTAGGCACTTACACAGTGCTTTAAGCTAAATGCTAATGCTAGCATGGCAACAGGTTGTGTAGGAGGTGTAATGTTTACCATGTTCACCAACTAAGTCTTGCATGCTAACATTTATTAATTAGCAGTAAACACAAATTACAGCTGATGTCAGCTTTGTTTTGCAGATATTTGGTTCTAACCAAAGTATTAAACCCAATGATGGCGCCAGAGGAAAAGTTAAGGGTTCTCCAAAGTTATTACAATTCATTCTGCGGAGAACATAGAAGTCTGTACCAATAGTTGTTGAGATATTTCAATCTCAGATATTTTAAGGTGGTGGACCGACCAACCGACCGACTGACAGACAAGTGAACTGAACCTCCAAATAACATCCTGGAGCCGCCCCCAGCAAGAAACAAGTCTCAAGTCACTCAGCACTGCAACCTTGGGAAGATGAGAAAGGTTGAATGCATGTACTCTGTCGCACGAAAGCATCAACAATCATGCTTGTTTTGATTCCTTCGTTTGTTTTGTCCTCCACCTCACTATGTTAAAGAACCTGGAACAGGTTGATCATTGCCGTCTGCTTTTCGATGCTCTGCGTTAGAATTTAACAAGCTGGTGTGTAGAAACACATTTCTCTGTAAAGAACTACTTTGTTGTGCTCCCATATAGAGGCAATGGGAGAAAATAACCAATCATAGCTGAGTATGTAAATCATGCTTGCCACTTAACATGCCCACAAACTTCAGGCTTGTGAGAATAGGTTTGTTCGAGATGAGCCAGGCTTGCGCAGAATCGATCACCGGCGACAGCCGCGCAATACATGCCGGTTAGATTTGTGTCCGACTTGATGCTGACTTGCTCTGACATCGTGCACACGTGGGCAACGATAACCTCACGAGATCGAGGCGGCCGCAGTTTTTAGAGCCAGGCGCCGCAGTTGCTCTCCACCGACTGCAAAACCCAGGGCATGATGGGAAATACCTGGCTGTCTCCTGATCAGAGAGCTGATTGGCTCTTAGTTTTGACAGCAAACACCATCTGTAATAGAAAGTCACAACTTTCTGTGTATTTGTAATATTTAACGCTAGATTGTAGGATATTAGTCTCATGTTGAGCAATGAAGGTTTCATCTGTTAAACACATCTTGTGTGGTTGATAATAATAATTATTATAATAATGAAGGTTATCTATATATAAAAAACGAGTGCTCATTACAAAGTGCTTTACAAGGTGGACATAAAAATAATAAAGGATAGAATCCAATGCCAGACACACGCACATTTCCAAATATATTCACAAACAAATATAAATAAATCCCAACGTGGTCTGAAAACTACAAGTAGCCTACAGATCGAATCTAACAGGAAGTAACTTTTTCTGTGACTTCCTGTAAATTCAGTGAACGCTGCTTGAAACGGCTGAAAACTGTGCGACTTGACCGCAGCTTTTAGTCTCTGCCCCCTGCTGCTGCCGCCTGATCTTGTGTACTTTCCAGGCAAAGCACAGTTCATCTCGAACGAGCCTAGTGTTTCACAGAACCGTGAGCCAACACACAATGAAAACATAGCAAGATGTCTTCAGTTGTAAAAATAGACTGAAGTGCTTTCATTTACAAAAATAGTGAAAAAAACAAAAACTTGGACGTCCACAGCAAAAACAAAGACAAAAAATGATATGTTTAATTTGCAATAGAAAGCGTTTTTCTAATCACCTGTGTGGTTTATAGCTACCCGCAGACTGACTCACGACCTTTGGTGGCCAGAGAAGTGTTAAGCCCCTCCCCCAAGACCAACCAACTGTCGAATCATTTATCTTTCATTTTACACAGTCTGCAATTTTACAGCCAGCTCTTACTTTAAACAAGCATAACAAATAATAGCAATCACCATTTCCTAGTCAAATACCTTAAATAAACCCCAAAACCCTTCACCATATCATAAATAGGTCATTTAACCTATGATCCAGTTAAACATGTGACGGCTGTAGCACTACTCATCAGCTCTGTTTCACACCCAGAGACTGTGGAGGAGAGGAACACCAGACCATGATGAAACTGAAGCAAACAGCACTCTGTGAGATGAGTATGAATAAACTGAGCCATGAGATAGATAGCGAGAGTGTGTTTTTTCTCCACCATAATATATTACTGCAGAAAATATGTGTAGACATGCAGGCTCATTAGAATATACCGCCTACAGCCTGAGAGATATCTTTGTAAAGGTGCACCATATTTTCTCACAAGCCAATCAGGAGGGGGTCTTAAAGAGACCGGCGCTAAAACGGAGCGTTTCAGACAGAGGTTGAATCCACGTATATTCAGTCAGAGGATGAATACAGGTATAATCAGTCAGAGGATGAATCCAGGTATATTCAGACAGAGGATGAATACAGGTATAATCAGTCAGAGGGTGAATACAGGTATAATCAGACAGATGCTGAAAACAGGTATAATCAGACAGAGGGTGAATACAGGTATAATCAGACAGAGGATGAATACAGGTGTATTCAGACATAGGGTGAATACAGGTATAATCAGACAGAGGGTGAATACAGGTATAATCAGACAGATGCTGAATACAGGTATATTCAGACAGAGGGTGAATACAGGTATAATCAGACAGAGGATGAATACAGGTGTATTCAGACAGAGGGTGAATACAGGTATATTCAGACAGAGGGTGAATACAGGTATAATCAGACAGAGGATGAATACAGGTATATTCAGACAGAGGGTGAATACAGGTATATTCAGACAGAGGGTGAATACAGGTGTATTCAGACAGAGGGTGAATACAGGTATAATCAGACAGAGGATGAATACAGGTATATTCAGACAGAGGGTGAATACAGGTATATTCAGACAGAGGGTGAATACAGGTATATTCAGACCGAGGGTGACTACAGGTATATTCAGACAGAGGGTGAATACAGGTATATTCAGACAGAGGGTGAATACAGGTATATTCAGACAGAAGCTGAATACAGGTGTATTCAGACAGAATATTAAAGCATGTGAACATAGTAGAAACCAACAAAATACAAGTATGAACCTGGAAATGAGCAGGATATGTCCCCTTTAAAACCCTTTCACACCTTAAATCATGTGACTCTTACATGACATCATGTCACCTAATGACCAACATGTGACCTCAGCGACTCTCAATGTGTAAACAAACCTATAGAGGTTAAGTTCCTGTGAATCCCCACCAGTCATCAGTCAGAAGTGAAGAAGCATTTGGGACGGGAGGTGACATGTCTTCAATAATCTACAGCAAATCCAGCTGCCTTTGACTTAGCACTTGTAGATATGGTAAATGGACTTGCATTTATACAGCACTTTTCTAGTCTTCCGACCACTCTACGCTCTTTACACTACATGTCAGCATTCACCCATTCATATACTGATGACAGAGGCTACTAAGGTGCCAACTTTGCCCATCAAGATCTAATCTAAATACTCATTCACACACCAATGGCTATGCCTTCAGGAGCAATTTGGGGTTAAGTGTCTTGCTCAAGGACACATCGACATGTGACCCGGAGCAGCTGGGGATCGAACCACCAACCTTCCGATTGGTGGACGACCTGCTCTACCCTCTGAGCCACAGCCGCCCTAATATATCACAGTGATATGTGTTATCACTGCTTATAACCACAGTAGAAATGTTGCTGTTTCTATCCTTTTTCTCTATGGCCGATCGTCACGGTATAACAAAAGGACTGACTACAGTGTCGTCTCATATGAATGTGTGAGTTAGTGAGTGCTTCCTTCCTTGGCTCTGACCTGTGTATGGGTTGCAAGACACCCCTGCGTCTTCCATATGGTCACAGTTGTGTTGCTCCCAGATGTTATGAGGACACTCCTCCAGAGACAGTTCATTGCCTGAACACTGCACCCCGTCCAAGAAGATGGGACCAACACCCTGACCAAAGTGGGCCCATGAACACGCCTTGGCCACGCCCCTGTTGGTCCAGACAAATAAAGACAACCTTTAATGTGTATAGCATGGTCAAGTGTGTGTTTATATTAATAATATGCAGATGAATGCCATCATATGGGCACCGGGTGTTTCTACTTAGTCGGCATTGTGGGTATATCAAAAAAACACCATAAAACACCTAGTTGGGAAAGTATCCAGCATGCAATTGTGCAATACAAAACCCTGATACATCTAAGTGTGTCTCAATTCAAACAGTAGGATGCCAAATAAAGGTGTTGGAATGGAGTGATGAATAATTTAAAGGCAGCAGACTTGAACTGTGTTCCAGTGAGAGTGAGCCAGAACGCACAACACCAGGGACCAGAAGTCAAATCATTAATTTAATTACACCTCTGCTTTTCCTACTGCGTCACAACATCTTCGGTGAAAAAGTCCTATTGGCTGCGCAATGCATGATGGTTAGATTTGTGTCCGACTTGATCCCGACTTGCTCTGACGTCACACACACTTGGGCAACGATGACCTCACGAGATCGAGGCGGCCGCAGTTTTTAGAGCCAGGCGCCGCAGCTGCTCTCCACCGACTGTAAGACCCAGGGCATGATGGGGTCAACCCTAACCCTAGCCCTGAACACAGCAGCTGTGTAGTATGGGACTGGGACACATCTTGTTCATGTCTCTCTAACAGCATAAATGTGACTGTCTCTATCCCTTAATTTGTCCCCACGGTCAAGTACGTCACAGTCTGATCATAAACTCGTAAAAAAAAGTTTGGAAATTTGTGTTTGGTTGATTATTTCTCTGTTGTTACAATGCTAATGGTCATTGTATTTTACATCGCTGGAAAGCCTGTTTCTTCACCTTCACAATGATGTCCAACTTGTAAGGATCATGCATTTGTGGGATCTATCTCTCTATCAGTAACAAGGAACAGACAAGACATATTGGCAATTTTACATTTTATTCATTTAATCCACCGTCAGGAGCCTCAGTAGCGGTGGAAGATCCATACGCAGCCACAACAGCCTGGCACCTCCTCCTCATGCTGGTCACCAACCTGGTCACACGTTGCTGTGGGATGGCGTTCCATTCCTCAACCAGGATTCATTGCAGGTCAGCCAGCGGGGTTGTGTGTTCCCTCAATGATATCACTGGCAAAACAAGGCTTGTCATCATTGAAGGCCATCTCAATGCAGTGAGATATCAGGATGAGATTCTGCAGCCAATGGCGATCCCATATCTCCACAATCTGGGACCTAACTTCATCCTCCAAGATGACAACGCTCGCCCCCCACAGAGCCAGGGTTATCACAGACTACCTCCACAATGTGGGAGTAGAGAGAATGGAACGGCCTGCCAAGAGTCCAGACCTCAACCCAATTCAACACTTGTGGGATCAGCTTGGGCGTGCTGTACGTGTTAGAGTGACCAACACAACTACGCTGCAACGAATCCTGGTTGAGGAATGGAACGCCATCCCACAGCAACGTGTGACCAGGTTGGTGACCAGCATGAGGAGGAGGTGCCAGGCTGTTGTGGCTGCGTATGGATCTTCCACCGCTACTGAGGCTCCTGACGGTGGATTAAATGAATAAAGTGTAAAATAGACAATATGTTTTGTTTGTTCCTTGTTACTGATAGAGAGTTCAATCATCCAATCCACCAAACAACTTAAAACAAGAGTCAACACCAACAGGAGAATACTCTGTTTACCATTGGCAGAGCATTTTGGAACATAATCAGCTGTGCTGCTCATCCCACAAATGCATGATCCTTACAAGTTGGACATCATTGTGAAGGTAAATAAACAGGCTTTCCAACCATGTAAAATACAATGACCATTAGCATTGTAACAACAGAGAAATAATCCGCTAAGAACTAATTTCCAAACTTTTTTTTGACACCATAACATAAGCACCTTGCCCGTTTAAAGGTCTGATCTACTAACAGGACAGTTCTTTGAATAAAGAGCTGCCCGTCGCCTGTCGGTCGAGCTCATCCATCATTTGAGAGCCAATCATCTTGCGTATCGCTACCAAGATTCTACCAAGATTTGACCAATCGGAGGCCGCCCTGCTACCAAGAATGGCGACAGCCAATCACCGTCCGTTGCGTCTACCAAGATTTGACCAATCACACTCGCTATCGCTACCAAGATTGACGCCGGAAGCCACGCCCCTAGAAATCAACGTCAGGTCCCTTCAACGGAAAGTCAAGTCCTTCACCAGCATTTCTTTTCGACCCGACGTCTTTGCTATAGTTTGGGTAAGTTCATCGTCAACCATTTATTGAAAATATGTGGTTTACATTGGTGGCGAGCCAGCACGCTAGCGAGCTAATGTCATATCCACGTAACCTGGCTATCTCACACTAGTTGAAGTCGCGAACGACTCTCCATTCATAACCAGCTGACGTCAGCTGATATGATACTATGCTTTATTTTAGGCAGCTGACAACACTAGTGTGTTAGCCTGTCTGTTTACATAGCACATTATGTAGCCCTACAGTTAATAACGGGCTGGCTATTTGGTAATAACACTGACGTTAACGTTAATCAATAGTACAAGACAGAAAATACGTAGTCCACAGTTTACCAACGTAATCTATGTTTCTACTCTTTATGTGTGGATCAGTCTATGTATTTGGTATTTTGCTGAGTATGCTAATTTAGCCCCTGTGTATATGAATTGTTTCAGAATGTTATAGTGTTAAGTTACAGGTTGTAAAGCAGTTGAGAATAAGACATGTAATGCATAGGTCCAGTAAGGTACTCACCTGGTAACTAGTTTTAAAAAATTAAATTGTTTACAGATTCTGTATAGTAAGTACATTATTAGAAAACACTGTATCACAGACAGACAGAGGCAACTAAATGTTGCATAACCTCTTTTGCATGAGAAGTAATGGACACAGAGTGTAATTTATGTTAGTTTAGCTAGATTGGAGATCAGAATACAAGGATATAATACAAGGATACAAGGATGTATTGTCATATGCATAAATAAACAAGTTATCAATGCAATGACATTCTTAGTTTGCTGGATCACTATTCTGTAGTGAAATATACTAAAAGTAAATATGAAATTAAGAAAGAAGAAAGAAATTATAACATAACATATAGCAGGCCATAATTTTACAATATAAGAGGACAGACCAAGCATATTCTCACTGTGTTTTGTTTTTTCCCCCAATCATACAGAATGGAGCCTAAATTTAGGAGGAGGGGGGATGGCCATGCTAGCCTCTTTGACACAGAGGAAGCAAAACGAATTAAGAGGGAGAACAGGCCATGGGTGCGGGCTCTGTCGCCTGAGAGGGTGAAAGAGTCTGCGAAGATGGCTGTTCTGCGTCGCGGTGGAGACCCGGAGAATATGCAGCATGTCCTGGGCCAACATCAGATGCAGTTTGGGATATTCAGGGGCCAAACTTTTCAATGGGTGGCAGAAAATGCGTTGGGGTATGCGGGTTATGTGGTGGCATCAATGTCAGAGGAGTCAGGAAACTCTGATTCACACAACAACCTCGTCAACAAAAGAGCCTTCCAGGGGTACATCTCACATTATCCTGCAGGCCGTTATGCCATCCAGGTCAAGCGGGAGGTGAGATCCGCTAGAAGCCAGAGCCAACCTGCCACTGCTGCTGCTGCCACCTCCACACAGCCGCCCTCCAACTCACCACGGCCCTCAGCCTCTTCTCGAGCTACAACCGCCACACAGCCGCCCTCCAGCTCACCACGGCCCTCAGCCTCTTCACGAGCTGCAACCACCACACAGCTGCCCTCCACCTCACCACGGCCCTCAGCCTCTTTGCGAGCAGGCCATCTCCACCTCAAAAATCACCTTCGTCAGCCCAGAGAGCCTGCCTCCTGCAGTTGAAAGGAAAGGAAGACCCTGTATGCCTAACAGCAGTGTGGCAAATCCCCACATCTTTGTTTTGCCCCCTAATACTGCAGGGATGGCCCAGCTAAAACAAAGACTGAACATAACTCCATCTGCTGGTCTTAGGCCGCCCTTCCTTGCAGCTCTCGAGCCGCCTCTCCAGGCAGCTCCCCAACCTCTCAGACCTCTCCTGCTTGCGCCCAGACCTCTCCTGTGTGCAGCCCAACCTCACCTGCCTGCACCACAACCTCTCTTGCCTGCCTTCCAATCTGTGGTTCCTGCAGGTTCTTCCCTGACAGATGTGCCTTACACCACTCAAAATTACCACAAGAGGAAAAGACAGGAGGAGGAACAGAGTGGCAAAAGGAAGAGGAAATACTCTAGGAAGAGTGACGCCATCACCTGCAAGCAGTGTCAGAGGGAGCGGGACCCTGCCACCCACCAACAGTACTTTGGGAATTGGTACTGCCAGGCCACAGCCACCGTGACTCTGGCTGAGTGGAGGGCTGCACTTGAAGCCCGGGGATATGGCACAAAAAAAGATACTCGACCCTGATAACTCTGTTCACATTAGCCTATATTGTATTGTATTATATACTATTTCATATACTGTATTGTATTCTAGTAATATAGTATTAATAATAATCTATTATATTCTATTATACGATACTATATTCTATTCTATTCTATTACATGGTATTATATTATATGGTATTATATTATATTATATTTTATTATATTGCATTATATTATATATATATTATTCTAGTAACAATAGTATTTATAATATATATTTTTTATTGTATTATATATATATATATATATATATATATATATTCTGTTCTATTTTGTTCCATTACATTGTATTCCTGTTGATTTTATTGTTGATAAATGTATATACCACTGATTGCACTGATTTTATTACTGTACTGTTTTTTAAAATTTGTTTATAATAAATATGTTATTAAGATGACTCAATACAAGTGTTCTTTTTCATTCAAATACAATGTATAGCATACCACTGAATTATATTATATACAATAAATATATATATACTCTTCTAGTAATAATAGTATTAATAATAATCTATTTTATTAGTCTACATTATATTAAATTATATTATAATATTATATATAAACTATTCTGTCCTGTTCCTAAATGATAGGCTATTAATTAATCACAATGGCAAGTGTATACAGTTAATAGTCAATGCTTGTGATAAACAAAATAATAATAATCTATTTTATTAGCCTATATTATATTAAATTATATTATAATATTATATATAAACTATTCTGTCCTGTTCCTAAATGATAGGCTATTAATTAATCACAATGGCAAGTGTATAAAGTTAATAGTCAATGCTTGTGATAAACAAAATATTGTAATATTTACATACAGCACACACTGCTTAATTTCTACCATAGATTAAGCACAACAGACAATATTAACACACCGTTTGAACCGCCTTAATAATAAAGCCAATTACATCTTTCATATCATTACAACACAGGATACGAGGCGATGATCATCAGCCGTGTTTTGGTAGCGCGTTAATGTTACTATTTATAGCATTAATAGCTCGACGATCTGCGATAATAAAGCCAATAGGAAATAGCGATAATAATGATAAATGACCGTCATTATAACGGCAACGATAAAAGATCCACCTTAGAACCATCTATGCATGTGTGTATGCTAAATATTAATGGCATGAGGTTTGGGTGACACGGGTTTCGAGGCGAGGATCATCAGACATATTCTGGTAGTGTGTTACTATTTTTAGCAACCGTAGCACGACCAACCGGCTACTTCCTCTGGATCAGTCACAAACTAATGGGAAGGTCTTTCATAAAGTTGGAGGACTCCTTATTTCTTTAAATAGTCAAAATCAAACCAAAGGCTGAGATATCCTGACTTTTAGTCCTTAGTATGGGTCAAACTCCAAAACACTCCTACATTTCCCATAATGCAACTCATCAGCATGTTCAATTGGACTGTCTCTGTCTGGTAGATGTACATATCTTGACATGTAATTAAAACATGTAAACATGTTCAAGTAGAAACCCAAAATACAAGTATGAACCTGGAACCTGCAGGATATGTGTCCGTTCAGGCCATTTCACCAAACATCCGGCTGCTGCTGGTTTTGACAGAGCAATCAAGGCTACTTTAGCATGCAGCTTTTTTATACCCCTGCAAGTTCCTGTTTAGCCCGTTAGACCCGTTCTAAATCACAGCTAGTCACATACCAAAGCACACAGCAACAGCCCCCTTGTGTTCCACCACTGTTGCTGCTTGGATCCCTAATAATGTACATGATAATATAACAGTAAGAAAAGGGCTATTCTGCATTGTTCGGATTATCATTCTGTATGTTGTTTGAGTTGAATAAAATCTTATAATGGTGTACATTTACATTGTGCTATTTCTACTTTTACTTCATTCTTCTTCCACCTCTGAGCTAGAGATAGTTGAGCTTATGTTAAGTGTTGAAAGGGTATCAATTCCAGTGTTACTCATCATTACCATGATGTGTATCAAATAATAATTTACTCTATTCATCAGAGTACTTTGGTCACAATATATTGATATTGATACAAGAAATGGAAGGATTGTCTCTTGTATCTGTAGGCTGGTATACTGTCTACATGCCTTGGTACTGAATCAGTATCAGTTTTATCGGCCAGGTATGAGTACACATACGTATTCTTACCCCAGACCCAACTGTCGGCACACCACCTCGGCATCGGTGTCATCCCACTCGTCATCGCAAATGGTTCCCCACTTGCCATCCCGGTACACCTCGACGCGGCCCTCAAAGTCCTCCAGGCCTCCCACAAGCCTCAAAGGGATACCAGTGCCTGACAGACAAAAGGTAAAGCAACAACTGAGCCAATAATATAATACACATCATGTTTTTAGGAAGATTTCAGACTCTGGGTCTCTGGGAGGGGGCGGGGGGGGGGGGGGGGGGCATGTGCTCTTAGCCCTTTTAGCTTGTTGTATGTCAAAACAAAAACACTCTCATGATAATAACTGTCACTATCTTCCCAGGCTCCATAGAGGCCCATGTTCCAGCTCCGTTACACACTGTACATGTCACGGTGAGCTGCCTCACGTCTCTTTATTTATGTATTTATAATATGATTGTATGTTTGTGTACCGGGCTGCATCAAAAGCTTTGAATGTGCATCAGAAATAGAAGAAGGTGACACAGTGAATGAGTCAGTTCTGGTTCTGATTGGTTACTTTTAATTATAAATGATGAGGTCTTGAATCTATTCTGAAAGAAACAACCAATGCCAACAAGAAAAGATTCTAGCACTGTGCTTGTATTTGGCCAGCAGTGTAATTATGTACCATGTGGTATACAGTATGTACTGTATGTATACATTTGTCATTATTTATCAGTGACGTACTTGTTTATATAATCTGAGGTGACACCCTGGTCTCACCTTCAGGCTCGGCACAAACCACCCCTGCTTCGTTGCCATGGTTACAGTCGCTGGTGACAAACTTCCTGCTCCGGCACTCCAGTAGGGAATTCTCATTACCACGGCAACCCAGACGCTCATAGTGGAAGACAGAACCCGGACCGAAGTAGGAATGCTGCAGGGCTGTACCGATCTCACTACAAGGACAGCAGATGGACAGAGAGACTCACATGCACACTCACAGCAAACATCATACAAGAGCAATGGAAATGTCCTGTTAAAAAAGACTTGCAGCACTATCTAACCCCACAGATGAAATAGGAAATGTGCTAGTAGCTCACTGACAAGAATAGTGAATTTCTGGACTTCCAGAGTCTATAAACTACAACCTCAATGGTGCAATCACCTTCTGTGTGTTTAGTTTGAAGCCTGGGGCGGGGTAAGCCAATGGCAATGTTATTTATATAGCACATTTCATTACACGTAAACTCAAACTGCTTTACATTTAAAGACAAAATATAAAAATACAGGCATAAACATAAGAACACATCAGCATAAACAACATCAATATAAGAACAGAGTAACATACACCAACCACAGACTAATAAAAACCAAGATATCAACATATCACAACAGTAATTAACCATAAGCCTGGGAGAATAGGAACATTTGAAGTTTGCTTTTGAATGTGGACACAGTTGTGATGGACCTCAAGTCATCAGGCAGCTTGTTCCAGAGAGCAGGACCACAGTAACTGAACCTAATATGTTCAAATATTCGTGTGTATGTGTGTGTGTGTGTGAGAGACGTCCTCCTGACTGTTGGGATAATCCTGCAGAGAGAGCGTCACAGTAGTCTAACCTGCTGAGATAAATGCATTAGAGTCATTTGGAGCTATGAATGCTATGAATAGTTTTGATATATTTTCAAGTGATAAAACGCTGTTCTGGTGATATTGGTAAAATTGATCAGTATCCAAAATAATGCCAAGGTTTCTGACTTACTCACTGTAGTTCAGAGACAACGATACCAAGTGTGAATACATTTTCCCGCTCTGACTTTTAGGACCAACTCTGTTCACCAGTTTGCTAGCAGGACTGAGATCATCAGAGGAAAGGGAAGTGTACAACTGTGTGTTTCTTTATGATAATACCAAGCATGGGCATGTACAGATTGAAGAACAGTGGCCAGAGGACTGACCCTTGTTGGACCTGAAAAAATAATAATAATAATCTTGGTTTCTGATGATTTAAAACTACAGATTGCAACATAACAGCTGTTAACCAGTTAAGAGCAGGACCAGCTAAACTGACTAAAATGTCATGATCAACAGTGTCAAAGAATGCAGTGAGATCAAGTAATACTAAAATTGAAGTTCTTTGTGAGTCACTGTTTAGACTTTAGACTTTATTGTCCCACAAGGGGAAATTCTTTTCCACAGCACTGTACTTGTCAGACACCAATACATACAACAGCACACCGTAACACAGTAACAGTAACAGCAATACAACAGCGACAACAACAGAAAATGACGGACAGCAGTACACACTCAGGCCTATTCAGCGGCGCCTGTTGTTTAAGGCGGCTATGACTGCGGGTATCAGGCTTTTTCCAAAGTGAGCCCTGTTGCACCTCAGTGTTCTGTACCAGTGCCCGGAGCGGGGCATTATGGTAAGGTGGTGACCGAGTGGGTGAGTGATGTCCTGTGCTATTGAGGTTGCAATGTGTGCGATGGCTTTGTTGTTGAGTTCTGTGAGGTTGGGTGTGGGGAGACCAGTTATCTTGACAGCAGTGTTGGTTATGCGTGTGAGTTTTGCCCGGTTAGTGACGGATAACACGTTAAAAAAGCAGGTAGAACACTATAGTAGGATGGGCTGGATAATGCTCTGGTACAGGTAGAACAGTAGAGTAGGATGGGCTGGATGATGCTCTGGTACAGGTAGAACAGTAGAGTAGGATGGGCTGGATGATGCTCTGGTACAGGTAGAACAGTAGAGTAGGATGGGCTGGATGATGCTCTGGTACAACAGTAGGAGGAGAGGGGGTGCAACATAAAGTCCTTTCAGTTTACGGATGACTGATAGTCTTTGGTGGCTCCTTTTTTGAATGTCATTGATGTGTTGGTCAAACCTGAGTTTATTGTCCAGAGTCACTCCGAGTTATTTGAAGCTGTCAACTACTTCAACTATTTGGGTATTGATGAACTTGATCTTAAGGTCATTGATACTCTTATGAGAGCTGTTTCGATGCTATTACTGGCTTTGAAAAGGGATTGGTGTGTTTTAGGGATTCATTTTGAAACATTTTTTAAACCGATAACCGACCCTCGTTAACCGATTATTAACTGACAAGATTTGTGCCTCGCATGCAGCGGTTTACCAGCTGCAGGAGCACAACAGACAACTGAGTCCCAGTTCACCATCCGGGAGCGTTAACTTAGCAGCTACGATGCTGCGTGTAGTGTCGCGGACATGCAGCCACTTTCCCAGTAAAAGTCTCCACCAAGATTCACTTTAGTTTAGCAGGTTGTCAGCTGTGTGTCTGCCCGGATTAACGATAGCGAGTGTCCAACAGTGTGTGCATTTGTGTTACGTTAGCAGCTCTAGCATTGCCGGAGGCTTCTTGCTCGCCGCCACACACGTAGTCTGCGTAACTTTAGTGAGTTTCCAACAGACTGTGTGTGTGTGTTGGCGGTGAGTGAGGTTGTTGGTGGTGTTCTAGCTGTGAACGTAGGTGTAGCAGTGTGTGTACAGTTTATTTGTCAGTGAATAAATGCTATGAAACTACAACTCCTCCGCTCCGCTCAAGCGATCCAGAGACCGGAGTCAACTTCCTGTATCCTGCAACTCCGGCTCTGCCTCTTAAGGTGGGCTGTTAAGGTGGACCAGCTTTTCTCCTTAAAGAGACGAGCTGCTCCTCTGAGCCTTTGAGTTAATTATTAATATTTCTTTTAACCGTTTTAACCGATAGCGTTAATCTGTTAAAATGCTTAATGTCGGTTAACGATTAAACAGTTAATTATGAACATCCCTAGTGTGTATCATATACTATATGTGAATTGAAATATTCATCCAGTTGTTTGTGCACAAATATTTTGCTCAGAAAAGGAAGATTGGGAATTGGTCTGTAATTATTAATATATTATTAATATGTAATTACAAATTAATCTAGATAGTTTTTCTTCAACAGAGGTGGGATTACAGCAGCTTGGACAGATGGCCTATACATTCTTGTTCTTGAAGTGATATCTCTGTAGCTCTTAGTTACATTTGTGAGGCGGTGCAGCTAACATATGAGTAGCTAGGCTACATGTGTTGGCTCCTTAGCAACGCCATAACCCCTCGCTAATGTCACTGAGCAGTAATAAAAATAATTTTAGGTTCCATTCTTATTTTGATAAGGAGATAGTGTAAAGATATTGAAACAGGTTAATATGAGAGCTTTTAGTTGTTCTGATGATGACTGAACTGATCTGAGGAGGAGCAGTAACACCAATCACAGGGTCTATTTGAAGCCATTTCTCTGCTCTTTGTATGTGTGTGTAATAATAATGATAATAATAATAATATGTGTAATAGTATGTGTGTCAGTGTGTGCCAGTCCACATGTGCTGAAAGATTTCATGTCCCTATTCCCGATCAAATATTATCTGTGTTTATTGAACTTGAAAACAGTTGCTAGGTGTCATGTCTAGGGTTAACAGGCCACTGTTAGAATGTTGAAATGCATTATGGGTAGACGAGAAGAAGAAAGGTAAATAAAGAGAACGCGCTAAGCAGCAGACGTGTGGTCCCTGTTATTGGATTCAATTCGAATATCCCTGCTTAATTCAGGAGTAAGGCAGAGATATAACATTGGCGACGAGGATGGACGCTATTTAGCTAGTTAAACGTACAAGTTTAGGTAGTTAGTTAGTATGGAGAAATCCGGAATTCAGAACTTTGCATGCTACGCCGAGCCGGCTACGCTAGGTTCCAGATGGAAGAGGTGGCTAATGTCGTTTGAGCTGTATGCTGACGGTAAAGGACTTATTCTAACCGAAGATTCAACAGCAGCTACAAAGCAAAGGAGACGTGCACTACTACTGCATCTAGCTGGACCAGACGTACAAGATGTTTTCTCAACATTACCGGACACGGGTGAGCCGACGGACTACCACGAGGCAGTCGACGCTCTGAACGATTACTTCGTGCCTCAAGTCAACACAGCATTAGCAAGGCACGCATTTCTAAAGTTGCAACAGAAGCCAGAGGAGACGGTGCAGCAGTTTGCAACACGCCTGCGACAAGCTGTAAGAGACTGTGATTATGGAGGAGATTCTGATAATCAGATCAGAGATGCCATTTTGAGTAAAGGGACATCTGAATATGTACGCAGAAAACTTTTAGAAGAGGGTCGCAGACTGACGCTAGCACGTGCACTGGAGATAGCTTTGCGCTGTGAGAGCATCGAGGAGCAAATGGAGAGCATGTCATGCACGTCTGTGAAAGCGACTACAGAGACAGTGAATCGAGTCCTTCAAAAAGAAATGAAGGGAAAGTACGGAAATTGGAATACAAAAGGAAAACCAAACAGAGAAAATAAAAATGATGGAAAGTGCTACAGATGTGGGAATACTGATCATCTTGGCCGAGATCCGAAATGCCCAGCACGCGGACAGACATGTCACAAGTGCCAAGGAAAAGATCATTATGGAAAAATGTGCCGCACAAAAGGTTCGAAAACAAAACAGAAAGTAAACAATGTTGATACACATGATGACTTTGCTTTTGCCATTAATGATGACAACATGCCAGAGAGACTTACCTTCTGTGTGGGGGGAGTGAATATGAGAATGCTGATTGATTCTGGTGCAACAAGAAATGTAATGGGAGAAAATGCATGGGAAAAACTGAAATCAGAACGCATAAAGTGTCACTCATATATCCCTAAGACTGAGAGGGAACTGTATGCATATTCCTCCACCCAGCCATTAACAGTCAAGGGTGCATTTACATGTGACGTTTTAATAGGAAACAAAACTGAACATGCCGAGTTCATTGTTATCAAGGGAAACGGCGAACCACTGCTGGGAAAAAAGACAGCGACACGACTGGGGGTTCTGAGAATAGGTGAGAACATTTCTGCTGTAACTGACATTAAACAAACACTCCAACAGCAGTACCCAGAAGTATTCAGCGGAGTAGGAAAGCTGAAAACAAGACAGGTAAAGCTGCACATTAACCCAGAGGTGAGGCCAGTAGCCCAGCCCATCAGGCGCATACCATTCAACCTCAGGGGGGCAGTAGAATCCAGAATAAAGGAATTAATGGACTTGGACATTATTGAACCTGTAAATGGGCCGACCCCGTGGGTGAATCCAGTTGTGGTCGCCCCAAAACCAAAAAGTGATGTTAGACTTTGCCTGGACATGAGACGTGCTAATGAGGCTATAGTGAGGGAACGCTTTCCAATCCCCACTGTGGACGAGGTGCTCCAGGGCATGAATGGCTCAACCATATTCAGCAAGTTAGACCTGAAATGGGGCTATCACCAGCTTGAGCTGACCCCTGATTCACGAGAGATCACCACATTTGCAGTGCACAACGGATTGTACAGATACAAGAGGCTGCTCTTTGGTGTATCATCGGCCAGTGAACAATATCAGCACGAGATAGCCAACGCCCTAGCTGGAATCGAAGGAGTTGAGAACATCTCTGATGACGTGATCATACACGCACATGACCAACAGACACATGACGGACGGCTACACGCAGTCATGGACAGGCTCAGAGAGACAGGACTAACACTGAATCCAGAAAAGTGCCAATTCAACATGAATAAACTGATTTTCATGGGGATTCTGCTGTCGGAGAAAGGTATCGGGCCGACAGAGGAGAGAGTGCGAGCTGTGACAGAAGCAAGGGAGCCAGAAAACGACACAGAGGTGCGGAGTTTCCTTGGGCTGGTTCGATACAGCAGCAGATTTATCCCACAGTTTGCAACCCTGTCAGAACCACTGAGAAGCCTGACAAGGAAGGACACGCCTTTCAGGTTTGGGCCAGAACAGAAACAAGCTTTCAGTGCCCTTAAGGCGGAGCTAGCTAGAGCTTCCACCCTCGCCTACTTTGACAAAGAAGCGCCAACACAGGTAATAGCGGATGCAAGTCCTGTGGGGTTAGGCGCAGTTCTAGTGCAAAACCAAAAAGGTATTAAAGTTCCGATATGCTATGTGAGCCGTAGCCTAACTGACTGTGAGCGTAAATACTCTCAAACAGAGAAAGAAGCGCTAGGTCTAGTTTGGGCCTGCGAGAGACTACATCCATACATTTATGGGAGACAGTTTGACCTAGTCACAGATCATAAACCATTGGAAGTGATCTATGGTCCCCGCTCTAAACCATGCGCACGGATAGAGCGGTGGGTTCTTCGGCTACAGCCGTATGAGTACAAAGTAGTCCACATAGCGGGGAAGAACAACATTGCTGATCCACTGTCACGACTCCTGACAAACACAGTGAAACAGGTTGAACACAAGCATGGAGCTGATGAGTATGTGAGATTTGTGGCAGTGAATGCAACGCCAAAAGCACTCACCACCAGAGAAGTGGAAGAAGCATCAGCAGCTGATCCAGAGCTGTGAGAGGTACGCAAAGCCATAGCAACTGGACATTTTGAGAATTGCAAACAGTATGCAATCATCGCAAATGAGCTATGCACAATAGGATATCTTGTTCTGAGAGGTACACGCATAGTGTTGCCACCGGTCCTACGAACACGGGCACTTGCACTAGCCCATGAGGGACACTTGGGTATAGTGGGAACGAAGCAGCATCTCAGGACAAAAGTGTGGTGGCCTGGCATGGACAGTGCAGCTGAGAGACATTGTAAAGCTTGCCACGGATGTCAAATAGTGGCTAGACCTGACCCACCCGAGCCGCTGAGACCCACACCGCTACCTGATGGACCCTGGCGGGATGTAGCTGTTGACATACTGGGACCTCTCCCGTCAGGTCATTCCATTCTAGTGGTAGTGGATTATTTCAGCCGGTACTATGAATATGACATCATGACCACCACCACCACGACAGACAAGATTATAGACAGTCTTGAGTCAATCTTCAGCAGACATGGACTGCCAGTCACATGCAAGTCTGACAATGGACCTCAGTTCAGATCTGAACAGTTCAGTCGATACTGCGAGGACAGTGGGATCACTCACATCAAAACCACACCAAAATATGCTCAGGCCAACGGAGAAGTTGAGCGCCAGAATGCATCACTGATGAAGAGAATCAGGATTGCACAGTCAGAGGGACTGGATTGGAAAAAAGAACTGAGAAAATATGTGACTGTATACAGAAGCATCAACCATGCAACAACAGGTAAAAGCCCTGCTGAATTGCTGTTCAACAGAAAGATCAGAGGAAAGTTGCCAGAACTCATTGAGATGCACACTGATCAAGAAGTGTGTGATCGTGACACAGAGCAAAAAGCTAAGAGTAAACTGTATGCAGACACACGCAGAGGAGCGCAGCAGTCAGAAGTCAGTGTCGGTGACACTGTACTCTTGAGGCAAGACAAAACCGACAAGTTTTCCACAACGTTTAATGCGACTCCACACAAAATCATCAGCAGGACAGGAAACAAGGTCGTAGTGGAATCACCAACAGGAGCACGATATGCAAGAAACACTACCTTTGTTAAGAAATATAAAGGAGTTGAACTGGGACAAGGGACATTTCGTGAAGAGGAGGAAACACAAGGGGCTGAGAACACAGAAATGGATAAAGTGTTAGAGGAAGATATACACACTGCAGTAGCTCAGACTCCGAATGCAGAAAATGACTCTGACACATACGCGCACACCGAGATGCCCTCTAGGCCGCAAAGAGTCAGGCGAACACCCAGTAGATTGTCTGATTATGTTCGTAAATAAGTTGTAAATAACTTGTTCAAGAGTTTTCATAATAGAAAGAGTTTCGTATTGTTCCTGATTCTGAAAAGAGAAAAAAAGAATTTCACACTGTTCGTGGTTTATAACCAGTGAAGGTTATAGAACTGTTTAATTTCTAGAAAGAAAATAATTTGTTACAGTTCAAGTTTTTTGAAGATACTGTAGTGATTAATGATTTCTTTAAAAGGACAATATGTTTTATAAGGGATAATTTCAGAACAGTGCAAAATGGATATTGTTGAAATATGATTTAAGATGTGGCAGCTAAATTGATCTTAATATAATCCTAGATTTTGTTTTCTGTAACTAAGAGTTTAATTCCAAGGAAAGGGGGGATGTCATGTCTAGGGTTAACAGGCCACTGTTAGAATGTTGAAATGCATTATGGGTAGACGAGAAGAAGAAAGGTAAATAAAGAGAACACGCTAAGCAGCAGACGTGTGGTCCCTGTTATTGGATTCAATTCGAATATCCCTGCTTAATTCAGGAGTAAGGCAGAGATATAACACTAGGCAGGCTATATAAAGAATGACATCATCATAAATGCTCTACATTTTTGTAAATGTTTGTTTTGTCAAAACATTAAAATCTCTTCAGCTTGTGTTAACCACAGACCTGATTTCAGGCATCTAACTAAAAAACCCATTGACTTCCAGACAAGGGAACAGGAAGTGACATCATGCTGACTCATTCCCTGGTTTTAGGACTCATTCCTGCAGCTCTCTACTGTCATTAGAAACATGTCTGGCTCTGTGAGACTCACCCCAGTCCAAGCTGTTTGCATATGACACTGGCATCACGGTCTGTCCAGTGCGTTTCACATACTGCTCCCCACTGGCCATTCAGATAGACCTCCAGACGCCCGCTGTTGCCTGATGACCCCCCCACCAATCTGGCTGCACCTGTAAATGACACACAAGTAAACCTGTTACAATACATGGAAAAACAATAGGAGTGCTTTGTTAGTTTGGTACCTTTAATAATGAGTGCATTGATCATTGGTTTGGCCCAACCTGTCATCAAAGAGTCTAGAAGCAAAGAGGCAAAAGTCTGCTACTTTTTTGACAATAGCCGCTGGATGGCGCTGCAGTCGTGCTGCCTGAACCATGGGCCATTTTGAGTCTCAAGTTATGCCCTTTGGCCTCACCAACGCCTCTGCAGTTTTCTAGGCCATGGTCAATGACATCCCTCCGCGACATGCTGAACCACTTCATTTTTGTTTACCTAGATGACATACTCATCTTCTCCCGGAACATGGAAGAACACGTTCAACATGTGAGGTTAGTGCTCCGTCGTCTTCTGGAAAACAAACTATTTGTAAAAGCTGAAAAGTGTGAATTCTATGTGACTTCTGTGACTTTTCTGGGCTTCATCATTGAGCAGGGGCAGGTGAAGACAGACCCAGCAAAGGTTCAGGCAGTGGCTGAGTGGCCCAAACCCACTTTACGGAAACAGTTGCAGCGATTCTTAGGATTTGCCAACTGCTACAGACGGTTCATTTGAAACTACAGTAGAGTGGCGGCCCCCCTCACACAACTCACCTCCCCAGCCATCCCCTTTACTTGGACGCCAGAGGTTGACTTAGCATTTGCCACTCTGAAACAGTTATTCACTAGTTTGAACTCACCCTGATCCCTCTTTGCAGTTTGTGGTGGAGGTGGATGCCTCTGACTTTGGTGTGGGGGCTGTCCTCTATCAGCGGTCTCCTAAGGATCACAAGCTGCACCCCTGTGCCTTCTTCTCTCTGCACCTTTCTCCGGCGGAGCGCAACTATGATGTGGAAAACCGTGAGCTGTTGGCATTGGTTCTGGCAGTTGAGGAATGGAGGCACTGACTGGAAGAGGCTGAGCAGCCATTTGTAGTTTGGACTGACCACAAAAACCTCTCTTACCTCTGCTATGCTAAACGGCTAAATTCCCGCCAGGCCCCGTGGGGTTTGTTCCTGGGAAGGTTTAACTTCACCATCACCTACCGTCCTAGCTCACGCAACACCAAACCTGATGCCCTCTCCCGCCAGTCTGTCCCACAGAAATCCTGCTCACAGCCAGAATCCATTCTACATCCTTCCTGTGTGGTGGCCGCAGTTACACGGGAGATTGAGATCTGCATCCAGGACGCACAGTGCTCTCATCCAGACCCAGGTAATGGCCCTCCTAACTGTCTGTTTTGTGCCTGATTCAGTCAGTCCTACAATGGGGCCATTCATCTAAGCTCGCCTGCCGCCCTAGCGTCCACCGCACCCGCGCCTTCATCAAACGGCGGTACGGGTGGCCATCCATGACACGTGATACCCGTGCCTTTGTGTCCGCCTGCTCCGTCTGTGCCTGCAAGCAAGGCCTCTCATCAACCCTCAGCTGGTCTCCGTGGTATACCGTTTTTCCAAGGCTGTGCATTTTGTCCCTCTCCCTAAATGACCTTCAGCCATAGAGACTGCGGACCTCCTGGTCCTCCATGTGTTTTGGCGTCATGGCATCCCCCAGGACATCATGTCTGACCGGAGCCCACAATTCTCCTCCCAGGTCTGGAAGGCCTTTTGCTGGGTTCTGGGTGCCACAGCTAGTCTCTCCTCTGGGTACCACCCTCAAACGAATGGGCAGACGGAGCGGGCAAACCAAGATCTCGGGGCAACCTTGCGTTGTGTCACCGCTCACCACCTGTCCTCCTGGAGTAAACAGTTACCCTGAGTTGAGTATGCCCATAACTCACTCGCCAGTGCCGCCACAGGTATGTCACCCTTCATGGCCTCTCTGGGCTATCAACCTCCCCTCTTCTCAGTCCAGAAGGAGGCTGTGGCGGTGCCATCGGTCCAGGCCAACATCCGAAGGTGTCGTCGGATTTGGAGAGAGGTCCGGTCTGCCCTTCTCCGTTCAGCTGCCTGGAACCAACGCCTTGCTGATCGCCATCAAACCCCTGCACCCTCTTACCAACCCGGTCAAAAGGTATGGCCTTCCTCCCGTGACTTGCCCCTTCAGGTGGAGTCCCATAAATTGGCTCCCAGATACATTGGACCTTTTGAAGTTGACAAAATCATTAATCCCACTGCTGTCAAATTAAAGTTGCTTTCATCTCTGAAAGTCCACCCGACGTTCCATGTTTCGCTACTTAAGCCTGTGTCTCTTCCAGCCCCTTGATATGACAAATGATTTGACCACGAGAATTGGGTTGAGCAACATCAACAACTCTTGTATACTGAAAACATCCCTGTGTTAAGTCATGGGGTGTTAAGATTGTGAAGCACCAACCAACTACAGTGTTTTCAAAGTCATCATACACACTCTTGTTATGAATGAAGTGAAAAGACTTCAAAGATGGATCAAGTAATGGACTATGGTTTATGGTTTATGCTCAAATGATGGGTGAAGTGGTATAATAAAGCACACATGCTTGATATTTTAATTGCTATGGGTGGCATTAATTCTGGGACAGTAAATAGATAATGTTTTTGGGATATCTTAATTGTCTCTAAACTGCATGGTAACCAGAGACCTTGGGGCAGACACCATTGGGTGTGATGCACTCTTGAGTCACACTGGACTCGAGATGAACATATATATATAAACTCGGAAAAAAAAGTTTGGAAACTTGTGTTTGGTGGATTATTTCTCTGTTGTTACAATGCTAATTGGCATTGTATTTTACATGGTTGGAAAGCCTGTTTATTTACCTTCACAATGATGTCCAACTTGTAAGGATCATGCATTTGTGGGATGAGCAGCACAGCTGATTATGTGGGGAGCGCCCAAGTAAAATTTGCCAAAATTCTCTGCCAATGCTAAACAGTGTGTTTTCCTGTTGGTAATGACTCTTGTTTTAAGCTCCAGGTGCTTCCAATCAGGTGCCTGATGTGCATGGGGCCTTCTGGGTGCTGCACCCTACTAAAGTGATCATTTGGTGTCTGCTCCAAGCATCGGCATGCCAAGTTTGTCTAATCTGGATAAGGCCCGCGCAATAGAGCAAGTTGAAGCTGGTGTTCCGGTAAACCAAATTGCACCCTGGTTGAGGAATGGAACGCCATCCCACAGCAACGCGTGACCAGGTTGGTGACCAGCATGAGGAGGAGGTGCCAGGCTGTTGTGGCTCTGTATGGATCTTCCACCGCTACTTAGGCTCCTGACGGTGTATTAAATGAATAAAGTGTAAAATTGCCAATATGTCTTGTTTGTTCCTTGTTACTGATAGAGAGATCAATCATCCAATCCACCAAACAACTCAAAACAAGAGTCAATTCCAACAGGAGAATACTCTGTTTGGCATTGGCAGAGAATTTTGGCAAATTTTTCTTGGGCGCTACCCCACATAATCAGCTGTGCTGCTCATCCCACAAATGCATGATCATTACAAGTTGGACATCATTGTGAAGGTAAATAAACAGGCTTCCCAACCATGTGAAATACAATGCCAATTAGCATTGTAACAAAAGAAAAATAATCCACCAAACCCAAATTTCCAAACTTTTCAGAGTTTATATATATATAAACTGGAAAAACAAAGTTTGGAAACTTGTGTTTGGTCGATTATTTCTCTGTTGTTACAATGCTAATTGGCATTATATTTTACATAGTTGGAAAGCCTGTTTATTTACCTTCGCAATGATGTCCAACTTTTAAGGATCATGCATTTGTGGGATGAGCAGCACAGCTGATTATGTGGGTAGCGCCCAAGAAAAATTTGCCAAAATGCTCTAAACAGTGTATTCTCATAAGGCTACCAGGAAGCCTGCAATGACTACCCTTCACCGTCAGGCCCGTTTGCGCTGGTGTCGACAACACAGACAATGGAACCTGAACATGTGGGGGAATGTCATGTTCAGTGATGAGTCCAGGTTCTGTCTGCGAAAGTTGGACGGCAGGGTCAAAGTATGGAGACGACGTGGAGAACGCTATGCTGATTGTAGCACCGATGGAGTAACAGCTTTTGGTGGGGGCTGTGTCATGGTGTGGGGCGGCATCTTCCTCACTGGCAAAACAAGGCTTGTCATCATTGAAGGCCATCTCAATGCAGTGAGATATCGGGATGAGATTCTGCAGCCAGTGGCGATCCCATATCTCCACAATCTGGCACCTAACTTCATCCTCCAAGATGACAACGCTCGCCCCCACAGAGCCAGGGTTATCACAGACTACGTCCACAATGTGGGAGTAGAGAGAATGGAACGGCCTGCCAAGAGTCCACACCTCAACCCAATTCAACATGTGGGATCAGCTTGGGCGTGCTGTACGTGTTAGAGTGACCAACACAACCTCGTTGGCTGACCTGCAACGAATCCTGGTTGAGGAATGGAACGCCATCCCACAGCAACGTGTGACCCGGTTGGTGACCAGCATGAGGAGGAGGTGCCAGGCTGTTGTGGCTGCGTATGGATCTTCCACCGCTACTGAGGCTCCTGATGGTGTATTAAATGAATAAAGTGTAAAATAGCCAATATGTCTTGTTTGTTCCTTGTTACTGATAGAGAGTTCAATCATCCAATCCACCAAACAACTCAAAACAAGAGTCAACACCAACAGGAGAATACACTGTTTACCATTGGCAGAGCATTTTGGCAAATTTTTCTTGGGCGCTACCTACATAATCAGCTGTGCTGCTCATCCCACAAATGCATGATCCTTACAAGTGGGACATCATTGCGAAGGTAAATAAACAGGCTTTCCAACGATGTAAAATACAATGACCATTAGCATTGGAACAAACAGAGAAATAATCCACCAAACACAAGTTTCCAAACTTTGTATTTCCAGTATATATATATATTACTGTTGCAACGAAGTGAAACGAAATTCTCGCTTGCTTTTCAGGGCTTCTGTATGTTTTTGATGAAAACTGCAAATACTTTTAAATACATATATTTGTAGATTTCTATGACATTTATTTAAGATGAGAAATATCAACGCAACGACAAGCATCAGAAATATATTTGTGAACCTTATTTTTTAATAAAATAAACTTATTTTTCAAATTCATTTATTTCACTAAAAGTGAAATTATGCATTAAAAATAAAATCATCCTTAACCCTCAAGTTAAATTATTTATTTATTTCCGTCGTCCTAAAATCATTATTTCATTTGATGGCCTTGCTGCCCTGGTATTTGGCCTTTGTGCCCTCAAAAATCTGGCAAAAGCAAAGGCCAAGTGGCCTTGCCCCTGAAATGATGAAATTCCCTCAGCTCACCCTGATGGCAGTCACAGTAGGCCCAGCCGAAAGCACCGGAGCTCTGCCTGATGAAGCACCAGGGGTTGGCCTCTCGGTCTGGGTTTCGGCAGAAGCTGTGGTCCCCCAGGCCTCGGCCCGGGTACTGTCGCATGTAGTCTGGGAAGTCTGTCCACTTCAGACAGGGGGAGCCTGAGTCTGTGTGTGAAACTGAGCCGTTATAGTAGCCCAGTTCTGTTAAGCCTTCGGAACAGGTGAGGGGAGCTGCAGACACAGATCATCATTTAGTCAGTCATACAGTCTTTAATTAAATCACATAACATGAAGAAGAAAAAACTTTAAGCTTTAACCCTCTGAGACCCACAATAGACCCGTTCTAGCCTTCTTAAGAGGGGTACAGAAGGTCTTTAGGGGGGTATAGAGGGTCTTTAGGGAGGTCCAGGGGGTCTTTAGGGGGTTACAGGGGGTGTTAAGGGGGAGATAGCAGGTCAACAGTAGATGTGACATAGAAGTGGTGTACATCATCTGAAAGCTGAGAACCTGAAGATTAATTTGAGATGCAGCTCAGCACTGAGGGTCAAGTTCTTCTAGTCATAAATCAGAAATACACATGAATTAATTAATTATTTAAAATTAATTGTAAAAGTGTATCAGGGTTAACAACATTATGATAGAAGTATATGATAATCATCCCCATGCTCACTTATGTCTCATTAGTTGTTGCAGTTTGTGTTGATACCATCTGTTTCACAGATTTGGTGCTAAATTTAACCATTTTTTTACCACTGGAGAACTGATAAAAATGATCAATAATCCCTCCAAAATACCACATGGACTAGGTCTCTAGTCTGATCCATCCATCCTCTGAATGCTCTAGGTCTCTAGTCTGATCCATCCATCCTCTGAATGCTCTAGGTCTCTAGTCTGATCCATCCATCCTCTGAAAGCTCTAGGTCTCTAGTTTGATCCATCCACCCTCTGAATGCTCTAGGTCTCTAGTTTGATCCATCCATCCTCTGAATGATCTAGGTCTCTAGTCTGATCCATCCATCCTCTGAAAGCTCTAGGTCTCTAGTTTGATCCATCCACCCTCTGAATGCTCTAGGTCTCTAGTTTGATCCATCCATCCTCTGAATGATCTAGGTCTCTAGTCTGATCCATCCATCCTCTGAATGCTCTAGGTCTCTAGTCTGATCCATCCATCCTCTGAATGCTCTAGGTCTCTAGTCTGATCCATCCATCTTCTGAATGCTCTAGGTCTCTAGTTTGTGGCTGTAAAGTTTCATGAGGCTGTGATTATCGTAGAGGTCCCCACAGGTCATTTTATACAGTGAGGTCAATGAAATGTCTCCTATGGGGACTAACATCATCACACCTAACCAGTGTAAAATGAAAGTCCTGTTTTCTATTAAATGTGCTCCGATCAATCGGTCACCGATGGTTATCGGCTGATATTCGTTCCAAATAGTTTGATCGGTGGTCTCTATAAAGCTGATCAGATGATGCATCGATTCTGAATTGAAATGTTGTCAATACTCATTCGCCTGCTCTTTAATTAGCTCTGAGAGCGACACAGATGGACATACACACACACACAAACACACAAGGTGGAGTTCCGTGGTCAGCTCTCCATCTGCAGTAGTTTCAGATCTGTCTGATCTATTTGTTCTGCGGGCGAATCTGGCAAGGAAATATACTGATAATCTATAAAACAATATAGGCCTAAAAGATAATATAAATTATATAAATAAACCTTTTCTGATTCTGCGTTCCTCCCTTTGTGTGCACCGGCAAGCGGGAGAGCAAACAGTTTTTCACAGTAAAAATATTTTTGAAAGACTAAACGCCAACAATTATGGATTGAAGCTGAACATTTCATTAGTTATAAACATGTTGGGAATTTAGGAAATCTATCTAAAATGTGTCTTTTGGACATAACAACGCTCTGTTGGATCACACACGTCACTCTGTGTGTGTGTGTGTGTGTGTGTGTGTGTGTGTGTGTGTGTGTGTGTGTGTGTGTGTGTGTGTGTGTGTGCCGAGGCTGCAGAATGAATATAGGGGAAACACTGATTAGTGAAGAATGAAGAGAAACATGAACAAAGCTTCAAACACACTGACACACATTTACATACAAAGAGCAGAGGAGCAGATTCGCTCGTTGACCGGCGCGGAGAAACATCTTCAAATAGATCCCATGATCGGTATCGGTGATCGATGATTGGCCGATCCATTCTGATCGGAGCGCCCTTACTTTCTATGTTTGTAACAATAATCATGTTTATGTTGGACGCGTTTTCTCCTTCCCAAAGGGCTGCAACAACACAGAAAACATACTGTATGAGCAGTTCATGCAATATGTTAAACTACCCAACTGTGTTAATACATCAATCATCAATAGTAATGTAATAATATACAATAATAAAATATTCTGAATGGGGTCATTCTGCACAATGAGTATTTTTGGACATTGTGGTGTACTTATATGTACTTTTACCATCCAGTGGTGTGGTTGCAGATTGCAACCAACTCAGTACCCCTCCACTCACTCCTCCCTCAAGACTGCAATAACGTGAGCCACCGAGTGTAAAACCGTGGTAACACCGTTTGGGTCATCCATACCATAATAACACTACTTCAGACGGCGGCTGGTGGTACCACGGTTTGTCATTCTGTGGCTCACGTTACCGCAGTTTCACAAGGAGAACTACGGTGGCCTTCAGGTGACGTAAAAATGCGACAGGCTCTCTATGTTTGGTTTGTCGGTTCTGGGCTACTGTAGAACATGGAGGAGCAACACGGAGGACTCTGGGAAGAGGACCTGGGTTGCGTTAGAAAAGTCAAACAATTACGTCCTAACGTCTTTTCCTAACCGCTTTTACTTGACCTCGATGGAAAACGTCATGAGGTCAAGGAAAGATGAGAAGGAGAGTTCAGGAGGACTTAGGAAAAGACAACCGTGGTGTTCAGAGAATCCGACTGCTCTTTCACTAGACTCACCGTGATTATGATGCGACGGCGGCGGATGTTAGTGACGTCAGTCTGCCGTGGTGAAACTACAATGTTCTGAAGATGGACTACAAAAGGCGCTGCTCCCTCCGTGCGTTCTTAAAATGGTCTTTCAGTGACAGGCTGCTTCACCCGCGGTGTGTTAAAGAGAGATACCACAGGTCCTTCTGCTGCTGGAACACTTTACATCAACAGATAATAAAGGATCATCTGACCTAACGAGGACAACCAGTGATAAATATCACTTCATTACCAATAAACAAGGAATATATGATAAATATTGAGTTAACTGTTGGAGTTATGGAGAAGGTGTAGGATCATATACTTCTTCCAACTTCTCTTCGGACATGTAATATTTATTTATGTTGATTATTTGTTAATTGATTGTTTACTGTTCATTTTATTAATTATTCTTGTTTTGTGTTTTACTGAGGTATTTGTTACATGTTCAAAATAAATAATTCATTATAAATAAAGTGAAACCAAATGGTTGACACTGTCCACTCATATTAAACATGAATCCCAATAAGTATATGAGCGTATGAAAATAATATGCAAGATAAGCATATGGTTTGTTATCATGAACGGCCGAATGGTGCGTCACTTTAAATGCTACGGCCGCAAGGAATTGTGGGATGTTATTCTCTCTTTTCCTTTGGTAAAGGATGGTCCAGTGTATCCTCTGCTAAAGGAGATAATAAAGGACGCATTGAAGCTCTTATCCTCAGCATGTGGTGAATTCGAACAGCTCTTATCACGGCTGCTACTGAGATACTTTACGTTAGGAGCCTTCCTAAGAGAAAAAGACTATTCGACCGCAACCCCGCTCCCTATGGAGATATGAACGGCTCATTCTAAGCTAATGGAAACACAACCATTCTTAGTTTCAGGTATTTATACACTAAATAAAACATAGTTATGAATATTATTATATTCCATTTCTACTAATAGAAATGCTACACGCTGTTCCTTTAAGTAAACATTTGAATGCAATACTTTTACTTGTAACAGAGTACTTTTAAATTGTGCTATTGTTACTTTTAATTCAGTAAACTTAAAGGATTTGAGTGCATCTTTCACTACTGCCTCTCTGTTTCGCTGGCGGATGCATGTGGTTGGTCAGAGGTTGGTTTTACACACTGGAGACACATTTTGAACAGGGTTGATCATTCTGGACAGTCTCATACCTAAACCAAGAGCTTACATGATGATGATGATTGGTAAAAAACAGTTGTATGAGGCTGGAGTACATGTCAAACATTACACATTCATCTGGTGGGCAGATGGTGGATTAACAAGACAACGCTGAAATGCAGAGAAGACACTTAATAGCTACCAGAAGCACTGCCAACTGTGAAACTGATCTATAAAACTGCTTCCTGGGCAGACGCTAGTTCACACACGTACGCACGCACGCACACACACACGCACACGCACACGCACGCACACACACACACACACACACACACACACACACACACACACACACACACACACACACACACACACACACACACACAGTCAGTCACTCATCATTGGCACATGTAGATTCTTGTAGATTGTAACACAGCTGCAGGGCATAAAATACTCAACAGTCGACTCATCTGACAGGCATGAAGTCTGAGAAGCTTTGTACCTGTTAGCCATAAGTCATGAAGCATGAAAATCAGGTACTCTATGGAACTCCACTGCTTTAACTGTGGTTAACTGTTAAACCAGACTGGTTTATTGTATACAGACATGCCGTGACTGGAGGGGAGAGACAGGGAGGACAGGAGGAGCATAAAGGCTATACTGTTAGTATAAACTAGGTTAGACTGTCTGCTTCGGGTAAAGATGTTAGGAATTATGGCATGACTGGTGGGGAGGGGGGGGGGGGGGCAGGATAAGAGCAGAGACAGTTCGACCTGAACAGAGGTTGAGAACACATGCATCATCATGTAAACCTCTCAACCTGTGTCTATTACATTAACAGTTTAGTCACAATGCATGTGCAGTACATACAAATGATTCACCCTCACCTTTTGCTTTCATATTCATAACAATATTTCATATCCAGATATCGTGGTGTACAAATATGGAACACCAAAATACATTTTATCAAGAGCTCGTTATCCTTGGAACATTTTAAAAGGAAATTATCATCACATTTAATTAATGATGTCTAATTATCTTTTGATATGTTTAGATATATTTATATATATATTTTCTTCTGTACTGTTTTTTGTATGTATTTCATTTTTTTTATTTGATTGTTTTCCACTGTTTGGTTAGGTTTTTCTGCACATTTTGTGTACTTCTTGTTGTTGTGTAACTTTTGTTATATTTTTAAAATTATGTTAGTTTAGATCTTTCTTCCTTTTTTGTTATTATTTTTCTCTCCTGGGGTTGGGGGGAGGTCCTTTGTATAAGCAAATCCTTTGCTTTGCTCTGTGTCCTTTGCTGTGGCTTCTTGACCTCTCCTGACACATTTCTTGTTGTTTTTTTCATTGACTGGATTTTGTGCAGTTTTATATATGTGCATTAAATAAATAAATAAATATTTCACAGCAGTCGGTCACTGTGGATGCTATCATTGTTTCATACTAACACTGTGGATGCTATCATTGTTTCATACTAACACTGTGGATGCTATCATTGTTTCATACTAACACTGTGGATGCTATCATTGTTTCATACTAACACTGTGGATGCTATCATTGTTTCATACTAACACTGTGGATGTTATTATTGTTTCATACTAACACTGTGGATGCTATCATTGTTTCATACTAACACTGTGGATGCTATTATTGTTTCATACTAACACTGTGGATGTTATTATTGTTTCATACTAACACTGTGGATGCTATCATTGTTTCATACTAACACTGTGGATGCTATTATTGTTTCATACTAACACTGTGGATGCTATCATTGTTTCATACTAACACTGTGGATGCTATCATTGTTTCATACTAACACTGTGGATGCTATTATTGTTTCATACTAACAGGTAGAAAAACGCTTCATGTCAAAGGGAAAGCAAATCTCTACAAGCTGACCTCAATTAATCACAAAACTGAAATATAAATACATGTAGCCCGCTGACATTGGGTTCTGTGCAGGCTAGTCAAGTTCTTCCACACCAGCCTGGGAAAAACATTTCTTTTTGGCAGACAGCTCCATCTATAGAGCACATCTCAGTACAGAGACACTCAAAGTGATTTACATTTAAAGGGACTATTTGTAAGAATCAGAAATAAGAGCGACACCTGTGGCCGTTAAGTCAACAAAAGTCTGCATCGGGCTCGCGCTTGTGCTCACTCTACAAACCTATATATATATATATATATATATATATATATATATATATATATATGGACAAGCAGACGGATGGACGGACGTGCAGACGAACCGACGTGCAGACGGACCGACGTGCAGACGGACCGACGTGCAGACGTACAGACGGACGTGCAGACGGACGTGCAGACGGACCGACGTGCAGACGTACAGACGGACGGACGGACGGACGTGCAGACGGACATGCAGACGGACCGACGTGCAGACAGACCGACGTAGAGAAGGACGTACAGACGGGCCGACGTTTAGACGGACGGAGGGACGGACAGACGTACGTACGGACGGACAGACGGATGTACAGACGGACCAATGTATAGACGGACGGACAGACGGACCAATGTACAGACGGACGTACAAACGGACGGACGTACAGATGGACATACAGACGTACAGACAGAACAATGTACAGACGGACTGACGAACAGACGGACCAACGTACAGATGGACCAACGTACAGACGGACGGACAGACGTACAGACGGAACAACGTACAGACGGACTGACGTACAGACGGACCAACGTACAGACGGACGGACAGACGTACAGACGGAACAACGTACAGACGGACTGACGTACAGACGGACCAACGTACAGACGGACGGACAGACGTACAGACGGAACAACGTACAGACGGACTGACGTACAGACGGACCAACGGACAGACGGACGGACAGACGGACCAATGTACAGACGTACCGACGTACAGACGTACAGACGTACAGACGTACAGACGTACAGACGGACCAACGTACAGATGGACCAACGTACAGACGGACGGACGTGCAGACGGACCAACGTACAGACGTAAAGACGGACCGACGTAAAGACGTACAGACGGACCAACGTACAGACGTAAAGACGGACCGACGTAAAGACGTACAGACGGACGGACGGACGCCGTTGCGGAGGCATGAAAATGAAATGCTTTGATAATGGCTGAAAGGTAATTAGTAATTAGAGAACATGAAATATGTAATATCAAGTAAATCCATGAAACTAAATGATTGGTCTTTAGAAACATGTCAGTCAGTCCCACCATCATCTTCCTATCTTCCTCTCTAAATCCACTCATCAGAATTAGAGCACGTTTTGTTTTTAAGCCGTCTGGACGTTATCTATAGTATTAATAATGATGGTTATCTATAGTATTAATAATGATGGTTATCTATAGTATCAATAATGATGGTTATCTATAGTATCAATAATGATGGTTATCTATAGTATCAATAATGATGGTTATCTATAGTATTAATAATGATGGTAAATGACATAGTACTAATTAATAATGATGGTTATCTATAGTATTAATAATGATGGTTATCTATAGTATTAATAATGATGGTAAATGACATAGTACTAATTAATAATGATGGTTATCTATAGTATTAATAATGATGGTTATCTATAGTATTAATAATGATGGTAAATGACATAGTACTAATTAATAATGATGGTTATATATAGTATCAATAATGATGGTTATCTACAGTATTAATAATGATGGTTATCTATAGTATTAATAATGATGGTTATCTATAGTATCAATAATGATGGTTATCTATAGTATTAATAATGATGGTAAATGACATAGTACTAATTAATAATGATGGTTATCTATAGTATTAATAATGATGGTTATCTATAGTATTAATAATGATGGTAAATGACATAGTACTAATTAATAATGATGGTTATCTATAGTATTAATAATGATGGTTATCTATAGTATTAATAATGATGGTAAATGACATAGTACTAATTAATAATAATGGTTATCTATAGTATCAATAATGATGGTTATCTATAGTATTAATAATGATGTTATCTATAGTATTAATAATGATGGTTATCTATAGTATTAATAATGATGGTTATCTATAGTATTAATAATGATGGTTATCTATAGTATCAATAATGATGGTTATCTATAGTATTAATAATGATGGTAAATGACATAGTACTAATTAATAATGATGGTTATCTATAGTATTAATAATGATGGTTATCTATAGTATTAATAATGATGGTAAATGACATAGTACTAATTAATAATGATGGTTATATATAGTATCAATAATGATGGTTATCTACAGTATTAATAATGATGGTTATCTATAGTATTAATAATGATGGTTATCTATAGTATCAATAATGATGGTTATCTATAGTATTAATAATGATGGTAAATGACATAGTACTAATTAATAATGATGGTTATCTATAGTATTAATAATGATGGTTATCTATAGTATTAATAATGATGGTAAATGACATAGTACTAATTAATAATGATGGTTATCTATAGTATTAATAATGATGGTTATCTATAGTATTAATAATGATGGTAAATGACATAGTACTAATTAATAATAATGGTTATCTATAGTATCAATAATGATGGTTATCTATAGTATTAATAATGATGTTATCTATAGTATTAATAATGATGGTTATCTATAGTATCAATAATAATGGTTATCTATAGTATCAATAATGATGGTTATCTATAGTATTAATAATGATGGTTATCTATAGTATCAATAATGATGGTTATCTATAGTATTAATAATGATGGTAAATGACATAGTACTAATTAATAATGATGGTTATATATAGTATCAATAATGATGGTTATCTATAGTATTAATAATGATGGTTATCTATAGTATTAATAATGATGGTTATCTATAGTATTAATAATGATGGTTATCTATAGTATTAATAATGATGGTAAATGACATAGTACTAATTAATAATGATGGTTATCTATAGTATTAATAATGATGGTTATCTATAGTATTAATAATGATGGTAAATGACATAGTACTAATTAATAATAATGGTTATCTATAGTATCAATAATGATGGTTATCTATAGTATTAATAATGATGTTATCTATAGTATTAATAATGATGGTTATCTATAGTATTAATAATGATGGTTATCTATAGTATCAATAATAATGGTTATCTATAGTATCAATAATGATGGTTATCTATAGTATTAATAATGATGGTTATCTATAGTATCAATAATGATGGTTATCTATAGTATTAATAATGATGGTAAATGACATAGTACTAATTAATAATGATGGTTATATATAGTATCAATAATGATGGTTATCTATAGTATTAATAATGATGGTTATCTATAGTATTAATAATGATGGTTATCTATAGTATCAATAATGATGGTTATCTATAGTATTAATAATGATGGTAAATGACATAGTACTAATTAATAATGATGGTTATCTATAGTATTAATAATGATGGTTATCTATAGTATTAATAATGATGGTAAATGACATAGTACTAATTAATAATGATGGTTATCTATAGTATCAATAATGATGGTTATCTATAGTATTAATAATGATGGTTATCTATAGTATTAATAATGATGGTTATCTATAGTATCAATAATGATGGTTATCTATAGTATTAATAATGATGGTAAATGACATAGTACTAATTAATAATGGTTATCTATAGTATCAATAATGATGGTTATCTATAGTATTAATAATGATGTTATCTATAGTATTAATAATGATGGTTATCTATAGTATTAATAATGATGGTTATCTATAGTATCAATAATAATGGTTATCTATAGTATCAATAATGATGGTTATCTATAGTATTAATAATGATGGTAAATGACATAGTACTAATTAATAATGATGGTTATCTATAGTATTAATAATGATGGTTATCTATAGTATTAATAATGATGGTAAATGACATAGTACTAATTAATAATGATGGTTATCTATAGTATCAATAATGATGGTTATCTATAGTATTAATAATGATGGTTATCTATAGTATTAATAATGATGGTTATCTATAGTATCAATAATGATGGTTATCTATAGTATTAATAATGATGGTAAATGACATAGTACTAATTAATAATGATGGTTATCTATAGTATTAATAATGATGGTTATCTATAGTATTAATAATGATGGTAAATGACATAGTACTAATTAATAATGATGGTTATCTATAGTATTAATAATGATGGTTATCTATAGTATTAATAATGATGGTTATCTATAGTATTAATAATGATGGTAAATGACATAGTTCTAGGTGAGAAACCTCCATCACCAGCGGTGGTCTAGCTGTGATGTTTGTGGGTCTGTAATAGAAAAGAGTGAGGACACTCCTCCTTACTGGGCTATAATAACAGCTTTGAATGGACTTATTGTTGATGTATTGTCTCATGATGATGACGTTCATATTCCGTTTACTGATCAGGAGGACATTCTGTCCACTGAGTTGAAGTTGGCCATATTGTGAAGGGAGGGGAGGGCCTCATGTAGTATTAAGGCGCCTCTGCCTACTCACACTAGTAATGACACCACACATAAATGAAGACTTTAAGATGAGCCTTACCTGCATTCTGCACAATATTCAAGTGTCCACCTTCTGTGACCTGAGGATGAAATACAACATCATGGAACAAATGTAGAGTCTGAAGTCATGATTCACGTACAGAATGCAGAGGAGTTCACACACACATGGTACTTATTATGTGCAAGACTTTTACACTGTTCTCATGTCACAGACCCAACTTTCATCGAAGGTACTGAAGACCCTGGAGCTATGAGGAAAATGTTGTTATAGAACTGACTGTGCCAGTGTTTCCTCAGTTATAGTTCTGAGCCAGTTTGGGTTAGCAGTGAATTAGGACTTTGTCACCACTGAATAACTCATGCTGTGTGTCATTCACAATGCTGAGTCCCCTGTCCTGAACTCTTGTTTCCAAACTTTAACTGTCTATGCCTGCACATGTGACAAAGACAAAACACATATGGAGATGGAGTTTATATTTATCTATATGTAGGCCAATTTTTGCAAAAATATGTTTGGTACATACAGAACGGCAACCTCCGGTTCTGAGAAGTGAAATCAATGCTGAAGAGCCTTAAACCTGCATCCTCTCTACCAGCCGGCAGGGGGTTGTATAGAAGTCTCTGAGAAAATGAGCCTACTTCTCTCTTGATTTATTACCTCAGTAAACATTGTAAACATGAGTTTATGGTCTCAATCGCTAGTTTCAAGTCTTCTTCAATACAGCATGATGTTCATTTAGTAAATTATGGTTCCGTTGAGAGTCAGATAGACCATAAAGCAGGGGATGCCTTGTGATTGACAGGTTGCTACCACGGCGTTGTCTGGTCTGGGAGTTGTCCGTGTTTACGTCTTACAACTTTAACCCTTTCACAGTGTGTTTTCACTTTATCACAGTTAATTGTAACATTCTGATCTTATTCATCGTTCAGTGTTACATGTTTCCGGTGGACTATTCCTTTTATTGATGCTTACCGCAGCAGTAGTGTGGAGTTCTGTCGAGGCTCATTGGTATTACTGTGTATTTGTAGTTCCTGCTCTGACTTTGCTGTAATATGTTTGGTTTTCCAGTGAGTGACCGCATCATTCAGAAGGACATAGACGGTGTTGTGATTGAGTCTTCAGGTCTGAACAAGGCAAGATTAAGACAATTATAGTGTTCAAGTTGCAATGAAATGAACTCATCTGTAACCTTTTGCATCATTGAAATTTAGCAAATATTTGGACAGTTTTCCTTAAACATAAATCCAGAAAGATTTTATTTTCAGTATCTTGATCAAATTAAAACTTGGATGGACTAGGACTCGACATACAAACATACAAGTCAATATAATGCATTTTAATAAGGTGATCACAGACAGGTCCAAAGTGTGGACATGAATATGTGTTTCAGATTCAATGAATACACAAAAGTATGTAATATCACACACAGTATGACGTACAGGAGCTGTCATAAAGTCAACTTCAACAGAATGGCAGATAAGTAAAGTGGGAGCGCATATTTTATTGACTGTTTTATACCGCCATTGACTGCTGACTCCTCACTCCTCTTAACCAGCCAGTAGGGGCCGCTAGTGATCAACAACTGATTCAGTTTGAACTCTTGTTTCCGCTACCAATTAGGAATTGTTCCTCTTGTGTATGTTTGTATGTATGAATGCATAAGTACCGCTAAGCAAATTAACCAAATACAACGGAGCGCTGGCTACAACGGAGCGCTGGCTACAACGGAGCGCCGACTACAACGGAACGCCGACTACAACCGAGCACATTTTCTCATGTCTGTAGAAGAAGAGTGTAATGGCAATTTTGCCACAGTCCACAACAGGTGGCTGTGCTCGTGAGTCCATCTGCAGTCCATCTGCAGATGTTTTAGTTATTAATGTATGCCTTTTTATTAAATTCACTGAAAGACAAGTTGTTACGTTGGTTTGTGTCTTGTTTTAACAGAAACTGCCACCACAATTTGGCGTTGTCGGCAGGATCATTCGTGTGAGCGGGACCGCTGGAACTCTGTGCGAGGGTAAAGACCGTGCACTTCTGGAGTCCGGGACTCTAACCTCAACCTCCCCATAAAAAGGGTGTTGAAGTGGGGGCCTGACGCCAAGGAGGACCAAGTCTCGCTCACCGCTGTGATCCAAAGAACCAGGTGGCAAAGAAAAAAATAAACAACTCTGTCTTTCTGGTAAGTAAGAATTCATTAATAAAAAGGCATACATTAAAAGATTTCATTCATACGGCGTCTGTACAGGGGGATACAGTATCTGTACAGGGGGATAAAGCGCTGTTGGGGGAATGAAGAGAAAGTGATTCTCCCACCTCGAGGGTGGTTGTGACAGACGTGTCAACAGGGCAGGTTTTGGAAACCGCTGTAGAATCCAGGGCTAGCACAATACGGTACCAAGGAGTTCAGGGAACTCAGAGGGATAACATCAATACACTGTTTTTTCTTGTATAAGTGTAAATACACAAGGAGTTCTGGGAACTCAGAGGGATAACATCAATACACTGTAATCACACATAGTGTAATAATAATAATAATAATAATATTGTAGAAAGAGTTCTGGGAACTCAGTGAATAAAATACACTGTAATCACACATAGTGTAAAAAAAAATAATAATAAATAATAATAATAATAATAATAATAATAATAATATTATTGCTATCTTTTTTCTTTTGATCCAGTGGACTGATCACCCACTGGAAGAAAAAGAAAAAAGAGGGGGGGAAAGAGTAACTAGAAGTAAGACCTTACTGGAGTTAAAGCATAACCACCTGTAGGAGTTAAAGTATATAAAGGTACAACCACCTGTAGAAATCTCTAAGCAAAAATCTTGATAAAAAATTATTTCCCTTCCTTAGTCCATGGCCTTTAACTAAAAAGTACATTGATATTGAAGAGATCTTGAAAACTATATTTTAAAATAGGTGCAAATCATAGTAAACTCAAAGGATTGTGATAATCCACCTCAATTAATGTCGCCTAACATCAAAGATATGACCACCAAATACAGTAAACAGTAAAAGGTATTTGACCAGCTTGACGTGTGGGTTAACGAGTGTGGATTTCTAAGCACTGGCAGTTTTAGCATAAGACAGCTCCAAGCTTTAAAAAACAGCAACCATCAGGGAGAGAAAACAAAAAATCAGGGACAGCACTACTAAAATCCATGTCTCAGTGTCTCAAACTAGATCCTGATCTGGACTCGACCCCGCAACGACAACAGCCGGCCCAGGCAGTGCTGCCCAGCGCTCCATCTCCACCTCCATCGCCACCTCTACCTCCACCAGTGGAAGGAGCCATGACGGAGGAAGAGGGCAAAACAAGCTCAGCAACCAAGGCGTTACCATACACTGCCCCTCGCACACCATAACTGGACTTTGCAACAGTGTAAAGACTGCTTTCCCAGTGAGAATGGACATTGGCAAAATCTCACTGTGCAAGCAGAGAGACTATGAGACTGTCTGCGTACCTTATCAGACTCACAGAGGTTCACAACACACAGTGGCCTCCTACGACCAGCTGCCGTGAGGGGAAACAATGAGGTCGGTCCCTGGGAAGCTCATCTTCGGGACCGCTTCATCAATGAGACCAGAGATCAGTGAGATGATAAAACGCAATTGCGTTTTATCATCTCACTGATCTCAAGGTTTCCGCATTCCCAAGTGATGTAATTACATCACTTGGGAATGCGGAAACCTTGAGACTGTTGAGAATCGCGCCATGGCAGAAGGGATGGAGGCAGGGGGAGATCCAACGCCTGCTTCAGATGTGGAAAGATGGGATACTGGGCAAGGAATTGCCCTGAGAACCAGGACACACAGGCTGATTGACTAGCGGAGGGGTCGAGGACAGTGAAGGATTCATCTAGCTTTGACACGGAGACGGGAAACAGTGACCTATCTGCACATCAGACACGTAAGAACACAGGCACACAACTCATGATTTCACAAGCAATTGAATATCTTGAATCTGTACAGGAAACTGGTAAAGAGAAAGCTATTGAACTATATGCTAAGTATAAACAGATGCCAAAAAAGACATCATCTGTGGTAAAAAGATACACAGTTCCACTACCATGCTGGGATAACATTGAGGGGGATTTCAAACACTCTTTTCTGTTATCAAAACACTGTCCGATTAACCTGATGGGGAGAGATTTTATTGTTTTACTGGGGATAGTTTTGATATCTACACCACAGGGCATAGTTGTAACCAGAATTAGCAAACAACATCTTTTTTCAAATATAGTAAAGAGGACCTGTTATATGCCTACCAATGGAAAATCCCAAACACTGCACTTAACTCTGTTAATGAAACTCTCATAAACCAAGCTACAGCTCTCTCCACAGCCACACAAAGATATTATGAGAAAACATGACTTGCAATGCACCTCGCTTATCTCTTTTTGGAGTAGACAGTGAGTTTGAAAACAAATGGTACACAGAAGGCCTTGATATAGACAAACTCAAGCTTGACTGGCTGTTTCAGTGACTCTGCCTGACACACTTTTTCAGTCTCTATTTCAGATACCACACTCTGATCCCAACGTCTCACTGGTCAAATCGAAGGATGAAAGGTGGCAAGAATTGGGACCTTAGACTAAAAGGTGTAATGATGCTACAGGTTGGGAGTAAACAGCGGACCCCAAAGTTGATTTTCACAGGGTCTCTGATTCTCTGCTGTGGGAAACTGACAAATTTTGCCCTTACACAATAATATAAGATTGTCTGGACACCTAGAAGAAAAAGCTTTTGTTGATTTGAAGCTAGCTCTAAATCTCCTCCAACATTGGACTGCACCAGACCATTGACACAGACTTTTGACGACCGGGGTGGGTACATGACATAATACTAATGCAGGAGCATGGGGGACGACAGAGACCTGTTGCACAACTTCTCCGACAAACTGACCAAACCTGGAGAAAATACATGGCCATCTTTTTATCTTTTTTATTTTTCATTTTTATTTTCATTCCTATGCCTATATTATATTAGTTTTTTTTTTCTCTTTCATTATCTTATATGTGTTACAGAGTACATCAGACTTGTTAAATTGATTATGCATTTTCCTTGTGCTAAAGCTATGATTGCCTCTTTGATCAAATCTACTGTTGGACAATATGTACATACACCACAGCTGGAGAAAGGCATTCCTGACCTTTTTCCACCTCCAGGGTGGACGCCACCATTTTATGATGATATTGTCTGAGTTTAATTCCTTCTTTCTCATATACTTAAATCAAAATCACATAGTATCTTCAAACTTTGATTTTGTGTATTACAACGGTGCTAGTAGTAATCAGATATGTTAATTAATTAAGTGAGCATAGAATGCTCAAAGGGAGGAATGTAATGGCAATTTTCATATCTGCAGTTTAACACTGTACCTTTAGATAATCTCAGGGCCTCACATGTTCAACTTCGTCACCATAGGACAGTGACCTGACATTTTAGTTCTCTGTAACTGCAAACAACAGATTGCTTAAATACTTGTTATGTCTTGTGATGCTCTGTTGTCTGCTGTGTGCTGACGCATTGATACACTTTCTATCCTTCTCTTCTTTTCTTCTTTGCACTTATCTTCATGTTATGCTTTAAATGTATAAATACTGACTACTCTTTGTATTCGGGGCTCACTTGCCACAGTCCACAACAGGTGGCTGTGCTCGTGAGTCCATCTGCAGTCCATCTGCAGATGTTTTAGTTATTAATGTCCATCCATCCATCCATCTGCAACCGCTTATCCCGTTAGGGGTCGCGGGGGGGCTGGAGCCGATCCCAGCCGACATTGGGCGAAGGCAGGGTACACCCTGGACAGGTCGCCAGTCCATCGCAGGGCTGACACATAGACAGACAACCATTCACGCTCACACTCACACCTACGGGCAATTTAGAGTCCACAATTAACCTAACCTGCATGTCTTTGGACTGTGGGAGGAAACCGGAGTACCCGGAGAAAACCCACGCTAACACGGGGAGAACATGCAAACTCCACACAGAAAGGTCCCAAGCCGGATTCGAACCTGCAACCCTCTAGCTGTGAGGCGCCAGTGCTAACCACTGCACCACCGTGCAGCCCTAGTTATTAATGTATGCCTTTTTATTAAATTCACTGAAAGACAAGTTGTTACGTTGGTTTGTGTCTTGTTTTAACAGAAACTGCCACCACAGTTAAAAGGTAAATGGACTTGCATTTATATGGTTATACCTTTCTAGTCCTCCGACCACTCAACGCTATTTACACTACATGTCAGCATTCACCTATTTACACACACATTCATACACTGATGACAGAGGCTGCCATGCAAGGAGCCAACCTGCCCATCAGGATCTAATCTAAATACTCATTCACACCTTGATGGTTCAGCCTTCAGGAGCAGTCTGGGGTTCAGTATCTTGCTCAAGGACACTTCAACATGTGGACCTTCCGATTGGTGGGTGACCCGCTCTACCTCTGAGCCACAGCTGCCCCTGACCTAGCGACACAGCTAACAGCTAATGGAACTAAACAGTTTGTGTACAGAGGAAGCGTTAAACAGAAGTGTTACACAGTGATCTGCAGACAGCTGCATGACTGAAAATGATAGTGTATGTTGTGTGAGACGTGCGAGTGAAAAACACGTCTGATACGCTTGTGATTTGCAAATGTTTGCATTCATTGTATTCACTCTACAGTGTGCACTTTTCTAATTTGAATTGGGAGTAGTTGGTAGTTAGGCTGTGAAACTGTAGTGTTTCACTTTCACACTTATCTGCAATGATGTGATATGAATCAGAAAGAAGTGTAGACTTTGACCTGCTGATAATATGAAGCAAACAGAGTAGACCAACCACCAATGAAAGAATGAACAGACAGATTCTGTTAAGTCTCCAGCACTTTGGATCTGAACTGAAACAATGACTATGAGCTGAAAGTACTGACTCTCATCTTACAAACTCTCAGATGAACGTCGCTTTGGACAAAAGCGTCTGCTAAATGAAATTGTAGAACTGTACATTGTTTGAATTTGAAGCAGTTTAAATGTATACTGGGTGACAAGTGCAGGAATTACAGAACCTGCCACCGTCTTCCACCAGTGTGGGACGATATAACAATGATCACCCAGTATACATGGGAACACCCTCAAACACCTTCAAGCTTACAGTCAGGCCCTCAGAATACACACAGACCTGTAGTTTCTGAAAAACACCTTCTGAAATGGATGTATCAATGTAGTGTCTTTACACACACAACACACCTATGATATACGTATCCTGCTCATGAGCTATAGGTCATCTACTTATACCGTGTATGTTCTGTGTTGGATTCCCAGTGACCGCAGTCACTTTACATTCTCTTACTGATTTACTTTTCTTCAATTTCTTCTATTGTCTACTGTTCTTCAGGAGGGTGGGGGGGGGGGGGGGGGGGGGTGCTACTGTATGAGTGAGTTATCATATAATAATGAACTATAATTAAAGCTGCAAGCAGCGTTGAACGGGCCCTCGCCCCTTTGCGCATGTCGGGTGTACCCGCTGCCGTGCATTTCCATGAAAGTGGGACACTGCACGCAACAGTTAGAGGGTATTTTCTGCGTGGAGCGTGTGGCGCTAAAGACTCTTATAAAACATGTCAAGTTTGGGGCTGATTGGACAATGTATAGTACATTTACAACAACTTCCTGTTTCCTGTAGGAGGCGCTATGACAATCACTCATAATGGCACATATATGTCTTCAGGCCTGGACTGTTATCCAGCTTGTGAAATTCGGGGCAGATCGGACTATGTAATGTCAAGTTACAACAGCCTCCCGTGTCATGTCGAAACATCGAAATTTGCCGCGCCGCCACGACAACGCCGTTTTGCGAAAAAACACAAAAGCATTCGCAATTTAGCATTGTGAAGGTATTGAGATTCTGCTGCCCAACTTTGAGATGGATCTCTTGAATCCTCTAGGAGGAGGATTGTAAAGTTCCATACCTGTAAAGTGATAAAATGGCGTCTTGTCACATGACCTATGACATCACCGTTCGAGCAATCAAAAATTCTTTCACAATGTAGCATCACAGTAGTGGGAGGGTTAAACCACCGAAATTTGACGTGAATCCGATAAACTCTCTAGGTGGAGTATGTAAAAGTATGCATAAAATACATGAAAAACGCACAAAATTCAAAATGGCCGACTTCCGGGTTGGTGGAGCTAATGAAACCCAATGAGGAATATGTCTGAAATAATGAGCAGGATGTACCTACCAAATTTCATGAATATAGAATCAACTTTGTCTAAACTATGGCCTTCCAGGCATTAGGGGGGCTATGGAGCCCGATGGCGATGCCCGAGCCCAATCATTACCGAACTTTGCTTTTTTCGACAGTTCTGTTGCGTGTTCCAATTTTTGTGAGTTTTCGTGCATCCTAAGCGCCTAAACAATAGGTTTCCTTGCACTTCATGCCAGGAACACCGTTGGGTCCCTGGCACGAAGTGCTCGGGTCCTAATTAGGAGCGAGCTAGGAGTCAGGTCATCTGATGGAAGGACAAGCAATCAAATATGGGATTGTGATTTAGGGTTGGATCATCAATAGATGCTGGAGCTCCAAACACAAACTGTAAAGTGAAACTCCTGTATGGAAACAGATCAATATGTTGTTATCTGAGCCTGGCTTAAGTCTATAGAGAATGTTTACATAGGCTACCAAGGAGATATGGAGAGAAGGGTAAGAGTTACTGTAGGTGATAAGAGTTGGCAAGGGTTCCCACTGTGGTCTGGGTTGTATTAGCACCCACCTCTGGTTTCCACAAGGTATTAATCAACTTTACACTTGGCTTACGTTCGACTTCTCTTCTCTCTGTCTGTTCATGGGATGCTGTGAGGGGATCTGAACAGGATCTATGTGTGGTTTAACTCCTTTCAACTTTCTGTGTATGGAGCTTTCTCTATTATTTTATAGGTCTTATCGTTTCCTAGAAATAACGACCCAGAAAATGAACTGATATTTCATCTAAAGATTCCTGGAAAGACCAGAGAAGTCATGAGATAAGACCTCACAGAGACTTCTAGTTCTAAGTTATTTCCAGGAGACTTCCTCTAGTTGTGAGGAAATGAGTGTCTCAGTAGTCCATTTCACCAGCAGCTAAAGTAGTCCTCCTCCGTCACATAGAGGACACAAAGACGGGACAGGTCGTAAACAGGAGCTTTATATGGACTGAGAGTGTCTGGCAGCAGCCTGCTTACCTCTGCAGACAGGGACGGAGACAGGAACGGGACCAGGACCAGTAACAGACTGCAGGGGACGAACCCGGCCACGACTTTGTTCCGGTCCATCCTGCTGAAGGAACCATCTCCTCCCGCACCTCCAGCACACACCTTCACCCGCCTTCTGACTAGCTGAAGCTGTCCTCTCTGACCGACAACAAAGTGACAGGCAAACACACCGAGAGACACCGAAAGACACCGAGAGACACCGGCTGCGGTCTGAACTCAACTCCAGACATCCAACCCGCCTCGGATCTAAAAATGACGCGCTGTTGGCGAGGAAAGACTCTCTCTCTCTCTGTCTCTCTCTTTCTCTCTCTGTCTATCTCTGTGTGTCTCTCTCTCTCTGTCCTACTCTCTCGCTCTCTCTCTCTCTCTCTCGGTCTCTCTCTCTCTGTGTGTCTCTCTCTCTCTCTGTCTCTCTCTGTCAGTGCGCAGTAGAGAGGTAGTCTCCCTTTTAAATCAGAGGTGTAACGCCCTCATAGCTTATTATAGCCTTGATATCAATGTCTGACATTAGAGCCTCTGTAAATAATTCATCTTTATAATCTTTACAACAGCCTCTGAGAGCCTTCAGGTGCCAGATCATATAGTAATAGATGATGTGACGCACCCTGAGGTGCTTGAGGAGCTGTTGAAGCAGAGCAGAGCTGTCAACAGCAGGAGGTACCCTGCTGAGAATGTAACCTATAGTCACTATAGCCAGGACTCCTGGGACAGCAGTAGGTCTACTAACAGCCTACTGATGGATAAATAATATTAACTAACTAATTAGACCTGCAGTAGGTCTACTAACAGCCTACTGATGGATAAATAATATTAACTAACTAATTAAAGCTGCAGTAGGTCTACTGATAGCCTACTGATGGATAAATAATATGAACTAATTAACGCTGCAGTAGGTCTACTGATAGCCTACTGATGGATAAATAATATTAACTAACTAATTAAAGCGGCAGTAGGTCTACTGATAGCCTACTGATATTCTACTGAAAGCCTACTGATGGATAAATAATATTAATTAATTAAAGCTGCAGTAGGTCTACTGATAGCCTACTGATGGATAAATAATATTAAGTAACTAATTAGACCTGCAGTAGGTCTGCTGATAGTCTACTGATAGCCTACTGATGGATAAATAATATTAACTACTGATGGATAAATAATATTAACTAACTAATTAAAGCGGCAGTAGTTTTACTGATAGTCTACTGATAGCCTACTGATGGATAAATAATATTAACTACTGATGGATAAATAATATTAACTAACTAATTAGACCTGCAGTAGGTCTGCTGATAGGTCTGCTGATAGCCTACTGATGGATAAATAATATTAACTAACTAATTAGACCTGGCGGAGTCCCAGCAGGCTGGCGGAGTCCCAGCGGGTTGCTGGAGCACTGGGTCTAAACTGTAACGGCAGCAACAGAAAGTTTGCTGATCCAGCGGGAAGTCCCCTGGGATCAGACCCTCGGCGTTGGGGTTTGCGCTGACTGAATACTACAGCAAACCGCTAACTGAAGGTCCATCTCCAAGAGCTGTTGCCTGTCCACCCATCGAAGTAGTCTCCTGATGCCACCTTTGGATTTAATCCAATAAACAAACTATCAAAACGTACACGGACTCAGTACCTTCAACAGGATTGACAAGCCCCTTGGGACAGATCATCTCTGGAAGGTAACCTGCAAATTGCAATAACTTGCAGAAACTTTCACGGGATTCGCTGCTCGATGACCTATCCTAACCTTAAATATTCAAGGTTAATGCCGAACCTTAACTATCTCACGACAGTCTCACAAATTGTGGGTTACCTTCTAGAAACGACCCTCGGTGCAGCTCTACTTCCTGGTCCTCTCATGTTGGACAGAGGACAGACTGGACGCTACAGTTACTCACTATAAGTGGTATTACAAGACAGGCCGGGCCGGGGCTAGCTGTTAGCATGCTAGCTGTTAGCATGCTCACTTCACTAGATATCTCAGCTACACAGTACATAGACGTCTTTGACGTCAACACTGTAACCTCGTCACACTCTGTTGATAATGTGAGTTCATTGTTTTCTCATAGATAGTCTAGAAAGAAACACTCAGTAAAATACAGTAACTTCAATGACTTACTCTTCCTTAAAGTACATATTGTCACTGCTGCTACAGGACATGCTGGCCTTTAAAAACATTATAGGTATCCTATCAAGTAGGATCTACAATCTACACCTCGGAAACAATGGAGGCTCAGAAAGCAACAACAGTGGAGGTCAACATCCTGTCGCTGTAACACTGACCAGTGGAGAGATAAGCAGGGCGAGTCCATCCAGATAGGCAGGATTTCACTGGCTTGTTTTTCCTGGCGACAGCTCACAAACAGATGATTATAAAGCTTGATCTTGATCGTATCATCAAAAGTCTTCAGTGTGCCTCTTGGGGCCGAGGCCTCAGATGCTTCTAGACTAAGGAGATGGATGTCAGAGATAGTAACATGTTCTCAAATCCCACTGAACAACCTCCAACAGCAGCATTTAATGTGACTAAATCCCAACAAGGCATAAACAAGAGGACCAACAAAAACAGAAAGCACCTCTAGGCACTGAAATGCTTTTCAAAGGCACCCACTAAGTGGCTATTCTAAATATAAACTCAGAAAAAAAAGTTTGTAAGTTTGTGTTTGGTGTATTATTTCTCTGTTGTTACAATGCTAATGGTCATTGTATTTTACATCGTTGGAAAGCCTGTTTATTTACCTTCACAATGATGTCCAGCTTGTAAGAATCATGTATTTATGGGATGAGCAGCACAGCAGGGTAGTGCCCAAGTAAAATTTGCACCGATGGAGTAATAGCGTTTGGTGGGGGCAGTGTCATGGTAGAGGAGGGGGGGGGGGGGGGCATCTCCCATCATTGAAGGCCATCTCAATGCAGTGAGATATCGGGATGAGATTCTGCAGCCAGTGGCGATCCCATATCTCCACAATCTGGGACCTAACTCCATCCTCCAAGATGACAACACTCGCCCCCACAGAGCCAGGGTTATCACAGACTACCTCCACAATGTGGGAGTAGAGAGAATGGAACGGCCTGCCAAAAGTCCAGACCTCAACCCAATTCAACACTTGTGGGATCAGCTTGGGCGTGCTGTACGTGTTAGAGTGACCAACACAACCACGCTGGCTGACCTGCAACGAATCCTGGTTGAGGAATGGAACGCCATCCCACAGCAACGTGTGACCAGGTTGGTGACCAGCATGAGGAGGTGCCAGGCTGTTGTGGCTGCGTATGGATCCTCAACCGCTACTGAGGCTCCTGAAGGTGTATTAAATGAATAAAATGTAAAATAGCCAATATGTCTCGTTTGTTCCTTGTTACTGAAAGAGAGTTCAATCATCCAATCCACCAAACAACTCAAAACAAGAGTCAACACCAACAGGAGAATACACTGTTTACCATTGACGGAGCATTTTGGCAAATTTTTCTTGGGCGCTACCCACATAATCAGCTGTGCTGCTCATCCCACAAATACATGATCCTTACAAGTTGGACATCATTGTGAAGGTAAATAAACAGGCTTTCCAACCATGTAAAATACAATGACCATTAGCATTGTAGCAACAGAGAAATAATCCACCAAACACAAGTTTCCGAACTTTTTCTTTCCAGTTTATATATTTTGGAGGGTATGTATCAAATAAATCAAATGTAAAGTTTATGAACCAGAGGATGTATTTGTCAATACTGAGCTGCAGCTAGTATTAAGTAGTATGAGTAGTATTAAGTAGTGTAGTATATTGATAGCTATCTTGTGCAGCTCCATTTTTACATAATTTTATTCACTTATTTTAAACAATTCAAGTGGTAAACTTGTATTCTATTTAATTGTTTAATTAATTTAGTATTTATTTCACATGGTTTTATTACTATTACCCTTATTATAGCTTTAAATTATATTTATTACATTTTTAACATTATATTGTCGAGCACTGGTCTCTAATTGATCTCCACTTTTTCAATTGTTTTGTCATTTCTGCTATTTATACGCTCCACACTTCTGTGTTATTTCCTATAGTCATCTGTGGAGCATCTGAACTGCTCTGACCTGTATGAAAGGTGCTAATCATGTAAATGTCTACAGACCTACAATGTGAACGTGTTAGACAGAACAGACACATACCTGATAGAAAAGAGAACTTTTCCCTCAAGTTGTTGGACTTGGACAGAAAGAATGGTCCAAATCAAAGCATCAATGACCGAGATATCAGCAACACTGGATCCTACACTTCCCATAATGCAACTCGATAGCATCTGTCTTCAGCCCCTTCCTGCCTCCTAAACACACACATCTTTCAAACTCTACACCTCCAGTTCTGCTGCAGGTTTTCTGTTACACATTTGTAGACTTCAAGCCCAAACTGAGATGACTAAAGTGATGTCACTGAAGTCCCTCAGAGCTCCTCAGAAGAGGCTGAATAATACTACAGTACACTCTATAGTGTGTGTGTGTATATATATACACACACATATATAGACTGAAGAGTACTCCCCATGACAAATAAATGGATTTGTAAAATTGGTGGAGGGGTGGAATTAGACGCGGAGGGGTTGAATGTTACCTGTCCCATCACTCATCATGAGAAGCTTTCAGGGCCTTTAATCCGCTCATTTAAGAGTTCATCTGGTTTGGTTAATTATGAGACAAGTGTTTGAACTGAAGAGATACTGTAGTACTGTAGTTTAATCAAGGAGTGGTTTTATTTATTAGACCTCTGTTCAACGCTGTCCGTTGTCTGTAGTCTGACCTGTTACCTACTGTAGCCTCACAGCATCGGTTTACTCTCAACGAGGCTGATGATCATTAGATGCTGGCTTCCACTCAGTGTCTTCACATTCAAACTAATTGATGGTGAGTTCATCATCATGGGGTTTTAAGTCATTTGGATGAGATATGTCTGTAGTCTCCACAGTCACCAGCAGACACACTATACACAAGGTAACACTGTAAGAGTTACTAGTGTTAGAAGTTAGAAGCTGTTTGCTAGTGACGTTTCATACATGATCTTCCTCAATATGAACAACTCTGAAGACAGACATCTACTTCTGCTTCCATTCTTGGTGTCTGAGACGTGGTGGTGGAAGTATACTGGAGGATGGGACGGGGACTTTTGTCCAGGATGTGCTTTGTTGTTATTTTGAACAAAAGTAAAAGTTTGAAGATTTGGATAAACCCTTTTGATGTATGTAACAACATGACCTTTCCTCTGGTGCCAACCTCAGGACACATATGGTCTCAAAGTCCATCCAACTGTTTATCTGTCTGCTGTGTAAATGAACATCTCACGATGCTGCTGGAGAAGATACGGACTTCTAGTTTCTTCATACATAATAATGAGAAACTTGGTGTGAGTGGAGATGAGTGTTAGGAACAGTAGCTGTGGAGGCGTTTCCTCTGCGGTCTCCATGTTTGGGAGGGAGTGATAAGCAGGGGGGGGAAATGGTTCTCTAATGACAGACAAATAAACAGAAAAATACCACATTCTGACAATGGTGGGTGCAAACATAGCACAACTCCTTCAGACAAAACATGAGACCAAATCCACACTTTACAAAATCATTAACAAAATGTTGTTACGTCTGCCAGAAATCATATCATATCATCATAGTCAAAGAAAACAGTCAGAGGGAGGTCGTCAAAAAGGCAGGAAGCTTCCAAAGAACTTTAAATATGCTTCTCCAGTCAGTTGAACTTTATGACTGCTGTCTGCATCCAGCTCAGCATACAGACTAGAAGCATACAGACCGGAAGCATACAGACCGGAAGCATACAGACCGGACTGGAAGCATACAGACCATACTGGAAGCATACAGACCGGAAGCATACAGACCGGACTGGAAGCATACAGACCGGACCGGAAGCATACAGACCGGACCGGAAGCATACAGACCAGACCGGAAGTATGCAGACTGGAAGCATACAGACTGGAAGCATACAAACCGGACTGGAAGCATACAAACCGGACTGGAAGCATACAGTCCGGACCGGAAGCATACAGACCAGACCGGAAGCATACAGACCGGACCGGAAGCATACATACCGGACCGGAAGCATACATACCGGACCGGAAGCATACATACCGGACCGGAAGCATACAGACCGGACAGGAAGCATACAGACCGGACCGGAAGCATACAGACCGGAAGCATACAGACAGGAAGCATACAGACAGGAAGCATACAGACAGGAAGCATACAGACTGGAAGCATACAGACAGGAAGCATACAGACCGGACCGGAAGCATACAGACCGGAAGCATACAGACCGGACCGGAAGCATACAGACCGGACCGGAAGCATACAGACCGGACCGGAAGCATACAGACCGGAAGCATACAGACCGGACGTATGCAGACTGGAAGCATACAGACCGGACGCATACAGACCGGACGCATACAGACCGGACCGGAAGCATACAGACCGGACAGGAAGCATACAGACCTGAAGCATACAGACCGGAAGCATACAGACAGGAAGCATACAGACTGGAAGCATACAGACAGGAAGCATACAGACAGGAAGCATACAGACCAGACCGGAAGCATACAGACCGGAAGCATACAGACAGGAAGCATACAGACCGGACCGGAAGCATACAGACCGGACCGGAAGCATACAGACCGGACCGGAAGCATACAGACCGGACCGGAAGCATACAGACCGGACATATGCAGACTGGAAGCATACAGACCGGACCGGAAGCATACAGACCGGACCGGAAGCATACAGACCGGACATATGCAGACTGGAAGCATACAGACCGGACCGGAAGCATACAGACCGGACCGGAAGCATACAGACCGGACCGGAAGCATACAGACCGGAAGCATAAAGACCCGGAAGCATACAGACCGGACCGGAAGCATACAGACCGGAAGCATACAGACTGGAAGCATATAGACTGGACCGGAAGCATACAGACCGGACCGGAAGCATACAGACCGGAAGCATACAGACCGGACCGGAAGCAAACAGGCCGGAAGCATAAAGACCCTGAAGCATAGAGACCGGAAGCATAAAGACCGCCTAAAGGCCCCTGTACCCCCTTAAAGAAGACTAAAACAGGTCTACTGTGGCTCTCAGAGGGTTAAGAGCCCCTCCTGAAGAAGCCCAGTCTGCTCTGATTGGCTGGAGAGAACAACATGGTGCATGTGACACAGGAAGGGGAGCCATATCTGATTGACTTGTTGAATCACATGGAAGCGGGTTTGGTCGTGTGCGGGTTGCTCAACCCTCCAGATAGCCAGACAGATGGAAACAAGCACTGAAACATCCGTTCTTCATGATGTTTCTGGAGCTGTCTCACCACAGTCAACACTTCATTAGTCCTCTGTAGATCTCATTATGGGAGAATACATTCAACTAAAGGCCTTTTTAGTAGTCATGCAGACGTTGGGGGTTTTGTCACTTTACACTGTGGACACTCGACAGACAGCCTTGAATTAGTGTGTCGTATGGAACTGGAGCACAGGCCGAGAAAGAAAGAAAGAAACTGATGAATGGTTTGACAGGAAAGAAGAACTGATAGAAACATAAAACTGTTAATCTATCAGTTTAACTTTATTTCACCATCTGTTAACCACCAATCTCAGCTTCCACAGGAATGACGAGACCTTTCAGTGATCCCGGTCAGCTCCCAGCCAGGAGCCATGAATCCATCACTCCATCATCCACTAGTAACATCTCTGCACTGGATGAGACACTCTGCTAAATTACACTGCGACTAAATGGAGCCAACTGAGGACACCACAACAAAGTTACATTATATTTACATTTACTAACCATAAAATGCAGTGTGCTGAGAATACAAAGGCTGTACCATTACAGAATACTAGTCATGTGAACTGATTGAATAACCTTATTGCCTCACATATTGGTGCAGTGCTTTTGTGTTGAAATCATCCTTTTCAGTGCTCTGATCCTTCCTTTATTTCTCTAACATGTCCAGTACGGGGTACTCCTTCACCTGACCAAAGCCTACACATTCCAGGTCCGTACAAGTCCTGCATTAAACAGTGTGGTTCCTAGATCTCAGTGCGCAGGTTGGGAAATCTCTTCAGCAGGGTTGTGGCTTGTTTGGGGTGCAGACGTCCTCCCTGGTGGGTGGTCTGTTCACCTTTATTCTTCATAGCAGCCTGTGAAAGAGGAAGATGATTGGATGGGTGTAATTAAACATATATATATATATATATATATATATATATATATATATGGTCCGGCACACCACTGGCCCGTCTCGCCCGCACCGTCGGGGAAGTGGAGCGTGAGCGAGTGCGATAGGACCTGAAAGATAGTGACGAGAGGTTAACGTCACTCTGCCGTAAAGTGGTATCGGTGCTGTTGTACGAGTACATTAGCACAGTATTGGATCCGATACCTGATATTGGTATCGATATTGGTATATCCCTAAAATATATATTTTAGGGATATATACCAATATCAGGTATCGGATCCCTAAAATTGGTATATCCCTAAAATATATATTTTAGGGATATATACCAATATCAGGTATCGGATCCCTAAAATTGGTATATCCCTAAAATATATATTTTAGGGATATATACCAATATCAGGTATCGGATCCCTAAAATTGGTATATCCCTAAAATATATATTTTAGGGATATACCAATATCGATAACGTTATACAGACATAACAAGGATGCTGAATGAGGCATCCGCGAGGAAAACACTAAATTCAGGGTGACAACTCAAAATGAAAAGATGCAGTGGAATATAATGCAGTCAGGCTCTCAGGAATATAGATTTATGTTACCGCTGCTGAGTCACCACATAATTTACTCTTCCCTCCTCTGAGGGGGAAGTAACCTTTAAATACGCATATGGCACAAGCCTTGCTGCATGTAGGCACACTGGTCTATAATCCTGCACGTTTACTTCTTAATATTCTTCTTCTGCCTAAAACTTTGCCGCGCTACTCCTCCCGTAGCGTTGCCAACACCTGGACAAAAAATACATCAAAACGTGCGGAATGATTGGGAATGGTGTGCTATGACTTTTCTCAGAGATTCGCTCAGCGGATTCCGAAAAATGAATGAGAAAGAATGGGGAATCAACGTGAAGAGAGCTCAAAAACACTCTTTGGGGCCACACAGATTCGCCATACTTTAACGTAGAAACATGATTCAAAGTTTAAACGGGTCACGAGACTTGAGACTTTACTGGGCCAAATGTGCATTTTGATAGCTGGCATGGTTTTCACAAAATCGCAGTTTACGTTTTGTGAAATTTTCAGACCATGGATGCTAATTTTGAAAAAATGTCTTAACCGATAACTGACCCTCGTTACCCGATTATTAACCGTTAACCGACAAGATTTTTGCCTTGTATGCAGCTGCAGTGTAGGAGCTCAACAGACTAGGGGTGGAACGGTTGGGTTCATATCACGGTTTTCGGTTCGGTTCGGTTCATTTATGTTACAGCGAGGAGGTCATGTTCTGATTTCAACATGCTTTTCATTTATTTGGCAAAAATAAGTTAACAAATGTTTGCCTTAACAAAAATATGGCTTACATAAGGAACATAAACACTTCTTCCTTGACAAATCTTAATTGAAAGGTAGGTCTTCTACAGTCATTAGTGCAAACAAAAAAAATGCAGCTTTGTTATTTTCATATAAATATGATGAAATTATAAACTAAGGCCGTACATTGAAGCAGAAGCTCAACCAGAACTATACTAAAAAACGTAGAGCTTTTTATCTCCCACTCATCCAACAGCGGCTCATTGGTCATAATTCTGACTATAACAGTTAAGGCACTCAAACACTGATATATTGTCTATAAGAAAAAATAAATTACAAAAATAAAATCACAAATGTCTGTAATGTAAATGTAATGTTCCATCTTAAGGCTGTTGGTAAATCCTCAACTGCTGCTTGTGCTAGTTTGTACAGGACAGGCACAACAGACTAACATTCACACGTGAAGGCTCACGCTCTTTGACCTTATGCTTTAATTCTGTATTGTTTATGATGGAGTGAGGTCGTATATGCAGCGATAAACACTCTTATAGCATTAGATACTACTTTGGCACGGTGTGAATCTGCAGTGAGAGGCAATCTGAACGCTTCGGGGGGGAACGGACTCTCTGTCAAATCTGCTTTTGTTTCGTTCCGCTAATCGACACATTCGGGTGATGCCGTCGTAATTAAATGTTTCAAGTGTCCACATATAAACCCGACTTCAGTTGAACAGTGTCGGCGTACAGTTTGACACAAATCGTTGTCAGTTTAGCTCGACTATCATGAGCTACTGGGCGCTACAGCGCTGCTAACATTCCTGGTGCGCTGCCAAAACTCTCCAGGTAAAACTCACGCTCCAGAGTTTCTGTTCCACATGTGCAACTAGTAGACATAAACAGCTGTTTGGGTAACGGCGAACTGGAAGGACGTCGCGGACCGAACTGAATGTCCTTACCGAACGGTTCGGGTCAATTACACGAACCGTTCCACCCCTACAATAGACAGTCCCCAGTTCACCGTCCGCGAGCGTTAACTTAGCAGCTACGATGCTGCGTGTAGTGTCGCGTACATGCAGCCACTTTCCCAGTAAAAGTCTCCACCACACATTTAGTTTCGTTTAGCAGGTTGTCAGCTGTGTGTCTACCCGGATCAACGATAGCAACTGTCCCACAGAGTGTGTTTTTGTGCTACGTTAGCATCTGTAGCTCTGCTGGTAGCTTTGTACCACCCGTAGTCACACACAGCGAGTTTCCGACAGACCGTGTGTGTGTGTTGTCGGTGGCGTTCTAGCTGTGAACTTAGGTGTAGCAGACAGTGTGTGTACAGTTTATTTGTCGGTGAATTAATGCTACGAGGCTACAACTCCTCAGCTCAAGCGAGCTATAGACCGAAGCCAACTTCCTGTATCTGTAACGCCGGGTCAGACTCTCTTAAGGTGGACTAGCTTTTCTCAGCTTTTTAATTAATTATTAATATTTCTTCTAACCGTTTTAACCGATAGCGTTAATCGGTTAAAATGCTTAATGTCGGTTAATGTTAAACGGTTAATTATTAACATCCCTACACCGGCTGCACGTGTTCTTAATAAAGAAGGTTATGGATAGCCTCCGGCTGCATTGTATTCTTAATAAAGTGAGTCTTCCAGTGAATGTGTCACTTCCCAGTGTGCATTAGAAAAGATGTTTTGGGCGTCACTTCAGGGGCCCTGTAGAACCGTGCATTCCTCTACTCAGCTTATTTATGGACACGTACTGTATGTCATCTTACAGCACAAACCAGTTCATGTGTGAGTTGTTTTGCTGTGCATGTGTATGTGGACATACCTGAGTCTTCTCAACACAAGTGTAGAAGGAGTTCATCTCGTTAGAGCACAGACCGTCCACAAAGTTGTTCTGCTTCCAACAGGCCATCAGGACCGACATCTCGGTGATACAGGAGGCCTCTGTGGAGAGAAAGCTTCATGTTTACCCTGAAACACCAGTTTAAGTCAGGACTTCGATCATTACCAGTGGATCTAAGCTGGTGGTGACGTTAAAGCTGCTGTCTGGTTGATATGTGTTTATACGTGGTCAAAGATATCAAAGATGGGTTTGTCAAGAAATCACACCACTCTGTAACTTTGATGTTTGAAAACAAGCAGACAAGAAGTGATGTCTTTATAGACCAGGAGTATTTTAACACTAAAATGATTCCTAACTAATGTATACATTAATTAGAATACCTACTGTATACATTAGGTCTCCTAATAGTCTCCCAATTAGTCTCCTGACAGAAGAGTCAGCTTCCATCTGATGTTACAGGCTGAATGAGCAGCTACCGGAAGGCACTGGCCCAATTCCAACCAATTCCCCCCCACCCCACCCCACCCCACCCCCCCACTACCTACTTCCACTCCGTTTGCGTTCACGTGGAGGGTCCGCCATATTAAGTGCCATTCCGAACCAATCACTGGGGAGTGGAAGTGGGTTATAAACCCTCCAACAGTGAGCTGCATCGATGCCAACTTAACCAGCCGCCCTACTGACGACGTGCAACGCCGTTTAGTGTTCGTCATGGAACACGCTCCGATGACAGTTCAATGCGACGACCGGTAAAAATATTTACTGTAAACTGCTCAAACTGAAAGAGACATTTAATTTATTCTACTTTATTGTCATATAGATGTCAACAAATAGAATATATATATATATGTGTGTATATATGTGTGTGTGCATATATATATATATATATATGTGTGTGTATGTATATATATATGTGTGTATATATGTATGTATGTATATATACACATACATACATACGTATATATACATACATACATATATATAGTGTATATATACATACATACATACATACATATACAGTATATACATATATATATATAATATATATTATATATATAAATATATATATATAAATATTATATATATATATATATATATATATATATAAATATATATATATAAATATTATATATATATATAAATATATATATATTTATAAATATATACATATATATATATATTTATAAATATATACACACACACACACGTATATACACATATATTTTTGGCATCATTGGGCAGACATCATAATAACCTTTCAGCATATTGTAATTCAAGTGTTCTGAGAGATAACTAGACTTCTGCTCCTCCTCACGGCTCTGTTTTCAGGCTTTAGAACATCTAGCCTGTGACAGGAGACTTTGACCTGTAGACCGAGTGGTCCCGCAGTCTTTCTTGTCCTTTCTTACCTCCTTTCTTCAGTTTGCGGTTCGCTACCGCATCTTTCAGAGCCAGAGGCCTGTTGGGCTTCAGAGCTGGTTTTCCGTTGTGTCTGCTGAGCAGCTTGTTGACCTTCTCCTGGAACAGGATGCCTCCCTGAGCCGCCATGTCACCTCCTCAGCTCCCCCGCTGCTCCTCCCGAGCCTTAGCTCAGTGCTGCTGCAGCTGCTGCTGCTGTCTGGACCGAACCGAACCGAACCGAACCTGTCTGGACCTTCAGTCTTCCGTTCAACGCCTCATTCCTTCACCGAGCTCCTCAATGTGGCGCCATGTTTTGCTGTAAAACGTAATTCAGTGTCGTAAACGTGTCGTACTAACCAGCCAATGAAAAAGGGTCGTGTCTAGAAGGGAACCCGTAAATTGCGAAACCTGATGTGAGATCTGCAGAAACCTACGAAAACTCTCGCGAGACTCGCTGCCCGACGACCTATCCACCTTTAAGAGGAAACGTGGTGGAAGAAGCTTAATAGCAAATGGACAGGAGTTTAAGAAGTACATTGATAATTTACAAAATAAACCTAATGTAATATGTATACAAGAGACATGGTTGAAACCACAGTGGGATTTTGTTGTAAAGGGATATTCTGTAGTTAGAAGGGATAGGGAATCTGGTAATGGTGGAGGAGTTGCAACATGCATACAGAATGAAATGAGTTACAAGATAATGCATGTAAACACTGAGCATGAATCAATTGTTGTTAAGGTGTGGACTGACAGAGGTGATATAGATATAATTAACTTTTATAATCCATGCGGGAAATTAAGTCAAGGTATATTGGAGGATGTAGGGGGATCATTGCAAAATAATGTAATATAGTGTGGGGATTTTAATTCACATAATTCATTGTGGGGGAGCAATAGCACAGATGCTAATGGTGTAGTTGTAGAAGAATTTATAGATGATCACTGTTTGGTGTGTATTAATAATGGGGAGGGAACACGGTATAATTGCACTCAAAACACAGAAGCAGCACTTGACCTAACATTTGTAAATAGTACTTTAGCAGGTGTAAGCACATGGAAAGTAATAAAGCATACTACAGTGGGCAGCGATCACTACCCCGTAGTGACTAAAGTTGGTGTAAAAATTTATTTTGATAAGGGAAAGAAAATTCTAGATGGAAGTTGGAAAATGCTAACTGGGCTGCTTACCAAGAGATAAGTGCAGCGAGATGTGAGGGAATTAAAGAAGATTATCAAATGGATGTAAACATATTTAATGGTGAACTAGTTAATGAAATAATTCAGTCTGCTGAGGAAACAATCCCAAAGAGTACAGGAACTAAACGTATTAAGAATGTACCTTGGTGGAATAGCGAATGTAGCAAAGCCATAAAAAACAGAAATAAAGCATTTAGGGAACTCAAAAAACTTCATTCACAGGATGCTTTGATCCAGTATAAAAGGGCACAGGCAATAGTAAGGAAAACAATAAGAACCCAAAAACGCACATTTTGGAGGCAATATTGTAGCAGTATAGGAAGAGAAGTACAGCTTTCAGATGTCTGGGGCATGATCAGGAGAATGGGTGGGATCAGAAGGAGTTATAAATTACCAGTGATGAATAATGGGGATCAAATGGCTGTCAGCAACCTAGAAAAGGCTGAACTTCTGGCGCAAACGTTCAGGAAAGTTCACAGCTCCGACAACCTAACAGATGAGGCCAGGCGCTGTAGAAATAGAGTTTTATTGGAGAAATCTAAAATATTAGAGAAAAAAGAGACATCAGAAGATCCAATAGACCTGCCTTTTAGTATGTTTGAATTGAGAAGAGCAATAACTTGTGCACGTCAGACCACACCTGGTAAAGATGGCGTATGCTATAAAATGTTAGAGAACATGGCAGATAACACTCTGGTCACTGTGTTAAGACTGTATAACAGAGTTTGGGAAACTGGACAACTTCCTTCAGTGTGGAAACAAGCCGTAATAGTGCCTATTCTAAAACCAGGGAAAGACCCATCAGATCCATATAGTTACAGACCTATTGCCCTAACCTCTCATTTATGTAAAATTATGGAGCGAATGGTTACAGAGAGATTAACCTATTTCCTGGAAAGTAAAGCTCTTTTATCTCCACATCAAAGTGGGTTCCGTAGGGGTCGCAATACTATGGACTCTGTCTTATGCTTAGAGTCAGACATCAGGAAAGCACAGACCAACAAAGAAGTAGTATTAGCTATCTTCTTTGATGTGGAAAAAGCATATGATATGCTCTGGAAAGAAGGGTTACTCATTAAATTGAATTCATTGGGAATTGGTGGTAGAGCATATAATTGGGTGAAGGACTTTTTATTTGACAGGAAAATACAGGTAAGAGTAGATGCAGAATATTCAAATGTATATACAGTGGATAATGGAACTCCACAAGGAAGTGTATGTAGTCCGTTATTATTCAATATAATGATCAATGATATATTTTCTCAGGTTGAGCAAAATATAGGAAAGTCTATGTACGTGGATGACGGAGCTCTTTGGATAAGAGGCCGCAATGTATCATTTGTTAATAAGAAAATGCAAGCTGCAATAGCTGAGGTGGAGAAATGGGCAAACAAATGGGGATTCAAGTTATCAGTAGCAAAAACACAAGTTATTTGTTTCTTAAAACGGCGTAAAATCGCACCCATTTCCCTAAAACTGTATGATCAACCTCTGGAGCAAGTCAAAGCTGTTCGATTTCTGGGGATTTGGTTTGATGAAAAGCTCACATGGAACATTCATTTAGATAAAATCAGGAGCAAATGTAAAAAAATCATCAATATACTGCGTTGTTTGACAGGACAGGAGTGGGGAGCAAGTAGAGCATCTTTACAAAATATATACTGGGCTCTCATGAGATCTGTCCTTGACTATGGGTGTGTAGCTTACATGTCAGCAGCAGAATCAAACCTCAAGAAATTAGATGTACTGCAAGCTCAGGCTTTGAGAATCATTAGTGGATCATTCAGAACATCTCCGGTATCAGCAATGCAAGTGGAAGTGGGAGAAATGCCCCTACGGATTAGAAGAATAAAATTAATGCTGGCATACTGGGTTAATCTTCAGGGTCATTATGAAACTCACCCTACCAAAAGTGTTTTGATAGACTGCTGGGAACATAATGAAACAAACTTCATAAGTTTTGGGTGGGTAGGTGATGCAAAGGCAGAAAACATAGGGTTATGTCAATTCCAATATTGCTCTACAGTTTCAGTTTCCTCCATTCCTCCCTGGTTATTCCCCTTACCAAATGTTGACCTCAATATACAGCAGGAATTGAAGGAGAAGTCAAAGAAAATTCCAGCATGGCGCATAGTCCAGAATTATTTGGATCAGCACTTCACAGACTCCGTGTTCTTATTTACAGATGGTTCCAAAGATCCTGAGACAGGGTGTGCAGGTGCAGCAGTTTATATCCCGGTGAGTGAGACCTACATCAAGAAACGAGTATCAAATTATGTGTCAGTATATACTACAGAAATATTGGCAATATTATTGGCCCTGCAGTGGATAGAGAGGGAAATAAAAAATACCGTTATTGCATCTGACAGTTTTTCAGCACTCACAAGCATAGGATCTGGTAGATCATCAGTCAGAATGGATTTAATTAATGAAATATTTCTCATTATGTATAGGATGGAAATAAAAGGCACAGGTACACGATTCATATGGGTTCCTGCTCATGTTGGTGTGGAGGGAAATGAGCAGGTAGACATTCTGGCCAAACAAACACTAAGAATTAAGAATATAGAATTACAAATTCCATTAAGTAAAGCTGAGGCTAAACCATTCATCAAGAACTATGCACAAAAAGTATGGCAGGAGTACTGGGATGAGCAGGAAACTGGAAGGCATATGTACAATATACAGAAACAGGTTGGAGCAGGGAGAAAGGTGGGCTGGAAAAGAAGGGAAGAAAATATCATCACTCGACTAAGAATTGGACATACAGGTCTTAACCAAACATTATATCGAATAGGCAATCACCCAACTGGGAAATGTACACACTGTAACCAGCCAGAAACTGTTGAACACGTACTGATACACTGCAGTAATTACACTATCCAGAGGAATCACCTTTTTCAGACACTAAGGAAGGCAAAACATCACGACTTTTCAGTGTCAGGTCTATTGGGGAATAAAGCAGATAATATATACAGTGAAATTATTCAGTTTTTGAGAAAAACTGATTTAGTTAAAAGAATCTAGAGTTTTCATTATCATTTTTTTTTTTTATTTATTTAATTTTGTTTTTTTAGTTCTATTTTGTTTCTGCACAATCTTCTGTTCCACACTCCAGTCCAGATGGTGGTGCACCTCTAAGATGGTTTGCCAACCGCCAATAAACACCAAAGAAGAAGAAACGTGGTGGAAACAGGCTCGTTGGTCTCAGTGACGGAGATTTTACCAAGAATAGATGCTCTAATAAATACATAAGGAATTACATACAAGCTGTAACTCTGCCTCCAGGAAGATTCTTTTGGGCTTCACTTCATGGAGAAATTAATTGGCAGAAAATTTTGGTAGTTAGGGACAAATTCTGTCTCAATAATAAAGTTAAAGAAGTTTCCTTTACAATTTTGCATAGAAGCAGCAGCAGCAGTAGTAGAAGCAGCAGCAGTAGTAGTAGCAGGTACCAGCAGCAGGTAGCAGTAGCAGCAGCAGGTAGCAGTAGAAGTAGCAGTAGTAGCAGCAGTTAGCAGCAGCAGCAGTAGTAGCAACAGCAGCGGGTAGCAGCAGTAGCAGCAGCAGGTAGTAGTAGGAGCAGCAGCAGTAGTAGCAGCGGCAGCAGCAGCAGTAGTAGCAGCAGTTAGCAGCAGCAGCAGTAGTAGCAGCAGCAGGAGGTAGCACTAGTAGCAGCAGCAGTAGTAGCAACAGCAGTAGCAGCAGCAGCAGGTAGCCCTAGTAGCAGCAGCAGTAGCAACAGCAGCGGGTAGCAGCAATAGCAGCAGCAGGTAGTAGTCGGAGCAGCAGTAGTAGCAGTAGTAGCAGCAGCAGTAGCGGCAGCAGGTAGCAGCAGAAGTAGCAGTACCAGCAGCAGGTAGCAGCAGCAGTAGAAGTAGCAGGTACCAGCAGCAGGTAGCAGCAGCAGTAGAAGTAGCAGTACCAGCAGCAGTAGAAGTAGCAGTAGCAGCAGTAGTAGCAGCAGCAGGTAGCACTAGTAGCAGCAGCAGTAGTAGCAACAGCAGTAGCAGCAGCAGCAGGTAGCACTAGCAGCAGCAGCAGTAGCAACGGCAGCGGGTAGCAGCAGTAGCAGCAGCAGGTAGTAGTAGGAGCAGCAGCAGTAGTATTAGTAGTAGCAGCAGCAGCAGCAGTAGCAGCAGGTAGCACTAGTAGCAGCAGCAGCAGTAGTAGCAGCAGGTAGCACTAGCAGCAGTAGTAGCAGCAGTAGCAGGTAGCACTAGTAGCAGCAGCAGTAACAGCAGCAGCAGTAGCAGCAGCAGTAGAAGCAGCAGGTAGCAGCAGCAGGTAGCAGCAGCAGTAGAAGTAGCAGGTACCAGCAGCAGTTAATAGCAGCAGGTACCAGCAGCAGGTAGCAGCAGCAGTAGAAGTAGCAGCAGCAGGTAGCAGCAGTAGTAGCAGCAGGTAGCAGCAGTAGTAGCAGCAGTAGTGGCAGCAGAAGGTAGCAGCAGTAGTAGCAGCAGTAATAGCAGCAGTAGCAGCAGCAGCAGGTAGCACTAGTAGCAGCAGCAGGTACCAGCAGCAGGTAGCAGTAGAAGTAGCAGCAGCAGCAGCAGCAGCAGTAGCAGCAGTTAGCAGCACAGCAGTAGTAGCAGCAGCAGTAGCAGCAGCAGCAGGTAGCACTAGTAGTAGCAACAGCAGTAGCAGCAGCAGCAGGTAGCACTAGTAGCAGCAGCAGTAGCAACAGCAGCGGGTAGCAGCAGCAGTAGCAGCAGCAGCAGCAGGTAGTAGTAGGAGCAGCAGCAGTAGTAGTAGCAGTAGTAGCAGCAGCAGCAGCAGTAGTAGCAGCAGCAGTAGTAGCAGCAGCAGTAGTAGCAGCAGTAGAAGTAGCAGGTACCAGCAGCAGGTAGCAGCAGCATTAGCAGCAGCAGGTAGCAGCAGCAGCAGGTAGCACTAGTAGCAGCAGCAGCAGGTAGCACTAGTAGCAGCAGCAGTAGCAGCAGTAGTAGAAGTAGCAGGTAGCAGCAGCAGTAGAAGTAGCAGGTACCAGCAGCAGGTAGCAGCAGCAGTAGAAGTAGCAGTACCAGCAGCAGGTAGCAGCAGCAGTAGAAGTAGCAGCAGCAGTAGAAGTAGCAGTACAGCAGCAGGTAGCAGCAGTAGTAGCAGCAGCAGGTAGCAGCAGTAGTAGTAGCAGCAGTAGTAGCAGCAGCAGGTAGCAGCAGCAGTAGTAGCAGCAGTAATAGCAGCAGCAGGTAGCACTAGTAGCAGCAGCAGAAGCAGCAGCAGGTACCAGCAGCAGTAGAAGTAGCAGGTACCAGCAGCAGGTAGCAGTAGAAGTAGCAGTAGCAGCAGCAGGTAGCAGCAGTAGTAGCAGCAGCAGGTAGCAGCAGTAGTAGCAGCAGCAGCAGCAGCAGTTAGCAGCAGCAGCAGTAGTAGTAGCAGCAGCAGTAGTAGCAGCAGCAGTAGCAGCAGCAGCAGGTAGCACTAGTAGCAGCAGCAGTAGTAATAGCAGCAGTAGCAGCAGCAGCAGGTAGCACTAGTAGCAGCAGCAGGTACCAACAGCAGGTAGCAGCAGCAGTAGAAGTAGCAGGTACCAGCAGCAGGTAGCAGCAGTAGGTACCAGCAGCAGGTAGCAGTAGAAGTAGCAGCAGCAGGTAGCAGCAGTAGTAGCAGCAGTAGCAGTAGCAGCAGTTAGCAGCAGCAGCAGTGGTAGCAGCAGCAGCAGTAGTAGCAGTAGCAGCAGTAGTAGCAGCAGCAGTAGCAGCAGCAGCATGTAGCACTAGTAGCAGCAGCAGTAGTAGCAACAGCAGTAGCAGCAGCAGCAGGTAGCACTAGTAGCAGCAGCAGTAGCAACAGCAGCGGGTAGCAGCAGCAGGTAGTAGTAGGAGCAGCAGCAGTAGTATTAGTAGTAGCAGCAGCAGCAGCAGTAGCAGCAGTAGTAGTAGCAGCAGCAGCAGTAGCAGCAGCAGCAGCAGCATTAGGGGGAGGAGACCATAGAGGACAGCTGCAACTCAGTTGCCCTCAGTGAATTCACAGGAAGTCTAATAGGAAGTCACAGAGACTTCCTATTAGATCTGATCTGAGGCTACTTGTAGTTTTCAGCCCACTTTAGGATTTATTTATATTTGTTTGTAATTCTATGTAGAAATGTGCAATTACACAGGGAGTTGTGACTTTTCTACAACGTGGTGTTTGCTGTCAAAACTAAGAGCCAATCGTCTCTTTGATCAGATGACAGCCAGGCGTTTCCCATAATGCCCTGAGTCTTACAGTCGGTGGAGAGCAGCTGCGGCACCTGGCTCTAAAAACTGCGGCCGCCTCGATCTCGTGAGGTCATCGTTGCCCACGTGTGCACGACGTCAGAGCGAATCGTACACAAATGTAACCAGCATGCATTGCGCGGTGATCGATTTTGTGCAAGCCTGGCTCATGTCCAACGAGCCTGATGAAACGTTCAGTCAGTACTGCGGTCCAGTCAGTACTGCGGTCCAGTCAGTACCGCGGTCCACCCAGTACCGCGGCCCAGCCAGTACCGCGGCCCAGCCAGTACCCGGTCCAGCCAGTACCGCGGTCCAGCCAGCCGTCCGTCGTTTTTCTGTGTTTACAGCGAGCTAATGTAACGTTAACGGTGATCTGAATGGAACAGCTCTGGGAGCTGTTGAAGGTGACTCTCATGTTCTCTTCATACATCCATCAAAGTGACCCTGCAGACTTTTGAATACAGTCTCTCAATTAAATGTCCCAGAAATACGTTCATTATTCCCGGTAATGAACTGAATGTACAGTATAATTTACTCAGAGAACTTTAAAGCTACCGCAAATCCAACGAAGGAATACTTCAAAGTAAAAGATGGCCTGTGTGGTTTCAACTACCAGTATTACTACAGAGCAGTAGTTTAATATCTGGACTTATATTTCTTAATCCACATGTTGAAGTGTCCTTGAGCAAGACACTGAACCCCAGACTGCTCCTGAAGGCTGAGCCATCGAGGTGTGAATGAGTGAATGTTGACATGTAGTGTGTGAATTGGTGAATGTGTGTGTGAATGGGTGAATGTTGACATGTGTATGAATGTGTGTGTGAATGGGTGAATTTTGACATCAGTGTATGAATGTGTGCGTGAATGGGTGAATGTTGAAATGTAGTATGTGAATGTGTGTGAATGGGTGAATGTTGACAGTGTGTGAATGTGTGTGAATGTTGACATGATGTGTGTGAATGTGTGAATGTTGACATGTAGTGTGTGAATGTGTGTGTGAATGGGTGAGTGTTGACATTGGTGTATGAATGTGTGCGTGAATGGGTGAATGTTGAAATGTAGTATGTGAATGTGTGTGTGAATGGGTGATGTTGAATGTAGTGTAAAGAGCTTTGAGTGGTCAGAACACCAGAAAGGAGCTACTGTATATAAATACAAGTCTATTTACTATTGTTTACTATATTGACCAGTTCAGTAAGTCTTGATGACACAATGGAGGGAAAGAACCCAACACAAGTTATTGTAAATTAAACAATGTGGTTGTTGGTGAAGAACAGTTTATGAGTGCTGCTGAATTAATTATTAATGAAAGTTGGAATAACGCTAATGTATTGAAATCCTATGGCAGACACTGGGAATTTATGAATTATAAAATCAGAAGGTTGGCTCTCCAGAAGGGGAAGGAAGCAGCAAAGGGCAAATGAATAAAAGAGGAAGTCAGACAGTGGCTGGCAGTACCACGGTTTAACACTCTGCGGCTCACGTTACCACAGTTTCACCAGCATGTGGGAGAACTACGGTGGCCTTCAAGTAATATAAAAACATGAAAGTCTCTCTGTAGAGCCAGAGTTTGGTTTGTCTTTTCTGGGCTACTGTAGAAACATGGAGGAGCAACATGGAGGACTCCATGAAGAGGACCCACTCCCTATGGAGATATAAACGGCTCATTCTAAGCTAACAGAAACACAATGATTCTTAGTTTCAGGTGATTATATGCTAATGAAAACATAGTTATTTTGTATTTCTGCCAATAGATCCCCCTAAATGTTACACACTGTGCTCTTAATAGACAAAGGAATCAGCTATATATATATATATATATATATATACAATTTGAAAGACTGATGACCCCTCCGGGAACCATCACCTTAACGTGGTGGAGAGGTTTGTGTGTCCCTATGACCCTGAGGGCTGTGTTGTCTGGAGCCTGATGCTCCTGGTAGGGTCTCCCATGGCAAATTGGTCTCAGGTGAGGGGCCAGACTAAGAATGGTTCATAAAAGCCAAATGAAGAATTGAGGAAGAGGAAGAGTTATCCGGCCCGGAGGAATCCGGGGCCCACGTCTGGAGCACCCTAGGCCGAAGGTCTATGATCGATCTTGTATCGTATCGTCTGATCTGAGGCCACATGTTTTGGACACTCGGGTGAAGAGAGGGGCGGAGCTGTCAACTGATCACCATCTGGTGGTGTGTTGGGTCAGAGGGTGGGGGAAGACTCTGGACAGACCTGGTAAGCCCAAACGGGTAGTGCGGGTGAACTGGGAACGTCTGGAGGAGGCCCCTGTCTGAGAGATCTTCAACTCACACCTCCGGCAGAGCTTTTCTGGCATCCCTGTGGAGGTTAGGGGCATTGAACCAGAGTGGGCAATGTTCAAAGCTTCCATTGCTGAAGCTGTGGCGGTGAGTTGTGGTTTTAAGGTCTTAGGTGCCTCAAGCGCGGGAACCCTCGGACACCGTGGTGGACACCGGTGGTCAGGGAAGCCGTCCGACTGAAGAAGGAGGCCTTTCGGGATATGTTATCTCGAGATATGGACTCTGGAGGCAATTGCAAGGTACCGACAGGCCCGAAGAGCAGCAGCCACTGCCGTGACGGAGGCAAAGCAGCGGGTGTGGGAGGAGTTCGGAGCAGCCATGGAGAAAGACTTTCGGTCGGCACCAAAGTGCTTCTGGATAACCGTCCAGCACCTCAGGAGGGGGAAACGGGGAACCATCCAAGCTGTGTACAGTAAGGATGGAAAACTGTTGACCTCAACAGAGGAGATAATCGGGCGGTGGAAGGAGCACTTTGAGGAACTCCTGAATCCGACCAATACACCCTCTATTGTAGAGGCAGAGCTTGAAGCTGATTGGGGACCATCATCAATTACCCTGGTGGAAGTCACTGAGGTAGTCAAACAACTCCACAGTGGCAAAGCCCCAAGCATTGATGAGATCCGTCCAGAAATGCTGAAGGCTCTGGGTGTGGAGGGGCTGTCTTGGGTGACACATCTCTTCAACATTGCGTGGAAGTCGGTGACAGTGCCTAAGGAGTGGCAGACTGGGGTGGTGGCTCCCCTGTTCAAAAAGGGGGACCAGAGAGTGTGTGCCAATTACAGGGGTATCACACTACTCAGCCTCCCTGGTAAAGTCTACTCCAAGGTGCTGGAAAGGAGGGTTCGGCCGATAGTCGAACCTCGGATCGAAGAGGAACAATGCGGATTCTGTCCTGGCCTTGGCACAACGGACCAGCTCTTCACTCTCCCAATGATCCTGGAGGGGGCCTGGGAGTATGCCTATCCGGTCTACATGTGTTTTGTGGACTTGGAGATGGCGTATGACAGGGTCCCCCGGGAGATACTGTGGGGGGTGCTGCAGGAGTATGTGGTGAAGGGGGCACTTCTCAGGGCCATCCAATCCCTGTACGCCCAAAACGAGAGCTGTGTTCGGGTTCTCGGCAATAAATCAGACTCGTTTCCGGTGGGGGTTGGCCTCCGCCAGGGCTGCGCTTTGTCACCAATCCTGTTGGTGATATTCATGGACAGGATATCGAGGCATAGTCGGGGGGAGGAGGCTTTGCAGTTCGGTGTGCTGAGGATCTCATCGCTGCTTTTTGCAGATGATGTGGTCCTGTTGGCATCATCGGTCTGCGACCTCAAGCACTCACTGAATCGGTTTGCAGCCGAGTGTGAAGCGGCCGGGACGAGGATCAGTACCTCTAAATCTGAGGCCATGGTTCTCAGCAGGAAACCGATGGATTGCCTACTCCGGGTAGGGAATGAGTCCTTACCCCAAGTGAAGGAGTTCAAGTACCTCGGGGTCTTGTTCGCGAGTGAGGGGACTATGGAACGTGAGATTGGCCAGAGAATCGGAGCAGCGGGGGCGGTATTGCATTCGCTTTACCGCACCGTTGTGACGAAAAGAGAGCTGAGCCGGAAGGCAAAGCTCTCGATCTACCGGTCAATCTTCGTTCCCACTCTAACCTATGGTCATGAGGGTTGGGTCATGACCGAAAGAACTAGATCGCGGGTACAAGCGGCCGAAATGGGTTTCCTCAGGAGGGTGGCTGGCGTTTCCCTTAGAGATAGGGTGAGAAGCTCAGTCATCCGTGAGGGATTCGGACTAGAGCCGCTGCTCCTTTGCATTGAAAGGAGCCAGCTGAGGTGGTTCGGGCATCTAGTAAGGATGCCCCCTGGGCGCTCCCTTGGGAGGTGTTCCAGGCACGACCAGCTGGGAGGAGACCACGGGGAAGACCCAGGACTAGGTGGAGAGATTATATCTCCACACTGGCCTGGGAACGCCTCGGGATCCCCCAGTCAGAGCTGGTTAATGTGGCCCAGGAAAGGGAAGTTTGGGGTCCCCTGCTGGAGCTGTTGCCCCGCAACCCGTCCCCCGGATAAGCGGTTGAAGATGGATGGTAGGATGGAAGACTGATGAGAGATCCTGCTGGTGGGCGGTGCTTGGTATTTCCTCAGCTGATCTCAACATGGTGGCTGGGTCACAAACTTTCTCATTCTACAGCTAAACAGTACACTACAAGATGATTCTGAAAACATCTGAGGAGAGAAAGAGGCATTACAGTAACAGGTTATTGATTCATATTTGATCAGTGCTGCCTAGTTTGACCGTTTGATCAGAGTTGGTGAGTGATTGAAAGCTGCTTAGAGACGGCAGACTCCAGATCAGCTCTGACTGGTTGTTTTCCTCTGCTCTGTGAAGTCCTCCAGATGCCATTAAGAGCACCTGAGGACACCGGAGGACATGATTATTATAATTTATTACCTGTCTCATGTACTTATGTCAGGATATAGTGACCGTTTTATAAACATAACATTTTAAAGTCATATTTGCTCCATTTCTACCCACTGCTGCTTTAAATCAACATATTGTGATGTTTTTTAACTCTTATTGAATTGATATCAGACACCCTCAGTCCTAATGAAATACTTAGTTTGATTAGTAGTAGTATTCACAGTGCACAGTTCTCTCACAACCTGTGAACAACATTTAGAGAACATGTGTTCCTTCCTCCTGATCTTTATCAATTACCACTTAATTACAGAGGCCGAGAGAGCCGCTGACACTGCAACAGACATTCATCAATTTGACAACATATGCAAAGCATAAAGAAACGGGCTTCAAATACATTCCCTGTGTCAAGGCTACACAATTCAATGTGGAAGAAATCCATCAGGAAGAGAACAGAGTTTTTGCCAGTAAATAAACATGAAAAGCATCATACTACATGAATCATAGTGTGTAGTGTAGCAATGTAACCAGATTTAAACATGAAGGAAGCTGTCTTAACAACTGATGGTATTAGTCTGTGCTAGCAGCTCAATGACAGTGATAAAGAACGGTAGTGTACAGTTTCCAGTGGAAGAAGTGCACTGCGTGCACATGACCTCTGGCTACATGACATTCAGGGAGAATGTAGAACAAGTCTTAACATCAGCCGGCATCTGAGGGCACGTTCAGCGTGGACGCAGCGTCAGCATGTAATACAGTTGGTATCAGGTTCTGCTTTATAACTTTATAACACACCCACACACTGACACTGTTACTCACATTTCAAACTTTTCCAGTTCAAAAAGATCTGTAGAGTAACAAACCACCTGGACTGATTCAGGGTAAAGGTCACAGTCACTTTAGGATTAGCTGTTCACACATATCAGAATCAAAAGGCCCTCTGTTACTGACTGTAGATCAGTGGTTCCTCAACACTATAAACCACTGATATACATGAGATGTAGCTTAATGAATAGGCTAACCATCAAAAATACTATTGATACTTTCTTGCTGGCTCATTTCTCTGTGACCTTGATCTCTTTTGAAAGGTGATCATTTTACTCTTGTTCATGTTGTCAGGTCCCAGGTCTGACAGTACTGATGGAGAAGAGACCTTCTTCAGGAAGAGAGAGTGTGACCAGCTCATCTGCATGAAACAGATACTTGATTTCTGTGTTGAAAAGTGACACCAGCTGCTCGTGGTTCTTCTAAGAGCAACGGCAGTTCATTCATATACATATGGAGAGGTTGGGGCTGAGGAAGCCGCCGGGCTTCACACCTCTACTCTGTGGGAAGAAGTCTGTGTGTTTATCTCCAATTTCACAGACAATTTGTTATTTCCATCTATTGATTCATTACATCTAAAGAAAATTCTCCATTCTGATTGGTCAATCACAGCATTCTACGGTCAGTTATTTTTTATAGCAGATCATTGCTATGTATAACAGACCGTTGACAGACAGTTGCTATGTATAACAGACCGTTGCTATGTATAGCAAACCATTGACAGACAGTTGCTATGTATAACAGACCGTTGCTATGTATAGCAAACCATTGACAGACCGTTGCTATGTATAACAGACCGTTCCTATGTATAGCAGACCGTTGCCATGTATAACAGACCGTTGCCATGTATAACAGACCGTTGCTACGTATAACAGACCGTTGCTATGTATAGCAGAGCGTTGCTATGTATAACAGACCGTTGCTATGTCTAGAGGTAACAAATGCATGGACTAATTTTTCTGCATCATTTTGACATAGGATGTGCCTGATCTTCGCAATGTTACGTAGATGAAAGAAGGCAGTCCGTGAGGTTTGTTTTATGTGAGAGTTAAAGGACATATCCTGGTCGAAGACAACTCCCAGATTCCTTACGGTGGTGCTGGAGGCCAGGGCAATGCCATCTAAAGTAACTATATCATTAGATAATTTGTTTCGGAGGTGCTCAGGGCCTAGTACAATAACTTCAGTTTTGTCTGAGTTTAACATCAGGAAATTGCAGGTCATCCAGGTTTTTATGTCCTTAAGGCATGCTTGAAGTTTAGTTAACTGGTTTGTTTCGTCTGGCTTGATTGATAGATATAATTGGGTATCATCTGCATAACAATGAAAGTTTATGGAGTGTTTTCTAATAACATTGCCTAAGGGAAGCATATATAAGGTAAATAGAATTGGTCCAAGTACAGAACCCTGTGGAACTCCGTGACTAACTTTGGCGTACATGGAGGACTCATCGTTGACATGTACAAACTGAGATCGATCTGATAAATAGGACTTAAACCAACTTAGTGCAGTTCCTTTAATGCCAATTAAATGTTCCAGTCTTTGTAATAGGATGTCATGGTCAATGGTGTCGAAAGCAGCACTGAGATCTAGCAAGACAAGTACAACAGACCGTTGCTACGTATAACAGACCGTTGCTACGTATAACAGACCATTGCTATGTATGACAGACCGTTGCTATGTATAACAGACCGTTGCTATGTATGACAGACAGTTGCTACATATAACAGACCGTTGCTACGTATAGCAGACCGTTTCTATGTATAACAGACCGTTGCTATGTATAACAGATAGTTGCTATATATAAAACACAGTTGCTACGTATAGCAGACCGTTGCTATGTATAACAGACCGTTGCTATGTATAACAGACCGTTGCTACGTATAGCAGACCGTTGCTATGTATAGTAGACCATTGCTACGTATAGCAGAACGTTACTATGTATAACAGACCGTTGACAGACCGTTGCTATGTATAACAGACCGTTGCTACGTATAGCAGATCGTTGCTACGTATAGCAGACCGTTGCTATGTATAACAGACCGTTGCTATGTATAACAGACCGTTGCTACGTATAGCAGACCGTTGCTATGTATAGAAGACCGTTGCTACGTATAGCAGAACGTTACTATGTATAACAGACCGTTGACAGACCGTTGCTATGTATAACAGACCATTGCTATGTATAATCAAATCAAATCAAATCAAATCAATTTATTTTTGTATAGCGTCAAATCACAACAGAAGTTATCTCAAGACGCTTTATATATAGAGCAGGTCTATGACCGTACACCATAGTTTAGAGACCCAACAGGATCCACCAAGCGCACTGTGGCCAGGAAAAACTCCCCGATTACTGGGAAGAAACCTGGAGCAGAACCGGGCGCAGGGCGGGCGGCCATCTGCCGAGACCGGCTGGGGGGATAGATAGATAGATAGATAGAGAGAGAGTGAGAGAGAGAGAGAGAGATAGATAGAGAGAGAGAGATAGAGAAGCAGCCACAATAGCAGTCTAGCAGCTGTAATAGCTAATACAAGTAGGACTGATAACACAAAACCAATAGTGGTGGATGGAAAGAGTGATAATACAACTATCGGAAAGCCAGCACTGTCCAGCATCTCTCCTCAGTACGTCCATGTGTATTGGTGTGGGACGTCCCTGCGATCGATGCCCGTGCGTTGGTTCCTGCAGCATCAGCATGCTTGCTGGGAGCTCTTGATGTCTTTGGCAGTGATTGAGAAGTGTTATTCTCCAGGCTGCCACATTGTCACTAGGTGTTGGAAATCCCTCGTTAGCATTGGTAGTCCCTCGTACAGACGTAGTTAATTAGGGATGGTAGCAGTTGGTGTCAAGCAGGCACCGACGCGGCAGCAGATGCAGCCACAATACCAGAGACCACCAAGATCCAGGTGAAACCCTGCTCCAAGTGTACCCATGCTCCAGGTATAACCTCGCTCCCGGTGTGATCCCGCTCCAGGTATGACCTCACTCCAGGTGTGACCCCGCTCCACGGTTAGCTGCGAGACAAGGAGGCACAAGGACTCCCGGGAAGGAATGAAGTTAGTAACAACATGGACATGGGACATGAGTATATACAGAAGGAGAGGGGAGCTCAGTGTGTCATAGGAAGTTCCTTATGACAGTGTGTCATAGGAAGTCCCCCGGCAGTCTATGCCTATAGCAGCTTAAGTATAAGCGTTATCAAAGAGGAAAGTCTTTAGCCTACTCTTAAATGTAGAGACGGTGTCTGCCTCCCGGACTGAAACTGGGAGCTGGTTCCAGAGAAGAGGAGCTTGATAGCTGAAGGCTCTTGCTCCCATTCTACTTTTGGAGACTCTAGGAACCTCAAGTAACCCTGCATTCTGTGAGCGCAGTGCTCTAGTGGGGTAGTAGGGTACTATGAGCTCTTTAAGATATGATGGGGCCTGACCGTTTAGCGCTTTGTAGGTGAGGAGGACGATTTTAAAATCTATTCTGGATTTTACAGGCAGCCAGTGCAGAGAAGCTAATACAGGCGTAATATGATCTCTTTTTCTAGTTCTAGTCAGTACACGTGCTGCAGCATTCTGGATCAACTGGAGAGTCTTAAGAGACTTATTGGAGCAGCCTGATAATAAGGAATTGCAGTAATCGAGTCTAGAGGTAACAAATGCATGGACTAATTTTTCTGCATCATTTTGACATAGGATGTGCCTGATCTTCGCAATGTTACGTAGATGAAAGAAGGCAGTCCGTGAGGTTTGTTTTATGTGAGAGTTAAAGGACATATCCTGGTCGAAGACAACTCCCAGATTCCTTACGGTGGTGCTGGAGGCCAGGGCAATGCCATCTAAAGTAACTATATCATTAGATAATTTGTTTCGGAGGTGCTCAGGGCCTAGTACAATAACTTCAGTTTTGTCTGAGTTTAACATCAGGAAATTGCAGGTCATCCAGGTTTTTATGTCCTTAAGGCATGCTTGAAGTTTAGTTAACTGGTTTGTTTCGTCTGGCTTGATTGATAGATATAATTGGGTATCATCTGCATAACAATGAAAGTTTATGGAGTGTTTTCTAATAACATTGCCTAAGGGAAGCATATATAAGGTAAATAGAATTGGTCCAAGTACAGAACCCTGTGGAACTCCGTGACTAACTTTGGCGTACATGGAGGACTCATCGTTGACATGTACAAACTGAGATCGATCTGATAAATAGGACTTAAACCAACTTAGTGCAGTTCCTTTAATGCCAATTAAATGTTCCAGTCTTTGTAATAGGATGTCATGGTCAATGGTGTCGAAAGCAGCACTGAGATCTAGCAAGACAAGTACAACAGACCGTTGCTACGTATAACAGACCGTTGCTACGTATAACAGACCATTGCTATGTATGACAGACCGTTGCTATGTATAACAGACCGTTGCTATGTATGACAGACAGTTGCTACATATAACAGACCGTTGCTACGTATAGCAGACCGTTTCTATGTATAACAGACCGTTGCTATGTATAACAGATAGTTGCTATATATAAAACACAGTTGCTACGTATAGCAGACCGTTGCTATGTATAACAGACCGTTGCTATGTATAACAGACCGTTGCTACGTATAGCAGACCGTTGCTATGTATAGTAGACCATTGCTACGTATAGCAGAACGTTACTATGTATAACAGACCGTTGACAGACCGTTGCTATGTATAACAGACCGTTGCTACGTATAGCAGATCGTTGCTACGTATAGCAGACCGTTGCTATGTATAACAGACCGTTGCTATGTATAACAGACCGTTGCTACGTATAGCAGACCGTTGCTATGTATAGAAGACCGTTGCTACGTATAGCAGAACGTTACTATGTATAACAGACCGTTGACAGACCGTTGCTATGTATAACAGACCATTGCTATGTATAATCAAATCAAATCAAATCAAATCAATTTATTTTTGTATAGCGTCAAATCACAACAGAAGTTATCTCAAGACGCTTTATATATAGAGCAGGTCTATGACCGTACACCATAGTTTAGAGACCCAACAGGATCCACCAAGCGCACTGTGGCCAGGAAAAACTCCCCGATTACTGGGAAGAAACCTGGAGCAGAACCGGGCGCAGGGCGGGCGGCCATCTGCCGAGACCGGCTGGGGGGATAGATAGATAGATAGATAGAGAGAGAGTGAGAGAGAGAGAGAGAGATAGATAGAGAGAGAGAGATAGAGAAGCAGCCACAATAGCAGTCTAGCAGCTGTAATAGCTAATACAAGTAGGACTGATAACACAAAACCAATAGTGGTGGATGGAAAGAGTGATAATACAACTATCGGAAAGCCAGCACTGTCCAGCATCTCTCCTCAGTACGTCCATGTGTATTGGTGTGGGACGTCCCTGCGATCGATGCCCGTGCGTTGGTTCCTGCAGCATCAGCATGCTTGCTGGGAGCTCTTGATGTCTTTGGCAGTGATTGAGAAGTGTTATTCTCCAGGCTGCCACATTGTCACTAGGTGTTGGAAATCCCTCGTTAGCATTGGTAGTCCCTCGTACAGACGTAGTTAATTAGGGATGGTAGCAGTTGGTGTCAAGCAGGCACCGACGCGGCAGCAGATGCAGCCACAATACCAGAGACCACCAAGATCCAGGTGAAACCCTGCTCCAAGTGTACCCATGCTCCAGGTATAACCTCGCTCCCGGTGTGATCCCGCTCCAGGTATGACCTCACTCCAGGTGTGACCCCGCTCCACGGTTAGCTGCGAGACAAGGAGGCACAAGGACTCCCGGGAAGGAATGAAGTTAGTAACAACATGGACATGGGACATGAGTATATACAGAAGGAGAGGGGAGCTCAGTGTGTCATAGGAAGTTCCTTATGACAGTGTGTCATAGGAAGTCCCCCGGCAGTCTATGCCTATAGCAGCTTAAGTATAAGCGTTATCAAAGAGGAAAGTCTTTAGCCTACTCTTAAATGTAGAGACGGTGTCTGCCTCCCGGACTGAAACTGGGAGCTGGTTCCAGAGAAGAGGAGCTTGATAGCTGAAGGCTCTTGCTCCCATTCTACTTTTGGAGACTCTAGGAACCTCAAGTAACCCTGCATTCTGTGAGCGCAGTGCTCTAGTGGGGTAGTAGGGTACTATGAGCTCTTTAAGATATGATGGGGCCTGACCGTTTAGCGCTTTGTAGGTGAGGAGGACGATTTTAAAATCTATTCTGGATTTTACAGGCAGCCAGTGCAGAGAAGCTAATACAGGCGTAATATGATCTCTTTTTCTAGTTCTAGTCAGTACACGTGCTGCAGCATTCTGGATCAACTGGAGAGTCTTAAGAGACTTATTGGAGCAGCCTGATAATAAGGAATTGCAGTAATCGAGTCTAGAGGTAACAAATGCATGGACTAATTTTTCTGCATCATTTTGACATAGGATGTGCCTGATCTTCGCAATGTTACGTAGATGAAAGAAGGCAGTCCGTGAGGTTTGTTTTATGTGAGAGTTAAAGGACATATCCTGGTCGAAGACAACTCCCAGATTCCTTACGGTGGTGCTGGAGGCCAGGGCAATGCCATCTAAAGTAACTATATCATTAGATAATTTGTTTCGGAGGTGCTCAGGGCCTAGTACAATAACTTCAGTTTTGTCTGAGTTTAACATCAGGAAATTGCAGGTCATCCAGGTTTTTATGTCCTTAAGGCATGCTTGAAGTTTAGTTAACTGGTTTGTTTCGTCTGGCTTGATTGATAGATATAATTGGGTATCATCTGCATAACAATGAAAGTTTATGGAGTGTTTTCTAATAACATTGCCTAAGGGAAGCATATATAAGGTAAATAGAATTGGTCCAAGTACAGAACCCTGTGGAACTCCGTGACTAACTTTGGCGTACATGGAGGACTCATCGTTGACATGTACAAACTGAGATCGATCTGATAAATAGGACTTAAACCAACTTAGTGCAGTTCCTTTAATGCCAATTAAATGTTCCAGTCTTTGTAATAGGATGTCATGGTCAATGGTGTCGAAAGCAGCACTGAGATCTAGCAAGACAAGTACAACAGACCGTTGCTACGTATAACAGACCGTTGCTACGTATAACAGACCATTGCTATGTATGACAGACCGTTGCTATGTATAACAGACCGTTGCTATGTATGACAGACAGTTGCTACATATAACAGACCGTTGCTACGTATAGCAGACCGTTTCTATGTATAACAGACCGTTGCTATGTATAACAGATAGTTGCTATATATAAAACACAGTTGCTACGTATAGCAGACCGTTGCTATGTATAACAGACCGTTGCTATGTATAACAGACCGTTGCTACGTATAGCAGACCGTTGCTATGTATAGTAGACCATTGCTACGTATAGCAGAACGTTACTATGTATAACAGACCGTTGACAGACCGTTGCTATGTATAACAGACCGTTGCTACGTATAGCAGATCGTTGCTACGTATAGCAGACCGTTGCTATGTATAACAGACCGTTGCTATGTATAACAGACCGTTGCTACGTATAGCAGACCGTTGCTATGTATAGAAGACCGTTGCTACGTATAGCAGAACGTTACTATGTATAACAGACCGTTGACAGACCGTTGCTATGTATAACAGACCATTGCTATGTATAATCAAATCAAATCAAATCAAATCAATTTATTTTTGTGTAGCGTCAAATCACAACAGAAGTTATCTCAAGACGCTTTATATATAGAGCAGGTCTATGACCGTACACCATAGTTTAGAGACCCAACAGGATCCACCAAGCGCACTGTGGCCAGGAAAAACTCCCCGATTACTGGGAAGAAACCTGGAGCAGAACCGGGCGCAGGGCGGGCGGCCATCTGCCGAGACCGGCTGGGGGGATAGATAGATAGATAGATAGAGAGAGAGTGAGAGAGAGAGAGAGAGATAGATAGAGAGAGAGAGATAGAGAAGCAGCCACAATAGCAGTCTAGCAGCTGTAATAGCTAATACAAGTAGGACTGATAACACAAAACCAATAGTGGTGGATGGAAAGAGTGATAATACAACTATCGGAAAGCCAGCACTGTCCAGCATCTCTCCTCAGTACGTCCATGTGTATTGGTGTGGGACGTCCCTGCGATCGATGCCCGTGCGTTGGTTCCTGCAGCATCAGCATGCTTGCTGGGAGCTCTTGATGTCTTTGGCAGTGATTGAGAAGTGTTATTCTCCAGGCTGCCACATTGTCACTAGGTGTTGGAAATCCCTCGTTAGCATTGGTAGTCCCTCGTACAGACGTAGTTAATTAGGGATGGTAGCAGTTGGTGTCAAGCAGGCACCGACGCGGCAGCAGATGCAGCCACAATACCAGAGACCACCAAGATCCAGGTGAAACCCTGCTCCAAGTGTACCCATGCTCCAGGTATAACCTCGCTCCCGGTGTGATCCCGCTCCAGGTATGACCTCACTCCAGGTGTGACCCCGCTCCACGGTTAGCTGCGAGACAAGGAGGCACAAGGACTCCCGGGAAGGAATGAAGTTAGTAACAACATGGACATGGGACATGAGTATATACAGAAGGAGAGGGGAGCTCAGTGTGTCATAGGAAGTTCCTTATGACAGTGTGTCATAGGAAGTCCCCCGGCAGTCTATGCCTATAGCAGCTTAAGTATAAGCGTTATCAAAGAGGAAAGTCTTTAGCCTACTCTTAAATGTAGAGACGGTGTCTGCCTCCCGGACTGAAACTGGGAGCTGGTTCCAGAGAAGAGGAGCTTGATAGCTGAAGGCTCTTGCTCCCATTCTACTTTTGGAGACTCTAGGAACCTCAAGTAACCCTGCATTCTGTGAGCGCAGTGCTCTAGTGGGGTAGTAGGGTACTATGAGCTCTTTAAGATATGATGGGGCCTGACCGTTTAGCGCTTTGTAGGTGAGGAGGACGATTTTAAAATCTATTCTGGATTTTACAGGCAGCCAGTGCAGAGAAGCTAATACAGGCGTAATATGATCTCTTTTTCTAGTTCTAGTCAGTACACGTGCTGCAGCATTCTGGATCAACTGGAGAGTCTTAAGAGACTTATTGGAGCAGCCTGATAATAAGGAATTGCAGTAATCGAGTCTAGAGGTAACAAATGCATGGACTAATTTTTCTGCATCATTTTGACATAGGATGTGCCTGATCTTCGCAATGTTACGTAGATGAAAGAAGGCAGTCCGTGAGGTTTGTTTTATGTGAGAGTTAAAGGACATATCCTGGTCGAAGACAACTCCCAGATTCCTTACGGTGGTGCTGGAGGCCAGGGCAATGCCATCTAAAGTAACTATATCATTAGATAATTTGTTTCGGAGGTGCTCAGGGCCTAGTACAATAACTTCAGTTTTGTCTGAGTTTAACATCAGGAAATTGCAGGTCATCCAGGTTTTTATGTCCTTAAGGCATGCTTGAAGTTTAGTTAACTGGTTTGTTTCGTCTGGCTTGATTGATAGATATAATTGGGTATCATCTGCATAACAATGAAAGTTTATGGAGTGTTTTCTAATAACATTGCCTAAGGGAAGCATATATAAGGTAAATAGAATTGGTCCAAGTACAGAACCCTGTGGAACTCCGTGACTAACTTTGGCGTACATGGAGGACTCATCGTTGACATGTACAAACTGAGATCGATCTGATAAATAGGACTTAAACCAACTTAGTGCAGTTCCTTTAATGCCAATTAAATGTTCCAGTCTTTGTAATAGGATGTCATGGTCAATGGTGTCGAAAGCAGCACTGAGATCTAGCAAGACAAGTACAACAGACCGTTGCTACGTATAACAGACCGTTGCTACGTATAACAGACCATTGCTATGTATGACAGACCGTTGCTATGTATAACAGACCGTTGCTATGTATGACAGACAGTTGCTACATATAACAGACCGTTGCTACGTATAGCAGACCGTTTCTATGTATAACAGACCGTTGCTATGTATAACAGATAGTTGCTATATATAAAACACAGTTGCTACGTATAGCAGACCGTTGCTATGTATAACAGACCGTTGCTATGTATAACAGACCGTTGCTACGTATAGCAGACCGTTGCTATGTATAGTAGACCATTGCTACGTATAGCAGAACGTTACTATGTATAACAGACCGTTGACAGACCGTTGCTATGTATAACAGACCGTTGCTACGTATAGCAGATCGTTGCTACGTATAGCAGACCGTTGCTATGTATAACAGACCGTTGCTATGTATAACAGACCGTTGCTACGTATAGCAGACCGTTGCTATGTATAGAAGACCGTTGCTACGTATAGCAGAACGTTACTATGTATAACAGACCGTTGACAGACCGTTGCTATGTATAACAGACCATTGCTATGTATAATCAAATCAAATCAAATCAAATCAATTTATTTTTGTGTAGCGTCAAATCACAACAGAAGTTATCTCAAGACGCTTTATATATAGAGCAGGTCTATGACCGTACACCATAGTTTAGAGACCCAACAGGATCCACCAAGCGCACTGTGGCCAGGAAAAACTCCCCGATTACTGGGAAGAAACCTGGAGCAGAACCGGGCGCAGGGCGGGCGGCCATCTGCCGAGACCGGCTGGGGGGATAGATAGATAGATAGATAGAGAGAGAGTGAGAGAGAGAGAGAGAGATAGATAGAGAGAGAGAGATAGAGAAGCAGCCACAATAGCAGTCTATCAGCTGTAATAGCTAATACAAGTAGGACTGATAACACAAAACCAATAGTGGTGGATGGAAAGAGTGATAATACAACTATCGGAAAGCCAGCACTGTCCAGCATCTCTCCTCAGTACGTCCATGTGTATTGGTGTGGGACGTCCCTGCGATCGATGCCCGTGCGTTGGTTCCTGCAGCATCAGCATGCTTGCTGGGAGCTCTTGATGTCTTTGGCAGTGATTGAGAAGTGTTATTCTCCAGGCTGCCACATTGTCACTAGGTGTTGGAAATCCCTCGTTAGCATTGGTAGTCCCTCGTACAGACGTAGTTAATTAGGGATGGTAGCAGTTGGTGTCAAGCAGGCACCGACGCGGCAGCAGATGCAGCCACAATACCAGAGACCACCAAGATCCAGGTGAAACCCTGCTCCAAGTGTACCCATGCTCCAGGTATAACCTCGCTCCCGGTGTGATCCCGCTCCAGGTATGACCTCACTCCAGGTGTGACCCCGCTCCACGGTTAGCTGCGAGACAAGGAGGCACAAGGACTCCCGGGAAGGAATGAAGTTAGTAACAACATGGACATGGGACATGAGTATATACAGAAGGAGAGGGGAGCTCAGTGTGTCATAGGAAGTTCCTTATGACAGTGTGTCATAGGAAGTCCCCCGGCAGTCTATGCCTATAGCAGCTTAAGTATAAGCGTTATCAAAGAGGAAAGTCTTTAGCCTACTCTTAAATGTAGAGACGGTGTCTGCCTCCCGGACTGAAACTGGGAGCTGGTTCCAGAGAAGAGGAGCTTGATAGCTGAAGGCTCTTGCTCCCATTCTACTTTTGGAGACTCTAGGAACCTCAAGTAACCCTGCATTCTGTGAGCGCAGTGCTCTAGTGGGGTAGTAGGGTACTATGAGCTCTTTAAGATATGATGGGGCCTGACCGTTTAGCGCTTTGTAGGTGAGGAGGACGATTTTAAAATCTATTCTGGATTTTACAGGCAGCCAGTGCAGAGAAGCTAATACAGGCGTAATATGATCTCTTTTTCTAGTTCTAGTCAGTACACGTGCTGCAGCATTCTGGATCAACTGGAGAGTCTTAAGAGACTTATTGGAGCAGCCTGATAATAAGGAATTGCAGTAATCGAGTCTAGAGGTAACAAATGCATGGACTAATTTTTCTGCATCATTTTGACATAGGATGTGCCTGATCTTCGCAATGTTACGTAGATGAAAGAAGGCAGTCCGTGAGGTTTGTTTTATGTGAGAGTTAAAGGACATATCCTGGTCGAAGACAACTCCCAGATTCCTTACGGTGGTGCTGGAGGCCAGGGCAATGCCATCTAAAGTAACTATATCATTAGATAATTTGTTTCGGAGGTGCTCAGGGCCTAGTACAATAACTTCAGTTTTGTCTGAGTTTAACATCAGGAAATTGCAGGTCATCCAGGTTTTTATGTCCTTAAGGCATGCTTGAAGTTTAGTTAACTGGTTTGTTTCGTCTGGCTTGATTGATAGATATAATTGGGTATCATCTGCATAACAATGAAAGTTTATGGAGTGTTTTCTAATAACATTGCCTAAGGGAAGCATATATAAGGTAAATAGAATTGGTCCAAGTACAGAACCCTGTGGAACTCCGTGACTAACTTTGGCGTACATGGAGGACTCATCGTTGACATGTACAAACTGAGATCGATCTGATAAATAGGACTTAAACCAACTTAGTGCAGTTCCTTTAATGCCAATTAAATGTTCCAGTCTTTGTAATAGGATGTCATGGCCAATGGTGTCGAAAGCAGCACTGAGATCTAGCAAGACAAGTACAACAGACCGTTGCTACGTATAACAGACCGTTGCTACGTATAACAGACCATTGCTATGTATGACAGACCGTTGCTATGTATAACAGACCGTTGCTATGTATGACAGACAGTTGCTACATATAACAGACCGTTGCTACGTATAGCAGACCGTTTCTATGTATAACAGACCGTTGCTATGTATAACAGATAGTTGCTATATATAAAACACAGTTGCTACGTATAGCAGACCGTCGCTATGTATAGTAGACCATTGCTACGTATAGCAGAACGTTACTATGTATAACAGACCGTTGACAGACCGTTGCTATGTATAACAGACCGTTGCTACGTATAGCAGATCGTTGCTACGTATAGCAGACCGTTGCTATGTATAACAGACCGTTGCTATGTATAACAGACCGTTGCTACGTATAGCAGACCGTTGCTATGTATAGAAGACCGTTGCTACGTATAGCAGAACGTTACTATGTATAACAGACCGTTGACAGACCGTTGCTATGTATAACAGACCATTGCTATGTATAATCAAATCAAATCAAATCAAATCAATTTATTTTTGTATAGCGTCAAATCACAACAGAAGTTATCTCAAGACGCTTTATATATAGAGCAGGTCTATGACCGTACACCATAGTTTAGAGACCCAACAGGATCCACCAAGCGCACTGTGGCCAGGAAAAACTCCCCGATTACTGGGAAGAAACCTGGAGCAGAACCGGGCGCAGGGCGGGCGGCCATCTGCCGAGACCGGCTGGGGGGATAGATAGATAGATAGATAGAGAGAGAGTGAGAGAGAGAGAGAGAGATAGATAGAGAGAGAGAGATAGAGAAGCAGCCACAATAGCAGTCTAGCAGCTGTAATAGCTAATACAAGTAGGACTGATAACACAAAACCAATAGTGGTGGATGGAAAGAGTGATAATACAACTATCGGAAAGCCAGCACTGTCCAGCATCTCTCCTCAGTACGTCCATGTGTATTGGTGTGGGACGTCCCTGCGATCGATGCCCGTGCGTTGGTTCCTGCAGCATCAGCATGCTTGCTGGGAGCTCTTGATGTCTTTGGCAGTGATTGAGAAGTGTTATTCTCCAGGCTGCCACATTGTCACTAGGTGTTGGAAATCCCTCGTTAGCATTGGTAGTCCCTCGTACAGACGTAGTTAATTAGGGATGGTAGCAGTTGGTGTCAAGCAGGCACCGACGCGGCAGCAGATGCAGCCACAATACCAGAGACCACCAAGATCCAGGTGAAACCCTGCTCCAAGTGTACCCATGCTCCAGGTATAACCTCGCTCCCGGTGTGATCCCGCTCCAGGTATGACCTCACTCCAGGTGTGACCCCGCTCCACGGTTAGCTGCGAGACAAGGAGGCACAAGGACTCCCGGGAAGGAATGAAGTTAGTAACAACATGGACATGGGACATGAGTATATACAGAAGGAGAGGGGAGCTCAGTGTGTCATAGGAAGTTCCTTATGACAGTGTGTCATAGGAAGTCCCCCGGCAGTCTATGCCTATAGCAGCTTAAGTATAAGCGTTATCAAAGAGGAAAGTCTTTAGCCTACTCTTAAATGTAGAGACGGTGTCTGCCTCCCGGACTGAAACTGGGAGCTGGTTCCAGAGAAGAGGAGCTTGATAGCTGAAGGCTCTTGCTCCCATTCTACTTTTGGAGACTCTAGGAACCTCAAGTAACCCTGCATTCTGTGAGCGCAGTGCTCTAGTGGGGTAGTAGGGTACTATGAGCTCTTTAAGATATGATGGGGCCTGACCGTTTAGCGCTTTGTAGGTGAGGAGGACGATTTTAAAATCTATTCTGGATTTTACAGGCAGCCAGTGCAGAGAAGCTAATACAGGCGTAATATGATCTCTTTTTCTAGTTCTAGTCAGTACACGTGCTGCAGCATTCTGGATCAACTGGAGAGTCTTAAGAGACTTATTGGAGCAGCCTGATAATAAGGAATTGCAGTAATCGAGTCTAGAGGTAACAAATGCATGGACTAATTTTTCTGCATCATTTTGACATAGGATGTGCCTGATCTTCGCAATGTTACGTAGATGAAAGAAGGCAGTCCGTGAGGTTTGTTTTATGTGAGAGTTAAAGGACATATCCTGGTCGAAGACAACTCCCAGATTCCTTATGGTGGTGCTGGAGGCCAGGGCAATGCCATCTAAAGTAACTATATCATTAGATAATTTGTTTCGGAGGTGCTCAGGGCCTAGTACAATAACTTCAGTTTTGTCTGAGTTTAACATCAGGAAATTGCAGGTCATCCAGGTTTTTATGTCCTTAAGGCATGCTTGAAGTTTAGTCAACTGGTTTGTTTCGTCTGGCTTGATTGATAGATATAATTGGGTATCATCTGCATAACAATGAAAGTTTATGGAGTGTTTTCTAATAACATTGCCTAAGGGAAGCATATATAAGGTAAATAGAATTGGTCCAAGTACAGAACCCTGTGGAACTCCGTGACTAACTTTGGCGTACATGGAGGACTCATCGTTGACATGTACAAACTGAGATCGATCTGATAAATAGGACTTAAACCAACTTAGTGCAGTTCCTTTAATGCCAATTAAATGTTCCAGTCTTTGTAATAGGATGTCATGGTCAATGGTGTCGAAAGCAGCACTGAGATCTAGCAAGACAAGTACAACAGACCGTTGCTACGTATAACAGACCGTTGCTACGTATAACAGACCATTGCTATGTATGACAGACCGTTGCTATGTATAACAGACCGTTGCTATGTATGACAGACAGTTGCTACATATAACAGACCGTTGCTACGTATAGCAGACCGTTTCTATGTATAACAGACCGTTGCTATGTATAACAGATAGTTGCTATATATAAAACACAGTTGCTACGTATAACAGACCGTTGCTATGTATAGCAGACCGTTGCTATGGGCGCAGCTCTGGTGTCGGACTCTGGAGGACCGTTTTTGTGTTAAAATATTGATTTTTTCAGTAAGTAGCTGTGTAATAAGCGGGATAATGTACAGCTAGCGGGTCATTGTTGTGAAGGAATCCCCTTTCACCATACATGTGGTTTCATCCCTGTTTGAACTTCGTCACCACAGTCTCTCCTGGTGCACTTTCTCGGAGCGTTTACTGTTGCTGCGGATGTCTTTACATTGTAGTTAATGGAAGGCCAGGTGGACCTCATACAGGCGCTAAGTGGTGCCTTGTACGGCTGTAAGACAAGCCGACGGCTGTGACAAAGCCTCGGTATGTTACACCTTGGGAATGAGAAGGGGCTGTATACAGTATACTTAACATCTCTTTTAAGATACCATCAGGGAGGCATGCTGTTTTGGGAAGCAGGACCTTCCGATTTGTCTTCAATCAGTGGGGTCTGATCATTCTTAACAGCTCATTCAAGATCTTTCAGTTCTTCTGAAATCTGCTCTTGAACTTCATTCTTTGAAGGTTTTCGAAAGAGATCTGATTTTTCATGTATCTTCATTTTGAATGGATTGTTCGTTGCAACATTCCTGGTAAATAAATTCCTGTTTTCCCAGAATTCTTTTGACCCCAGAGCCTCTTCAGCGTGTTTTTATTTTGCTTTAGAGTCTCGCAGTAACTAAGGAGGAGCTCCTGGCTGTCTGGAATCCTGACTTTAGCAGTCTGAATCAACCATCTTACCCTGTTCACTTTCTTTGGTTCTTTTGTTCTGTATTTTAAGTTTGATAATGAGGCCAAATGATCAAATATGTGCTTAATGTTTACCAGAAACCACTTAAAACCTTGTGTGTTCTGTGGGTAGCCCGGGACCAGAGAGGAGTCTAGAAGAGACTGGATCTCTTCACTGACCATTACTGCTTCAGGCTGTTCTGTGCCATCTGCATCGCGTCTTTATTTTGTACAGTTCAGTTTACATGTTGAACATGTTACCTGTATCTGCTCTGTCTGATAGCGGTGCTCACCGTGAAGTCTCTCAATGAGGTTTGGTCTAAATCTGTAATAGCATAATCAAAAGGGCTGCTGCCAAGGTCTGAACACTACGTATAACGTCTAAAGGAGTCCTCTCGCAGCCTTCCATTGACAACGTACCGGCCCAGCGCTCTGCAAAGCTGAAAGACATCTTCTCTTCTCTGGTTTGTGTTTTTGTCATAATTATTCCTGCTGGGGAGTTAAGGTTCACTACAGTGATGGAACTGTCACCTTCAGTACTGTTTAAAGCAGCAGTGGGTAGAAATGGAGCAAATGTGATTAAAAAAAGTTATTTTTATAAAACGGTTAGAAAATAATCATGTCCTCTGTGTCCTCCGGTGCTCCTAACGGCATCTGCAGGATTTCACAGACCGTAGGAAAACAAGCAGTAAGAGCTGATCTGGAGTCTGCCGTCTCTGAGCAGCTGTCAATCACTCACCAACTCTGATCAAACGGTCAAACTAGTCAGCGCTGATCAAATATGAATCAATATTCTGTTACTGTAATGCCTATTTCTCTCCTCAGATGTTCTCAGAATCATCTTGTACTGTACTGTTTAGCTGTAAAATGAGAAAATTGAGATCAGTTGAAGAAATACCAAGCACCGCCCACCAGCCGGAGCACAGCCAATAGGAACGCTCTCTCACTGAAATGACCTGTGATTGGTCAAAGTCTCCCGTCACGGGCTAGATTTTTTAAAGCCTGAAAACAGAGCCATGAAGAGGAGCAGAAGCCTCCCCTTTACAGACATGCCCACTTTATGACAATCACATGCAAATTTTTTCATGCAGTTTAAATGTGTTATTGTCTCAACACAGCCACAAACTAGAGACCTAGAGCATTCAGAGGATGGATGGATCAAACTAGAGACCTAGAGCATTCAGAGGATGGATGGATCAAACTAGAGATCTAGACCATTCAGAGGATGGATTGATTAAACTAGAGACCTAGAGCATTCAGAGGATGGATGGATCAAACTAGAGACCTAGAGCATTCAGAGGATGGATGGATCAAACTACAGACCTAGAGCATTCAGAGGATGGACGGCAATATTCCAATTGACAATTTTAAGATGAAAATGGGAAAAGCACGTGCAAAATAAGACACTGTATATTTGTTATCCTGTTATCAAACAAGTTGATCACAGAGGGTACACGGACCTGTATTATGAAATACGCTGGCTTTTCTCAATAGGTTCAACTGAAATGTTCTCATACAACACCCTGAGATGCTGTCATACTAAATTATTGTTTTTTTCAATAGTAACTGTGTATGCTTTTCCATAGTTTATATACGTTTTCACAATACTATATGAAGGCATTTTACTAGTATGTGTGAAAGCATTTCAATAGTTTCCATGAAAGATTTCAGTTGTGTTTGTGAGTGTAAAACTGTTTTAGTTGTGTATGTAAAAGCCTTTGGATTCTATGTGTGTGTATGTTTTCAGTATATGAATGAGTTGTGTTTCATATGTTTATGTGAGAGGTAATTCTGAATAACGTCCCTCATACATTCCTCTGGAAGCTGTGTTCTTCTCTGTGTCTCTGCACGTTCTTCACCTGGAGGACATGTGCTGACTCTTCACTGGGAGAAATATGGGCTTGATTCTGAGCCAGGATCAGTGATCTGATTGTATTTCAGTCCTCACACCCAGGGACCAGCACGGCACGGTACGGCACGGCACGGCACGGCACGGCACGGCACACATTACAAATCGAGTTCATTTCTTTTTTCTTACCATGAGTTGTATGTGCATGTGACATTATAGCTTCAATATGTGTCAAAGCTTTTAATTTCATATGTTCAAAAACAAGAAGGGAGGACAGAGCTGACCTTTTAACCTTCAAGACCTCTGATACACACACACACACACACACACACACACACATACACACACACACACACACAAAGCAATAGAAGTTGTCTTATAGAAACTTTTGTGAGGGTTCGAGTGGACTGATAAATCCCGCTGACAGTGTTTCAGATGTGCTGATGAAGCAGTTTAACCCTTTCCTCTTAACCACCAGCAGACAAATACACACTGTCACGTTTTACACATCACTAAAACAATGAAGCCTGCTATTGAAAACTGAAACACACACCAAGGACAACCACGGAGGTTTTTTTTCTTCAGGTAAGATATAATAGTAAAAGAAGTAAATATAGGTTTTTATATGAAATTATAGTTCTAACATGCTAAAAAGAAATATCCATTTTAATGTCAGTATCTACATCTGACTTCAGCCCTGATGATTGAAGAAGCCCCATTATATCTGACTTTGTATCTTGACAGAAGTTTATCATTGCACAGTCATGAAGGTGTCCACAATGCTGATGAGTCAGGTTCCAAAACATTCAAAATAGGTCTTTACGATTATAGTTTTGATAATCTTGACATATAAACAGGGAAAATGAAAATGATGATGCCTATCACCACAGAACTATTGGTTTCCTCTTACAGCATGAAATACAAGCAGACAGACACAACTCAGAGCCTGTTGTGGGTTATCAACAGTGATAATGAGGATGGTGAATCCTTTCTAGGCACGCTGGCTGACGGGAGTCTATATGATAAAGATGTGAGTAGCAAGAGTCATTGTTTTCACTGTTAACCTCTGTCTCTGTGGACTTCCTATAACACAGTTACAGGTTTTCTGATGACTCAAATGTCATGACTCACTCCCAACTCGTCAAATACCGTCACGGCGTCTGATACCGAGGCACCTTTTAGTGTCTGTATGAGATGTAACAAGCTTTAAACTAACTCTAATGTAAACCCATCCGCGCTCAGAGCAACTGATGTATAGCAAGAAGTCTGCATAGGAGGGTTAGGTTGGACGGGTCAAACAAACACAGGACTTTCACCCAGGAGACCGCTGTTTGTGTCTCGTGTTAAACCAAGTAGACATTGACTAATCTGACCGTAGTTTTGGAGTAAATGAAGCAAGAGAATGGTGGCCGATGTCTGTGATGTTGTGAGTGAACAAGTGAGCTAGTGGAGCAGCAGACAGAGTTAGTTCAGCTCTGAGAACATCAACTGAATGTTCAGTGGAGGTTGAAATAACTGCTGCAGCTCCTCCAGACCAACAGAGGTTTCCCGTGACTCTCTCCCATGGTGGCTGAGTGGAGTGTCGGGGGGTTAACTCTAGAGAGAGTAACGTTATAGACTCCTGCTGAGTGGAGTGTCGGGGGTTAACTCTAGAGAGAATAACGTTATAGACTCCTGCTGAGTGGAGTGTCGGGGGTTAACTCTAGAGAGAGTAACGTTATAGACTCCTGCTGAGTGGAGTGTCGGGGGTTAACTCTAGAGAGAATAACGTTATGGACTCCTGCTGAGTGGAGTGTCGGGGGTTAACTCTAGAGAGAGTAACGTTATGGACTCCTGCTGAGTGGAGTGACGGTGATACATTATCCCGCTTATTACACGGCTACTTACTGAAGAAATCAATATTTTGACACAAAAACGGTCCTCCAGAGTCCAACACCAGAGCTGCGCCCATAGCAACGGTCTGCTATACATAGCAACGGTCTGCTATACATAGCAACGGTCTGTTATACATAGCAACGGTCTGTCATACATAGCAACGGTCTGTTATACATAGCAATGGTCTGTTATACATAGCAACGGTCTGCTATACATAGCAACGGTCTGTTTGGTCTGTTATACGTAGCAACGGTCTGTCATACATAGCAACGGTCTGTTATACGTAGCAACGGTCTGTCATACGTAGCAACGGTCTGTTATACGTAGCAACGGTCTGTCATACGTAGCAACGGTCTGTTATACGTAACAACGGTCTGTTATACGTAGCAACGGTCTGTTATACATAGCATCGGTCTGTTATACGTAGCAACGGTCTGTTATACGTAGCAACGGTCTGTTATACATAGCAACGGTCTGCTATACATAGCAACGGTCTGTTATACATAGCAATGGGGTACCTAGAGGGGTACCTAGAGAGGTACCTAGAGAGGTACCTAGAGGGGTACCTAGAGGAGTACCTAGAGGGTTACCTAAAGGGGTACCTACCTAGAGGGGTACGTAGAGGGGTACCTAGAAGGGGACCTAGAGGGGTACCTAAAGGAGTACCTAGAGGGTTACCTAAAGGGGTACCTACCTAGAGGGGTACGTAGAGGGGTACCTAGAAGGGGACCTAGAGAGGTACATAGAGAGGTACCTAGAGGAGTACGTAGAGGGGTACCTAGAGTGGTGCCTAGAGCGGTACCTAGAGGGATACCTAGAGGGGTGCCTAGAGGGGTACCTAGAGGGGTGCCTAGAGGGGTACCTAGAGGGATACCTAGAGGGGTGCCTAGAGGGGTACCTAGAGGGGTACCTAGAGGGGTGCCTAGAGGGGTACCTAGAGGGGTGCCTACAGCGGTGCCTAGAGGGGTGCCTAGAAGGGTACCTAGAGGGGTGCCTAGAGGGGTGCCTAGAGGGGTGCCTAGAGGGGTACCTAGAGGGGTGCCTAGAGGGGTACCTAGAGGGGTGCCTAGAGGGGTGCCTAGAGGGGTGCCTAGAGGGGTGCCTACAGCGGTACCTAGAGGGGTGCCTAGAGGGGTACCTAGAGGGATACCTAGAGGGGTGCCTAGAGGGGTACCTAGAGGGGTGCCTAGAGGGGTACCTAGAGGGGTGCCTAGAGGGGTACCTAGAGGAGTACCTAGCTCATTGAGAAATGTCTTTCAGCATCCCAGCTGTAGCATGACCTTTGACCCCTTCTGTTTTGTTTGCCTTCAGTGCAGCAGAGTCTGACTCAGCCGTGAAAGCCCCCCCCCCCCCCCCCCCCCACCTGCAGATCTGCATATTTAGCATTGCAGTTTGTGGGAGGCCAGGATGGGTCACTGCTGCTTTTTTAGCTCTGACTTCTCCTTTAGAGGCCAGACAAGCCTCAGCTACTGCAGACAAACATCTCAGAGATCATCTGAGGAACAAAGGAACAAAACATCGCATTTTACAGCTTCTGCTTGTGTTTCCACTGTTCTCTGCCCACACTGAGGTACAGTTCCTGAAACTGCTCAGTGATATTAAATCCATGTTCCAGGTACTTAGATCAGTATGGATCCTTTAATAAAGAACAACAGTGCACGATGAACAACAGAGAGCACTGAACAGACCAACATGTCCAGGCCCTCATGAGTGTTAGAAGGAGGTTAGTTCTCAGTGTTTGGCAGGAATGGCAATAAAACACAGAATTAAAAAAAGATGATACAAGATTATAGAAAAGTAATTATATTTATATACACACACATACACATACAGTATACAGTACAGTATACACATACTGTATATACACTATGTGTTTTCAATAATGCCTGCATAAAGAAAGATAATATAAGGTGATGCATAAATGACAGTAAAGATGGTCAGGAACATTCATTTATGCATAAATCCACTCTTCTCATGGTTTATAGATAAGGCCTGTTGTGAATTGGGTCGTGATGGTTTATCATTTTCAAAAAGTAGGTCCCCAGAAAAAAAGTCTGGGAAACACTGTGCAATGATTGCTACATGGGGGTCTATATAGTGACGTCACCCGTACGCCACAGCGTATGTTTGTACAGCAAAGACGCTAGCTTGACACTATTTTTGTGTTATACATCTCTTTTTGGCTGCTGAAACCATGACCTGTATCGTAAGAACGTCTGCCCTCAATACAACAACAGCTGAGGTATGAAGATTTGGTCTGATGTTTTAAACGACTCCCCGGATATCTACTGCATCTCTACAACCAACGAACCATGTTGTGAACACCTCAGATATAAGCTGTGGCTACTCCGAGTGAGGATGGGCTGTTAAGACCAAGTGGATTACTATGACGGTGACTCAGTGAATATAGTCAAGTCATTTTTATTTGTATAGCCCAATATCACAAATCACCAATGTGCCTCAGGGGGCGTTACAGTCTGTACAGGATACGACACCCTCTGTCCTTTACAGTATGACCCTCTTATCTCTTATTGGATAAAGAAAAACTCCCCAAAAAAAAACTTTTAACAGGCAAAAATGTTAGCTGGCTTTTTCATTTGAAATGGGTGGTTTTGCTGGCGTTCAGTCAGCTTGTTGGCCTTGCACCATTAGTCACAAGTTCCCACCTCTTCCTGGTGAACTGTTTCATCATTGTTGACCCGGCCTGTCAATTCAATTCAATTCAATTCAATTTATTTTTATATAGCGTCAAATCATAACAGAAGTTATCTCGAGACGCTTTATATATAGAGCAGGTCTTAGACCGTACACCATAGTTTAGAGACCCAACAAGATCCACCAAGCGCGCTGTGGCCAGGAAAAACTCCCCGATTACTGGTGTAAGGCAGGCTTTTCACTACCTTAACTATAACCTTACTTATAACTTAATTAAACTCCTGTAGGGCTGTGGGTAGAATAAGAGCACGGGGAGAGCTTGGTCTGGTCAACAGGATCCACATTTTAATCACCCCACTCAGCCTAGCACAAAACACCAGGTGGCCCATCACTTCATATCCCTCCGCCAATCTAAACCATCACTCCTCCCACAGGCACGCAAGGTGCGCCAAACCATATAGTTCCATGCTCTAAATTAAAGAGCAGAATACAAAATGTACACTGTATAAAATATGTCTTTATAAAAATAAATCTAATCTTACATTCTTCCCCCTCTTCAGATGAAATGTCCTCATTTCAGAGTTTAAGAAAAATAAATCTAGTCTTAAAACTGAAACAAAGAGGAGACAATCAGTACCTTGTAACTGCTGAGTGAATATGGAAACAATAACACATCACATAACCAGATGAATGGAAATAACTTACAAACTTCAATAACATACAGGAAAGTAACTTTCTTTCTTTTCTTTTTTTCACATTTGTTTCAGGTTTTCTTTTTCCTTTTTCTTTTAGTACCTTTATTTGCTTTCTTTTGTTTTTGTCAAACACTGATTATCTGAAAATGTTGCATGCAAACCCTCAATAATCAGGAAATAAATGTCTAGTGTCCTAATAAATGTTCACAATCAGTCCATATCTGTCATTTGAGTGGGAGAGAGATTGCTCACAGCAAGAGCCGCTGGGGTCTCCGAACAACCCGTCCAGAACGTGTCGTTGATGGGTCACCGGTCCGTGTCCCAACAGGCACTGCTGGAGCGGTGTTAGTCCTTTGGATCTGTTGCGGGTGGACTCGTGACACCCGTCCTGAAGGTCTCCGCAGCAGGGGAACAGAGAGGCAGGCAGGAGCAGAAGCCTGACCAGTGTCAGATGGTCCAGGGTATATGGGGAGCGAACCAGACAATGACATATACCTCGAGAGAGTGTCCATAGGTAGCTGAGGCACAGGTAGATTCACTGGTGCTGAAGATGTATCCCAAGTGGATCGATAAGGCTTCAATCGATCATAGTGAATTACTTTTGATCCAGCTTGTGGACGTTTCAAATCCAAGAGTTTGTATACAAGTCCCTCGTTATTTGACGAGACAACTTTGTATGGTCCAGTCCAGTTAGGGTCAAGTTTCTTTCTTTGTGTAGTGGGATCGTCCATCCAGACCAGATCTCCACATTTATAAGGTTTAAACTTGACATGCTTGTTGAAGTAGTACTCATGCTTGAGTCTCTGGTCCTCACGATGAGAGCGAACAGCTTGAAAAACGGTGTCAAGCCGTTTCACCAGTTCTGAACCGTAGTTCTGTGGAGTCTGTGATTCCACTGGCGTCGAAAGAGCCACATTAGCCGGAACACGGGGATCTCTGCCATGAGCAAGGAAATAAGGCGAGTATCCAGTGCTAGAATGTGGAGTTGAGTTAAAGGAGAGAACAACTGCTGGCAAATAATGGTCCCATTCACCTCCATGCTGATGAATGAGTTTAGCCAACTGTTGTTTCAGAGTTCGGTTAAATCTCTCAACCATCCCATTTCCACGGGGGTGATATGGTGAGGTTCTTTTCTTTTTGATGTTCAGTCTCTGACATATTGTTTGAATGATTTCAGATTCATATTGTCGTCCCTGATCTGAAAATAGTTCTTCTGGAACTCCATGTTCAGGAATGTATCTCTCACAAAGTAGCTGTGCTACAGTAGCAGCTTTCTGATCTGACATAGGAAAAGCATTAACATACTTTGTAAAATGATCTTGTACTACAAGCACATACTTATGTCCATGTGATGTGAGTGGGAGCTCAGTAATATCTGTGCACACAAACTGGAAAGGTTTTTCTGCTTGTATGGATTGCAGAGGAGCTCTGTGTTGTGGTACAGGTTTTCTGTAAGCTTCACATGTATGACACGTATCACAAAAGTTATCAATATCAGACCTCATGGTTGGCCAATAGCACATAGTTAGGGCTTTCTTGAATGTGCGCTCAGCACTGTAATGACCAGAACTGGGATTACCATGGAGAATGTTCATTGTCTCTGTGATTAGTGAGGTGGGAATCAGCACTTGGTTCACAACTGGCTGTCCTGGTGCAATGTGAGCCTCTCGACAGAGTAAGTCATTACACAGCACAAGTTTAGGGAACTGCCACCAGAGTTTTCTCAGAATTTTCCCTTTTACATGTCTGAGGTATGGTCGTTTGTTTTTCTGTACCCATGTGTACACTTCAGAGAGAATGGGGTCAGAAAGTTGTTTAGATAAAATGTCATTTCCTTGAGTAGAAAGTGTGTGTTGCAACATTTCAATACCCTCATTTGTTTGAACAACAGCAGTGACTTTTACTGAAGAGCACACCTCAGCTGTTGTGGTAGAGGCAGCAGGAGGTTGCACAGGCAAATTGTGCAACTGTGGAACTGGAGGTGACGTTTTCATTTTGACAGGAGAGGAGTGGTTATCCTGGGAGGGAGGCGTTGTTTCCTCCGGAACCACTGGGTCCTGGTTGGTGTGAGAAGGAGAATGGAAGCGTACATGTCCAGGACTAGGAGAGTGATGAGAGCGATGAGAGAGATGTCTGTCCTCACGGCGTTCAGGAGAGCGGCCACGCTCGGTGTAGTCCCTGGGTGATGGGCTGTAGCCACGTGCATGGCGCTCAGATGATCCAGAACGATTGTGGGAATCCCGTCTGTCATACTTGTCTCTTTCATACCTTGAAGGTCTGTAGGAGCGATCACGAGCTGAGTATCGGTCATAGGAAGAGTCTCTGTAGGTGTTTCTGTCTGAGGAATAGTAATGGCTGCGGCCTCGTCCACCATCAGGAGTGGGGCTCCGCTGATGAGATCTGTAGTCTGATGAGCCGCGTCGTGTATCATGTCGCTGGCGTTGCACCTCTAGCTGTAGCTGCTCAACTTTTTCTGAAAGTGTATCCAGTGTCTTCTGCATTTTTCGAAGATCATCTGAGGTGGCAGAGTGGACACCGAGAGAAGTGGAAGATGCAGAAAGGTGAGTGGATGTTAAGGGAGGGGCAGGAGATGCGCCAGATGCCTGAGAAAAACATGGCAGAGTGTTGGTAGATGAAAACACCCTGCTAGCATGATGGGCAGTCTCAATCTGTAGTGCAAACTGAAGAGCAGTTCCCAGTGTCTTCACACCATGCTCATGACAACGCAGCTTTTTTTTTTCTCCATCTTTAGCATGTTGTCCATATGTGGGAAAAGCTTCCTCCACTAGTCTGCAAATTTCAGCAGCAAATACTGGAAGAGCCTCACCAGGCAGGCGAGTGCGTGCATTGACGTAACTTTGAAATGTAGACAGATAAGCAGTCTGTCCAAAAACAGCTTTCAGTTTTTCTTTAACTGCAGTGTAGTCAGATTTTGTTGCATCAGGTAGGCTATCCCAGTAGCTAAAAGCAGCACCACCAAGGCGTGTAGGTAGCAGCTTAGCCAAACTGTCTTCATCATCATAATTAGGAGTAGCCTCCACAGTCACTTCAAAACGTCTGCACCATTTTGAAAAATCCTCCTTTCCATCTCCCATAAAAGCATGAGGAAAATCCCCCTTACAGTACTGTGGCATAACATGGCTAGAGCCGGGAGGGAAGGGCAGTTGGTTCCAATCGTCACTTTGACTGGTCATGGTTAATTACAGCGATCACTGTTTAACCTGACAGGGCCACGGCTCTTAAAAGTGTAGTGAAAGTTCAGAATAGGCACATGTAGCTTAACAGTCTTAGCTTTGGTGAGCTAGGCCAGTCCACTTTGACGTTGTAGCATCCAGAGTAACACGTCAACAACTTTACCATGCGACCGTCCCACGCAGAGAAGTTCACAAGCAGCACTCCACATGAAGCAGTGTGAAAATCCACGAGGAGAGCAGAAAAAGTTATGTCCACGTTGCCAGTCTCTGTAACTCACTTATATCTTCCTTTGTTGTTATCTTGATGATTTAATGTCCAAAAAAAATTTGTTTTATTCCACCAGCACACTGACCGAGTCACTACATTAGCGTTAGCTTGAAGCAGGAGCAGTCCACGGTGAGGAGGGAGAGGGGGGAAAAAATGGCGCTGTCGTCTACAGGCCGTCCGCTCGTTAGTCCCCGGCACAACTCAAAACTCTGCTGAAAGCAGTCCACAAACCCGCTGCCACCAGTGTAAGGCAGGCTTTTCACTACCTTAACTATAACCTTACTTATAACTTAATTAAACTCCTGTAGGGCTGTGGGTAGAATAAGAGCACGGGGAGAGCTTGGTCTGGTCAACAGGATCCACATTTTAATCACCCCACTCAGCCTAGCACAAAACACCAGGTGGCCCATCACTTCATATCCCTCCGCCAATCTAAACCATCACTCCTCCCACAGGCACGCAAGGTGCGCCAAACCATATAGTTCCATGCTCTAAATTAAAGAGCAGAATACAAAATGTACACTGTATAAAATATGTCTTTATAAAAATAAATCTAATCTTACATTGGGAAGAAACCTGGAGCAGAACCGGGCTCTGGGTGGGAGGCCATCTGCCGAGACCGGTTGGGGGGAGAGAGGGAGAGAGAGAGAGAGAGAAAGAGAGAGAGAGAGAGAGAGAGAGAGAGAGAGAGAGAGAGAGAGGCAACCACAATAATAGCAAAGCAGCTGTAAAAAAGGCAAGTAGGACTAATAACAAAATTATTAGCAGTGGATGTAAAGTGTGATAATACAACTATTGGAATTGATATCATTGGGTCGTCCTCAGACGGGATTTCAAGCGGAGCTTCCAGCTGTCTCAGTCCACCATACATCTGGCTAGCTCGCCAGCACTGTCCAGCATCTCTCCTCAGTGCGTCCATGTTGGTGTGGGACGTCCCTGTGATCAATGCCCGTGCGTTGGTTTCCACAGCACCAGCATGCATGCTGGGAGTTCTTGATGTCTTTGGCAGTGACCGAGAAGTGTCATTCTCCAGGCTGCCACTTTGTTACTAAGCCTTGGTAGTCCCTCGTTAGCCTTGGTAGTCCCTCGTACAGAGGGAATTAATTAATGATGGTAGCAGTTGGTGTCCAGCAGGCAGCAGACGCGGCAGCAGATGCAACCACAATCCTAGTGACATCCAGATCCAGGTCTAACCCCGCACCAGGTGTACCCCTGCTCCAGTTATAACCCCGCTCCAGGTGTAACCCCGCTCCATGGTTACCTGCGAGACAAGAAAGCACAAGGATTCCGGGGAAGAAATTAAGTTAGTAACAATGAATGGGACATGAATATATACAGAAGGAGAGAGGAGCTCAGTGTGTCATAAGAAGTCCCCGGCAGTCTAGGCCTATAGCAGCTTAACTAGGGGCTGGTCAAAGACAGCCCTAACTATAAGCATTATCAAAGAGGAAAGTCTTTAGCCTACTCTTAAATGTAGAGACGGTGTCTGCCTCCCGGACTGAAACTGGGAGCTGGTTCCACAGAAGAGGAGCTTGATAGCTGAAGGCTCTGGCTCCCATTCTACTTTTGGAGACTCTAGGTACCTCAAGTAACCCTGCTGCCTTCTGGGAGCGCAGTGCTCTAGTGGGGTAATAGGGTACTATGAGCTCTTTAAGATATGATGGGGACTTCCGGTTTGGCGAATGGCGGAGTAGGCAGCAAGTCGGAAGGGCTCTGTCATCATTCGACATTTTTTGGACATTTGTTATCTAATTCGCCCGTCTATAGCTCGGGTGACCCACATCTAAGACTGTCCTCTGATCTGGTGTCCACTGTTTTGATTAAACATGGGAAAACCGAAAGGTAAAAAAGGCGAAAATGGGGGTGACGGCAGAGAAGATGGCGGCTTAGCATCTGATCTGCTAGCTAGCAAGGACTCCGCGCACGGTGACAGTGGTAATAACCCGGCTGTATCTCTGGCTGATATACAGAAACTGCTAGCCAGCATGGAGGAGCGAATTATTACAAACCTAGCAGCGCAAATTTCATCCAACCACGCTGCTATCGCCAGACACGATCAGACAATTCAGGCCATTGAAACGTCTATGAACGACTACCAGGGGAGAATAACTACGCTAGAATCTATCACCAGCAGTCTTGTGAAGGAGAATGAGCAACTGAAGCTTAAAGTCGACGACCTCGAGAACAGATCCAGGAGGTGCAACATCCGTATTACAGGCATACCTGAGAGAGCTGAGGGCACCCAACCTACCTCTTTTATTGAATCCTGTCTGGGAGAAATATTTGGTGCCGACGCTTTCCCCCGTCCAATAACCGTGGACAGGGCGCACAGGGTGGCCATCCAGAGGAGACGAGATGGAGCCCCTCGCCCCTTCATAGCCTGTATTCACCACTTCCAGATGAAGCAGCGGATAATGCAACTTGCACGAGAGAAAGGCCCGCTTTCCTACAGGGGCTCCGAGGTCCACATTTACGCGGACTACAGCTCTGAAGTAGCCAGACGGAGAGCTGCCTTCACTCCGGTCAAGGCCCAGCTGAGAAAAGCGGGATGCCATTTCAGCCTACTCTTCCCTGCCAAGCTCCGGGTGACCGTGGATGGAACCAGGCTCGAGTTCAATACCCCGGCGGAGGCGGCTGTATTCCTGGAGAACAGACACTCTACTACGGCATAAGACGCGAACCGCAACTGCGAAGAAACACCCCGGGGACATCACTTTTTCTTTTTCCTCCTTCATTTCTTTTTTTTTTTTTAAACCTGGGTTATAGACTGGCAGCCGGTGAGTGATCCAAATTGCTGGATAAGTTGATCAGCACTTGAAACTAAAAGACGCTTTCCTTACGTTGTTATTAATCTCTTAATATATAAGTTACTCAGGAAATAAAGACGTAATAGAGTTAACATTATGAACCATTTATCGCGGAGTGTGTTTATATATTTGTTCCAGCTCCCGCTGACTGTTTTGATATCAACATATGCCGAATAATGTTACCTATCAGCTTTTCCTTTTGTTAAACGCTCTATAGATGAACACGGTCTGACTAGTCAAGTGTTGTGTGTGTACCGTGAGTATTTAGGGCATAATACTTTTCATTGACTATGTTTTTACATTGATAAAAGTTTGTTAAGGGATAGGGTATCCCTGTGCTGTCAACGTCGGCATAACTGGCGCTGATCTTATCCGCCTCAGCCCGTTACCGCTCTCCTTTCTCTCTCTCCCTCTCTCTCCCTCCCTCTCACAAGGCATGCACATGTATTTGTTTACATACTTTTTCTCCTTTTATTATCTCGCTGACACACAGAGCTGTTGATTGCTCATATGGAGTTTGGTTGAGGATAGTTGTCACTGTATTATTGTTTAGACACTTAGAAAGTAGTGGTATTCCGAGTTTAGACTCATTTGTCATTGTTTTTCTGTTTCATTTGATCAATATCTCACAATGACAGAGTTTGAAGTGCAGGGTAGAACCAAGCACAAAGTGAATGACTTTAAAAGGGAAAGGGTTTACGGGTCCAGTAGGTAAGATTATACCTTTATTTATCTGTTTTATTATTATTATTTTTTCTCTCTCTTTCTCCTCCTTTTTTTTTTTTTTTTTTTTTCCTTCTTTTCTTCTTCTCCTCCCCCACTATTGCTCTCTGCTGTTACTGCTGTGCATATCAAACAGGACATCACCTTTTGGCTACCACATTTGAATATTCTTAGACTGTTATGGTAGGTCAACCTAATAAGGTGATTGATAACTCCACCAAGTTTATATCATGGAATGTAAAAGGGGTCAATAATCCAGTTAAGAGACTAAGAGTTATGTCTCACTTGCAACAACTGAAGGTAGACGTGGCATTCTTACAAGAAACTCACCTTCCTAATGACAGTGTGGCTTATCTTAAATGAAATTGGGTTGGTCAGGTGTTCCATTCTAGATTTAATGCAAAAGCCAGAGGGACGGCTATATTAATAAATAAAAACATTTCTTTCCACTCTAAAGAGATCATTAGTGATCCTAATGGACGTTACATTATTGTTGTCGGACAACTCTTTGCCAATCCTGTGATTTTTGTGAACTTATATGCTCCTAACTGTGATGACAGTGATTTCTTTGAGAAACTATTTTTGACAATACCTAATCTTGACAAGGGGTTTCTCATAGTGGGAGGTGATTTCAATCTTGTGCTAGATGTCACCTTGGATAGGTCATCGAGCTCTCCCCAATAATCTATATGTGGAGGGTACCTTTGCATCTTTCTCTCAGTTATCCCAAATTTATGACCTACCTAAGAACCATTTCTTTCGTTACTTACAGATCAGGAGCTTTGTACGAAAGATATTTAACTCATTTCCGGATGAACCCATAAAATCGCATGTCGACCACCTCCTCGAACTGACTCCAGATAGCAGAGGATTCATATCCCAGATTTATGAGCTCATTAACAACATCAATCCACGCTCTACTGAACATTTAAAAAAGGCCTGGGAATCTGATCTTGGAGTGGTTTTAACAGATGACCAGTGGGACACTGTCTTGGATTTGGTACACACATCGTCTACGTCAGCTAGGCATGGCTTAATACAACTGAAGATCGTACACAGAGTTCACTTTACTAATGCAAGATTGGCAAAGATCTATCCAAATGTTGATCCTCTATGTCCTCGATGTAGAGGCCAACCAGCAGACTTAATGCACATGTTTTGGCTGTGCTCGAATCTCTCCACCTTCTGGATAAGTATTTTTAAAGCTTTTAGCAAAATGTTTGGAACCCAATTCGACCCGGACCCAATTTGTGCCCTCTTTGGTTTAATACCAAGGGAATCCAGCGCTCGTCTACCGGTCAAGGCCTGTGTGGTCGTTGGTTTTACTACACTCCTTGCGAGACGTTTGATTCTCCTAAAATGGAAACAACGCACTCCTCCATCCTTTTCTCAATGGGTCAAAGAGGTTATGTATTTCTTAAAACTAGAAAAAATTAAATACACCCTGAAAGGTTCCTCTCAAACTTTTGCTAAGATATGGAGGCCCTTTTTGGATTTTTATGACTCTCTGCAGGAACCCCTTGACGAAGAGTAGAGTGGAAAACATGAACGTCATATTACAGTAGTGAGCAGCCCCCCCCCTCCCCCCTTCTTTTTTCTCTCTTTATCTTATTTTTATTTATTTATTTATTTTTTCGTTTATTTATTTTATTTTTCTCTCTTTATAAGTTATTTTCCTAATTATTTCTTCCCCCTCTCTTTTGTTTATTGTTTATCTCTCCTTCATGCAACTAAAAGTATACTGTAACCTGTGACCCTATGGGTGGGTGGGTAGGGAGGGGGATAGGGAAGGGAATTTGGACTTAACTCTGTAAACAGATCTGATGAATGATATTTATTTTGTTTGATTTATACATGTTTCTGTATCTATTATTTTTGTGGGATAAAATCTGTGAAAATCAATAAAACATATTTACAAAAAAAAAAAAAAAAGATATGATGGGGCCGGACCGTTTAGCGCTTTGTAGGTGAGGAGGGCGATTTTAAATTCTATTCTGGATTTTACAGGCAGCCAGTGCAGAGAAGCTAATACAGGAGTAATATGATCTCTTTTTCTAGTTCTAGTCAGTACACATGCTGCAGCATTCTGGATCAACTGGAGAGTCTTAAGAGACTTATTGGAGCAGCCTGATAATAAGGAGTTGCAGTAATCTAGTCTAGAAGTAACAAAGGCATGGACAAATTTTTCTGCATCATTTTGAGACAGGATGTGTCTGATCTTCACAATGTTACGTAGATGAAAGAAGGCAGTCCTTGAGGTTTGTTTTATGTGGGAGTTAAAGGACATATCCTGATCGAAGATAACTCCCAGATCATTAGATAATTTGTTTCGGAGGCGTTCAGGGCCTAGTACAATAACTTTCGTTTTGTCTGAGTTTAACATCAGGAAATTGCAGGTCATCCAGGTTTTTATGTCCTTAAGGCATGCTTGAAGTTTAGTTAACTGGTTGGTTTCGTCTGGCTTGATCGATAGATATAATTGGGTATCATCTGCATAACAATGAAAGTTTATGGAGTGTTTTCTAATAATATTGCCTAAGGGAAGCATATATAAGGTGAATAGAATTGGTCCAAGTACAGAACCCTGTGGAACTCCGTGACTAACTTTGGCGTGCATGGAGGACTCATCGTTAACATGTACAAACTGAGATCGATCTGATAAATAGGACTTAAACCAACTTAGTGCAGTTCCTTTAATGCTGATTAAATGTGCCAGTCTCTGTAATAAGGTGTGATGGTCAATGGTGAAAGCAGCACTGAGATCTAACAAGACAAGTACAGAGACAAGTCCTTTGTCCGATGTCATTAGAAGGTCATTTGTAATTTTCACTAGTGCTGTCTCTGTGCTATGGTGCACTCTAAATCCTGACTGATAATCCTCAAATAAATGATTGTTCTGTAGAAAGTCACACAGCTGACTGGCGACTGCTTTCTCGAGTATTTTGGAGGTAAAGGGAAGGTTAGATATAGGTCTATAGTTGTCTAGGACCTCTGGATCAAGAGTGGGCTTTTTGAGAAGAGGTTTAATTACAGCTACTTTAAAGGACTGTGGTACATAGCCTGTTAGTAAAGACACATTGATCATATCCAGTAAAGAGGTGCTAACTAAAGGTAAAACGTCTTTAAGCAGTCTAGTTGGGATTGGGTCTAGGAGACAGGTAGATGATTTAGATGAAGAGATCAGTGAAGTCAGTTTGTGGAGGTCGATGGGAGAAAAGCAGTCTAAATATATATCAGGTTGTACAGCTGTTTCTAAGGTTCCTACGTTGTCACAACTGTGTTATCCGCAAACTTAACAATGGTGATGGGAGCTGTTCCTGACCACACAGCACCTGCTTCAGAACCCTCCAATGTGAATGTTGACCAGGAGACAAGCTAATGCTAAAGCTAGCAGTGTTAACATTAAAGCGTACATTAAGTGTGTTCAGGGAGGTGTACCCACCCACCCAGTTATTGATTTAATAGCATGAATCTCTCATGACAGGCCCATGTGGGCTGAATGTATGAGTCAGCTACGCTAAAGAGAGGGCCCCCTGCTGTGTATGAGTGTGTGTGTGTGTGTGTGTGTGTGTGTGTGTGTGTGTGTGTGTGTGTGTGTGTGTGTGTGGGGGGGGAGGGGGCCTGTCTTTTAGAACTGAATTAATGCAACAGCTGGTATGGTGCGGAGAGGAAAGGAGAGAGTTGCTCTGTGTGTGTGTGTGTGTGTGTGTGTGTGTGTGTGTGTGTGTGTGTGTGTTGGGGGTTTGGGGGGGATTCACACCCTGCCCCCTTGTTGAGAGCTGGTCCACAACCACAGCTGTTAGTAACAGAGAATGAATGGGGTAGTGTGTAAGTTGTGTGTTAAGGTGACAACACATGATGAGCTGGGTGATAAGTCGGTGCTGAGAGCTCAGTCCAACATTAAAGTGGACATGAAGCAGTCAACCAAGTTCAGCTGATTTACTAAATGGATTTTCACTCCAATCAACAATTATACAAAAAAAACATGACACATGTCAGCATTTAAGAGAATAAAGAAGCTCCGTTTTACAGTAACTTTTGTAACAAGAGCGCCGCCATGTTGCAGTACTCTACCCTGAGGCTGAGTTACACAGATACAACGGTAGAGACCATGAAAGACGGAGACTGAGGAGGACACACACAGGACAGAAGAAAACTAAAGAGGGGACACTAATGTATTGTTCCTGGATGTAAAGATGAGTTTTACGATGTTAAAACCAAGAACACAACAGTCTGTTTCATAAACTGATGCTGAATCAGAGATCAGTAACATTACTGCAGCGCTGGCTAGTGGCACTGAAAGAGTCCTCCAACAGGCACTGAGTCCAGCTGACTGTCTCTCCATCTCTTGTCCTCTCCCCTCTCTGATCACCTGTCTATGTCTCTCCATCTCTTGTCCTCTCCCTTCTCTAATCACCTGTCTCTGTCTCTCGATCTCAAGTCCTCTCCCTTCTCTAATCACCTGTCTCTGTTTCTCCATCTACTGTCCTCTCCCCTCTCTGATAACCTGTCTCTGTCTCTAAATCACCCGTCCTCTCTCCTCAATCTAATCACCTGTCTCTGTCTCTCCATCTCTTGTCCTCTCCCCTCTCTAATCACCTGTTTCTGTCTCCATCTACTGTCCTCTCCCCTCTCTGATCACCTGTCTCTGTCTCTCCATCTCCAGTCCTCTCCCTTCTCTGATCACCTGTCTCTGTCTCTCCATCTCCAGTCCTCTCCCTTCTCTAATCACCTGTCTCTGTTTCTCCATCTCCTGTCCTCTCCCCTCTCTGATAACCTGTCTCTGTCTCTAAATCTCCCGTCCTCTCCCCTCTCTGATCACCTGTCTCTGTCTCTCCATCTACTGTCCTCTCCCCTCTCTGATCACTTGTCTCTCCATATCCTGTCCTCTCTCCTCTCTCTGATCACCTGTCTCTGTCTCTCCATCTCCCGTCCTCTCCCCTCTCTGATCACCTGTCTCTGTCTCTCCATCTCCTATCCTCTCTCCCCTGTCTGATCACCTGTCTCTATCTCCATCTACTGTCCTCTCCCCTCTCTGATCACTTGTCTCTCCATGCCCTGTCCTCTCCCCTGTCTGATCACCTGTCTCTGTCTCTCCATCTCCTGTCCTCTCCCTTCTCTGATCACGTGTCTCTGTCTCCCCATACCCTGTCCTCTCCTCTCTCTGATCATCTGTCTCTGTCTCTCCATCTCCTGTCCTCTCTCCTCTCTCTGATCACCTGTCTCTGTCTCTCCATCTCCTGTCCTCTCCCCTCTCTGACCACCTGTCTCTGTCTCTCCATCTCCTGTCCTCTCCCCTCTCTGATCACCTGTCTCTCTCTTTCCATCTCCTATCCTCTCTCCCCTCTCTGATCACCTGTCTCTGTCTCTCCATCTACTGTCCTCTCCCCTCTCTGATCACTTGTCTCTCCATCTCCTATCCTCTCTCCCCTCTCTGATCACCTGTCTCTGTCTCTCCATCTACTGTCCTCTCCCCTCTCTGATCACTTGTCTCTCCATCTCCTGTCCTCTATCCTCTCTCTGATCACCTGTCTCTGTCTCTCCATCTCCTGTCCTCTCCCCTCTCTGATCACCTGTCTCTGTCTCTCCATCTCCTATCCTCTCTCCCCTGTCTGATCACCTGTCTCTGTCTCTCCATCTACTGTCCTCTCCCCTCTCTGATCACTTGTCTCTCCATCTCCTGTCCTCTCTCCTCTTTCTGATCACCTGTCTCTCTCTCTCCATCTCCTCCCCTCTCCCCTCTCTGATAACCTGTCTCTGTCTCTAAATCTCCCGTCCTCTCCCCTGTCTAATCACCTGTCTATGTCTCTCCATCTACTGTCCTCTCCCCTCTCTGATCACCTGTCTCTGTCTCTCCATCTCCTGTCCTCTCCCCTCATTGATCACCTGTCTCTGTCTCTCCATCTCCTGTCCTCTCCTCTCTCTGATAACCTGTCTCTGTCTCTAAATCTCCCGTCCTCTCCCTTGTCTAATCACCTGTCTCTGTCTCTCCATCGCCTGTCCTCTCCCCTCGTTGATCACCTGTCTCTGTCTCTCCATCTCCTGTCCTCTCCCCTCGTTGATCACCTGTCTCTGTCTCTCCATTTCCTGTCCTCTCCCCTCTCTGATAACCTGTCTCTGTCTCTAAATCTCCCGTCCTCTCCCTTGTCTAATCACCTGTATCTGTCTCTCCATCGCCTGTCCTCTCCCCTCGTTGATCACCTGGCTCTGTCTCTCCATCTCCTGTCCTCTCCCCTCTCTGATCACCTGTCTCTGTCTCTCCATCTCCTGTCCTCTCCCCTCTCTGATCACCCGTCTCTGTCTCTCCATCTCCTATCCTCTCTCCCCTCTCTGATCACCGGTCCCTGTCTCTCCATCTCCTGTCCTCTCCCCTCTCTGATCACCTGTCTCTCTCTGTCCATCTCCTGTCCTCTCTCCCCTCTCTGATCACCTGTCTCTGTCTCTCCATCTCCTGTCCTCTCTCCTCTTTCTGATCACCTGTCTCTCTCTCTCCATCTCCTTCCCTCTCCCCTCTCTGATAACCTGTCTCTGTCTCTAAATCTCCCGTCCTCTCCCCTGTCTAATCACCTGTCTATGTCTCTCCATCTACTGTCCTCTCCCCTCTCTGATCACTTGTCTCTCCATCTCCTGTCCTCTCTCCCCTCTCTGATCACCTGTCTCTGTCTCTCCATCTCCTGTCCTCTCCCCTCTCTGATCACCTGTCTCTGTCTCTCCATCTCCTGTCCTCTCCCCTCATTGATCACCTGTCTCTGTCTCTCCATCTCCTGTCCTCTCCCCTCTCTGATAACCTGTCTCTGTCTCTAAATCTCCCGTCCTCTCCCTTGTCTAATCACCTGTATCTGTCTCTCCATCGCCTGTCCTCTCCCCTCGTTGATCACCTGGCTCTGTCTCTCCATCTCCTGTCCTCTCCCCTCTCTAATCACCTGTCTATGTCTCTCCATCTACTGTCCTCTCCCCTCTCTGATCACTTGTCTCTCCATCTCCTGTCCTCTCTCCCCTCTCTGATCACCTGTCTCTGTCTCTCCATCTCCTGTCCTCTCCCCTCTCTGATCACCTGTCTCTGTCTCTCCATCTCCTGTCCTCTCCCCTCATTGATCACCTGTCTCTGTCTCTCCATCTCCTGTCCTCTCCCCTCTCTGATAACCTGTCTCTGTCTCTAAATCTCCCGTCCTCTCCCTTGTCTAATCACCTGTCTCTGTCTCTCCATCGCCTGTCCTCTCCCCTCGTTGATCACCTGTCTCTGTCTCTCCATCTCCTGTCCTCTCCCCTCATTGATCACCTGTCTCTGTCTCTAAATCTCCCGTCCTCTCCCTTGTCTAATCACCTGTCTCTGTCTCTCCATCGCCTGTCCTCTCCCCTCGTTGATCACCTGTCTCTGTCTCTCCATCTCCTGTCCTCTCCCCTCGTTGATCACCTGTCTCTGTCTCTCCATTTCCTGTCCTCTCCCCTCTCTGATAACCTGTCTCTGTCTCTAAATCTCCCGTCCTCTCCCTTGTCTAATCACCTGTATCTGTCTCTCCATTGCCTGTCCTCTCCCCTCGTTGATCACCTGGCTCTGTCTCTCCATCTCCTGTCCTCTCCCCTCTCTGATCACCTGTCTCTGTCTCTCCATCTCCTGTCCTCTCCCCTCTCTGATCACCCGTCTCTGTCTCTCCATCTCCTATCCTCGCTCCCCTCTCTGATCACCGGTCCCTGTCTCTCCATCTCCTGTCCTCTCCCCTCTCTAATCACCTATCTCTCTCTGTCCATCTCCTGTCCTCTCTCCCCTCTCTGATCACCTGTCTCTGTCTCTCCATCTCCTGTCCTCTCCCCTCTCTGATCACCTATCTCTGTCTCTCCATCTCTTGTCCTCTCTCCCCTCTCTAATCATCTGTCTCTGTCTCTCCATCTCCTGTCCTCTCCCCTCTCTGATCACCTGTCTCTGTCTCCCCATACCCTGTCCTCTCCCCTCTCTGATCATCTGTCTCTGTCTCTCCATCTCCTGTCCTCTCTCCCCTCTCTGATCACCTATCACTCCGTCTCCTGTCCTCTCCCTTCTCTGATCACGTGTCTCTGTCTCCCCATACCCTGTCCTCTCCCCTTTCTGATAATCTGTCTCTGTCTCTCCAGCTCCCGTCCTCTCCCCTCTCAGATCACGTGTCTCTGTCTCCCCATGCCCTGTCCTCTCCCCTCTCTGATCATCTGTCTCTGTCTCTCCATCTCCTGTCCTCTCTCCTCTCTGATTACCTGTCTCTGTCTCTCTATCTCCTGTCCTCTCCCCTCTCTGATCACCTGTCTCTGTCTCTCCATCTCCTTTCCTCTCCCCTCTCTGATCACCTGTCTCTGTCTCTCCATCTCCTGTCTTCTCTCCCCTCTCTGATCACCTATCACTCCATCTCCTGTCCTCTCCCTTCTCTGATCACGTGTCTCTGTCTCCCCATACCCTGTCCTCTCCTCTCTCTGATCATCTGTCTCTGTCTCTCCATCTCCCGTCCTCTCCCCTCTCTGATCACGTGTCTCCGTCTCCCCATACCCTGTCCTCTCCCCTCTCTGATCATCTGTCTCTGTCTCTCCATCTCCTGTCCTCTCTCCTCTCTGATCACGTGTCTCTGTCTCCCCATACCCCGTCCTCTCCCCTCTCTAGTCACCTGTCTCTCTCTCTCCATCTCTTTTCCTCTCCCCTCTCTGATCACTTGTCCTTGTCTCTCCATCTACTGTCCTCTCTCCCCTCAGTATAAAGTGTAAAGCCTTTCTAATTTATAATAATATAAAGTATAAAGCTTTCTAATTTATAATAATATAAAGTATAAAGCTTTCTAATTTATAATAATATGAAGTATAAAGCCTTTCTAATTTATAATAATATAAAGTATAAAGCCTTTCTAATTTATAATAATATAAAGTATAAAGCCTTCTAATATATAATAATATAAAGTATAAAGCCTTTCTAATTTATAATAATATAAAGTATAAAGCCTTCTAATATATAATAATATAAAGTATAAAGCCTTTCTAATTTATAATAATATAAAGTTTTCTAATTTATAATAATATAAAGTATAAAGCCTTTCTAATTTATAATAATATAAAGTATAAAGCTTTCTAATTTATAATAATATAAAGTATAAAGTTTTCTAATTTATAATAATATAAAGTATAAAGCTTTCTAATTTATAATAATATAAAGTATAAAGCTTTCTAATTTATAATAATATAAAGTATAAAGCCTTTCTAATTTATAATAATATAAAGTATAAAGTTTTCTAATTTATAATAATATAAAGTATAAAGCCTTTCTAATTTATAATAATATAAAATATAAAGCTTTCTAATTTATAATAATATAAAGTATAAAGCTTTCTAATTTATAATAATATAAAGTATAAAGCCTTCTAATATATAATAATATAAAGTATAAAGCCTTCTAATATATAATAATATAATGTATAAAGCCTTCTAATATATAATAATATAAAGTATAAAGCCTTCTAATATATAATAATATAAAGTATAAAGCCTTCTAATATATAATAATATAACATATAAAGCCTTCTAATTTATAATAATATAAAGTATAAAGCCTTCTAATATATAATAATATAAAGTATAAAGCCTTCTAATATATAATAATATAAAGTATAAAGCCTTTCTAATTTATAATAATATAAAGTTTTCTAATTTATAATAATATAAAGTATAAAGCCTTTCTAATTTATAATAATATAAAGTATAAAGCTTTCTAATTTATAATAATATAAAGTATAAAGTTTTCTAATTTATAATAATATAAAGTATAAAGCTTTCTAATTTATAATAATATAAAGTATAAAGCCTTCTAATATATAATAATATAACGTATAAAGCCTTCAGTGTCTCCAGAGGGAGCTGTGTGAAGCCTCGGTTTGGGCTGTTGAAAAGTCAAATAATGTGGAGGTGTGGAGTTAGAAAGAAGTGATCTTACCAGACCTCTGTAGCCCGCTGCTCATCTCTGCTGCAGGCTGAAAGCTACAGGCTACATTAAGCTGCATTATGGGTAATGTAGGCAGTAGGTTTAATGTGTGGAATAAAAAAGACATTATGCCTGGTTCTGTCCACTTCTGATGTGGGTATCAGTGGTGATTCTGAGAACCATTGCTCCGTCGGGGAGACATTTCACCACCTCTGTCGACCACATCAGGCTCCAGCCTCTTTTCTCAAAAGCCCCGAAACGTTTAGGTTTCATAAATACCTTCAACTATGTGTCATTTCCCGTCCGTCTCTCTGACTGGTCAGCTAAACATTCATTGTATGAACTGTACTCCAGCATAGTTTAACAAAAATAGGTTTCAAGGTTAGTCATGCTGTTTACACCAAACTCTGTTCTGTAACTATAAAGGTCCCATATTGTAAAAAGTGAGATTTTCAGGTCTTTTACATTATAAAACAGGTTTAAGTGCTTTATAAATACTGTTAAACCATCAAAACACTCAATATACGGAGAAACACACACAGCCCGTATCCTGAAATTGTGCGTTTGAAACAAGCAGTTAGGATTTTTGTCCAATTGTGATGTCACAAATATACAATAATTAGACCCTTACACGGTTTTAAATTTAAACATTCTAAATGTGTCCCATTTTATTTTCTTGTTGCAGTGAATGTAAATAGCTGACAGGAAGTAAACATGGACCACAACTGTTGTATAGCAACGCAATTCCGTTGAAATGCACTAAAACGGAGTGTTTCAGACAGAGGGTAAATACAGGTATATTCAGGCAGACAGGATGAGGAAAATAAAGTTTTGTTGAACATTACGGCATGTGAACATGTTCTAGTAGAAACACAAAATACAAGTGAACCTGAAAATGAGCACGATATGGGACCTTTAAAGGGACTGTTTGTAACTTCTTACACGTATAAATCAGCCGGGTCGGTGTCCCATGCGCGCTCGCATGTGGCTACGCTGTTCAGACAAGACTCCAACAAAAAATTACACGGAAGCACCAAAACTGCAAAGTTGTATCTAGTGAAGCCCGTCTTGCAATACAGTGTTGGCCGTGGTTGGAGGACGCGGGGGAGACCGTAGCTTTGGTCTCCAGGACCGGAGTCTCTGCTGTACTCTGCTCCTCTGCTCCTCTGCTCCTCTGCCTGCTTGCCTTCATTCAGCTCGCTCCACCTCACGTGTATGTGCGCACACTCCACACTGCAGAAGACTTCGTAGCTCTGAGAATATCTAGTGAATGTACAGTGGACGTTTGTGCAAAACTAAATGCTGCAGCTCCTCCAGACCAACAGAGGTTTCCCATGTCTTGTGAAGTGACGGGGCTCCGCAGAGAGTTATCGTCTCCGACTGGGTGCCTGTGTTTCCCTCCGACCGCGGTCGGGAGGCTGAAGCAGGAAAAGCCAACACTAGGATCAGCAGTGATTCATGGAGAGACCTTGGTCTGGTCAGCTAACATTACTGCCAAGCAGCTGAAATATAGAGTGATATTGTGCTTTTAGCTGACGTGTGTCGCCTCACTGTTTTGAGCGATGCTCGTTCATGTCTATGTAGAGCGAGCACAAGCGCGAGCAACAGGATGCTGACTTTCGTTGACCTAACGGCCACAGGTGTCGCTGTTAACAAGACATTTCTGATTCTTACAAACAGTCCTTTTAAAACAGTAACATCAGACAATGTTTGCCTCTTTTTAGGTGTCAGGAGTGAAAATGAGTCATCCTCAACATCTGCTTCGTTATGGTTTCAGAATGATGACGACAGCCGGAGAACAGTTATGAAGGCTCTATAGGAGGGTTTTATTCCTTGAATCATGTGTTATAGGTATCCTATTATCTGAAAAGGTTTGAAAAATAGTGCACATAGCTGCCGTAAATGAGAGAGCATGATGTGTGCTGAGCCCCAAATGCTCACAACGTTTGGCTCCACCCCTGGCTTCAACATCTGGAATAGAGTTATCGACTCCACCTGCCGATGAAGATTGTGTGATGTGGTTGAAAGCTCCAGAAAAAGCTAGTAAGTGGACCTTGAGTAAGATTTGTTGTTAAACTACTACTTCCAACTGAACTTTCACAGTCAGTGGAAATTAATGTTTCAGTTAGAATGAGATTGATCTGAACTGAATTTGAATTGAGAGCCAGAACAGATAAACAGAGCAGAAGAAAGAAAGAAAGAAAGAAAGAACGAAAGAAACAGAGAGAAAGAGAGTAGGATCCAGTGATTTGGAGCCAAAGAGAGGTGAAGGACAGAGTGGTGGGAAAGCATCAGACTGTCTGTAGCTGTCTGTAGTTGATTATCCTGATCAGACCATTAGCTAATGAAGCGCGTGTCTGTCTGGAGAATACCGGAGCTTTCCTCTGAGAAATGACCCTCCTCCCTTTTTACACGGCAGCACGCTGCTGCATCACTGAAGCTTTTAACATTAACCATCACATTCATGTTCACATATGAGCTGCCACGAGGGAACACATGTTCCTGTCAGAGAGACAGAGTGATCCGACATTACATCAAAGAATGTCCCTCTTTATTCATTTATATACTGTAGCTCCGTCCTGGTCTTCTGACTACTCACAGCTCTGTACACCCACTCACAGACATTCACACACTGATGTCAACATTCACCCATTCACACACACATTCACACACTGATGTCAATATTCACACACACATTCATACACTACCGGTCAACATTCACCCATTCACACACACATTCATACACTACCGGTCAACATTCACACACACATTCACACACTGATGTCAACATTTACCCATTCACACACACTTTCATACACTACTGGTCAACATTCACCCATTCACACACACATTCACACACTGATGTCAACATTCACACACACATTCATACACTACCGGTCAACATTCACACACACATTCACACTACAGGTCAACATTCACCCATTCACACACACATTCACACACTACAGGTCAACATTCACCCATTCACAGACACATTCATACACTACTGGTCAACATTCACCCATTCACACACACATTCATACACTATTGGTCAACATTCACCCATTCACAAACATATTCACACACTACATGTATGATCCCACTAATGTGTGAATGTTGATATGTAATGTGTGAATGTTAACATCAGTGTATGAATGTGTGTGTGAATGGGTGAATGTTGACATGTAGTGTATGAATGTGTGTGTGAATGGGTGAATGTTGACATCAGTGTGTGAATGGGTGAATGTTGACATGTAGTGTGTGAATGGGTGAATATTGACATCAGTGTGTGAATGGGTGAATGTTGACATCAGCGTGGGAATGGGTGAATGTTGACATGCCGTGTGTGAATGTGTGTGTGAATGGGTGAATGTTGAAATGTAGTGTATGAATGTGTGTGTGAATGGGTGAATGTTGACATCAGTGTGTGAATGGGTGAATGTTGACATGTAGTGTGTGAATGGGTGTGTGAATGGGTGAATATTGACATCAGTGTGTGAATGGGTGAATGTTGCCATTAGCGTGGGAATGGGTGAATGTTGACATGTCGTGTGTGAATGTGTGTGTGAATGGGTGAATGTTGACATCAGTGTGTGAATGGGTGAATGTTGACATGTCGTGTGTGAATGTGTGTGTGAATGGGTGAATGTTAACATCAGTGTATGAATGTGTGTGTGAATGGGTGAATGTTGACATGTAGTGTATGAATGTGTGTGTGAATGGGTGAATGTTGACATCAGTGTGTGAATGGGTGAATGTTGACATGTAGTGTGTGAATGGGTGAATATTGACATCAGTGTGTGAATGGGTGAATGTTGACATCAGCGTGGGAATGGGTGAATGTTGACATGTCGTGTGTGAATGTGTGTGAATGGGTGAATGTTGACATGTAGTGTATGAATGTGTGTGTGAATGGGTGAATGTTGACATCAGTGTGTGAATGGGTGAATGTTGACATGTAGTGTGTGAATGGGTGAATATTGACATCAGTGTGTGAATGGGTGAATGTTGACATCAGCGTGGGAATGGGTGAATGTTGACATGTCGTATTTGAATGTGTGTGTGTATGGGTGAATGTTGACATGTAGTGTATGAATGTGTGTGTGAATGGGTGAATGTTGACATCAGTGTGTGAATGGGTGAATGTTGACATGTAGTGTGTGAATGGGTGTGTGAATGGGTGAATATTGACATCAGTGTGTGAATGGGTGAATGTTGACATCAGCGTGGGAATGGGTGAATGTTGACATGTCGTGTGTGAATGTGTGTGTGAATGGGTGAATGTTGACATCAGTGTGTGAATGGGTGAATGTTGACATGTCGTGTGTGAATGTGTGTGTGAATGGGTGAATGTTGACATGTAGTGTATGTGTTTCTCTGAAATGACCTGTGATTGGTCAAAGTCTCCCGTCACAGGCTAGATGTTCTAAAGCCTGAAAACAGAGCCATGAGGAGGTGCAGAAGTCTAGTTTTCTCTCAGAACACTTGAATTACAATATGCCGAAAAGTTATTATGGGATGTTTGCCCAATGATGCCAAACATATATTGCCTACTGAAGCTTTAATGGTTGTGTGGCTTATTCAAACTAATGAATGCATGCTATCGTATCCTGATGATGGTCTCTGGCGTATGTAATTTCAGACGTCAATGGCTCGGACCGGAAAGGGCCCGATGGAGGAGGTGGGCTCGAGCCTGGAGCTATGCAGCTAGATCCTTCTCCTGGAGACACTGAAGGCTTTATACAACCTTTTACCCACACAGCATTACACTGAGTTGATAAAACGGATCAGTCCGAGGCCATATTCCCACTAAATAGACCCTGAATGCCTCGGATTACTCAACCTAGAATGGAAAGTGTGTGTACAAAGTGATGTGTGAAAAGAGTTCTTCAGCCCATGCAGTATGGAACCTGAGCACAATTAGATTTGTCTGCTGTAGTAATTTGGTTATCCAGAGGGGAGCACACTCCCTTTAGTATAGAAAAAACGATTAGATCATGAGACTGTTCCAACTGTCAACTAAATGTTTGATATTCATAAAAGTATCCATCTGTGTACAGACCAAGTCCACTCAGTCAAGCTGTTTAGAAAGGCTTCATCGTGTAGATCAGGATCGATGGCTGATTGACTGATTAGTTTCCTCAAAGTGAACCATTTCTTCCATGTTCAGCTGTTTCCACAGACACAGTAAGCAATGTCATTTACAGTGTTTCAGATAGGGGGCATCGCTTCACTAGATAACTTCACCTGCCAACATGTTTGCTTCGCATTACCTCACCCAAAGTTTTCTGTGGTCATTTAAAAGGAGTTGCAGGGTTACGTCATGCCCTCGTATCCTACTGATGAAACTGGAAGTAAGCCCAGTGGTGACTACAGTATCTAATGGAGAACCAGTCCTGTTCCAGTAAATACCCTCCATGAGCAGATAAAGGTACAAGCACTCCCCCTGGTGTCTAGAGAACAGAGAGACCTCCCTCTCTTCTAACAGAAAGACCTCCCTCTCTTCTAACAGAGAGACCTCCCCTCCCTCTCTTCTAACAGAGAGACCTCCCCTCCCTCTTCTAACAGAAAGACCTCCCCTCCCTCTCTTCTAACAGAGAGACCTCCCTCTCTTCTAACAGAAATACCTCCCTCTGTTCTAACAGAGAGACCTCCGTCTGTCATCCATGATGGGGAACGACTTCCACCCCATGCAGGACACCATCTCAGCACTGGAGAGCTCCTTCAGCGACAGGCTGCTCCAAGTGTGTGAAGGAGCGCTATCTATCGCAAGTCCTTCCTTCCTGCAGCTGTCAGACTCCACAACAAGCACTGCTCCCAGTAGACTACAACCAGCACTGCTCCCAGTAGACCACAACCAGCACTGCTCCCAGTAGACCACAACCAGCACTGCTCCCAGTAGACCACAACCAGCACTGCTCCCAGTAGACCACAACCAGCACCAACCAGCACTGCTCCCAGTAGACCACATAGACACCAAAAACTGACAAGAAGTGCACTATACTGTAAACTGACTGTCTATCAATACTACTCAGGTGTAGCTCATACTTTGCAATATTTTCTGGTGGAATTTCATTCTCACTGTGCAATATCATTTTTCCACTTGTGCAGTTTTTTAATAGTCTGTTTATTGTCAATACTGTACATACTGCTCCTATTTTTATACTTCCTTCATATTTTGTTACACTTTGTTTAGCTCTTTTTTTACAGTGTTAGCTGATGCATCTTGTTTTTTGCGCTATCCCCTTTGCTGCTGTACACTGCACATTTCCCCACTGCAGGACTAATAAAGGAATATCTTATCCTATCTTATCTCTCTTCTGACTCTCCCAGCGTGTTACGACCAAGCTCAAAGGCTGCAACAACAACGGGAGACCAGACCAGATTTAAAATAGTAAAGGCATTAATTTAACAAACTAACTATAAATACCTAAATACACGTGGACAGTCAGTAATCAGTAATGTCGGCATGTGTGGGTGTGTGAAAATGTCTGCAGCAAACAAAATCAAAACAGATGTTCCAGCCAAGGAAGGGAGGGAGCTTTTATACCCCCCCACAGCGAGCCCATGTGGTGTTCATTGGCCTCCAGAGAACCTCCACCCTGCAACACAAAGAGGAACCAGCAAAAGGACACCTGGTGGAGTGGAGGGGTCGTCACATCTGGCAGTGGGTGGTGCTTCAGAACTTCACTACTGGCTTTGTGAACTCATCTTGTTTTGATTTAATACTTTTTCTCAGACTGCTTTGAAATATTTCTATGGGTCCACACTCCAACCTCTCAATAAACAATCTCAGAAATTTATCATTTTACTAGCACATTTTCATGGAATGTTTCTGTAAAACTTGAGTCCATAAAATAGGTTCATGATCTTTTTAACACAGTTGTCTAAAAGAGAAGAGACAGGAAGAGAAAGGAGAAGGAGGAGGAGGAGGAGCTAGTGCTAGAGCCGAACTAGCTTCTAGTGCTAGAGCTAGCAAGCTTCTCCACTGGCTCTGGTTATCTTCTTACAGTATGAGTCACATTAGCCTCATAAGGGCCTTTACACACCGGGGGGATTTTTTTAATGCGATTAATTCACACTTCAATATATCTTTTTAAACTGTTGTTCTTGTTATGAGTACTTTCAGTTCTGTTATGAGAACAAGTATGATTGTTGTGAGCATTCGCATCAACCAATCACGTTGTGTGGAATGGATATTCAAAATGTACACTATAGTGTACAACAACAACGAGGCTCCATAGTCCGGACCAAGAGAGAAAACTTTATCCTCCTTTCAACGTTGACGGCACACTAGCTCCACTCAATCCCTCCTTACCTTTCACAATGAAAGCCCCAGAAATATACACTGCCTAACTGTTTACCAGAGGCAAATTCACCTTTTATTGAAAAAGTATTGCAACTGTCGGTATGAATAGTTTTGCAGGTGAGTATTTAGCATTGTTGGTGTTGTTTAATGGTCACACCCACGCTGTATAAAGGCCTTTAGTGTATACAGTAGCTTCAGCTGTGTCCATCTGTCACATGACACTCACCTCATCGTAGTGGTCCCATCTGACCACTTTACATATTGAGATCTGATCACAATTGAGAGTCAGTAGCTTTATCATTGATAATTGAGTCACAGATTGAAGATAAGGCATGTGGTGAAATGTCTTTATCCAGATATAGACTGCATGTTAGTAACAGATGGAGATGGGGTCAGTATGTCAGATGAAGTGTTTTCAGCTTGTTGTGGTATCCCTCTGTCTATAGCTATATCTGTATTATATACAGTATACAGTGCATATCCTCAAGAACAACTGGCTGCAAAGAGTTGGTCCTCATATGGATAGCTACTCCACACCCCCTCTTCTCCTAACCACACAGCCTGTTCTCAGGCTCCAGCATTCATTTACTGTCTTTTTATCTGACACATCAGAACATGTTCCAGTCCCAGTCCCCGGCAGGGAGAAGTGTGTGTTTGTGTCACGACTCCCTGCTTTGTTTGTCAGCTTCAGCTTCTCTCCCTCTCTGCAGCTGATAATCAACGGATGAGCTTTGAATAGATCTAGAGCATATTAGGGAGGAGGGAGTGGAGGCAGCCGGCACCCGACCAAAGCAGAGAGACAGAGAGAGAGAGAGAGAGAGTAGTGTAGGGGGGAGGATGGAGGATTTCAGAGGAAGGAGGTGAGACTGCTACAGATGGAAACAGAGATGCATATAAATAACTCTACAGTAGCCCATTAAAATACTTATTTTTGTCCATAATCATTTTGTATTTCATTTCATGCCTGCCTCTCTGGAGTGTTGCTTGCAATATCTTAGATCTTAGGTCTTATGGTAGATCGCTGTGTTCTGATTAATCACCATCACAGTGTAGTTGGTGTTAATGGTAGCACTAAATAGACTGGTTAGCTCTTACCCCTGATGGGTCTGTTTCAGTCATCCTTCCTCCCAGCAACTTGCTGCACTGCAACCAAAAGAACTGCAAAGCTTTTACAGTCATAATAATAATTAACGGTGGTGCAGTGGTTAGCACTGTCGCCTCACAGCAAGAGGGTCGCAGGTTCAAACCCGGCTTGGACCTTCTGTGTGGTGTTAGCATGTTCTCCCCGGGTTAGCGTGGGTGTTTGCCAGGTGCTCAGGTTTCCTTCCACATCCAAGACATGCAGGTTTATTGTTGACTCTAAATGTCCCGTAGGTGTGAATGTGAGTGTGAATGGTTGTCTGTGTCTATGTGTTAGCCCTGTGATAGTCTGGAGACCTGTCCAGGGTGTACCCCGCCTTCACCCCATGTCAGGTAGGATCTGCTCCAGCCCCCCCACGACCCGGGATGGGATAATGTTTTTGATGAAGCTTCAAACTATTGGGTACAGCCCTACAAATTTCCCAATTTGTCCTGTTTTATGTTTGCCATCCTGCTTTGTGATAACTTGTGTTGTACTGTGATGTTGTTCTGTTTTTTTCCGGTGTGAGACTGTCCTGAAGTGTTGTAATGTGTGCACATTTGCATAGTATATCGTTCTTTATTTTAAATGTATTTGAAAATTGTAATCCCTTATTTTTACTAAATGTATCTGTAATTTGAATATCTCTTTGTGACTCTTAAAGAGACAATGTCCCTCTTAACGCTAAATCAAGTAAACTGGCTAAGTAACCACTGGGTTACAGCTCCTATATCTGTGTTGCCTGGTGCTACGCAGTTGATCTATAGCATGCTATTGGCGGGGGATCCCGCGGTCCACCACTTTGGTAATCTGATGTGCCAGATGGTTTGTTCCACAGAATCATCTGAGAAGCCGTCATTGGAAACTGTTTGGAAAAGGGCAGGCACTTACAAAAAATACATGGCAGGTGATTGGATGAACCATCTGTTAGTCAAACTCTTACCAAAACCAGTTGGGAGAAGAACGAATACATCTTTTCCATCGAGAGAGGCTTCAGTGCCGTTCTTTGCTATACTTTCAATGAAGAAATACTCTCCACTTCTGATATAACTGCATATATTGCAGCATCTACGCTAACCTCTTCAGAAGCAGCCATTGTTGTTTAGAACAAGCAGTGGCTCTTTGTGTCATCTTGATTCACGTATTTCATATCTCATTAACTATTAGATCACAGCATCACCGTTCAAAGGCACATCACTACATAAAACAGTAAGTGAACGCATCACGGGTCATACTGCAGAGTATGTCCCTGGAGTGGTATGTCGCCCCTGTTTCACCGGCATGTACCGTTTTCTAACGGCAAGTGCCGCTTGAAAGTGGTCGGCCACTGTCAGACTGCCATACCAGCACCGGCTCATGATATTTTTTTTATTCTTTATTAACAACATAGTGGTGTAAATCGGGGTATTTTCTCCGCTATAATCTGTCTTTGAATAGTCTGAAAAGAAAATGTTTTTATGTATTGATTACACCTGATAGTTTCACTGTAAATTCCAATATTGACTCAGGTCTGCAAAGGCAGGTATATAGTCTATCTACCAGGAAGGGGGATCTACATTTATTAATTCACAGTATGTCACCACTCCCTGCAGCAGCTCATGCCGTTTTGTACTGACATAAATATTGGCATAAACATCGGGGTATATCCTCTATCTTGAGATAGTCTTAGCGTATGTACTATATGTATATAGGCTATAGTTGGACTGTAAATTCTAACAATGGCTCGAATCTGGACACTGTTTCTGAAAGGTTCGTACTGATACTTACTTATGAAGACAGGCTATAGTATGTTGGTACTGGCATGTCTATTGCAACTAAAGGCTATATATTTTCATATGTTGACTGTAGACTGAGTATGTTTGCCAATCATGTCGGTAGAAAACGACATATGCCACCGATCAGAGTGGTAAGCCGGTACAAAATGGTTTATGCTGCTGATCAGGAGTGGCAGTACTGTAGGAACTTGCCTCTGCAGACTTCAGCCAATATTGGAATTTACAATAAAACTATCAGGTATAATAAATACATGCACAAACATTGTCATTTCAGACTATCCGATAGATTGTAGTGAGAAAATACCCGACATCTATCAAATCTATGCCGGTAGAAACGGCTTATACCACGATGATAACCGGTTAACGTTTCAAAGAAGTTATGCTGAATAATAGATAATATGTATCATATGTGTCATATGTATGCCTGGTTAATTTTCCGCTACGTGGAGTTTTATTAATGTTAATGTTATCCCATTTTATTATTAAACATGCTAAAAATAATAAAAGTATTATTTGGTTAGTCGGCTCTAAATGTCTCTTATCGATCAGTCAGACTGGCTACGGTGGCTAAGAGGCTAGCTCTAGCCTCCAGGTACAGTATCAAATTACTTTAAATAAATGAACAGATATAAAATAATAAATAAAAAATATATGTCCCATGTGTTAGAAGCCCCAATTGACATAGGAAGGGTGAAAGTGAGCCTCCACAAACTCACTTGTCAATAGTCCTATCCCACCATTATTCAGTGAGCTCAAACCACAGCTTTCCTGTTGCCAAGCAGTTATTTTCTTGTTTATAGAAAGTACATTCAGCAACAAAATAAATGAATACATGTGGGAAATGGCTGCTCTCTGTTGGGACAGTAGAGACATAATGGCTAATTTGAAAGTAACAGAAAAGATGGGATGGAGGTAAGGAGAATCTAGAGGCCAGGGTGGGGAAGCTAGTCAAAGTGTTATTTACAAATAGGTCTTGGAATGTCTCTACACCTTTCTTTTCCAGAGAGACAATGTGTTATCTATTAAGGATGGGTAAAATAGATGATTTATATCGACAGGACCCAGAAGGGATGCAGAGCAAAACTTAAAGTGTCTGCTAAATTGGTACCAAACCTTGAGTGTGGAGAGAACTATGAGATTACTGGTGTGGGAAGGACAAGTTAAGAGAGAAGAGCAGAGTAGAGCAGGGAGCTATGTTGAGGTCAGAGATTGAGCTTCTAATTGGCACCATGGGGCATCTGCAGCATGCAGTCAGAACAAGGATTTATGAATATCTGCTGCCCAGTGATAATATAAAAAGTTAGGTAATGCAAGTCCTCCACTTCATTTACATCTCTGAAGTAGAGATCTGCTGACCCTGGGTACCCGTCCCCCCCAGATGAATGTAGTAACAGTTTGGTTAATTGATTTAAAAAAGGATTTGGGTAAAAACAACAGAATGGATTGAAATAGGTAAAGAAATTTAGGTATGAAATTAATTTGAACAGCATTGATGGTGCCTATATACGATAGTGGTAGATTACCCCATCTCTGGAAGTCAGACTTCATTTAAGTGAGTAAGGGAACAAAGTTTGCAGAGAAAAGGGCAGGTAATGAGTGACTTACCTTCACACCAAAGTACATGAAACCAGATCGGCATAACTAATAAAGAGTGAAGAGGCAACTGGATTTTTAACATAAAGTAATTAATCATCCGCATACAGAGATAGCCTTTTTTCTACACCTTCTCATGTCACACCTGCAGAGTGAGGCTGTATAGCCATCATTAACAGCAGAGGGGACAAGGGGCAGCCCTGGTGTGTTCTGCCTCCGAGGGCAATATAAATTTTAGTTTGAGCAGGTGTGATTGGTGCAGATGTTAGCTTGGGGAGATGTGTAAAATAGGCAAATTCAAGAGCAACATTTCTTCCCAAAGCTGAATTTCTTAAGGACAGAAAATAGCTACTCCCATTCAAAGTGATCAAACACCTTTTCAGCGTCGAGGAAAATAATGTTTCAGGTTACACCGTCGTTGATCACTCAGGTCACAAAGAATGTTATGACAACGGGAGGAGGTATTAAATTGTGAGCTGGTTGGTTTTTAACTTGTTTATGGATGTTTTTGAAAAGTGAAACTGTGGAGCAATTAGGAGTGTGACTAATCCCTCATTGTATACACCCAACATTCAGTGTCACTTTCACTGTACAAACGTAGTAGTTATATCCAAACATGTAGTTCTTTCCTAAACCTATTAAGAGGTTCTGATGCAGAAAATAAAGTAATGCCAAGGGGTGTGATGCCAAGGTGATGCAAAAATAATGCCAAAGTGATGCCAAAGTAATGCCAAGGTGATGCCAAAGTGATGCCAAGGTGATGCCAAAGTGATGCCAAGGGGCGTGATGCCAAGGTGATGACAAGGGGCGTAACACAAAGGGCCGGTATGTGCTGAGTTGGGATGAGAATGTGTTGGCATAAGACATAATTGTACACTTACACTTACAAATAATCCGTCTCACATACAGTACCCTTTACCCCCTCCCTCACACTGCACCTCTAACGGGCTTCGATATTGGTTTACCCCATCAAGGCTCCATCTCGACACACTGAGACAGATCCTTGCACTCACTGCCCAATCAGGTGGTAGCTTGCATGCATTATAAAAACCTATTTGTCACCCTCCAGTGTCATTGAGCTCTCCCCTAACCAAGCCCTGTTGTTAATTCTTTCACTTCTTTTTGCTTTTATTTTAGTACTTGCATCCTACATTTGCTTTTGCACCATTCTTTGTAATGTGTGGTTGGTTGATGGGGAGGCTACCGCCAACATATGAGAACAGTGTGCACTCAGCTCCCGATGGTGATATCTGCCACACATTACATTGTTTTTCCCACATAGGAATGCTATTAACATCACTGATACTGGGTAGTAGAGTGAAGAGCCATTTTCTGGTGGGTCTTCACCCAGGCTTTACGCAGGCCACTATGGGTAAGTCTTCATATTTTCAAAGGATGGATATGCTGATTATTGTGGGAACTGGGCTATGCCAATCTCCCATTCCTTGTTCCTCATTCATGAAGCCTCTCCACTGACAGTGTGATGGAGAGTGTTGTCCTGGGGGGGGGCTTCCTCTGCGCCCTCATCTCAGTTGAATTATCCAGCAGGCCTCCCCATGTGGCTGATGCCCACAGCCAATCCAAGACCTGCCCCAGGTCCGAGACCTGCCCCTGGTCCGAGACCTGCCCCTGGTCCGAGACCTGCCCCAGGTCCATAACCTGCCCAAGGTCCGTAACCTGCCCAAGGTCCGTGACCTGCCCCAGGTCCATAACCTGCCCAAGGTCCGTAACCTGCCCAAGGTCCATAACCTGCCCAAGGTCCTTAACCTGCCCAAGGTCCATAACCTGCCCAAGGTCCTTAACCTGCCCAAGGTCCGTGACCTGCCCAAGGTCCATAACCTGCCCCAGGTCCATAACCTGCCCAAGGTCCATAACCTGCCCCAGGACCGAGACCTGCCCATGGCTCTGATTCAAGCAGGGGTACCTCCGTCAGGAACACTGCCTCATGGTGTGTCGGCTCTTCTATATATTATTTAGACAAATCTGCCACCAAAATCTGCACTATTATTAATGATTTAGAATTCAAAAACATTTGAAAAAAATATTGTTTTTATTATTATAATTATTTGTTGGTTGTCACATGTTCTAATAGATGAGAGAGAGAGAGAGAGAGAGAGAGAGAGAAACAGCGAGGTGGGAAACACATCCATGATGGGAACAGACAGCAAATGAGCAGAGAGAGAGAACGCAAGCGCAGTAACGGCAGGGAAGAGGAGGGGGGGTGGGGGGGGGAGAGAGAGAGAGAGAGAGAGAGAGAGTCAGATAATAGGATTGAGGGAGCGAGAGAGAGGAGGAGAGAGAAACAGACAGACAGAGTGAGAGACAGAGTCGGGGTACACCTGACCTTAAGAAGGGAGGGTAGCTCCTCTGCTAGCCACACACTCACACGTTTGCACAGACTTGCACACACACACACAGACACACACACACACACAGACACACACACACACACACACACACACACACACACACACACACACACACACACAGTGCTAACAGGCAGAGGCAGTGAGCCAGCCAGCAGAGAGCCTGTCGACCAGCAGCCATGACAGACACCGGTGAGTAGCTACATAGCAAACATCCCCTAGTGTGAGTATGTGTGCGTGTGGTTTCATATGAGTGATGACGTATAATACCAGCTGTGGTTACGTGGTTTTAGGTGTCACATTCCAAGGAATGTGAAAGTATGTGAATCTGTGTTTGAGGACATTCTAGAGACAGACAGACAGAGAGACAGAGAGACAGACAGACAGAGAGACAGAGAGACAGGTAGGTAGATAGATAGATAGATAGATAGATAGATAGGTGGGTGGGTAGATAGATAGATAGGTAGGTAGGTAGGTAGGTAGATAGGTAGGTAGGTAGGTAGGTAGATGAACTACATGAACAACATGAACTACAAGAAACCAGGCATGACATTGCACTACTATAGCACTACAGTAACCCAGCAAAGTGGAAGGGAGAACACAACATTGACGAATATGAGGACTTTTCGCTCTGATTGTATGTGAACTATAGACAATCTTGTATACACATTCTTCATTTCTTTGTTTTCTCACATTTTAAAAACCTTGAGGATTGGAGAGGAGGCTAGGTGGTGGTTGCTGGGATGGTTGGTTGGGTGGGTGGTAGGCTGGTTGGTTGGTTGGTTGGTTGGTTGTGTGGTTGGTTGGTTGGTTGGTTGGTTGGTAGGGTGGTTGGTTGGTTGGTTGGTTGGGTTGTTGATTGGTTGGGTTGTTGATTTTTTGGTTGGTTGGTTGATTGGTTGATTGGTTGGATGGTTGATTGGGTGGTGTAATAAAATCCCATTTAAGAATACCAACAACCGCAGCCTCAAACATAACTAGGGCTGAACTTTGACTTAGTCAACACAGTAACTCCGGTAGACTAAAGTATCTCCTGCATGCAGCCAGTACAAAATGGTGAAAAATGGTTGCCTGATTCTGGCATTTCATTCAACTGTAATTATACTAAATAACATTTTAAGCAGCTTTCCAAAATACAATACTGTGAAACATTTATTTTCACTTTCAACATTTTAAACTAAGTCAGATGAAAGTTATGAATCTTCCAGCAGTCTCAAGGGAGGCGTCAGCAGAACATACTGTTCACATGAATCCTGAAAAGGAAGAACATATTGTTTATAACTTTACAGTACTAGCAAAACCAACAAAAGTGACATGTAATAGTACAGCTAACTGCAATACATTTTAGATTGAGATTATTAATATTTTTTCTTTAAGTTTGCAGCTTACCTTCTAATGGCATTACCTGTCATTGCTTGCTTGTAGTGCTAGTGGAAGCCTTCCTGCTTTCATTTCAAAATAAAAGCCCTCAGGCGTTTTTTCTATAGACAGAATCCCTTCATTTGTTAACACGAGGCTTTTATTCTGAAATATGTGCCGGACAGTGATGTGGAACAAGCAGAGAGTTGGAAAGCATCATAAATGAATACAGTACGGAGTTTTAATTGTGGATTATTACTATTATTAACTAATTACCACACGTTTCTGAACCTTTCTCTGTCTAAAATAAATATAAATTATATTTATCATGAAGTTAAATGGCCATTAAAAGACAAACTCTATGCAGAAAGAAAGGGCTGACAGCAGCAGCAGAAACACAGCTGACAGGCAGCCGACATGCAGCCGACACGCAGCCAACAAGCGTCTAGTGTGAACACCAGACTCCTGCATCACGCAGCCACCACGCGACGCAGACGCCACGCGAGCCTCATGCGGGCAGTGTGCCCACGGCTTTAGGCTACAGTCAATGGAACAGTTGGCAGCTATGAGTCAACCTAGCATGAAGTAAGGTTTCAGAGGATGAGACACTGAAGAACAAATGTTACACTCAGTGTTGGAAATCAGATATTCAAATGTTTTTGTAGCCAACGCATTAATTTACAGTTTCACCAGAACTACTTAGAAGGTGTCCATTACCAGGAATTAATGGACACCGTGCAGCCAATCAGAATCGAGTATTCACCCAGACCATGGTATAAAATGATATAGCATAGCCCTTCTCCCCAGTTGGACCAGTTGAATAGAACATGTTTTCTACAGGGGAGGGACTGACTCTGTTTCCATTTACCTCCAGAAACAATATCCACATTACACATAAAATATTTAGTTGTTATATTCATCGTGACAACCCGCGACAATGATTGTTCCTCATTCCTCATTTCTTTTAAAATATTTTGGTGGAAAAGTTGGCAGTAGGTACATTAAAACAGCATCGATTAAATGATAGTATTTCTTTCTTTTTAAAAAAAAGAAAACATCTGTTTATTGATTTTGAAGAGCGGTATAGAAATACAGCAAAACTAATCATAAAATGTGCAGGAAAAAAACAACTGTTAGTATTCCGGTGCTAAAAACATTACCCTTATGTACTGTTGATTCAATGTCATTTTATTCAACATATAAACTGACTGCTGTAAAGATATTGTTTTAAAGCCATATATCAACCTTTATGACCTATAACACAATGTTGAATGAACAACTTTTGCTTTCTGGGAAATAAGTTAGTGTTGGGAAGAGTTATCTTCAGAGACAAACACAGATATTCTCTAACATGCAAAACTTGTAAAATCATTGTTTCCAGATAGTAAAGCATGGGCTCATCTCTCTTGTTTTTGCATTGCATAAAATGGCAAATATGTTCTGCTCTTTTGATGCAAGGCTTGGAGTTGTTCCACCACCCGATGTAACACTCAGACCAGACAGTCCCAGGAACACTGAGCTGTTTGTCTCACTGTGCTGTTTAGCTGATGGAGGGACAGAAACTATTCAGTGGTTGTCACCATCCAACAACCAGCCTCCTCTGAAGCTGCTGCTGCTGCTGACTCTAATTAAAATGCGTCTCTTATCCAGATTGTATCTAGATATGATTAAAACCGCTTACATTTACACCTGCTATATGTGTCTCCGGTGTCTACATTGAGATCCGATGGAGATCTGATTGTTCTGTCCAGCTCAAACAACCCAATGTCACTTCCTCCTCTCATTTGCATAGCGGCCAGGTAGCCACTCTCCAACATTTGCGTTGCCACTGCTCCATCAATGGCTCGGTAGCGATATGAATTGCCAAGTTTCTCTTGTTTAGGCTACTTCTGTCAGACCAAAATGAAAGCAGACAATCTGTCTTGTCTTTACTTCGTCCACAAATGTTTTGAATAGAAAGCTTTCTTTCTGCTTTCTTACTAGTACCTTAGCTCGCTAACTGGCTAATGGCTGCTTCCTCGCTGGTTTGGAACATTCACACGCAATTACGTGTTTCCGCCCACGTAGTAGTTATATGTGGATTGGAAACGCCATTGCATTTACACTTGTGTTCAATGTGGTTACAATGCATCCCTGACCAGCTCCGGAGGTGGTTTGGTCAGTCGGATTACAATCCGTCCTCGATGTTTTTTGGGTGCATTTACACGTGCACTTTCATGCAGTCAAACACTATCTGATAGCAACCTGACCATCTAGACGTGTTTTAATGCCAGGTGTAATGGGGTCTAATTTGTCAACTACGCCCCAAAATTATGGAACGCACTACCCATAAATATTAGGGAAGCAAACACGCCAGACATTTTCAAAAGACATCTTAAAACCTATCTTTTTACCAGAGCATTTTCTCTGTAACTTGCACTACGAATTTTATCCTGCACTATTTATATTTGACTATTTCTACTGTTCTAAAATGTTTTATTACTTTTATCATGATTTTGTTGACTCCATGCACTGCTCTTGCTGCTTGTTTTTTATTGATTTTATGTAAAGCACTTTGAACTGCAACTCCTGTATGAAATGTGCTATATAAATAAAGTCTTACTTACTTACTTACTTGCTAACTGCTAATCTGAGGCATGAACCTCATAGGCAGCATCATCAATGTAAAGCTTTAAAAACTGATCATATAGGTGGATCAACAGCTCTCTGACACATTCTAAGTACCACTAAACATCATAATGATGGCTGATGGGATTTATGGCTGGACTGGACTTGGATTAGTTTGTGCAAGTGTCCCTGATATTGTGTCCAGCTCCTGCATATGTTAATGTAAGTACATGTGTAACCCTCTCACCAAAGGCTCGTGATATGAGGAACACTTTACACATGTCATTGTAAAATACACCGGTCTCCGGTAAACTATGACTCTCACTCCCTTTAATATCTAATGAGAGGCTAAGGGAATGATCCTGTTATTATTAACAACATAATCAGAAAAATATGAAGAAACTTATTCAGTCACACAGCTTATAATGAGAAATAACAGCACACACACACAGTATCTCAGCTTCAACCTGGTATTAACTGAATGCAGTTATTTCACATATAAAACACAGGACCACACAATATGAAAAATAAAATGGAAACTAAACAGAAAGACCCGGGGAGTTTAATCTTAAATCTGTGTTAACCTGAGTGCACTCTTTGTTCTAGTTGGTTCTTTAAGCAAGCTTGCATTAAGATTCCTAACGTTGGAGCTCATGAAGAAACAAAAAGCAGTGATGTTACCTCCTGTAGAGTGAAAGCTGCTCCTACCGCGTCCGTACAAATCACCTGTCCTTCGGTCTGCAGCAGCTATGAAGAGCAGGAACACCAGTCTCACTGGTAGAGAACCTCAGAGCTGAGCAAACGTCTGCGACGACCTCTGGATCTTCTCCATCTCTGACAAACTCACACACGTCCGAGTGAGTTGACCAGCGAAGCAGTTCACTGTATACCGTATACTATACGGTATACGGTATAGTATACGGTATACAGTATACAGTTTATAGTATACGGTATACAGTATACTATGCATGAAAGTCTACACAGTGTAACACAAATATGATGTTGTATGTAGTATGTATGTCATAAATGAAATGTACTTGATTTCGGACCCCAGGAAGACTAGCTAGTGCCATTGGTATCAGCTAATGGGGATCCTTTTTAAATGAATAAATAAATACGGTATACGGTATATAGTATACGGTATACGGTATAGTATACCGTATACTATAAACTGTATACTATAAACTGTATACGGTATAGTATACCGTATTCTATACCGTATACCGTATACTATACCGTATACCGTATACCTTATTTATTTATTCATTTAAAAAGGATCCCCATTAGCTGATACCAATGGCACTAGCTAGTCTTCCTGGGGTCCGAAATCAAGTACATTTCATTTATGACATACATACTACATACAACATCATATTTGTGTTACACTAATAACATTCAAATTTTCCAAACAAATTCACATTCATACACATCTTCCACAACCATTTAGCCTGAAGGCAAAAGGAAAAGGAAAAAAAAGGAAAAGGAAAAAAAAAAACATACATGACCAACACTGGACTATTGATCAGCTGCTCCATTAATGTGTTCTTAGATGGTACTTGAATGAGGATTTGTTAGAGGACTGACGAATGTAAAGAGGGCAGCTATTCCAATGATTGATGGCACGATAAATGACCGTCTTTTTTAAGGCATTAGATTTTGGGTGAGGTAACATGATTTGGCCATCACCCGCTGTTCTAGGGAAATGACTGTGAACGTCCCTGCATTTGGTAATTTGACTGTATAGAAATTCGGGTTTAGTAGAATAAATGCTGTTACTAAAGAATGTCGCTGTGCTTAAGGCGAGTCTTTTCTCTACTGGTAACCATGACAGTTTATGATGCATGCTGTCTGTGTTTGTTCTCATGGGGCAGTCTAAGACTTGTCTTGCAGCTCTGTTTTGGGCAATTTGTAGTTTCTGCAGTACACCATACAGGTGAGCAATAATCCAGGTTGCTTAAACTTAAAGGGACTATTTGTAACTTTCAGAAATGCTTGTTAACAGTGACACCTGTGGCCTTGAAATCAACGAACGTCAGCGTCGGGCTTGCGCTTGCGCGCTCTAAATAGACATGAAGGAGCATCGCTCAACACAGTGAGGTGACACACGTCATCTAAAACCACAGTATCACTCTATATTTCAGCTGCTTGGCAGTAATGTTAGCTGACCAGACCAAGGTCTCTCCATGAATCACTGCTGATCCTAGTGTTGGCTTTTCCTGCCTCAGCGCAGGCTGAGGCAGTGGGGCTCCTCAATGAGTTACGTTATCGCCTCCTGACCGCAGCTGGCAGCCGAAGACACCGGCACCCTTTCGGTAATGAGATGATAACGTAACTCGTTGAGGAGCCCCGTCACTTCACAAGACACGGGAAACCTCTGTTGGTCTGGAGGAGCTGCAGCATTTATTTCTGCACAAACGTCCCCTGTACATTCACTAGATATTCTCAGAGCTAAACTAACTCTTCTGCAGTGTGGAGTGAGCGCGCGTTCACGTCTAGAGGTGGAGCGAGACAGCGAGAACTTGCGCTCTGTCTGAGTGCAGGCAAGCAGGCAGAGGAGACGAGGCTCCGGCCACACGCGAGCGTGCATATGTGAGCGCGCATGTGTCCCAACCCGGTACATTTATACGCTTAAAAAGTTACAAACAGTCCCTTTAAAGATTTAACTACTTGTCCCAGAATGTGTGCTGGAACAACACAATGTGCTCTACCCATGACAATTGACTGTCTATAGTTAGTCCCAGTAATGTGACCTTATCCACCTGCTGTATAGGTTAACTGTCCAAGTAGAGATTCAGTGTGGGCAAAGATGAAAGTTTATGACTAGATCCCAGAATAATGGATTTGGTTTTTGAGATATTTAGTACCAACTTGTTTTTTTTTTGTCCAATGAAACACCAAGTTTAGGTCTGACGATAGAACTTGGTCTAGTTCTCCGCTTGTATTTGCTGCGTAATACAGTGTGGAATCATCGGTAGACATTTGTATACTCGCTTTATGCAAAACAGATGGCAAGTCTGTGTACTAAACTGTCTACTGTATACGGTATACTGTATAACATACGGTATACCGTATACGTTATACAGTATACGGTATACGGCATACCATACGGTATACAGTATACTGTATACCATACAGTATACTGTATACCGTATACTGTATACTGTATAAAACACCACGGAAACGTATCTGGTCTATCTGGACCCTCACACCTGTGTGTCTCTGCTCTATGCCAATTCCTCTCTGTCTTTCTCTCTTGATTACCCAGAGTTCACCAGGTCATTCATTCTCTAAAATAAATAAAGTAGTGATCCAGCCTGCTGGAAACATGTTGAAAACATACAACTGTAAATGACTAAACCACTGTCTGAACAGAGTGATATATATTCCTATTACTAATGCACTAAACATTTCAATATATACAGTGCACCTTAACAGAATAAGAGTTATGCATCTTATCAATAACTGGCAGTAACTCACATATCTGAGATGACAGAATATAAATGAGGTTATTACACATTATGTATGTTTGTATATGTGGAGTTGAGGCATCTGTAATCAGCAGCGTGGGGATTCCCTCACTGCTCTCTGTGGGACGGATCAGTTAGCTGGTCGCCTGCTCTCTTCTCTCTTGTCACACACACACAGAAGGAGGTTAGATCCTGACGTAGCATGTTGTATATCAGCCTGATACCCCCCCCCCCCGGCCCCCTCTCCACTCAGGCTATTTTCATTCGACTTACAAGGGATTAGTTTAGGTGATTACCATCTGCAGGTCTCTCCTCACTGTGTGTGTGTGTGTATGTGTGTATGTGCGTGTGCGTTTGTGTGCGTGCGCGTGCGTGTGTGTGTGTGTGTGTGTGTGTGTGCGTGTGCGTGTGCGTGTGTGTGTGTGTGTGTTTGTGCGTGTGTGTGTGTGTGTGTGTGTGTGTAATGCATTATATTATATTATTTGTGCATTTGTTGAAGTAGCTCCTAAAGTTTGTGCCTGAGCTTTATTCCACGCCAGCAGTGGAAGACATATCCTAGATGTCTCAGGTTAAATGACCCTAAAGGAACCAAAGGAACTGATCAGTTTATTCAACCTCATCACCGCACCAGAACGTCAATACTGGATAGTTCTACAGGACCCTGGATTACATTCATTGACAACATTATTCATTCCTTCTATTTCTGCCCATGGAAACTAGAGTATTGGTTAAAGAACGATCATGGTTATGAATAAATGATGGTTAAGGTGTGGGAAGGAGAAGGAGATTGTGGATAGGGATACTCTTAATGAGAGGCAGGTCTGTGACAGAGGCCTGAAAATGAGCTGCATTCCCATCCACCACAACGACCTCCATACCTGGAACACGTAATATGCTGTTAAGAGGTCGTGGTAGTTTCACGTATGTTTGTGAGATCACGTTGCTCTCTGCCTCGTGGCATTAAGGGCACACTACTACCTGTATAGACGCTGAATGAGGTCATATGTGGCCCAGACCACCTCTGAATGTGGTCTGAAAGATCCGATCTCAGTGTGTCCTCAATGTGTCTTGAGTGTGTTCACACCTGTACTTAGAGCTGTCCACTTGTGATCGGATCACTGAGGACGCATGTTAATACCAGGTGTGAACAGGGCTTTAGAAAAGGCGAATCAGATTGAGCACACAGGACTCATAAATCAATGAATCAGTGAAGGCAGTGATTCTAGCGATTCTGGCTATCAAAATAAATTCATCAATTAATGAACTATAGAAATGATATTCAAAGAACCTAAAAAAACAGATGGTTGCACTACCGTTTTTTGCTGGACACACACGAGGTGAACGATCCAGCTCCGCTGGGATGCACAGATGCTTTGAGTCAGGCGACCGACCCGCCATGTTGCTCATGCCTGGTTTGCTCGTTTGGGCGCTGTCTTTAGTTCAGATATAAATGTAACATTGGTCCTGAAAGTGCTGCTAGTGGAAAGAGCATGAGCTCATAAAAGTCCAAAGGGTTCAATAACTTTGTAGCATTTCATATATTTGCCTTTATGACACAGTTACACAACGTAACCTTTGGTAAGCCAACATTAATAGTAGTAATAGTCTTTTTGTGCACTTGCATCATCATCATCATCATCATCATCATCATCATCATCATCATCAGGTGTTGTGTTGGTCTATGTCTCATAGTGTTATTGTGTTGGAGCTGTTTAGAATATGGTTTCTCTCTTTAGGGCCATCTAGTGGTTGTTTCTGGTGTTGCATGTGGTTTAGTGATTGGACTTCCTGTGTAGCATAGAGGAAGAGTTTTCAGACAGGAAGTCTAAGTGGTCATGTGTGAAGATAGTCTTCAGCCACCCTTTTGTTTCAGTGACTTTATTGTTAATCATTATATTACCACTTTAGTGCTATAGATGAATAATTGTTTGGTCATTTGTTCCACTTTTCTAATATTGTGTTACCATGTGACTACCTGCTTATTGTTCATGTACTACCTGCTTTCCTGCCAGTGTATTCCTGTGATTTTACGTACCTTTGTTTTTACTTTACCTTTTTTCCGTTTCTTCAGATTAAACAACAACTTGCGCCTGCTCCTTGGAGAGATGTTCTGAAGAGGAGTTTAGCTAGCTGTGAAAACTCAGTATAGGCTCAGTAGGAGGACACTGGGGAATAACAGTATAGGTATACACAGTATATACAGTATAGTATCTATGGAGATATTGGAGAGGTTTCAATGTGGATCTGTCAGGATGAATTCAGCCTCTCTTTATCTCCAGCACCAACAAAAACATGTTCCAGTGTTTTAATGAAACACAATATGGTGTTGTTGACAGATGGCATACCCAGACCACAATATTTAATAAGAAACGGAGGGTTGGAAATAGAGCAGGCTTTGTATTATAATGCGTTGAAAGGCTCTGATTGGCCCTGATACACATCCTACATGTTGGTGTGGACATAAACTTTAGTGACAAAAAAAAAAAAGACATCACAACTAACCCTAACCCCATTTCAGCCCAGCACAGAGTGATTGACTTTTGCTGAAAAAACACAAAAGACATAGGAAAGAGAAGAGATATGTTAATCTACTAGTCTGTAGTTTTAAGGGTTTATTAATGCCAGCAGCAGTGAACAAAGTGATCTGCTGGTAGCACAACTGGACAATAATGGATCCCACCAGAGTAACGGCAGAACCACAATGTTGGGTTTAGGCCAAGAAGAGTATATTTATAGAGTATAAGAATGCTTATGTAAGGAGAAGGATGACTTCTGAAGCTGGCGGATTGTTAACTGCTGAATGTTTGTGTGTGTTGCAGACTCTCTGAGCGAAGCACTGAAGGCCATCAGTGTGAGTACGGAGCTCATTGAAGAGGAGCTCAAGCCTCATTTGGACACAGTGCTGGCTGCTCTTTTAGAAAAGAGTAAGTCTTGTAACGCACCTGTACACACACACACACACACACACACATCCATGAGTCTAACCCGTGCCGTACACTGTCCGGATACGTTCTAATCTCTACAGTTCCTGTAGTTTATTCCATCCTGCCAGCACCATAGATCTGTAGTCCTGGTTGTGTTGCTGAGTTGTGTACCCCCGGTGGGTGGGAGGGTACTGTTCACATGCACATGCATACATGAATACGCCCACCTATGTACAAAAATATACTCGATACATTACAATTCATACAGAGAAAATTTGGCCTGGGACAACAAAGCAAAAGTAAAATGAATCACCTTTACAATGTTTTTTAAATTGCTCTCCACTGAGGAATGATAACAGAGCTGACACATTTGACAGGCAGTGTCATGCACCCTTTAAATCTGTTCTTGTACTGGTATAGCCTTACAGATCACAGTGACCTCTCAAAGCACCCTGGCACTTTTTCAGGCATGTGACCTACATGTAAACCATCACATCACATATTTTTAACAAGGTGTGTTTTACATTAGCCTGAATTTTGTGTGCATATTGACTATTTGGTGTAAGGGTGGCACAGTTTGCCTGTTAGACTGTCACATGGTGTATGTTGGGTGAAAGTGAAAGTCTGATGGTGGCAGTAGAGAAAAGGTCAGGGAGACACCACTAAACATCTGTGACAGTGTCTTTTTGAATGAGACCACTCGGAGTCATCACATACTTATTGAGTCAAAGTCACATCAGGTGTCTCATATAACATAACTCATTTATCGGGGCATCCAGCAGGCTCATTACTATACAGAAACATTCATGAGGTGCTTTGCATCGACCATTTGTGGTCGATTTGCAAATGTGGGCGTGTAGAGGGCGGGATATGAGGCTGATCCATGTGAGGACAATTCCAAGTTGATTTGTGATTTATAAAAGGAAATTGCGCACTGACAGGCGTACGCATGGTTTGATAAATCACAATATTTTTGCCGTACGTTCATTTCCTCATTTGTACGTCTAGTACAAACATTTAGTGTGGATCCTATACACGGTTTTATAAATGAGACCCCTGGGCTTTACTGTGTAAACTACAAACTAGTAGCCAAAACTAACTTTGCATATTTCTAGAATATGCTGTCTTTTGATAGCCTGTCATTGTTTTCACTCTGAACAAATTAATTTGTGTGTCCACAGAGAAGGATGCTGCTGTTGAGATCACCAGAAGTGGGATTCTACCGACCCTGGCTCAGGCCTTACGGAGCAAAAGCAGCCTGAGCTGCCAGGTGGCTCTGGTGGTGGCAGAGATGGCAAGAGAAGGTATACTGCTACTGTGGTTATAACTTGTTTTGTTCTTGGATAATATAAAACAAGATATTGATTATATTTGATATACGAGATTTGCCGGCTGCACGGTGGTGCAGTGGTTAGCTCTGTTGCCTCACAGCAAGAGAGGGTCGCAGGTTCAAACCCCGCTCGGGGCCCTTCTGTGTGGTGTTAGCATGTTCTCCCAGTGTTTGCATGTTCTCACCATGTTAGTGTGGGTTTTCTCCAGGTGCTCAGGTTTCCTCCCACAGTCCAAAGACATGCAGGTTAGGTTCATTGTTGACTCTAAATGTCCCGTAGGTGTGAATGTGAGTGTGAATGGTTGTCTGTGTCTATGTGTCGGCCCTGTGATAGTCTGGAGACCTGTCCAGGGTGTACCCCTGCCTTCACCCAATGTAAGCTGGGATCGGCTCCAGCCCCTACAGGCCTACAGGCCTACAGGCCTACAGGTCCTAGAGGACGGTACGGTAGATTGCAGCGGAGTGAATGATACGCTGCAGTCTGCCCTTGTCCTTGGCTGTAGCTGCAGCGTACAGATGGTGATGGAGGAGATGAGGATGGACTCATCTTCTGTCTTCTTTTGCCAGCTGTCCTTCCTACATTTGACAGCTTCAACTGCTACTATTAGACTGGATTATGTGTTTAACTTCTTTGTATTTGTCTAATATTATAGTTTGATCTTGGTTTGTAAAATGTGCTGCTCTCAGGGGAATGGTAAACAGGTGAGCAGGCGGGGAAGGTTAGGTGATGGAGCGGGGTTACTGCTGGGCAGGAGGGAGTGGCTGGGTGGAAAAGTCTGAGGACATCTGGTGGACGTAGGGAATGAATGGCAGTGAAGGAGCATGTGACTGAATGATGGTCAGAGAGGCAGAATGAACAGAAGTGAGGAAATCATTGTGACACATATTTCCATTATTTCTGAGGACTTTCCATCCACGCTGCTAAAAATATTGTTTCTTCTTCGTCCCTTGACTAACTTTTCCACAAGGTTCATGGTGCCGTTGTGATACACTGGCAAGAAGCCACACTCTGAATATATGTCTGTAAAATGACGAGCTGGGTGTGGTCTCACATACAACACAGATTCAAGGGACTTTCTTTAAGGGGGCATTAAAGAGGTTAAAGGTTCTCCTTGTGTGTGTTGTAGCTGCAGTCAGGGAGCCGTGCATTGAGGCAGACCTGGTGAAGGTGCTGGTTCCCCATCTGAACTGCAATAACCAGGAGATGCTGCTGAACACCGGCAGGGCCATTGGACGCATCTGCTTTGACAACTGTGAGTTGGTGTGACACCGCTGGCTCAGTCAGCGGGTTCACCGATGATGAACGGTGTTCTTTTCAACGTTACAGAGACATGCAGCATGTCTTCAGGTTTGAATAGGTATTAATTACGTATATGGCTTATGGTTCTCTAATGTAAAATGATCTTTAATTATGACTCAGTTAAATGTGGTGATTTGTATTTATTTATCATTAGTTACCATCTCATAATTACAGCAAACCTGTGAGAGCAAGAAGTGAAATAATGACTTTAAAGCTACAGTTGGTAACTTTAATAAAAATGACTTTTTATCATATTTGGTCAAACTGTCACAGTATCCTGACAGGAGTACATGAGGAATATAATCTGTGAATAAATCAGGTTCTTCTGCCTCCTCCTAGTACTCCTAATGACAGAGCTGAGGAGTCTCTAAGCAGCTGTCAATCACTGCTCCTGAACTCCGACCAACAGTCAAACTAGGCAGCGCTGATCAAACATGAATCAATATTCTGTTACTGTAATGTCTATTTCTCTCCTCAGATGTTCTCAGAAACATCTTGTAGTGTATTGTTTAGCTGTAAAATGAGAAAGTTTGTGACCCGGCCGCCATGTTGAGAACAGTCTAGCCAAAACCAAGCACCGCCCACCGGCCGGAGAAAACCATTCTCATTTTACAGCTAAACAGTACACTAAAGTAGTCAGGTCAATTTTATTTGTATAGCCCAAAATCACAAATCACAAATGTGCCTCAGGGGGCTTTACAATCTGTACAGGATACGACACCCTCCGTCCTTTACAGTACCACCCTCTCATCGGATAAGGAAAAACTGAACCAAAAAAAACCTTTTAACAGGGAAAATTTTTTTTAGAAACCTCAAGAAGAGCAACAGAGGAGGGATCCCCCTTCCAGGATGGAAAGACGTGCAATAGATGTCGTGTGTACAGAGTAACAACATCATGAACATACAACATAGACAATCCATATGACAAAAATTAATATTTATAATGTGAACATATGTGAGAGGGTGGATCCAGGAGGATGTCGAGCAGCTTTCTGGTGTCGCCAAACAGATAGAGCCAGAGCAACACAACCTCCTCTCCACGCCAGATAGATAGAGCCAGAGCAACACAACCTCCTCTCCACGCCAGATAGATAGAGCCAGAGCAACATGACCTCCTCTCCACACCAGATAGATAGAGCCAGAGCAACACAACCTCCTCTCCACGCCAAATAGATAGAGCCAGAGCAACACGACCATCTCTTCACGCCAGATAGATAGAGCCAGAGCAACAAGACCTCCTCTCCACGCCAGATAGGTAGAGCCAGAGCAACACAACCTCCTCTCCACGCCAGATAGATAGAGCCAGAACAACACAGCCTCCTCTCCACACCAGATAGATAGAGCCAGAGCAACACAACCTCCTCTCCACGCCAGATCGATAGAGCCAGAGCAACACAGCCTCCTCTCCACGCCAGATAGATAGAGCCAGAGCAACACAACCTCCTCTCCACGCCAGATAGATAGAGCCAGAGCAACACAACCTCCTCTCCACGCCAGATAGATAGAGCCAGAGCAACAAGACCTCCTCTCCACGCCAGATAGATAGAGCAAGAGCAACACGATCATCTCTTCACGCCAGATAGAAGTATGTTTCTTCAGGCGCATTGGAATCTTGCAGATGTCATCAGGAGCACTAGGAGGAGGCAGAGGAACCTGATTTATTCACAGATTCTCTGTCTCATCTACTACTGTCAGGATTTAGTGACAGTTTGAGCAAATATGACAAAACAATGTGTCGATATCTGTCACTTTAACCCTAATGTCTCTCTCTCTCTCTCTCTCTCTCGCTCTCTCTCTCTGACCTTCCTCTCAGCATACCAACAGGACCAGTTAGTCCAGAGTGGAGTGATCCCCAGACTGGTGTCCATAATAAGGGAGTATCCAGAGAACGACCCTCTGGTCAACGTCTGCCTGCTGGCTCTCTGTAACCTCGCTGACATGGGTGATTATTTAGTATTTCTATTTATTTTAGTAAATCATTATGAATTAGCTGTGATTTGAATCACATTGTCTCCGTATTTAAACATGTCCCTCACATCTATTGGGTCATCTCTGTGATGTGTTCACATCTTCTCCATGTCATCATATGAAACACACTCAGGTACATGGGCACAAACACACACTGTTTGTGTGCAGTGCCATGAGAAGTCAGTGGGAAGAACCAACAAACAAATACATTTCAGTCAGGACCACTTTAGTCAAAGAAACTTATTTCCATTTGCAGTAATATCTACAGTATATTTGGCGGTATGGCTCTGCTCTGGGACCTCCCTGCCCATCCACGTGCATACGTGGATCCACATGCCTACGTGATAGCATAAGGCAAGGAGAGCACACCTCCTTGCCCTTCCATGTGCATACATGGAAAGCCAAAGGCAAGGGAGAGCAGCAGCAAAGACCCCCCTGGGTGCAGAACAGAACCGGCATCAATGACAACAGAAATGACATTGATTAAGTCAGACACAGTATTAAAAGGAGGTGGTGGGGTGGAGGTGGGTTGCGAGCGGCTTGTAGAGGAAGCAGCAAAGGTAGGCAGGCTGAAGCAGCTTAAATAAGGCGACCTGTATGAAATTTGCCAATGAATGCATAGAGGGGAATCAGCTGATCCGTCAGCTGATGCATCAGCTGATTGGGCTGGCTTAAGATCTGCTGCTATCAGCTGATAGCTGTCATATGAGCAGAGCTTGACATTATGGCCTACCTGAACTAACGCTACGCTCGATATCTGACTTAAGTCCGTAAAAACAATGAGCCAGAGGTTATACAGTGATGTCACCAGGACAAAGGAATTAAAGGGAGGCCAGCACTGTGATATGTTTTAAAAGGGGACACTACAGACGAAGAGGGTAAAAAGTTGAGTTGATATCACCATAAAACTTCCCCACTTGATCACTTACATTAAGACAATTATTTTTTGTATTACAAGTTTTCTGTAATTGTAAGTTTAAATGAGGCATTATCTCACTGAATGTGTGCTAATCTGCGTACATTTCCAGAATATAAATGTGAACATTTGATGAAGCCAGGTTAAACATTATTGTTTCATTTTGTTGACATATTACAGTCAAAAGGTTTTCACAGCGGGAACTTTACTGTCAACATCAAGCAATGTTTTTAGGATTAAGATATTATATAAATGAATGATTATGAACAAACCCCTCTGTATAAACCCTCAGACTATAGATAGGAGTGAAACTGGAAAGTCTGGTGCATGTTGGTGCTACTGAAGTGGAGATTTCTGTCTCAGAGTCTGAGAGAAAACAGCGTTTAAAGAGATGGATTGTATCAGCAAATGAATCATTATATAATGCAAATCTTTGGTGAATTTAGGAGAAATCTACACAAATAGAAAAAGTAGTAAAATAAACAGCATGTACAGTAAATGTGTATTTTGGATGTTTTCTTTCCACTAGTCTGAAAAAAGAAGAAGAAAGAAGAAGACATGTTATGGAAGCAAAATAACCCAAAATCCCCAAAATTGACCAGTGCATGAAAAAAGGATGTTTTTGTCTTTAGTGTCTCCCCTTGAATGAAACCCTTATTAAGCTGAGCGGTAAATTCATCATTTCATAAAGCTGCTGTGTTAAATCAGTTGTATATCTCAGATGTATGATAGTCAGGATAGTCACCCCCACACTATCTAAAGTTATAGACGCCTATGTTTGCAGACTCTGCGCGGGATGCCCTGGCAGAGCTGGATGTGGCAGCTGTACTGACCTTTCAGCTGAAACGGGCGCCTGATGCCGAACGCCGACATGTCATTCTGGAAATACTGGGCTCACTGGGCGAGAGCGGTAAGACCTGCAGGGGGTTTCAGGAAAGAGGCTAGTAAAGGGAAGACTTAGAGGAAACTTACATCCATTTTAAATAAGGATAAATAAAGTCAGGCTTTGTCATGAGCCATTAGAGATTTGGACCTCAGCCAGACAACGGTGAAGCGTGCTGATGTTTCCAGAAGCCTTTTATTTATGTTCAGTCGACAGCCATATTTTGAACACAAATTGAATTTGCTTTCTGTAATATCCTTACTTCAGATAACACCTTTCTTCCTTAAACACCGTAAGAGCTAAAGGACAGATAAATAAAATAAAAAGAGCTCTTACAAAAATATAACCATTACAAACCTTATCCATATACTGTATTTGCCATACATATTAGCATTAATTAAACATTAAGCCTAATATGCGCCCATGAAAAGTTAGAAGGCTAGCATTACAGCGATGTCAATGAAAAGCTGATGTTAGCAAGATTGTCAAAATGACAACACAAATAAACACACACACTGTAAATACGGCCACCTAAATCACATAATGTCACTGCATATAATCATAAAACATATTAAACACACAATACCTTGTTCCCGTACTGGCTAGGAGCTTAAGTATCAGATTATGATGAGGATATAGCAGCGAAAGTTGCATGCTTTCCTTCCTTCAGTAAATCTCCGTAGAAGTATCAGCCATCCAGGAGGAGGCGTCAAAATAAAAGTCACATAATATAAAAAAGGCGACTATCAAAATAAAAGCTTGTAGAAAGTAATTGCCTTATAAACGGACCTTAATACACATTTAAGAGTCATTTACACTCCTAACAATCATGAGTGTATAATAGAACACTATACAGTTTTAAGCACAAATGATTTATAACTGAAAATGACCTTCCCCCTTAAAGGAGCACAGGTAACTTGTGCAAAAAACTGGAAAACCTTTATTAACTATAAAGGATTAAGAAGGGGTATTATGAACTATAGGGAGAGGGAGGCAGACTTAGCAAGTCTCCAGCAGCAGGACCAGCTTCTGGACTGGGCGCTCGACTTCTGAGCTCTTGTGGAGATGCTCACCTTTCTTGCCAAGCTCCTTGTCACCGTAGCAGACTTTAACTCTCCCTACCAGTCCGTCCTTGTCAGTAGTGGTTTCTGAAACTCAGTCTCCACTCATTCCTGTGCACATCATCTTCTTTCATCATGACAATATCTCCAACTTGCAGATTTCTTTTTGGGTTATGCCTACGCTGTCTGAGAGCAATGTTGGCAAGGTATTCCTTTCACCATCGACTCCAACTTCCCACACCTCTCTGACATGGCTTGAATAGTTCATGCTGAAGTCGCATTGTTTCTCTGCAAGAAATGCAGCCAGCCGGTCTGCATTAACTTCCTTTAAAGCTTCTTTGAGTTAATTTTTGGCTCCAACGAAGTTGCTTCCCTGATCAGACTTGATCTGACGTACAGCGCCACGTATGGCAATGAAACATCGAAGGCCATTTATGAACGTGTCAGTTGACATGTTGTCAAGCATCTCAATATGAATGGCACGGGAGCTTAGGCAAGTAAAGAGAAGTCCGCACCTCTTGTTCTCCTTTCTTCCTTGCTTCGTAAGGAACGGGCAAAAGCAGTCCATTCCACAGAAAGCGAATGGGGGTGACGGTTCCACATGCCCAGGGGGTAAGTCAGCCATCCTTTGCTCCTCCTTTGGTTTCCAATGCCGTCTACATGTGACGCATTGATGAATGTAGGGTGCTACTGTCCGGTTGATTCCTGGAATCCAGTAGCCGTTGAACCTGATTTCATTAATGGTGAGACCTTTACCTTGTTGCTTCTTCCTGTCATGGTGATGAGCGATAATCATCCTCGTGATGTCATGATCTTTGGAATGACTGCAGGGTGCTTGATGGATTTGGAAAGAGAGGCGTTGCACAGCCTTCCTCCCACCTTGTGGATACCATCTTTGTCAAGGAAAGCATCGAGAGAGTATAATGTATTGTGAGATGGTAGGGGAATCCCTCTGCTCAGCAGTTTCAACTCTTCTCGATACACGTTTCCTGCAAGTCTTTGATTATGCAACGTTTTGCATCTTCTCGTTCTGTTACAGTAGTGAGACTGTTTGATCTGTTTTTCCTGATGCATCTTAAAATGCGTGCAACAGATCGAGTAGCCAGTGACCAAGATGAAATCTTAGACAAGCAATAAACGAGGCTTACTCGCTCTGTGGTTCTTGTGGTAAGTGCTAGAGCACTTCTGACTTCAGGATCACCAATTGTTAACTCTGGAATCTCATCTGCTGGCAGCTTCATTTCCTTGTTCCATAAGAACTTGGGTCCAGTGAGCCAGGTGGATGACAGAAGCTCACTGGGAGTCAAGCCCCTAAAAGCGTGGTCAGCCGGATTCTCATTGGTTAGGACTTATTTCCATTGTTGAGTAGCTGAGCTGAGCTGAATCTTCTGAACACGGTTAGCCACAAAGGTGTGGAAATAGCGTGCTTAATTTTTTATGTAACCCAAGACCACTTTTGAGTCGGTCCAGAAGAACTCTTCAGTGTCAGTAGATCCAATTCCTCCTTTAGCATGTTGCTCATCTTCACAGAAACAACTGCAGCTGTCAACTCCAATCTTGGAATGGTTGTGACTTTGGTTGGTGAGACGCATGATTTTCCCACCAATAGGGTGCAGTGAACATCTCCCTCTTCGTTCTGAAGTCTAAGGTATGAACACTGACCATAACCTTTCATGCTGGCATCCGAGAAATGATGCAGCTCTGAGACCTTTCTAAATCCAGCAGGTCCATAAGTGTGGGGTAGGGTGACCTTATCCAAATGAGCCAGATCACTTATCCAATGTTCTCATTTTGGACAAAGCTCGTCGATGAGAGAATCGTCCCAGCCTGTGCCACGCTTACACATCGCCTGAAGAATGATCTTCCCTTTAGCAGGAATGGCGCCACAAACCTGAGAGAGTCATACACGGTGGCCACTGTAGCCAGAATGCCACGGCGTGTTTCAGGCTGAGCTTTGAGGCTGACGTTAAGTTGGAGGCGGTCAGACTCCACATCCCATTGAATCCCGAGAGCTCTCTCAAGTGGCTGATCGTTGAATGCTAGGTCCATATTCTTCCCCTCGGTTGCTCACTCGGAGGGTGGTAAACTCTCTAGGACTTCTCTGTCCTTTGATACAAATTTGTGTAGACGTAGACCGCCCATGGCACAGAGTTCACGTGCTTCTCTTGCAAGCTTAATAGCATCATCAGTGCTTTCGACACTTATGACTCCGTCGTCTACATAGAAGTCCCGCATGATAAACAATGAGCCTTGTTGGTAGAGGTCACTATTCTCCTTAGCTAGATACTTCAGCTCGTAGTTTGCACATCCAGGAGAGGAGGCTGTGTTGAACAGATGCACCTTCATACAGAACTCGCTAGGCTTTGAGTTCGGGTCTCCTTGCTTCCACCAAAGGAAGTGCAGGTAGTTGCGATCAACATCATCAACATAGAACTGATGAAACATGTTTTCAATGTCGCACATCAGCGCAACAGGGTGCCGTCAAAATCGGATGAGGACTCCGCTGAGACTGTTCAACATGTCAGGGCCATAGAGGAGGTGGTCATTCAAGCTGGTTCCCTTGTATCTGGCTGAGCAATCGAACACCACGCCAAGTTTATCTGGCTTCTTTGCATGACGAACACCATGATGTGGAATGTACCATCTCTCACTTTCACTCCCTCCATCTTCGATTTGCTCTGCCTCTCCCTTTTCAATGACTTCCTCCGTGAACTTGACATATTGCTCCTTATACCTTCTGTCCCTTTGCAATTTCCTTTTTAGGTGATTGAGGCGTACCATGGCGGAGTCTTTGTTGTCAGGCAAGCTGGGTCTGTTTTTGAACGTAAGAGGCATTTCACAATGGCCATGTGTATTCTTCTGTATGCCTTTATCTAGCCTGTTTAGGAATGTGATGTCATCTTGTGACACTGTTTTGCTGTCATTGTTGCTGTCCTTGAAGTCAGATTCCAGGATTCGAATAGCATCGGCAGGAGTTAATGGAGGCATTTCCTTAACAGAGATTCTGTGACACAGACTTCTTGTGTTCAGCAAATCATGGCCTTGTGATGAGCTCCCTACAATATTCCATCCTAAATCTGTCCGTACAGCATAGGGTTCCTCGTTTCCTCCTAGAATGACTGATCAAAACGCCTACTTCACAGTCCTTCAGTGGTTGGATTTCACCTTGATTTCTTTGAGATGACTCCATTGTTTAGCCGTCTCACAAGTTGGAATGTGAGCCCGGTTTACCAGTATGCAGTCCTTTGTATAAACAGCTGGTAGATTGATTTGAATGGCAGAACTGTGTCCCCTTACACAAAGGTCAGAAACTCTCTCACTTGTGACAAGCGTGTACTTTCCACTCATAGACAAGTTTCCCAGCGGTTGGATTGTTTTTAGATGACACTGGTACCACCATCGATGTAATAGATGAGCCTTCGCCTGCTACAGCGAGTGACGTGGCATGAGCACCTTGATTTGTCCCTGAAGGCCTTTCCTTTCTATAGTTGTCATCATGGAGAGCTGTAGGATGTTTTCCCTTGCAGGTGTCACAGAAGTGACGATGACGACAGTCTTTTGCGTTGTGGCCAGGTTTGAGGCATCCATAGCAGAGTCAATTCTCCTTTACATAGTTCCGTCGTTCGTTCAACAGCATCTCGGAACATGGAGACTTGGAACATGTATTAAGCTGGTGTCTATTGTCTTGGCACAAAATACATGATAACTTGACCTTTCTCTGGTCTGACCTTTGGCTTTCGTTGTCTGTAACTGATTAAGTGGTGAGAACACTGGCCTTGTTTCTCTTTGTGTCTCTGAAATTTCTTTTGTCTGTGCCAGAGTCTGATGAATGGAGAGCATGAAATGACGTAATTGGATTGCAGGCAATCTCAGCTTCAGTTGACATGAATCTGGCAAAGTCCTTGAAACTTGGAAATTCTTGCTTCTCGTTCAGCCTTTGCGTGACTTGTCGATTCCAGCGGGAAGCTGCCCAATCTGGTTACTTATGAATAAGCTTCTGATTCTCTTTGCAGTCATTTAATATATCGAGACCCTTGACATGGGGCATGGCATTTTTGCAGATGTTCAGAAAGTCCTTCAGCATCCTTAGGTTGAATCTTTGGCCAATTGGTGAGTTTCTCTCTGAATGCTCTCTGAATGGTGAATGGCTGGCCATAGCGATTTTTCAGCCTATTCCAGGCATCTTGAGAGGCTTCATTGTCGTTTCGGTAGAAGGTGCCATCTAGAACTTGGCGTGCTGAGCCAACAACATATTTCTTCAGATAGTAGAGTTTTCCAGCTGGAGCAATTGACCTTTGGTCAACGAGTGAGGTAAACACTGCTTTCCATTCAATGAACTATATTTGATCACCATTGAAGATAAATGGCTCTGGAACAGGGAGCCTATTTAAGGCTATGCCGTCTTGAAAGACCTGAGCAAGAGCGGAAATGTCAGCATTGGAGTGTGTTGCAACATGGGATGGAGGTACTGCAGATATAAGCATATTTTTGCTTCCTTGTTCCTTTCATTGTTAATGTGTGCAGGAACTTCGAGTCTCATCTCCTTGTCGTAGACATTCAGCATAGCTTGTGCTGCCCTCACTTCTTTTTCTGCCTGTAGTCACTCCAATTCACGTTTTTGTGCCTCCATAGCTTTCCGTTGTTGTTCCTCTAATTCTCGTATCAGTTCCCTTTGTCTTTCTTCCTCTAGCATCATCTCATACTCCGCTTCCTTCGCAGCCAGTTAGGCTGCTGCATCTGCCCGTTTGGCTGCAATAGATGAAATCAATGAGTGATGGTTGGACTTACTGTGACTTGTCAAGGAAGCAGAAGATCCAAAAACAGACCTTACAAAGTCGTGGTGGAGCAGATCATGAAGGCGGCGTCTCTCCTGTTCCTCATTAAACTCACCTTCCTGGTCTACTGTTCTGCTGTAGGCAATGGTGACGATTTCTGTGGTTACTGATTCACATGTGTCAATCCGTCTTCTTATGCCAACGCATAAGAAGACGGAAGGTATTGCGAGATCTCAAATTCCACAATACATGCTCATTATGTTTTCCTTACTTTTCTTGAGTTCTTCAATGAAAGGCCAGAGCTGATACTCTGGCATATACGCCTTCAGTTGATCTCGTGTTTTGCGTACAAGAACTTTCCATTTCTCATACATGGAGAGCAGCCTTTTCTCCCTTTTCTTGGCCTCTTCATATTGAAGTGCTTGCATTTTTCACGTAATGTGTCGTGTACGTTCAGAGCATCGGGGACCTTCAAGTGGCAGAAAATCACATGTGTCTTCCACTGTGTCGAGCTCATTCCGCAATTCTTGAAGTTCACACTGCAAACCAGCCACTTAACTTAAATGATGAGATTCTTAAGATAGGAGAGGCACTAAAAGTAGAATGGATAGTTACAGTGGCGGACTCAGGCTGTCTGAGGGGCAGGGGTGGAAAAAAAAGCTTTTCAATTATAAGGCCACCCGAGATTGCACTTCATCATGTTTTCTCCAATTAAGGGATCCCTAGATGGCACTTCATCCTGTTTTCTCCAATTAAGGGATCCCTACAGGGCACTGCATCATGTTTTCTCCATTTAAGGGATCCCTACAGGGCACTGCATCATGTTTTCTCCATTTAAGGGATCCCTACAGGGCACTTCATCATGTTTTCTCCATTTAAGGGATCCCTACAGGGCACTGCATCATATTTTCTCTATTTAAGGGCACCCTAGAGGGCACTTCATTATTTTTCTCCATTTAAGGGCACCGTATAGGGCATTGCATCATGTTTTCTCTATTTAAGGGCACCCTAGAGGGCACTACATCATGTTTTCTCTATTTAAGGGACCCCTACAGGGCACTGCATCATTTATTATCTGCCATAGGGGCACCCAAGAAGGCGGCCACCCCCCCCTTTCCTCTCATAGTTCAGCCATGGCCACTGTTACTGTTCAATCAGCCTTGAGCTGTTGTTATGGGAGTGTACTATGGCCAAATGTCCAGTATGATGAGAATAATTCCAGAACATCGACAAACAGACTTCAAATAATGTTGACCTTTAGCATCCTCGTGTCAGATTTAGCATCCTAATGTCAGATTTTCCAACATGAAATAATGCTCAGCACCATCTACTGCACGGTGTTGTCTTTTGTTTTATAGCGATGTTTTATATTTACTGGAAGAAAATGTTAGCTGTTAATAATGATACACTAAATTGTGCTGCACCACCAGATACACTGAAGCTGCAGTTTGCAGAGTCAGGAGTACCAGAGGCTTTATCAGAGATGATTCAGGGTTTGCAGGGAGGTTCTGACCCCCACGACCTCTGCAGCATCAAGATCGCCTCCAACCTCATAGTGTCCCTGCTTTTAGGAGGTGAGTAATGCAGGTGCAACCATGTTGGACATCTCTGAATGTTTGTATCCATTTCCTTATTTGCTTTTCTTTCTGTCTTTCACCTCATTCACCTGCTCTAGGTTATCAGATTCACTGTGCATATTCAGCTGTGATTGGCCAGTTCAAACGACAGTGACTTTTGTCCTGTCGTGTCCTCTGTCACTGCATTCACACAGTATGCACCATAACTGTGGTGTTGACTAACTGTCATTAGCTGTCATCTAAAGCAAGAGAGAGAACAGGAGATAGAGGAGATGGGCAGGAGCTGGCCATGACATAACAAACAGTTTACAGTATTAGAACTCCTTTCAGCCACATTTATCTAGATAGTGTGACCTTTCTGGGTGGTAGTGGGTCACGGGCAGAGGGCCGACCATTATGTCTCTGTGTTAAGCAGAAATCTTTGTAACACTTTCTATGCCACTCATGTCTATGATGCATTATGAACATACTTATAATATGTTGTAATCTGCTTATAGCACAGTATAATTATAGTTATTAGCAACCCCAAAAGCTCACTCTGAAGTCCCAATCGACTCAAATTATAGATGATACCTGAAACGATTTTTACTTCAACTCTTCTCTTTAGCTGTAGCTGTATATAACGGGTCATAATGAAGGCTAAAATTAATTATTATAACCCTAGTTCTATATGCACAGGCTCTGCCCTGTATTTGACTCTATGGGTAATACTCTCCTCCAATCACAAACACACGTATATAAGGTGGCATCCAGCGCTGCCTGGTATCCCACGCCCTCTTCAGCGAGTGGCACTCCTTCGTATAGGGCTCCGTCTGTGGTTATAGAACTAGGTTTAAAATATCATAACCTTCGTTCTAACTCTCACAGGCTGTGAGAAAGAAAGGAGGATTTTTAACAAACACCGCATCCCTGTGTTTTTCAAGCCTAGCAATACCCTCAGACAGAAACTGGTCCACCCTAAGGACCGCACACCGAAACACAAGAAAAGGAGCGAAAACACCTGAAAAGTGCACTTAAAGCTTGTGGGTACCCAAACTGGACCTTTGTGAAAACAGCACCAAAAAATCCAGAAAGAACACCAGTACCACGGGTGGCGAAGAAAAGGAAGACAGATACAACAACATTGTCATCCCCTACGTGTCTGGAGGGTCTGAGAAACTCAGGAGGATTTTTAACAAACACCCCATCCCTGTGTCTTTCAAGCCCAGCAACACCCTGAGACAGAAACTGGTCCACCCCAAAGACCGCACCCCCAAACACAAGCAGAGTAACCTGGTGTATGCAGTCTAATGCAGTGAGGAGTGCACAGATTTGTACATTAGTGAAACCAAACAACCACTAAACAGACGGATGGCTCAACACAGACGGGCCAACTCCTCAGGTTTAGACTCTGCAGTCTATCTACACCTGAAGGACAAGGGACACTCTTTTGAGGACAACAACGTGCATATTTTGGACAGGGAGGACAGGTGGTTTGAAAGAGGAGTGAAAGAGGCCATCTATGCCAAAGTAGAGAAGCCAACACTCAACAGAGGAGGAGGCCTACCGGACAGTCACTCACGCCTGGCATCAGCTGACTCTAACGACCCTTAACTCCAGCGGTCACACCTCTAGAGGAGCACCATTGTACTGAGTGGTTTCTATTATCCTGCTAACGACTCCACAGAGGTTCAATTCCTGGGTTCCCCTACCATTCAGCCAGAACTGAAGAAGCTTCTTGGATGAGAAGTGAAACGTCTCCAAGAATCTAAACCAAGTCCAGTTACTGCTGATTTAACCCTTACTCGGATACCATGACCTGGAGGAATGAGAACCTTCACAAACAGCTTGTAATGTATTATATCTGCCTTTACCTCAGGAATTTCATTACTTCTCTTAATGCAAACAATGACCACTTTGGGTAACTTATAACCACATTATAATACATTATAACAGTGATAAATAATGTATTATAAAAAGATAAGAATGTTTTATAACCATGGGAATTATAATAAAATGATCCTTTCAAAGAAAATGCCAGTGAGAGACCAGCATTCTACCAATACTCATACTTGACCCTATCCATCATTATAAAATGCTTTATAATGTGTTATGATTATCGTTATAAAGCATTATGGGCGTCATAGAAAGCACCAGTGTGTTTTATTAGTGATTTGATTATCTCAATAATATGCAGCAAATCATCCTTAAATCACAATATATTATTATACAGGGATGGTAATGTCAGCGCTGCTGGTTGGAAGAAATAATGTGCTGTTTGGGAATATTATAATCATCTTGTTTGTGTGTGTGTGTGTGTGTGTGTGTGTCAGATGAGTCTATGCAGAAGTGTTTTGGTGAGGGATCAGGTCTGGTGTATCAGGATGTTCTGTCCTGGCTGCAGAGCTCAAACACCCAGCTTCAGCTGTCCGGAGCGCTGGCCATCGCCAACTTCGCCAGAAACGGTGAGATGATTTTCAGACAAGAACACAGAAGTCTGTGTGGTCAGCCACAGGTTTGTGTTTGTAAAGGGATGTTCTCTGCCCTCAGTGCCATCTATGTGGAGCTGATGAAGCAAGCAGCCACCACCACAGCTGAGACATTTGTCAATCAAGCAAACACACACCAAAATATACAGTACTTCTCTTCAAAGTGGCTTTAACAACTATCTTTATTCTAACAACGAGTCAAATGACCATTTTTTCTGTCCCTCGGTCTCACCACTGTCAAATGGTCAGTTCCAGCAGCAGACATGTCTTTTCCGTAAAAAAGCTCAGATAAACCAACCGTACACTACCTGCTCAGCCCCAATCAGCAGACACAGTTAGAGACTACATGGTGGAGCATTCAGTAACTAAAGAGACAGACATTTCCCTCAGAAGATGGTAGAGACCAAACACAGAGCTAAAAAAGAGAGTGAATATAGGACTTATATTGATCAGTTGAACACAAACACAACTCCAAATGAATGATTGTGTTGCTCTGTGTCTGCTGGATGTGGACATATGCGGGGCCATAGGTGGCCAAAACAACAGTTATGGCAGAAGAGTTAATGTCTTCTTATTGAAATGATCCTCAAAGTCACAGACAAAACGCACGTTGGAAGAAGTGATATTAACTTTTGAGTCCCTAACTTCTTGTAGTAACAAAATCTTCATTTCATACATTAAGGGAGATGTTGGGGGATTTCCCATTGACGTCAACAGCTTTCTTGGAGCCAAGGCTGGATTACCAACTAGGCACTGCAATTAACTGCACTACCAAGGCTCCAGACTTTCTGTTCATCAACTGGCTGTGGGAGTCAAATTGAACATTTGTTTGAGAATATGTACTAGTATACGTGTATGTCAGCTAGTTCGTTAAGGGTACGTTGATCAGCGGTCCCACGCATCAAACTGTGATGCTCTACGTGACCATAGTCATGGCGAGAGTAAAGGAAGAAGACAGGATACGTAATATAAAGACCGACGAAGTCCACACGGGGTGGATGGATGGGTCAAACAAACACAGGACTTTCACCTGGGAGACCGCTGTTTGTAAAACCAAAAGTCAACGTTGACTTATTTCAAGTTATGTAATGTTACATAATATAACTATGACGCTTACGTAATGTAGCCTTATGTTATGTTATGTAGCATTACTATGTTACGTATGTAACGTAGCCTACTTAACTACGTAACAAACATACTTATTTTATCCCAAAACCAGGGCAGACGCGTCCACATAGGCGAACTAGGCCATTACCCAGGACGGCACTTTGGCAACGGTGGCGGAATGTGGGCCAACTATTCATCATGAGCAAAATAATAATGATAATAATAACAATAATGATATAATAATAAAAAATAAAAAAGTAACCAATAGCAGTAACTACAGGCTGCCTGTCACACCATCCAATCTAACGCTTTCAGTATTGATCATTTGGACTGATCCTTGTTTTTGTTGACGTCTGATTGGCTCAGTGATTTTCATTGTGACCGGTGTTCTAGTGTTCCAGCTGGCCGGTCTGGTTCTGATTCAGGTCAGTGGTGACGTGCTGATACAGACTGAGGAGGTGTCATCTATATATCTATATATCTATAACTATAAAGTGTCCTGAAGGTCTTCAGCATCATCAGATTCTCTTTATACCACAAAAACTGTATTAATGTTAACATTAAATAAAAGAACTGTCCATCTCAAAGTCCTGGAATGAGTTTCTGTCCCAGTCCGTCCCTGTTGTAAATACAGTAGAGCAGGGGTTCTCAACCTTTTGCAACTGAAGGCCCACTTGTGATTGTCAAAACATTTCCGAGGACCACCTTCCCAAATAAATGAGTAAAAAACCTAACATGTTTATACAACAAATAATAAACTGGGCTGTAGATATGTGTTATGCCACTGTCAGCTGTAATGACCAAAATACATATTCTGCTTACCCTCAGTGAGACACTTGGGCTTGCCTCTGGGACATAATGAGATCAAGTCGTGGTGGGATGGGTGAGAGGCTGACACGCAGAGTAGCATTCAAAGTTGCTTTCAGTTTGTTCCTTGCCTTTGATTTTGTGACAGTCACAATGGAAAACCCTGACTCACATAAATAGATGGTGGTGAAAGGCAACAGAAATTTGATTGCCCGTTTTGACAGAGAGGGATATTGACTGGCAGCCAGTATCCAGAATGAAGCAAGGTCTACTTGTGTGAGCTGAAGCTCCAGGCTGCTGTCTGCTGATAGTTCCATCAGTTCATTTTCCAACACAGTAGAGAGAGCTATGTCTTCTGAAGCAGGATCCACAGAGAAAGGGTCCAAAATCCAAAGGTTTCCATCTCGTGCATCTTCTGGGAAGTAGTCTGTAAACTTTCCCGACAACTGAGTCAAATGCTGGGTTATAACACTGGATATGTTGACATGAGGAGTGGCTTCCAAAGTTTCACTGAGGAGTGAAAACACGTCAAATCGTCCCTCCTTGACTCTTCTGTTCCACAGAATAAGTTTTTTCTTGAAGCCCTCAATTTTGTCTGAAACCAAAAACACTGTGCTGTTTCTGCCTTGCATTGATATATTGAGCTGATTTAACTGGTCAAATATATCTGATAAGTAGGCCAGTTTTGCACAAAAGTTACCATCAGTGTAATGCTCAGCAAGAGGGTAGTGCTGCTTTTCCAGAAATGTGTGCACTTCTTCTCTCAGTTCAAAAAGGCGATTAAGCACGAATCCTAATTTTTATGTATTCAGGGTCATATTTCCTCACCACACGCTTCGGACCTGTTACTGGCGCAGGGTTGTCTCCCACATCACTTTTTCGCTTTAAAAACCGATCCATTTTGTCTCACTGCATCCGAGAACGTTAGCTAGCTAACAGTGGCAAACAGGTTTGTCTCTACCTGATGATGTTTGGTGTTTTTACACAAGGCCTATTGAAGGAGGTTGGGTCACACTTAATCAACGCGCCTTCGGGGTACCGCATATGCGCAGTAATATCGGCCATGGCCCACCGGTTGAGAATGGCTGCAGTAGAGGGATAATTGTTTTTTTACCTAGAGCAGCAGAAGTGTATGCGCTGGGCCTGCCCAAATGAGTTTTGTTGCCTAAATCTAACCAAATAGTTTCCTCTGAAAATAGAAATTTATTTTGAAAAGACAGTGTCTGCATGTAACGAGCAGAAACTGACACCACGGGGGGGTTGTAGAGTGTCATAGTTTGGAGCGTCGGGCCACCGACCAAGCTGCTGTATTTGACCAGTTGGGAGTGAAAAGGTGTTGGAACATGCCTGACATGTCTGGTTGTATGTATTATACACCATTGTGCTTATGGTACATTTATCAAATTCCTGATTCAATGTGTGACTAAGTAAGGGATAAAGGTCAGCTAGCGGGTCATTGTTGTGAAAGAATCCCCGACAGGGCGATGCTGATGCTCACAACAATGACCCGCTAGCTGTACATTATCCAACGGTCTGTTATACATAGCAACGGTCTGGTATACATAGCAACGGTCAGGTATACATAGTAACGGTCTGTTATACATAGCAACGGTCTGTTATACAAAGCTATGGTCTGCTATACATAGCAACGGTTGTTATACGTAGCAACGATCTGCTATATATAGCAACGGTCTGGTATACATAGCAACGGTCTGCTATACATAGCAACGGTCTGTTATACATAGCAACGGTCTGTTATACATAGCAACGGTCTGGTATACATAGCAACGGTCAGGTATACATAGTAACGGTCTGTTATACATAGCAACGGTCTGTTATACAAAGCTATGGTCTGCTATACATAGCAACGGTTGATATACGTAGCAACGATCTGCTATATATAGCAACGGTCTGGTATACATAGCAACGGTCAGTTATACATAGCAACGGTCTGTTATACATAGCAACAGTCTGCTATACATAGCAACGGTCTGTTATATGTAGCAACGATCTGCTATACGTAGCAACGATCTGTTATGCATAGCAATGGTCTGTCATACATAGCAACGGTTTGTTATACATAGCAACGGTCTGCTATACAAAGCAACAGTCTGTTATACATAGCAACGGTCTGCTATACATAGCAACGGTCTGTTATACATAGCAACGGTCTGTTATACATAGCAACGGTCTGGTATACATAGCAACGGTCAGGTATACATAGTAACGGTCTGTTATACATAGCAACGGTCTGTTATACAAAGCTATGGTCTGCTATACATAGCAACGGTTGTTATACGTAGCAACGATCTGCTATATATAGCAACGGTCTGGTATACATAGCACCGGTCTGTTATACATAGCAACGGTTTGTTATACATAGCAACGGTCTGCTATACATAGCAACGGTCTGCTATACAGACCGCAGAATGCCGTGATTGACCAATCAGAATGGAGTATTCAACACCTTCTAGCAGAATGATGAAACCATGAGGAACTTCAGTTTAAGACCAACCAACATCAACATGTTGTCTGGGACATTCAGAATACAGTTCAACTTTTAAATGAAATGTTTAGATTCAGTATTTGCTAATTTAAAATAAAACAGTTTAACTTGTTATAGGATGATTCTATTGATTTTGTGTGTATATATGTGATGTGATGTGTTACAGTAATGAGGTTTTGAAGATGGCCTGCTGGCCTGCTGTGTTTCTGTCAGACAGTAACTGTGTGAAGATGCTGGACCTCGGTGTGGTTCCTCACATCCTCACCCTGTTGGAGCAGCATGTCAACGAAGGAGACGTGTCTGTTCAACATGCTGGACTGAGCGCGCTCAGAAACCTGGCCATTCCTGGTACTGATCAAAGCAAAACAGTAGACATATGTATGTTCCATTGAGCAAACATCAAAGTCATTACTTTAACGTTTCACTTTTAAACGACAGGTTCATAAACATGTTCACACCAAGAAACACATACAGCATCTCTCATTGAGTCATTTCAGAAGCATAATGAAACAAGTCAGATGGGCAAATATCAGAAAACTGAATTTAAATGACAATCAGTCAATGACATGGATGCTCTGTGTTTCAGCCACCAACAAAGTGCGGATGCTGGAGGACGGGGTGACTGAGAGGATAAAGACCCTGCTGCGCTCTGACATGCCGCCAGTTCAGTTCAAACTGCTGGGTACACTCCGCATGATGGTGGATGGACAAGGTGAGCACGTTTAGCATTCAGTACTTAAAGGTATAATATGTAACATTTTCCTAAAAAAACAAAGTATAGACTGGTACAAAGATAATTCCTCTTTATCATCACTATGACCCACTAGCAGTGTGTGGTGGTGTCTGGATCTACAGAGACCTTGCAGCCCTCTGCCTGGACCTTCTTCTTATTTCACTGTGTTCAGGACTCTTCTGGGCTTCAGCAAACAGCCTTTGGGCCCCACATGGGGGTGTAACCCCAGGGCCGCCGCTCCCAACACGCGCATCACGCGCTGTGCGTAGGGCACCAAGTGCCGAAGGGGGCACCACAATTATAATTATCATCATAATAATCATAATGATGAATTATTTCAATTTAAGATGAAGCACAAGTGCACAACTACAATTGGCATCATTAGACCGTTATAGGAAATACAAAGACATACATATTTGCTTGAAATAATAAAATGAATTATGGTGACCCCCTTCTCCATCATCCTGTGGTTTGTTCCATTGCCATTGTTGTTTTTTATTTTGGCGTCCATGTTAACAGGTCAGAGCAGCCACACAGCTCGACTGCGTCTCTTCTAGAGATTCATGGTCTCGCCTATTTTTACATCTATTTTTTTCACCACAAAGCAATTACGCCTAGGGCACCCAAATGGCTAGCAGCGGCCCTGCGCAACCCCCAGCCAATAACAGCGGGCATGGTGTGCAGCACGTTCAGGTCGTCAAATACCACTGCTGCAGCTGTGGCTCAGAGGTAGAGCGGGTCGCCCACCAATCGGAAGGGCTGTGGTTTGATCCCCAGCTCCTCCAGTCCACATGTCAAAGTGTCCTTGGGCAAGATACTGAACCCCAAACTGCTCCCGAAGGCTGAGCTATCCGTGTGTGAATGAGTGAATGCTGACATGAAAGAATACAAAGGAGCTACTGTATGTAAATGCAAGTCCATTCACTTTGTCTCAACCCTCGGCGTCTGATACCAGGGCAGAAGGCCCCCTTTAGCGTCTGTATGATACAAAGCAGCAGTATTTCAACCATAGACTGTATAAAATATGGACATAGTCCCCGTGACGTCACCCTTAGGTTTCTGAAGAGTCGTTGTGAAGCTCAAAGAAGGCGGCTTCAGCCGTCTGCATCTTGGCAGTGACGACACAGCTTAACTCCCGGCTAACCCAACAATGGGCAAAGAGGTGGAGCTGAGGAGGGCCTGGGTGACAGACAGCTAGCTGCTAGCGACAGCACTCACCTGTCACTCAAAACGGCCACACCCTTCATTTAGAATAACTTTAAGGCTAAATATAGTTTAAATGGGTGAGTTATATAAACATTCACCCCCGTACAGTTGTCATGAACGAGAAATTAGCTGTAGAGACCAAAACTCTTTTTTGTAACAGGCTGTAAACATGTTTATTTCTGCTCTAACGTTGGTCATTTTAACCATAGATTGTATAGGCTATAAGAGGATATTCACCATGACGGTTGGTTCAGATTGCCGTTTGGAAGTCTCCAGTTCGGCATTTTGCCTGTCGCCATCTTAGTTTTTTGCAACCAGAAGTAACTCGAAAGGGTGGAGCTAAGCACAACTGAATGCTGAATAAGACATTTTTAGACGACCAAAAGGTTACAATTAACTGTGATGAAGTGAAAACACACTGTGAAAGGGTTAAAGTTGTATGACAAAAACACGGACAACTCCCAGACTGGACAACGCCGTGGTAGCAACCCTTTCAATCACAGTGTAGCCCCGCCCCAAAGCATCCCCTGCTTTATGGTCTATCTGACTCTAAATGGAACCATAATTTACTAAATGAACATCATGCTGTATTGAAGAAGACTTGAAACTAGCGATTGAGACCAACTCATGTGTACAATGTTTACTGAGGTAATAAATCAAGAGAGAAGTAGACTCATTTTCTCATAGACTTCTATACAACTAGAGGAGTCGCCCCCTGCTGGCTATCACAAAGAATGGAGGTTTAAGGCACTTCAGCATTGGCTTCACTTCTCAGACCCGGAGGTTGCCCGCTGACTTTAACATTGCGAACATGGTGATCTATGTGGATTGCCTCGCCTTTGGAGCCAGCATCAAGTGACCATTTGAGGAACTGCAGTTTTTGGCACTTCCACAATGGCTTCATTTCTCAGTACTGGAGGTTGCTACTTGATTTCAACCTGGGATGAGAAGGGGTTGTTACATGGCTGTGTTTTTATGTGCTTACGCCCCATACAGTGTTTCCCTGAGCAGGGTGAGCCACTCACACACATACACACAGGAGGAGGTCACGAATGAAGCCTGCGCTTCGGCTGCATTCATTCAAAATCCGGCACGATGGCACCTTTCTGCAGGGTTGTGCGGAGGTGTACGGAGGTGTAGGTGTGTTTATTTGTGCTTTAGAGCACAACCACCATGCAACAATCAGAAGATAACCTCTTGTTTCTTTGTGTTTACTGCTTCGGTCGCGCTCCATCTCATCATTCACGCCTGGTTGAGCCGTTGAGGAGGGGCCGACCTATGATGCTGCATGTTCTACCTTTAATAGTAGCTTCTAGGTATCTAACAGACAAATAAACAGAGGTTAACACACAGTATACAAACAGTGACACACCACAACAGACAGTAGCACTGGGTTTGGGTTTGTGTGTGGGGGGGGGAATATAAAAGAATATAAAAGAAAGAGAAACAGACAGAGAGAGGAGAAAGAAAGGATATGACCCCCAGCACCAGAGGGTTCAAGAAGGTCTGATTATTATTATCACAAGCCTGTTATTTTAGTGATTAATCAATAGATCATGTGGCCTGTCCTATCACGGGTTCCCAGAGGTCAGTTTAAACATTCCTGTTCCCAGGGGGAGAAATCCGTTTGATTATAATATATTTAAGAGATTGTTTTTGCCTTGCGTTACTCGCTCAATTTTTACTGCGGTATCCTTTGTGTTTGTTGGACATGTTGGAAAGGAGGAGGAGGCTACCTCTACGTAGATACCAACAACGTTTCGTCAACCATGGCCCGAATAAGCACTATTATAGTATACAGTATGTACGTGTTGTGGAAGTCCCAGATACATCAGACAACCACACGCTGATTGAAACAATCCAATGTTCGCTTCTTCACATCGCATCCAGTTGGGCGTCAGACGAGGGTTTTTCGCCCTGCCACCCGGTTGCAACCATATTTATAATATATAATATAATATAATATTTCCTGATTGTTTTTGATTTGACGCCTTCCTGTGAACGTTTTTAAATGTATTTCCCCTTTTCTCTGCTATGCTGTGTGTGTCAGAGGAGGCAGCTCTGGTGCTGGGGAGGGATGCCGTGCTGCTGGCTCGGGTCATGGAGTGGTGTGAAGCCAAAGACCACGCAGGAGTCCGAGGAGAAGCCAGTCGCCTCCTGGCTGCCCTCATCAGACACAGCCGCAGCCCCGTGAGCCCATTTATTCTCATCTGGTAGCACAAGTTAGAGCTAAAACGCACAGTTTCTTTGTTCCTGGTAATCCGAGCCAGTGTGTTTCAGTTTAACGTAATGACAGTATATAAGTGCACTAGGGATGTCACAATACCAGAAATCTAGTAGTCAATACCAATACCAGTGAATTTCCACGATTCTCGATACCAATTCGATACCACGGTAAAAAAAACAACAACAATAACTCCCCTGTACTGTAATTCAACACGTGCGCTTTTATTAAAAACATTTGAACATTACAAAAAACAGAGGCATGTAGCCTTTAAGTAACAAATAAAAATAATTGACCCATTTAGTTCATTTTGGCGTATCAGCGGCATGTTATCAATCAATAGTCAGACGACGGATGCTACATACTGACCGTGAACGCATCTGGTCCTTCAGCTCAGAGTAGTAGGAGCAGGAGGCAGAGGATTTATTGTTGAAGTGAAAAGCAAACGCACCTATTTGGCAATATTTCACGTTTAATCCCAACGCTATAAGGGAGCCAGAACGTTAATGAGGTAATCGCCGCGATGCGGATGAAGCCGTCACAGCCGGTGTGCACGGAGCAGCGGCGCCAGGTGGACCCCCGCAGCGGAGCCCCGCAGCAAAAGCTCTACCCGAGAGGCCAGACACACCGCCAACCGACAGTAAAGATCAGAGTCAGCGCTCTGCACATGTTGACCTTCATCTTTTCTTGTAAAATGTCCGGTGTAATCGGTAGAACCGGTGTTGTCACGAGTTTATTAACCAGTGGGAAGTTTTCCTCACTGTCACATCACTACCAGCGACCATTACAGGCATCGGACGGTACCTTTGGTATTGTAGAAAAAGGGTAGCGTCACTTTTTTAGAATTTGGGCATCAACTTTGTATCGGTTCTCGTGACATCCCTAATGTGCACACACATTAACTGAACATCTATAATGAGCTAATATCCTCTCTCTGACAGGAAGTTGTCCATGCTGTGGCCAAAGCAGATGGAATTCGGCACCTTATCTCCATGGCAACAAGTGAACATGTCATCATGCAGAACGAGGCCTTGGTTGCCCTGGCGATAGCGTCTGCCATCGACATTGGTAAAGTAATGTCAGAGATTATAAAGACAAAGGTTCTGGGCATGTCAGAATAACTCCTAGAAGGTTTGACTAGTGTAGAAGGTGTAAAAGTATGTTCATGTCTCTCCTTTCATACCTGACCTGCCTGGACCCTGGAACAGGTTAGGACAGCTCTGTAGCTTTTTTAAATCCTGAAGGAGGAGAATGTTGTTCCTGCTAAGCCTAGAAATAGGACCAAAGATCTGTCTCTCTGAGAATTGTTGGCCAATTAGGACTCATTTGAACACTCTGAGATGCTTGATAAATAGCCTCAGGGCCCCGATGTGACTCCATAGACTCCTCATGTCAGAGGACCAGAGCTTTAACTGTTAATGTGCTCACAAACCTCCACAGCCCAGTCGCCATAAACAATGTTGGCATTGTGCGTTTCTGCAAACCACAAATGTGTTGACTGTTGCCTTGTTTATTTTTTGTGTTTTCGGGGGTGTTGATGTAGTATATCCAGCGACTGTTGTTGAAAGTTACGTGGTATAATAATGTGTATTACAAGCAAGACAATCCATTACGGGCCGGTGGGTCAACAAACTTTCACACAGCAGACCGCTGTTCCGTGCTGTGTGAAACCTAAAGTTGCGTAATGTCACATAAAAAGATCCTCTAAGGGCAGCTGTTATTTATTTACGCTAGTAACGTCATAAAATGTATTTATCAAACATATTTTTGGTTTGGAAACGTCCACATTCAACCTATCCCGTGGTTTTCAGAAACGTACAATGCCAGCAGTTTTCTGGCGACCCCGTTGACCTCTAATGGGCCAGATTTATTTTTTTTGCATTCCCGTGCAATGTACTGTTTTTCTATTTTCGTTGTAAAAGATGCAATTCCTTTTTTAATAAGCTTAACACATATTCCAACCATAATGAACATAATATTTATATTTTTAAAGGTACATGGAACTCAAAATGGTGAATTTGTAACTAGACTGTGTTGGTGGACTGTTAATATATTTAGATTTGATCATCTCTATTTCCTTATTCAGACACTGGGTTTGTAAATAGTTGGAGAGTATTTGGTCACACAGTGTGTTGTGGAAAACTTGTACTTCAGGTCAATCTTCACTTGATGAATAAGCAGAAGAATACCTTGATGAACCCCAGTTGTCTGTACTTGAATATAAGTTTATTACAACATAAATCTGATCAGAGAACCTTTTGGCACAGCAAGAAACATTGAACACTGCTCTACTCTTAACGTGGCCTCAGCCATCCCTCCGTCTCTCTGCAGCAGATACATGCACACAGCTTCTTTAGTCATTCACAGGGTTGAGAACATGATTCGGTTTATTCAGTGTGATGCATAAACCGTAACTCTCAGCCTGCTGATATTCCATCAGTGTTCAGCACAAACATACTTTCATTTGGTTTCATGTTGTTTTGAACGTGGTGAAGCTGCTTGTTCCAATAATGACTCCTCATTTACAGGCTTGTGTGTTTATACCTATGTACGGATATGGAACACAACTCTAAATGAAGTTTTAGATTTTCTGTAACATGCTCACAATGCTTTTAGCTTTTACAAGTTTAAACAGGGTAATTCATAAGAACCAACCGATGTTTTTATATAAGTTGTAGCCCACGAAAAAGAAGTCAGGAAAATTGTACGTTGTTGTTTGATTCTAACTAATGTAGAAGTGGAGAAGAAGAATGACGAGCTGCTGGGTGTGAGTAACAATCAGCACCACACTGGTTGGACAGCTGCGCCTCGGCTAACCAGGGTTTATTATTAGCCCATGACTAAAAAAACATGTATAATGCCCAACTGGCTGTATGTTCCACTACTGTAATGGATTATGCAGAAACGAAGAACCAACTGTTACAAAGATAGTACAAGATAAGATAGAACGTCATTATTTTTTACACAATTAAAGGAACAATTCGATGGATCTATCGGCAGAAATGGGAAATGGAATATAATATTAATAAGTATGTTTTCTTTAGTGTGTAATCACCTGAAAATAAGAATCATGTTTTTGTTAGCTCAGAATGAGACATGAGTCTGCCTCCTCCAAGTCTCTACAGTAGCCCAGAACGGACAAACCAAACTTAACTTTTCCTGCTCGGGCCGGAGTCGATAACGTAGTGCCGCCCTCTCTTTCTTGCTTCACCACTCACTTCCCGCATACGCACACACTCTAAGCACTCTACTCTTACAACAACTGGCTCCAGAGGGCCATAAGCCACCGTAGCAATCCTACACGCTTGGCACACTGGAGATTTTTAATCTGCAACCTCACCGCTAGATACCGCCAGATCCTACACACTGTTCCTTTAAGCTAAAACCAAACAAAAAATAAGAGGGATATACAAAAACAGCAGGGAAAACCCGAGAGCAACTGTTTTCTTATAGTATCAAGAGAACACAAAAACATCGCAAGAGAATGCAAAACTTCCAAAACAAATGGAGACGTGAACCCTTAGGGTCACTCTAGAGCGCGTAATGACATAGATGCAGGCAGATGCAATCAATGGGCTACACCAAGGAATACAGAGGACTAACCACTTCAAACTACTAACTCTTTGGGTTTATTTCATGAGCTAATGTCATGACACCTTCATGTATGCATGTATATGTGTGTTTATCTATATGTTTTTATGTTTGTGACCACAGAGTCGATGAAGGACCCGTTTGGGGAGGCGGAGCTGTTGTCCATGCTGAAAAAGATGTTGGAGGATCCTGTAGGGGCAGTCGAAGTCAAGTTCAGTGCTTTAGGTCTCATCTGCAGCCTGGCTAACTCCAGTATGTGTTTGACTTTACACACATTCATAGAAATTATTTTCAGCATGTCTTTCAGCAACATCTGTGCAATCTGCAGTGTTCTGCAGTGGCGCATTGAAGGAGCAATGTGTAGGATTTATTGGCATCCAACAGTGAGATCGCTTGCCCCCTCCCTCTCCGAGCATGTTGGAGAACTACGGTGGCCTCCAGGTAATGTAAAAGGGGAAAGTCTCTGTCTAGAGCCAGAGTTTGGTTGCTACTACTACTGTAGAAACATGGAGGAGCAATACGGAGGACTCCGTGAAGAGGACCTGCTCCCTATGGAGATTAGACAGCTCATTCTAAGCAAACAGAAACACGATTCTTGGTTTCAGGTGATTATACACTAATGAAAACATAATTCTGAACATTATATTCCAGATCTGCCAATAAATCCACCTAGGTCCTACACATTGGTCATTGTATTTTCAGCTTCCAGCTCGAAATCACAAATGATCAAACAATATCTGTGGTCACACAGGGCCGTCGAAAGGGGGTTGTGAGCTCCTGTGCGAACTTGACGTGTGATGCCCGGCTCATTGACATGCATGCGCCTGAATCACATGCACATAGCAATTTTAGTTCTACTGCCACAAGGGGTCTTAAGGGGGCTTAGCCCCGTCAGTTGTATATTTTGCCCCCTCTGTTTAATCTTTATGTATCTATAGAAAAATAGCAAAAACAATATTATTGACTGAGATACATGATGTGAATATTGCTTAGCTTGTTTTGGAGCCATGGACAGCGCTGTTTGTTGTGTGTAGGAGCGGCGCTATCCGTTACACTGAAACAGAGAGAGACCGATAGACAGACAGACACACAGACAGTATAGTAAATATATAGTGAATAGAACTGCCCTAATTCCATTCTCCGCCCATTGTAGTATTCCACAGACAGAATGGAAATGAGATAGATAGATAGATAGATAGATAGGTAGATAGATAGATAGATAGATAGATAAATAGACAGATAGAAGTCTACTTTTAGGTTTAAAGAACTATGGAAGTGATGTTACTTAAATACATAAGTTACGTGACAAATAAGTCAACTAGGAATACGGCAGGAATCCAACAAGGCAGGGACAAACAACAGACAAAGGCAGACGACTGGATACTGAAAGAGGAAAAGCACAAAGACTAAATACAGGATGGTTAGACACAGGTGAAGCAAGTCAGGGCGGGGCAGACAATCACAAATACGGGAAAACACAAAGACCGGAAGTAAACCAGACATGATTTGAGGAACAGGTAGCCTGGAGGCTGGAAAGGGGCAGTGCATGAGATCCCAGCAGACAACCCGAGGGCAGGGCAGAGCAGGGAAACTCAGGCAGACAACCTGGGGGCAGGGCAGGGCAGGGAAACTCAGGCAGACAACCCGGGGGCAGGGCACAGCAGGGAAACTCAGGCAGACAACCCGGGGGCAGGGCACAGCAGGGAAACTCAGGCAGACAACCTGGGGGCAGGGCACAGCAGGGAAACTCAGGCAGACAACGTGGGGGCAGGGCTGAGCAGGGAAACTCAGGCAGACAACCTGGGGGCAGGGCAGAGCAGGGAAACTCAGGCAGACAACCTGGGGGCAGGGCAGAGCAGGGAAACTCAGGCAGACAACCTGGGGGCAGGGCAGAGCAGGCAAACACAGGCAGACAACCTGGGGGCAGAGCAGAGCAGGCAAACTCATGCAGACAACCTGGGGGCAGAGCAGAGCAGGGAAACTCATGCAGACAACCTGGGGGCAGAACAGAGCAGTGAAACTCAGGCGGATGGTCTGGGGGCAGAGCAGAGCAGGGAAACTTAGGCGGATGGTCTGGGGGCAGGTAGATGGGCAGAAACTCTCCGGAGGACGGCCCAGAGAGCCGTTGAGAAGGCCGTTGGGTGTCAGTAAAATATCCATTGGCAATGACAGAACTTGTCGTCTTGCACGCCGGTCTCTTAAACTTGAGCCTTTTGAACGGACTGTTATTTACAAAGATGGCACAGTCACCTCAATGCAGATGCAATGTCCCATCGACCTGCTGACACCAGGCCTACAGAGCAAAGCGCCTACTGCACACCTGCTTTCAGTCTACAATCTGGCAAGAGACACTTCAGTCCTGTAAGTCAGTTCTGTACATCACCACAGCTCCTGTGATGCTGATCCAAAGCCAGTTTCCTATAACCTGACTAGACCACAGCCTCCTGGTCCAGACTAACAGTGTGCTTACACAGTCTGTCTCCTCCATATTCATGCTTCAGCTCTCTGAGGACCATCTGAAAAGGGAACAGCAACAAGACTCCATGCTGTCAGAGGTCATTAGCTGGGAAGCTAAAGGTCAGAAACCACCAGAGCGACGCATGAAAAAACACACACCTGCTGAGAAAGCACTTTGACCAGGGTATCGCAGGCTTACCTTTCATAATGGTTTGCTCTGTCGTAAAGTTTTCAAACCATCCACAGGTCAGTGCTGCATCAAGTTGTTGTCCCTCATGCCTTCAAAGACACAGTTCTACAGATGCTGCATGAAAATCCAGCAGCTGCACATCTGTCTGCAGATAAAGTCCTGAAATGTGCTCAGCAACTGTGCTTCTGGCCATTCATGTCACGTGACATCAAGATGCTGTGTAAGCAATTAAGCAATGTCCTCCATGTGATGCAAGACGGGGACCTACACCTCACCAGAGAGCTCCAATGAAAACAACTGTTTCTACTGAGCCATTCCAAAAGGTCACGCTGACATACTTGAGCTTCCCATCACAAGTCGTGGCAACGGGTATGTGCTTGTCATTCAAGATTATTTCTCCAAGTATGTCAACCTCTATGCCATTCCAGACCAGCGCTCCACAATAGTCACAAAATGATTGTTTGAAAACTTCATCTGTGAACATCATCTGTATTCCAGAAATGCTGCACACAGGTTATGGTGAAACACCTGTGTCAACTGCTGGGCATCCAGAACACACAAACCAGCCTGTATCATCCTCAGTGTGACAGCATGGTTGAGAGATTCAACAGAACACTCAGTGATCAGTTAGCTAAGGGCGCTTTCACATCAGGGACCCGGGCCCGGATCCGAGTACACTTGTCCTCAAAGTCCAGTTCGATTGATTAATGTGAACGCTCCGTACCGTACGCTGGCACGGTTCGTCGATCCGTACCCGAGTCCACTTGAAAAGGTGGTCTGGAGTACGGATAATGTGGACTCGGGTACGGTTCCATCAGGTGTGAAAGCCAACCGTACCGAAACACGGAAGTGTGAATACAGCTATTAAACGCGAGTAATGTTAGCAGTTAGCGAGTAGTTTTGAAAGGTCAGGCTGTTTTCAACGCCTCCGGTCTCCTCCGATATCGGTATACATAAAACAGTTTCATATCTATGTCTGTTTCTGCGCACATCATGCGCCGATCTCATCCTCTGAGCTGCACCGCCGTGGAAGATACAGCGGGAAGGCCGGCGAGAGGTTCCTTAAAATATAGACAATAGGCGCTCGGGTCGGGCGATGTTTGTTATTTTATTTAGCTGATTTAATGGTCTGTCTCTGAAGAACGAAAGACGCTCAGCTGCTCAGCGGGCAGAGAGAGAGAGAGACGAGGTCGGGGGGGGGGAGTTTTCACATCAAACTCTGTGAAATCAGAGTTTATTTAGACCAAACCAGAGTTGGTGATTGTTGGAAAGACTAACGACAACAGTATAGGTGAGTTTTATTTAGTTTCTGTCCAGTTTGAATGAAGTGTTTTATGATACTACGCTGCTAGAACAGCTGATCTCAACATATACAAATACACATGGATGATGACGCAAGTGTACTCGGGTACGGAACAACTTTACTAATGTGAAAGCTGACCGGAGAGGGGGGGGGCAATCGTACTCGGGCACGGTACGGATCAATCGTACCTAATATGAAAACGCCCTAAGTCACTTCTTTAGCAGCCTGGTGAATTGGATGACTGCCTTATCCAAGCTGCTTTGGCTTACAACACCAGCCCTCGCTCTACAACAAGTTTCAGCCCCAACTCCCTTACTTACCTGCATTGTCAGGTGCCTTTGCCCTTTAAACCTTCAAAGTCTGCAGCAAGGAAGAGCTACAAAATACCTGGCTGCAGCGGTGCTCCCTCATTGGCCCCTCAGATCTGCCAGCCCCCAGCCCACTGTCCCCACCCACCTCCACCACTATGGACTCAGGGTTTGACTGCTCCCCATCTGGCCAAGTGCTAATTAGCCAGTCCGACTCTGTCCCCTCTGCCACACCTGGACTGTGTTCTGAAATGAGACTGTTGCTTTGATCTTTGTTGATTAGCAGTTACTTGTTTCTGCATATGTGAAAGAAGGACGTTTCTTTTGTGAGCAAGGGAGGAAATGTATAGTTCAGATGTGAGGTTAATTCATATATCTGAGTTAATGGTGAGTTATGTTTACACAGTTCATTATTTACATTCTGTTACATACATGTTCATACTTTAATCGGTTACAATAATATGCTGAATCTACATTTCTCACATTCTCACACCTACGAATCTCACATTTACCTCAGTCTAGGTCCTCCTAGCTTGTGATTGGTTAGTTCAGTCACATGTGAGTTAGGAACCAAGGCCTATTGAAAGAGGCTGGTACATAGGTCTTGGGGTACGGGGTTATAACACATGTGCAGTGTAAGTGAAGCTGCAGTCGTGCGTTGCGATTGGCTCAATTTCAGAGAGTGCAGGCGAGATTTTACTGTGCATGTGCTGTACCCCAAAGATATGACGGGTTGATGACGCATGACATCTCCTCTTTCCATCCTCCTTGTTGTTGTGAAACTGATAAAGTGTGAACAGTGAAGTTATCCATCTCCATCTGGCTGTTTCTTCTCAACAAGAGTGATCCAACCACCACATGTTGAACCCTGACCTTACATTAGTCTTCTCACTCTCAGGTGTAGTCCAATCATACACCGTGTCATAACTGGACGTGAGTATCTGACTATCACACCGCATCGCGTAGCATCTGACGCTCTCTGTCCACACTGAATCCGTTAAATGATGCACTTCTGTCCTACGTCATGTAAACCACGTACATATCAGCCGTGTGCTCCATATCAGCCTGAAGACGTAACCGGACGTAACCACTTCACAGATGGGTTAGTAGTACTTTCTATCTATGTTTGTAGCCTACCTTTTAAAACAGAAACACGTTTTATATTGTGATATTTACTGGAAATGACATACAATATAGCCCGCCGTGCATCTTGCTCCTACTCGGGATGCGACAACACCACAGGCAGTGACACAGACAGGTGCAGAGATACAGTAGCCAGGCAGTTAAACAACACATTAATCGAACATTCTGACTGATGTCTTCAGAACAACAATTTAAGTTAATAAATACTAAATGTGGATGTTTGGCTCACCAGTTGTTGTCCCTGCTCAGCCTGCTGTAGTGTAACATTAGTCCATTGTGTTTTCCACAATACTGAACAAAATAATCCAAACAGGTAGAAGAAGTGAGATGTAAGAGGAGCACAGGCTGCTTTTCTGACTCTCTTGGTCCTCTCTTCGGTCTTAATGCACCTGATTTGTAGGCCTACTGTACTTTCTCTCCGTTTTTTCTACTGAGCTAGATTAAAAACACACAGACGTTTAATGGGAGCGGATCAAAACGTGGCTTCTTACTGAGATACTGTAGTGACAGCTCATATTTCCCTGAGTTTCTATAGTTGTCTCTTTTGTGCTGTGTGTTTGTGTTTAGTATGAACCATTAGTCAGGGGGCTGTCACATGTCTTGACACCAGGTACCTCATAATATTTTTCTCTGGTGAATACATCGCATATAACTGCGATTATCAATACTTGTGCTCAATGTCCTCATTTACTTCCAGGACAATTGACCCGGTTTTCTCCCCTGACGGCTCATTTTATATAAACTAATCAGCGGTTCCTTGTCCAGGTTTCAGAACTCTCAACACGAGCGACAGTACTGCGTCGTGCTGCGTCGCACCGCGTTGCTCACGGCCAGTAAGAGCACTCCAATAGAAAACAATGTGATCAAGCTGATTTTGTCGCTGATGCTCACTCACGCGGCATCCAGTTATGACACGGGGATAGAAAAACAAAGGTTGACAGTCACTGGTAGGACCCACAGATTTCTGAATGGATGTTTTACAACACAGACCTCGATTCCCAGAAGCCTGAGTGAAGCTAAGAAGAGACGAGCAGGCAGTAGCCACTTTATTCCTTCTTTAAATTGAATACCTAAATAATGAATAAAATGGTCAGAAAGACACATGAAGATGTATTGAAACTCACTATTGAGACACTGATATTTCTTTTTGTCTTGAGAGAGAAGTTGGGTGTTCTCAGTACAGTTGATGTCTGGTTGGAACCAGCCTCCAGTGACCATAAGAAGGACTGCAGTTTCAGACAGTTGAGCAGCATTGTCAGTCAGCTGGGATGTTGCCACCCTGGTTCTTTCTATGGCCTGTTGAACTGATGATCACAAGTCCTGACGGCATGAGTGTGTCTATTCTTCTGTTGTGCTCTTGAGAAAAAAGCCTCTTGTGTTATGTTGCTCATTTTAAAAGACAGATGGAAACATCATAAGACACACAATCCACACATGCACACAACACAGCTGTTCAGAGAATACAATAATATGTACCTCCACTACTGGCTGCAATCCTTCTCACACTTCTCTCTCTTCTTCTCTCCATCCTTGTCTGCCCTAGGTGTGATGAAGGTGGAGTTGAACTCTGTGAATATGAAGGAAAGCCTCAGTAAACTTACGGTTCACAGCAGCAGTAAACTTGCCTCGCAGGCCAGCTCCATACTGGCCACTCTCAGTGACACCAGCTAAACCAGCACGCTGCAGCAACCCAGGATCTGATCTGATGTATGGATTCATCCTGCTTATTCAACGGCATACTTTGATTCAAATGATCTTACTGCACAGATACTTCTATATACTGAAATGGCTTCTCAAAATGTCTCCTGTTGTGTGACAATAATTACTAATTAAGGACAAGCAAAACCAATCATTTTCCATTGCAATCTACCAGGTTTAAAGAAATACAAACAAGCAAGGGCGTGTTTTCCCGATATACGAGAATGAGAATGTGTGGAGCCAGAACTTTCTTTAGCACTGACAGTGCTGTGGAGATGGGTCTGGCTATGCGAGACTACGCACAACGTGATTGGTTGATGCCTTTATACGCAGTGCAAAAGCTCAGAAAAATCAACCTTGTTCTGAAAAATAAAGACATCGCTTTTTTGCCCCGAAATGTTCATGTTCTGTGTGAAAGTACAAGAGTTAAAGTACAAGAGTTAAAGTACAACAATTAAAGTACAACAGTTAAAGTACAACAGTTAAAGTACAACAGTTAAAGAACAACAATTAAAGTACAACAGTTAAAGTACAACAATTAAAGTACAACAGTTAAAGTATAACAGTTAAAGTACAACAGTTAAAGTATAAAAGTTAAAGTATAACAGTTAAAGTACAACAGTTAAAGTACAACAGTTAAAGTATAAAAGTTAAAGTATAACAGTTAAAGTACAACAGTTAAAGTATAACAGTTAAAGTACAACAGTTAAAGTATAAAAGTTAAAGTACAACAGTTAAAGTATAACAGTTCGGAAAAATGTATTGATATGTGAATTAATCACACAAAATGGCCCAGTGTGCAAAGGGCTTTCATGGTGGCTGTCTGCAAAATCAGACGTATTCATCTTCTGGGGATCATGAATATCCACAAAATACAGTATGTTATTGAAAATCCAGTCTTAAGTTTTCAAAAAACCTATCTGGCCAGTAGTTTTGTGGTATCTTGTTCTGGACCAAAGCGGTCGGTGAATAGACAGATAGACTGACATCACCTTCTTTGGCCTCCACTAGTATAGAGTCAAATTATTTAATGCTTTCATTTAAAGGTCCCATATTATAAAAAAGTGAGATTTTCATGTTTTTTTTTTCATTATAAAGCAGGCTTAAGTCCTATATAAATACTGTGAAAGTACCGAAACACTCAATCCACAGGAAAATACACACAGCCCGTATTCAGAAACTCTGCATTTGAAACAAGCTGTCAGGATTTCTGCCCATGCGTGATGTCATGAATATACAATTTAGACCCTTTACACAATTTTAAACTTAAACATTCTAAATGTGTCCCAGTTTATTCCTGGTTGCAGTGTATGTGAATGTCATCAGCTGACAGGAAGTACACATGGACCCAAACTGTTGCCTAGCAATGCAATTCTGTTGCAATTCCGTCAAAATGCGCTAAAACTGAGCGTTTCAGACAGAGGGTAAATACAGGTATATCCAGACAGACAGTATGAGAAAAATAAAGTTTTTTTTTTACATTACAGTATGTAAACATGTTCTAGTAGAAACATAAAATACAAGTATGAACCTGAAAATTAGCATAATGTGGGACCTTTAAGAAATTCATCTCATGGCCTCCATCAGTGGATAGACTTTGCTCTGTTGTCATGGAGATGGCTCAGTTGTCATCATATGATCAACACATGGAACTTAATTATAAAAGGCTTTATACAAAATACATATGAAAGTTTAAAAAATCTGTCCAGCATTATAGTTTGAATTTCTGAATTAATTTTAATTTCAATGACTCCAGTTATAAATAAAATCACTGGCTAAGATTGTTGATATCAAACTGAATGTACAGTGCTTTTGGCTTGTTTTCTAAGTATCTCTGAAAATCAGTGGTGTAAAATTGATTTTAAGAGTGAGGTATTTTTTACGGGCTGAAACGTGGTCGAGGTGACCAAACCCTTCTTCCATCACCAGAATCTTTACTACATAACCAGCTCAACCACCATCAAAACACTTCAAACCACACTGTCCAGTCTGTAAACTGTCACCATCATTCTGAATAGCAGTTTCGAACAGAATTATTAATGCAGCCACATTAACAAGCAATAAATCTGCATAGACTTAAGGCATAAACATGACTTAGGTTAGTGGTGAAACATAATATTGAGTTTAAAAAACAACTTGATCAAGCTTCAAGAACCGTTGTTGTCATGTAGTTAAAGAAAAGGCTGCGTGGTTATTGTTGGTCATGGTTAAAAGAAACCAACGTAGCTTCTGGTACGGTTTATAATCCCATGCAAAAGAATCATCCTCTCTAACCTGAAGTCATGTTCACAATATGCTAGAAAATACAGGATTATTAAGAAGAGAGGGGGAGTCTGTCTGTGGGAGCTAATTTATAGAGAGCTGCAGCAATGAGTCCCAAAACCCGGAAATGAGTCAGCATTTTAACACTTCCTGTTCCCTCGTCTGGAAGTCAACGGGTTTTTAGTAAGATGTCTGAAATAAGGTCTGTGGTTAAGATAAGCTAAAGAGATTCTAACATTTTGTTCTACAAAATACATCAGTAAATATCCCACTTCTGAATTTTGAAACTTTTACGTGTCTTAAAAAATGCAGTTGCTACCAAGTGGCTAAATGAGACAACTAAACGTCATCTCGCCGACTCGTCCTCCTTTACAGCCTCGTTGTGTATACTCACACTCATGTGACCGTGGTGTGGTTGGTTTATAACATTAGCTTTTTAGTTCTGTTGATTACATTCACACTTTAAAAATCATAAAGTGGTGTTCATTAGTGGAGATTATCTTGCTGAACAAAACGTGTAAGTATCATTGACCTTGAATGGTTGAGGTTAGACATTGATCTTGAATGGTTGAGGTTAGGCATTGACCTCGAATGGTTAAGGTTAGGCGTTGACCTCGAATGGTTAAGGTTAGGCATCGACCTTGAATGGTTAAGGTTAGGCATTGATCTCGAATGGTTAAGGTTAGGTATTGACCTTGAATGGTTAAAGTTAGGCATTGACCTTGAATGGTTAAGGTTAGGCATCGATCTCGAATGGTTAAGGTTAGGCATTGACCTTGAATGGTTAAGGTTAGGCATTGACCTTGAATGGTTAAGGTTAGGCATTGACCTTGAATGGTCACGGTTAGGCATTGACCTTGAATGGTTAAGGTTAGGCATTGACCTTGAATGGTTAAAGTTAGGCATTGACCTTGAATGGTTAAGGTTAGGCATTGACCTTGAATGGTTGAGGTTAGGCATTGACCTTGAATGGTTAAGGTTAGGCATTGATCTTGAATGATTGAGGTTAGGCATTGATCTTGAATGGTTAAGGTTAGGCATCGACCTTGAACGGTTAAAGTTAGGCATTGACCTCGAACAAGTAAGGCAGGAAAGGTTGTTGGGCAGCGAGTCTCGCAAGAGTTTTCGCAAATCTAGGATAAGGCTTTTTGGGTTGGGGAACCTGCAGCCACATTTACATGAAAATCTCCATCATGACATGACATAAGTGACAGGTGCCTAGACATCTGCATTGCAACTGTGCTTCCGCCGATGTTTAAAGGGTGCATTGACAAATAATGGATGATCAAGAATATAAAACATTTTTACAAATTTTTAATTCATCTTGCTGTTTATTATTTTGTTACAGTCTACCCAATTTATCAAATTTCCTGCACATGTGGCTCCAGCGTAACGGCAATATCCACAGCTAACACAATCACAGCTAATACAACCACAGCTAACACAACCACAGCTAACACAACAGCTAACACAACCACAGCTAACACAACCACAGCTAACAACGCTTCCTGTTTTATGTTATACAGCAAACATGACTGTTTTCCATCTCACACAGGAATCCTATAAAGCACAATGTGAAAAAGCCACATGCACAACATATTTGAACTGTAGCCATTAAGCATTTGTATATATAATAACTGTAATTCTAATAAAATAAGTGTGTAACAGTGCTCTAAGCAATTCAGTATCATTTATAGTTGGGTCACCATAAGAAAGGGTGAGCATGTGTGTTCTATACAACATAAAGTGAATAATCTGGCATTGGACATGAGGCAACAGTTCTGTTGTAATGTTTTATGTAATATCTGTATTGACATATTCCGTATACATGACTAGATATCACTTCGCATCTGTGAACAAATCTGTATATTTTTCATGGAGGACATATTTGACATTTTCTGAGCTTTGTTCTAGAGAGAGCAGAATAAAGTTATGCACTGTCTTCCCTCATGTGGTGTCTATTTATCCATATTTTCTTTCATTCTCATGTTGACATATACAACAGGGTGAGGTGTTTGACTCATAGATGATTAATGATTTGTTTATCTCAGCTGATCATAATTAACAATGTTGCCTGTAATTAACAACCACACATTAGTGATGAGGTCACTATCTAATTGAAGCTAATAGCAGAACTTCGGGAGCAGGACCATGCCTCAACGTGACACTTCCCGTATTTCCTATAAATACCTGCCTCACCCCGTTCTGCTCTCGTATTCTGCACCCAAACCCAGAGCACGAACAGCGCCCGGAGCACACAGAAAATTTAACCATATATGTGCAACATCATCCGTCCCCTCACCTCATCTTGAGTACGGACTTCGTCTGACCATCCCCATCGGATGACCATCTATTCAGTCGAAATCAGGACGACCGCGTCCAAAGTTTCCATCAGCTCACGCCAGCAGACCAGCGGCAGAAGCCAAATACTTCCACGCTGGCCACCTTTGTCTCCGTGCCGAGATCCTGCTTCCCTCAATCGTAACGTCGCCCAGAAGTGTGAGTCCAGCCAGCCTCAAAAGTCTCTTCCACCGCTCGTCCATCGCCGTCGCCACAGTTCTCCCGATCCATCGCCTCCGAGGACAACTCCATTCACCCGCCATGGAGCCGACCACTCCGGTCTCACAACACGTAGCCGGTCGTAGCGTCACCATGCTCCAGTGAGGTCCTCCAACAGCCGGCCTTCTTCAAAAACATCCAACATGGCCGCGGCCCTGTGAACACAGGGGTACCCAGGAAATACAACAAGCTCTCCATACCTGAGGCACTAGAGACTGCCAAACAGAGGTTAACAGCTCTGGCCGCCCAGCTGAAGAGATACACCAAAGAGGTAAAAGCCAGTAGAATAAACAGGATGTTCTCTACTGAACCAGCCAAAGTGTTCTCTCAATGGCAGGGCAATAACAGCCGGTCAGACCCACCAAGAGCTGAGATGGAAAAATACTGGAAAGGCATATGGGAAAGAAGCATCACACAACACCGGTGCCCAATGGCTAGTGGACCTGAGAACTGACCACAGCAACCTCCCAGAACAAGAACCAGTAATCATTTCAATGACAGACATCCAAGAAAGAGTGTCAAAGATGAAGAGCTGTACAGCACCGGGCCCCGACATGATCCACACATACTGGTTGAAGAAGCTAACGGCACTCCATGAACGCCTAGCAGCACAGATGAACCAGCTGCTAAGGGATGGGACCTACCCGGAGTGGTTAACCCAGGGCAGGGCAGTCCTAATCATGAAGGACCCCCAGAAGGGAACCATCCCATCCAACTACCGGCCGATGTCTCTGCACAACACGGAAGCTCCTGTCAGGCATCATAGCGGCTAAGATGAGTAGTCACATGGCTAAGTACATGAGCGAGGCACGGAAAGGAATTGGCAGTATCACCAGAGGAGCCAAGCACCAGCTACTGGTCAACAGAGCAGTCGCCCGAGGCTGCAAGAACAGGCAGACCAACCTGTGCACCGCCTGGATTGACTACAAGAAAGCCTACGACTCAATGCCACACACATGGATACTGGAATGCCTGGAACTGTACAACATCAACAGAACACTAAGAGCCTACATCAAGAACTCAACGGGACTGTGGAAGACGGCCCTAGAGGCCAACTCAAAGCCGATTGCCCAAGTTAATATCAAGTGTGGCATATACCAAGGAGATGTTCTGTCCCCGCTGCTGTTCTGCATAGGCCTGAACCCCCTCAGCCAGATCATCACAAAGAGTGGCTACGGATACTGATTGCTAAGCGGCCACCTGCTCTACATGGATGACATCAAGCTGTACGCCAGGACTGAGCGAGAAATCGACTCACTGATCCACACCACCAGGATCTGACCATTTCACGAAGTTTGCGATCGCTGTTCCCACATCTAATCAGAAAGCGAGGACAGTTGCTAAGTGTTTGTGGGATAACTTTATTGTCTGTTATGGTATACCTGAACGGTTGCACAGCGACCAAGGGCCTGATTTTGAATCTAAACTGATCAAAGAGCTATGTGAAGTCGCAGGTATTCAGAAGATCATAACTACCCCATACCAACCACGTGGTAACCCTGTCGAAACATTGTTGGGCATGTTGGGAACATTGGAGAACAAACAGAGGTCACACTGGAAGGAGTTTGTAAAACCCTTAGTGCATGCATACAATTGTACACGTAATGACGTAACAGGGTTCACTCCGTATGAGTTAATGTTCGGGCGTAAACCCCGACTGCCTGTCGACCTAGCTTATGGGTTGCCCTTGAAAGAAGATCAGCAGAAATCTCATTCCCAGTATGTACTGAACCTCAGATCTCGCTTAGAAGAGAGCTATCAATTGGCTTCTCGAAATGCCCAGAAAGTAGCAGAGAGAAACAAGACTAGATTTGATGGAAAAGTGACTGCATCAGGCCTTGAAATAGGAGACAGGGTCTTAGTAAGAAACGTGCACTTACGTGGCAAGCACAAACTTGCCGATAAGTGGGAAGCTGATGTCCACATTGTATAAAACGTGCTGGAGACCTCCCAGTCTACACTTTAAGGCCAGAAAACACAGAGGGTCCCACACGGACATTACATCGTGATCTCCTGCTTCGATGTAGTTTCTTCCCTGCGACAGCAGAGAAGGAGCCTCCTCAGCCAAAACCTGTCCGTAGGCCAAAAAAACGTCAGACAGCAGGTGTCAGTGAAACCGAGGCTGATCATTTAAGTGATCCGGAGGATGAACTTTTAGTCCACTGGTTCCGTGAACCTCCTTGTCAGAGCACCACTATATTACCTGCTGTCCACGACCACCCAAACAGGAAGAGAGAGGGAACTACTAAGACAAATCCTGATCTCAACTCTGACTCCCTGCTGGAATCCACTTCCGTCCATCAGTCAGTTGAAGAACCTCATTCTCCTGAAATTCCAGATACTGAAGAACAGGACGTGATGGATCCTGCTGATGCGGAGGACCCAGCTGAGATAATCTCAATTGAAGGCGAGACTCTGCCTGATCACTTACCTCAGGAAAACCTACCTGACGGAGAAAATGTCTCAGCAGAACCTGAAAATCCAAGTCTATGTAAACCACCTAGTGAGTCTGTTGATGTCTTAAACACGTCTTCGGATGAGTCATGTCACACATCTGACGTATCTGGAGGTGAGGAGAGCTATCAAGGACAAAACATTTTATCTGAAGAGATGGAAATCAGAGAACACCAAAATGTTGAACTACAAGACAGTCAACATGAAAAGCAGGAAGCTGAAAGCTTGCTCAGACGATCACAAAGACACAGAGAGAGACCTAAGAGATTCCATTATCCTCAGATAGGGAACCCTTTAATCTCTTTTGTACAAGCTCTATTCCAAGGTCTAATTGATAGTGATGTTTTGGATGAGATTAATGGTCCTGATTCAGTTCTTGGTCAACCACCCCCTGTAATGACTACACAGCCTACATGCAACGGGAAGTGCATGGGTTCAAGAGGGGAGTGTGTAACCCAGGTCACAAAGAGTTAACACGCGGAGGTGCCTTAGCCAATCAGGGCGCAGGTCTACCGCACCCTAGGCAGGCTAGGCAGTATACTCTATTCAAACGCTAGAGGGACACTGTCGGAAGAGGACCTGCTGCTGAACGGTAAAAATATAGCTCAGATAAAGTTGTAAACACAATATAACGTTGTCAAATCAGAATGATAAAAGTCTGTGCTCTGTTATAAGCTCGTAGATGTGTGTGTGAGAGAGGCCCTGCTCACTGAAAGCTGCTGAGCGACACAGAGAAACTCCCGAATTGGTGAGTCGCTGTAGTAAATAAGTGCTGTGCCACGATGCTGTGCCACGATGTGCTAAGCTAACAAGTTCAAGTGAAAAGGCCCAGAGTTAACAGACTTAGCATTAAGCTATGAACAGTGCATTTAGCTAACTGTTGTAGAGCTCAACTCAATGAAAGCTGCACTGGGAAGAATATAAAACGTGACATAAAGAGTGTTTAATTGCCCAATGTTTTCTCTGGCTAGTAAAGCTGCTGAACGGTTTAATACTGAAGCAACATTAGTTATGTTTTGTCAGGTATTTTATTTCATGGTATAGTGAATTTGATTTAAATAAAAAGACAGACATAGAAGAAGGCAATAGTAATGTGTCAGGTTTACACTATAATTTATAATTCGTGTAATATTATTTGTTTTAATTTAAAAAGTATGTTATGTTAAGATAGAAATGCAGTCTCATTTTACCACAGTTTCATTTGTAATTCATGTACTGTGAAGGTTATTTAAAATATGTTGATTGTAAAATCTATGTTATATGAATATGTGTTGTTGAAATTAAAGGAATTATTATTCCTGATGAATCAGAAATGCAATTGATTCATGAACAATTCTGGCCATGTCAATAACTGCAGGTCAGGTTTTTTGGAGTGATTCAAAGTTGATGGCGAGCTAACCCAGACGACTTCTAGATCCCTGGAGTGAAGATCCCAGAGCCAAGAACTGCCAACCTTACCTCTCTTCTGCCACGGCGGTAGGGTAAACATCCCAAACTGTACATGGCTACACCACCCTTTACACTCAACTCCCAGCATCGTGCACAACCTCAAACCCCAGACTCTGACTTAATCCTTTTTTTTTTACTTGACTTGAAAACATTTACCCTCTTCGTGCTCCCTGAAACACATTCCCTGTGCCGGTGAAAGACTGAGTGTTAACCATCACACTGGTTAAAGTGAATGGACTGAATATTCATATTATGGATATGGTGTGTTGTGATGCCTTGGTTACAATGTCTATTACTGGAACAGTTAATATTGAATTATTGTAAGGTTGAAACGAGTTGAGAAGTGATAATATTGAACCTGGCTATTGTTTTAATATTGTTACTCATTGAATGTTGGATCCAAATATTGAGAATTGAGATTTTGAGTTATTGATATTAGGGTGCACCCAGTCAGAAAAAATAGTTGGTAAAAACTCAGTGGTTCAAACCCCGAGTGTGATAAAAGAAATATTTCTTTGCTGAGTTGAAACTGAAGCATCTTTGGGCAATTAATCTGTATACTGAACTCATGGGTATTCATTTTGTTTGTTTATTATTTTTTAAAACACAAGGTACCAGTTCATAGCTTTTTGTCTATTGTGGTCATTAGATATTGCAAATAACTTTTTCTGCCTCCTGTTCGATGCGTATCTTCTGATTCTAGTCCAGTATAATTATAGTGATAGGAGCTGTGTGCTACACAAGTCCTGAGAAGTCAGCTGAATGGTAAGAACAAGGTCCGAGCTATCAACATGTACGCACTGCCAGTCATCAGATACCCAGCTGGGATCATAAGCTGGCCAAAGGAGGAGATAGAAACCACAGATATCAAGACAAGAAAGCTCCTTACCATGCATGGAGGGTTTCACCCCAAGTCCAGCACCCTAAGGCTATACACTAAGCGGAAAGAGGGAGGCCGAGGTCTAGCGAGCGTCAGAGCCACTGTCCAGGATGAAACATCGAAAATCCAGGAGTACATCAAGAAGATGGCCCCAAATGATGAGTGAATACCTCAGACAGCAGAAAACCTGATGATAGTGAAGAGGAAGAGGAGCAGACAACATGGAAGGACAAGCCCTTACATGGCATCTACCACCGTCAGATAGAGGAAGTGGCTGATATCAAGAAGACCTACCAATGGCTGGAAAACGCTGGACTGACAGACAGCACAGAAGCACTAATCATGGCAGTACAAGAACAGGCCCCAAGCACAAGGGCCATAGAGGCCAGGATCTACCATAGTAGATCAGACCAGGATCTACCATAGTAGGTCAGACCCAAGGTGCAGCCTGTGCAAAGATGCCCCTGAGACGGTCCAGCACATAGTAGCAGGGTGTAAGATGCAAGCTGGATCAGCGTACATGGAGAGGCACAACCAAGTGGCTGGGATAGTGTACAGGAACATCTGGACCCAGTACGGACTAGAAGTACCCAAATCCCAATGGGTCATACCACCCAAGTTGGTTGACAACAACAGGGCTAAGGTCCTGTGGGACTTCAGATTCCAGACTGACAAGCAGCTGCTGGCTAACCAACCGGACATATACTGCTGGATGACAAACAGCAGAAGAGGGCAGTGGTGATAAATGTGGCGATACCAGCTGACAGCAACGTTGAGAAGTATCAAGGGTTGAAAGAACAGCTGGAACAAATGTGGAAGGTCAAAGCCGACGTGGTCCCCGTGGTAGTAGGAGCACTCGGGTCTGTGACCCCCAAACTGGGAGAGTGGCTCCAGCAGATTCCAGGAACGACATATCCAGATGTCTCAGTCCAGAAGAGCTCAGTCCTAGGAACAGCTAAAGGCGTTTTGACATTAGGTACGATTGATCCGTACCGTGCCCGAGTACGATTGCCCCCCCCCCCCCCCCCTCTCTGGTCAGCTTTCACATTAGTAAAGTTGTTCCTTACCCGAGTACACTTGCGTCATCATCCACGTGTATTTGTTTATGTTGAGATCAGCTGTTCTAGCAGCGTAGTATCATAAAACATTTCATTCAAACTGGACAGAAACTAAATAAAACTCACCTATACTGTTGTCGTTAGTCTTTCCAACAATCACCAACTCTGGTTTGGTTTAAATAAACTCTTATTTCACAGAGTTTGATGTGAAAATATGCCGCTCTACACGTTGTCTCTCCCCCCCCCCCACCCCGTCTCTCTCTCTGCCCGCTGAGCAGCTGAGCGACTTTCGTTCTTCAGAGACAGACCATTAAATCAGCTAAATAAAATAACAAACATCACTCAACCCCATCGCCAATTGTCTACATTTTAAGGAACCTCTCGACGGCCTTCCTGCTGTATCATCCACAGCGGTGCAGCTCAGAGGATGAGATCGGCGCATGATGTGCGCAGATACAGACAAAGATATGAAACTGTTTTATGTATACAGATTACGGAGGAGACCGGCGGCGTTGAAAAAAGCTTGACCTTTCAAAACTACTCGCTAACTGCTAACATTACTTGCGTTAAATAGCGGTCCACTTCCGTGTTTTGGTACAGTTGGCTTTCACACATGATGCGAACCGTACCTGAGTCCACATGATCCGTACTCGCTTTGAGTGGTCGGAAGACTAGAAAAGCGCTATTTAAATGCATGTCCATTTACTCCAGACCACCTTTTCAAGTGGACTCCAGTACGGATCGCGAACCGTGCCAGAGTACGGTACGGAGCGTTCACACTAATCAATCGAACTGGACTTTGAGGACAAGTGTACCCGGATCTGGGCCCAGATCCCTAATGTGAAAGCACCCTAAGATACTGCGCAGAACCCTCAAACTCCCAGGCCTCTGGTAGAGGACCAGAGCTTGAGGAAGACACAGATACCACCTCACAAGGGTGAGAGGGAGATTTTATATATATATACTGGGAAAAGAAAGTTCGGAAACTTGGTTTGGTGGATTATTTCTCTGTTGTTACAATGCTAATGGTCATTGTATTTTACATCGTTGGAAAGCCTGTTTATTTACCTTCACAATGATGTCCAACTTGGCAAAAATTTGCCAAAATGCTCTGCCAGTTTTTCCCAGTATATATATATATATATATATATTATTTTTTTTGCTTCTATTGTTACCATATACCAAGTACTTCCTTTATTATTATACTGTATATTATTTGTAAAAACATTATTATGTTTTTATTTTTAATATATTATTTTTTGCTACTTAACTTACTGTTTTCTTAATGGAGCTTCCCAGCAAAAATAATTTCACACGATTGTACTTGTATAACTGGTGTGACAATAAACATCTTGAATCTTGATATGGTAGAAAAGATGGGAGGAGGACCAGAAAAGAAGGGGATATTTCAGAATACAAAAGTCGGTCATAACAAAGAAATATAAAGAAAGGAACAGAAGGGAAGAAATCATCATAACAAGACTCAGACTGGATCACACGGGTCTTAATAGCACTTTGGCTTTAATGGGGAAAAGGAACAGTGACAAGTGTGGGGATTGTGGTGATACAGAAAATGTGCAGCATATCCTAATTCATTGTAAAATGTATGAGGCTGAAAGACAAAGATCAGAGAGGAGGGACGGGATTGGGATTTGATATGGATACTGGGAACAGAGGGTGAGGGGGTTGAAGGCACCAGGAAGGCAGGAAGGCACTGTTAATGTTCTTAAGAGACACAGAGTAACAGTCATGATGTTACACACTCTTGTACAGTAGGTGGAGGTATGCACCTTAAAGTTGTTATGATCCGCCAGGAAACGGAGAGAAAAAAAAGAAGAAGCCGGATGTAAACATGTTAAGTCCATGGTCCACATCCACATCCAGGATCCACATCCAGGGTCCACATCCATGATCCAGTCCACATCCAGGGTCCACATCCATGATCCACATCCATGATCCAGTCCACATCCAGGGTCCACATCCATGGTCCAGCCTCATGACTCGATAAACTACAGTGTTGAGGTGAGAGCATGGGGGTGAGGGAGGTGTTACAGGTTGCCGTTTGTCACATTTGCTAATTGAAGAGAAGTGTTAGTTGTCGAGAATTAGCATAGTGTTTAGTTAGCAGTTAGCAGGCAGCTTACATGCTAACGTGTGCTGTGAGAGTAAGCATAGTGTATATAGTTAACAGTTAGCATAGTGTATATAGTTAACAGTTAGCATAGTGTATATAGTTAACAGCAGTTAGCATAGTGTATATAGTTAACAGTTAGCATAGTGTATATAGTTATCAGTTAGCATAGTGTATATAGTTAACAGTTAGCATAGTGTATATAGTTATCAGTTAGCATAGTGTATATAGTTAACATCAGCTAGCATAGTGTATATAGTTAACAGCAGTTAGCATAGTGTATATAGTTAACAGTTAGCATAGTGTATATAGTTAACAGCAGTTAGCATAGTGTATATAGTTAACAGTTAGCATAGTGTATATAGTTAACATCAGTTAGCATAGTGTATATAGTTAACAGTTAGCATAGTGTATATAGTTATCAGTTAGCATAGTGTATATAGTTAACATCAGCTAGCATAGTGTATATAGTTAACAGTTAGCATAGTGTATATAGTTAACAGTTAGCATAGTGTATATAGTTAACATCAGCTAGCATAGTGTATATAGTTAACAGTTAGCATAGTGTATATAGTTAACAGCAGTTAGCATAGTGTATATAGTTAACAGTTAGCATAGTGTATATAGTTATCAGTTAGCATAGTGTATATAGTTAACAGTTAGCATAGTGTATATAGTTAACAGTTAGCATAGTGTATATAGTTAACAGTTAGCATAGTGTATATAGTTATCAGTTAGCATAGTGTATATAGTTAACATCAGCTAGCATAGTGTATATAGTTAACAGTTAGCATAGTGTATATAGTTAACAGTTAGCATAGTGTATATAGTTAACAGTTAGCATAGTGTATATAGTTAACAGCAGTTAGCATAGTGTATATAGTTAACAGTTAGCATAGTGTATATAGTTAACAGTTAGCATAGTGTATATAGTTATCAGTTAGCATAGTGTATATAGTTAACATCAGCTAGCATAGTGTATATAGTTAACAGTTAGCATAGTGTATATAGTTAACAGTTAGCATAGTGTATATAGTTAACAGTTAGCATAGTGTATATAGTTAACAGCAGTTAGCATAGTGTATATAGTTAACAGTTAGCATAGTGTATATAGTTAACAGTTAGCATAGTGTATATAGTTATCAGTTAGCATAGTGTATATAGTTAACATCAGCTAGCATAGTGTATATAGTTAACAGTTAGCATAGTGTATATAGTTAACAGTTAGCATAGTGTATATAGTTAACAGTTAGCATAGTGTATATAGTTAACATCAGTTAGCATAGTGTATATAGTTAACAGCAGTTAGCATAGTGTATATAGTTAACAGTTAGCATAGTGTATATAGTTAACAGTTAGCATAGTGTATATAGTTAACAGTTAGCATAGTGTATATAGTTATCAGTTAGCATAGTGTATATAGTTAACATCAGTTAGCATAGTGTATATAGTTATCAGTTAGCATAGTGTATATAGTTATCAGTTAGCATAGTGTATATAGTTAACATCAGCTAGCATAGTGTATATAGTTAACAGTTAGCATAGTGTATATAGTTAACAGCAGTTAGCATAGTGTATATAGTTAGCATAGTGTATATAGTTAACAGTTAGCATAGTGTATATAGTTAACAGCAGTTAGCATAGTGTATATAGTTAACAGTTAGCATAGTGTATATAGTTAACAGTTAGCATAGTGTATATAGTTAACATCAGCTAGCATAGTGTATATAGTTAACAGTTAGCATAGTGTATATAGTTAACAGTTAGCATAGTGTATATAGTTAATAGCATAGTGTATATAGTTAACAGTTAGCATAGTGTATATAGTTAACATCAGTTAGCATAGTGTATATAGTTAACAGTTAGCATAGTGTATATAGTTAACAGCAGTTAGCATAGTGTATATAGTTAACAGTTAGCATAGTGTATATAGTTAACAGTTAGCATAGTGTATATAGTTAACATCAGTTAGCATAGTGTATATAGTTATCAGTTAGCATAGTGTATATAGTTAACATCAGCTAGCATAGTGTATATAGTTAACAGTTAGCATAGTGTATATAGTTAACAGCAGTTAGCATAGTGTATATAGTTAACAGTTAGCATAGTGTATATAGTTAACAGCAGTTAGCATAGTGTATATAGTTAACAGTTAGCATAGTGTATATAGTTAACAGTTAGCATAGTGTATATAGTTAACATCAGTTAGCATAGTGTATATAGTTAACAGCAGTTAGCATAGTGTATATAGTTAACAGTTAGCATAGTGTATATAGTTAACAGCAGTTAGCATAGTGTATATAGTTAACAGTTAGCATAGTGTATATAGTTAACAGTTAGCATAGTGTATATAGTTAACATCAGTTAGCATAGTGTATATAGTTATCAGTTAGCATAGTGTATATAGTTAACATCAGCTAGCATAGTGTATATAGTTAACAGTTAGCATAGTGTATATAGTTAACAGCAGTTAGCATAGTGTATATAGTTAACAGTTAGCATAGTGTATATAGTTAACAGCAGTTAGCATAGTGTATATAGTTAACAGTTAGCATAGTGTATATAGTTAACATCAGTTAGCATAGTGTATATAGTTAACAGCAGTTAGCATAGTGTATATAGTTAACAGTTAGCATAGTGTATATAGTTAACAGTTAGCATAGTGTATATAGTTAACAGTTAGCATAGTGTATATAGTTATCAGTTAGCATAGTGTATATAGTTAACATCAGTTAGCATAGTGTATATAGTTAACATCAGCTAGCATAGTGTATATAGTTAACAGTTAGCATAGTGTATATAGTTAACAGCAGTTAGCATAGTGTATATAGTTAGCATAGTGTATATAGTTAACAGTTAGCATAGTGTATATAGTTAACAGCAGTTAGCATAGTGTATATAGTTAACAGCAGTTAGCATAGTGTATATAGTTAACAGTTAGCATAGTGTATATAGTTAACAGTTAGCATAGTGTATATAGTTAACAGTTAGCATAGTGTATATAGTTAACATCAGTTAGCATAGTGTATATAGTTATCAGTTAGCATAGTGTATATAGTTAACATCAGCTAGCATAGTGTATATAGTTAACAGTTAGCATAGTGTATATAGTTAACAGCAGTTAGCATAGTGTATATAGTTAACAGTTAGCATAGTGTATATAGTTAACAGCAGTTAGCATAGTGTATATAGTTAACAGTTAGCATAGTGTATATAGTTAACAGTTAGCATAGTGTATATAGTTAACATCAGTTAGCATAGTGTATATAGTTAACAGCAGTTAGCATAGTGTATATAGTTAACAGTTAGCATAGTGTATATAGTTAACAGCATAGTGTATATAGTTAACAGTTAGCATAGTGTATATAGTTAACATCAGTTAGCATAGTGTATATAGTTAACAGTTAGCATAGTGTATATAGTTAACAGCAGTTAGCATAGTGTATATAGTTATCAGTTAGCATAGTGTATATAGTTAACATCAGCTAGCATAGTGTATATAGTTAACAGTTAGCATAGTGTATATAGTTAACAGCAGTTAGCATAGTGTATATAGTTAACAGTTAGCATAGTGTATATAGTTAACAGCAGTTAGCATAGTGTATATAGTTAACAGTTAGCATAGTGTATATAGTTAACAGTTAGCATAGTGTATATAGTTAACATCAGTTAGCATAGTGTATATAGTTAACAGCAGTTAGCATAGTGTATATAGTTAACAGTTAGCATAGTGTATATAGTTAACAGCAGTTAGCATAGTGTATATAGTTAACAGTTAGCATAGTGTATATAGTTAACAGTTAGCATAGTGTATATAGTTAACAGTTAGCATAGTGTATATAGTTAACATCAGCTAGCATAGTGTATATAGTTAACAGTTAGCATAGTGTATATAGTTAACAGCATAGTGTATATAGTTAACAGTTAGCATAGTGTATATAGTTAACATCAGTTAGCATAGTGTATATAGTTAACAGTTAGCATAGTGTATATAGTTAACAGCAGTTAGCATAGTGTATATAGTTATCAGTTAGCATAGTGTATATAGTTAACATCAGCTAGCATAGTGTATATAGTTAACAGTTAGCATAGTGTATATAGTTAACAGCAGTTAGCATAGTGTATATAGTTAACAGTTAGCATAGTGTATATAGTTAACAGCATAGTGTATATAGTTAACAGTTAGCATAGTGTATATAGTTAACATCAGTTAGCATAGTGTATATAGTTAACAGTTAGCATAGTGTATATAGTTAACAGTTAGCATAGTGTATATAGTTAACATCAGTTAGCATAGTGTATATAGTTAACAGCAGTTAGCATAGTGTATATAGTTAACAGTTAGCATAGTGTATATAGTTAACAGCAGTTAGCATAGTGTATATAGTTAACAGTTAGCATAGTGTATATAGTTAACATCAGTTAGCATAGTGTATATAGTTATCAGTTAGCATAGTGTATATAGTTAACATCAGCTAGCATAGTGTATATAGTTAACAGTTAGCATAGTGTATATAGTTAACAGCAGTTAGCATAGTGTATATAGTTAACAGTTAGCATAGTGTATATAGTTAACAGCAGTTAGCATAGTGTATATAGTTAACAGTTAGCATAGTGTATATAGTTAACATCAGTTAGCATAGTGTATATAGTTAACAGCAGTTAGCATAGTGTATATAGTTAACAGTTAGCATAGTGTATATAGTTAACAGTTAGCATAGTGTATATAGTTAACAGTTAGCATAGTGTATATAGTTATCAGTTAGCATAGTGTATATAGTTAACATCAGTTAGCATAGTGTATATAGTTATCAGTTAGCATAGTGTATATAGTTATCAGTTAGCATAGTGTATATAGTTAACAGTTAGCATAGTGTATATAGTTAACAGTTAGCATAGTGTATATAGTTAACATCAGTTAGCATAGTGTATATAGTTAACAGTTAGCATAGTGTATATAGTTAACAGCAGTTAGCATAGTGTATATAGTTAACAGTTAGCATAGTGTATATAGTTAACAGTTAGCATAGTGTATATAGTTAACAGCAGTTAGCATAGTGTATATAGTTAACAGTTAGCATAGTGTATATAGTTAACATCAGCTAGCATAGTGTATATAGTTAACAGTTAGCATAGTGTATATAGTTAACAGCAGTTAGCGTAGTGTATATAGTTAACAGTTAGCATAGTGTATATAGTTAACAGCAGTTAGCATAGTGTATATAGTTAACAGTTAGCATAGTGTATATAGTTAACAGTTAGCATAGTGTATATAGTTAACAGTTAGCATAGTGTATATAGTTAACATCAGTTAGCATAGTGTATATAGTTAACAGCAGTTAGCATAGTGTATATAGTTAACAGTTAGCATAGTGTATATAGTTAACAGTTAGCATAGTGTATATAGTTAACAGTTAGCATAGTGTATATAGTTAACATCAGTTAGCATAGTGTATATAGTTATCAGTTAGCATAGTGTATATAGTTATCAGTTAGCATAGTGTATATAGTTAACATCAGCTAGCATAGTGTATATAGTTAACAGTTAGCATAGTGTATATAGTTAACATCAGTTAGCATAGTGTATATAGTTAACAGTTAGCATAGTGTATATAGTTAACAGCAGTTAGCATAGTGTATATAGTTAACAGTTAGCATAGTGTATATAGTTAACAGTTAGCATAGTGTATATAGTTAACAGTTAGCATAGTGTATATAGTTAACATCAGTTAGCATAATGTATATAGTTAACATCAGTTAGCATAGTGTATATAGTTAACAGCAGTTAGCATAGTGTATCTAGTTAACAGTTAGCATAGTGTATATAGTTAACAGTTAGCATAGTGTATATAGTTAACATCAGTTAGCATAGTGTATATAGTTAACAGCAGCTAGCATAGTGTATATAGTTAACAGTTAGCATAGTGTATATAGTGTATGTTCCAGCTCTGTTTTTAGTCTACAGCTGCTTTTATCTGGATCAAACGGTCATGACTTGTAAACACACATAACTGTATGTCCGTGGTAATAACAAGGTATGTCTTTATTAAACTTTAATGTTCCTTGTAACTGAATAATCACAGTTGTGACCAAACAAGTGTCAGGGTTAGTTATCAGTATGTTATTTAGGTGATATAGGCAATAGTACTATTGTTTTCCATATTATGTGTTTTGAATGTATAATTATTTACAGGTGAATTATAGAAATTATCTCTTTTGCATTATGACTGTGTATTATCTTACATGCTCTGTGCCCTAGATTATAAGCAACCCAGTACTTTCTACCTTTGTTATTACCACAGACATACTGTGATCAGGACCGTCTGATCCAGATAACAGCAGCTGTAGACTAGAAACTAGCTGGAACAGGCTGCATGGATAATCACACGTATCCTGTACATTCACAGACGTTTATATCCTCTACAGAGTCAATAAACTAAACTGATATGAGTTCTAATAACCCAGTTGGTAATTCTCATGTAGCTGTAGCTGAAGGATGGTGTTTGAGAAAGCATGACGTGAAGGTGATGCCCTGTTATTGTGGATGTTGTGGTCCAGGATGACTCAGGTGAGCCGTCAGCAGTGGGGAGAGGTGGTCGGCCTGGGCGGTGTGGACCTGTGGGTCCTCCAGTCCTCCCAGGTCCGTGTGGAGGTTCTCACCCTGGGTGCCATCATCAGGTCTGTGTGTAGCAGAGGGAAGGATGGCCAGATGGAAGACGTAGTCCTGGGCTACGATCACCTGGAAGGTAGGAAGGGAATATTGATTTTCCCAAAGCGTTGTAAACTGGGCTACCCCACACATTAAACCTTCAAACAAATGAAGTCACTTCTGTTTTAAGGGGAAGAATCTGACATTCACCAGTGTTCTCTTATTTGGGATTTTTTCTTAGGTGAGAGCTAAATCTACGCACACTCAAGAACACACTTGCACACATTTGAGTGCTCACATGTTTGTGCAAAATAATCCATTATTGCGTTTTCTTCAATTCTACAGTTGTAAAATTTAGGATTCAAATTACAATAATATTTCTTTTATCATTTCTTATATTTTTTAATAATTATTTTCAACATTTTGCAAAGCATTATGGTCTTTTAAAATAAATGAACGAGTGATGGCATCCCATGCATCTTTTTTAGTGTTATTTTCTTTCCACAACGGACACTAAATATGACCACTCGTCTGGTGTTCACTTCCTGCTAAAGTACCTCCACTTCACAACTATTGAAGTATTTTTGTAACGTTTGGAGTAGTAGTAATAATTAATTTTGGTCCTTATTGACAGTTTTCCAAAAAGAATGCACATCAAAATAAATAACAATAAGGCATTGAGACCCGTAGCATCGCCCATGTGATCCTGGCTGACTGATACTGTTTTTAAGAGGCTGTAGCGGACTCAATCCATGGTACCAGCAATGTCGTTTCAGAAGGTTAAATAACGCTCCAATGGCTACATTTTAGCTAGGAAAAACTGGCATGGCTGTTTTCAAAGGGGTCCCTTGACCTCTGACCTCCAGATATGTGAATGTAAATGGGTTCTATGGGTATCCACGAGTCTCCTCTTTACAGACCTGCCCACTTTATGATTATCACATGCAGTATTTTTCATGCGGTATAAATGTGTTATTGTCTCCTATTCTAAAATGTTGTATCTGAATATTTCTGCATACTGGGGTCCCTAAACGGTCTGGAATTCCATAAATTGGGTATCACTGTAAAGCTGAGACTGGTGGATCCAATGAGCCCAACTGTATTCATGTGTGATGATGTTAGTCCCCATAGGAGACATTTCATTGAGCTCCCTGTATAAAATGACATGTGGTGACCTCTAGGATAATCACAGCCTCATGAAACTTTACAGCCACAAACTAGAGACCTAGAGCATTCAGAGGATGGATGGATCAGACTAGAGACCTAGAGCATTCAGAGGATGGATGGATCAAACTAGAGACCTAGAGCATTCAGAGGATGGATGGATCAGACTAGATACCTAGAGCATTCAGAGGATGGATGGATCAAACTAGAGACCTAGAGCATTGAGAGGATGGATGGATCAGACTAGAGACCTAGAGCATTGAGAGGATGGATGGATCAGACTAGAGACCTAGAGCATTGAGAGGATGGATGGATCAAGCTAGAGACCTAGAGCATTCAGAGGATGGATGGATCAGACTAGAGATCTAGAGCATTCAGAGGATGGATGGCTCAGACTAGAGACCTAGAGCATTCAGAGGATGGATGGATCAAACTAGAGACCTAGAGCATTCAGAGGATGGATGGCTCAGACTAGAGACCTAGAGCATTCAGAGGATGGATGGATCAAACTAGAGACCTAGAGCATTCAGAGGATGGATGGATCAGACTAGAGACCTAGAGCATTCAGAGGATGGATGGATCAAACTAGAGACCTAGAGCATTCAGACGATGGATGGATCAGACTAGAGACCTAGAGCATTCAGAGGATGGATGAATCAGACTAGAGACATAGAGCATTCAGAGGATGGATGGATCAGACTAGAGATAATTTTTTATCAATTCTCCAGTGGTAAAAAATGGTTAAATTTAGGACCCAAATCTGTGTAACAAATTGTATCAACCCAAAAATTGCTGCAACAACTCATGAGACATAATAAAGCATGAGGATGACCATCATATCCTTCTATCATAATGTTCTAAACCTTTATACACTCACACAATTAATTTGAATTAATTAATTCATGTGTATTTCTGATTTATGACTAGAAGAACTTGAAAATTAATCTTCAGGTTCTCAGCTTTCAGATGATGTACACCACTTCAATGTCACATCTACTGTTGACCTGCTATCTCCCTTAACACCCCCTGTACCCCCCTTAAGATCCCCTGTACCCCCCTTAAGACCCCCTGTACCCCCATAAAGACCCCCTGTACCCCCCTTAAGACCCCCTGTACCCCCATAAAGACCCCCTGTACCCCCATAAAGACCCCCTGTACCCCCCTAAACACCCCCTGGACCCCCCTAAACACCCTCTGTACACCCCTAAAGACCCCCTGGACCTCCCTAAAGACCCCCTGTACCCCCCTAAACACCCACTGGACCTCCCTAAAGATCCCCTGTACCCTCCTAAAGACCCTCTGTACCCCCCTAAACACCCCCTGTACCCCCCTAAAGACCTCCTGGACCCCCCTAAACACCCCCTGTTCCCCTCTAAAGACCCCCTGGACCTCCCTAAAGACCCCCTGTACCCCCCTAAAGACCCCTTGAACCCCCCTAAAGACCCCCTGGACCCCCCTAAAGACCCCCTGGACCCCCCTAAATACCCTATGTTTCCCCTGGACCCCCTAAAGGACCCCTGTACCCCCCTAAAGACCCCCTGTACCCCCTAAAGGCCCCCTGGACCCCCTAAAGACCCCCTGTACCCCCCTAAAGACCTCCTGGACCCCCCTTAAGACCCCCTGGACCCCCCTAGAGAAGGACTAAAACGGGTCTCTCATGGTTAAAGGGAAACCAAAAAATGTCTGACTGAAAATGTGTATCTGAACCTTAAGCTTAATATACCCACCCAACTTTTTCACCACTAGGTTTACAAAACCAAAGTTCCAAACATTTCATACAAAATATGAATCATACCTCAGTTTTATATGTGTTTACCACTTTATTTTTGAACATTTTCTTTAATTTACAAAGTGAAGTACACATTTATAATTCCTGGTTTTAAACATGCCTATTCCCCTAAAGTCACACTGGCTCTCTAAGTTCAAACACACCCTGAATACAGTTAGAAAGTAGATGATTTTGTGCTTTGTACGTTATCTGTGCAGTTTTAAGATCAACTAGATCACAACATTTGAAAGCATGTAAGTTAATAATGTAAATTGGGCGTTGGTTGGTTCGTAATAATCTATTTCTTATAGTTCTCTTCTGTAGGATGAAAATGTGATTAGTGTTGGTTTGGTATGTGTTTCCTCATACCTCCACTCAGGTATTAATATGTAATGTATTAGAGAACAATACAGTATATATGTATTCAGGATATCTTTAGTTTTGTATAATATTGGTTTTTAGACATTGATGTTCTATAGTCTATGATCAATTGTCATGCCCAGAAATTAATTTTCACACACTCTTTCTATTTCAACATCATTTATCATCATTTTTACTTGATTATTGATTTGCCGATTACCAAATATTATAAGTTTTGTTCCGGTGCTCCACCCTCTTCCACTTTTGTTTGAGCATTCTTGACTTAATTCTTTTTTTTCAATTTCTGTGTGTGCACACGGCCCTGCAGTCTCATGTCCTTTTATGGAGAATGGCAGCGCATTTACCTGTTAATTAGGAGCAACTGGCACACGCCTTAAATTTACCAGATTCATCATTATAAGAACACAGGTACCAACTGTTCTGCAGTTTAAGAACACGTCGTTAATCTGACCTAGACTTTTCTTAGGACCTTTCTCAAGGACAAATTTAAGAAGAGATTTAGGAAGATATTGGTGAATGAGGCCCACTGTATTCATAGTAAAACTATATCAACTTGCATTTGATAGAGCAATAGTGATGTTTCTGTAAAGAGCTCAGAGAGAGTAAGCGTGGTTTAAGTAAGCCAGGCATTACTTTTGAGAGGCTGAAGAAGAATAATGTGTGTTGTGTTGTGTTGTCAGGTTATGTGTCAGATCAGCGCTACCTGGGAGCTGTGGTGGGCCGCGTGGCCAACAGGATCGCACTGGGACGCTTCGTCCTGGAGGGAAAAGAGTACCGACTAGATATCAATAATGGACCTAATGCACTGCATGGAGGGCTGCAGGGCTTCAATAAGTTAAGACTAAGTGAAGATGTCAACTTGAATGAATTTGTAGAAAGCTTATAGTAATTTCTGTAGAACCTCTTTGTGCTTGTTTCACATACGTAGATTTCACCGCCCATTTGCAGGAACATGAGGGATTGTAAAGAGAGTCAAAATATGACATACTACAGACTCAAAGTATCTTAATTTAATCTCTTATTCCATTAGGTTTGGCTGAATGATGTACCTGTACTGTGCTTGTAATCTCCCCTCAGTATTTTCATACCAATAAGAAAACATAAAGAAATACAGGAAGTGAAATGAGCATCCATCCAGACAGGTAACTTCGTTACCAATAATCCACAAGCCATTGTTGGGTTGTTCACTGTAATGTTTGCTCTCCCTGTGCTCCGACATGTTGCCACTAGTGTTCCCACCAGCCCAAAGAGCCAGAGCTAAAGGAAAGACTGCTTGGTGTTGATGCACCCTGAATGGTGTTTTACACTCCTTCTTTCTTGCTGTGTTAAACAAGAGCACACATACATCGTAGACGACCTGCTAGAGATGCAGATGGTGAGGTGGTGAATTGAAGCCAGGTGTAGATATGAAATGTGAGAAGCACTATTATACATATAATGATGCCTCTCACACATTTCATTCTTTCATCTGTAAACATATAAACACTGCTGTGACACTCGTAACATGCTGCGTGGTGGATGTACCGACACTGCTAGAGGACTACGAGAATGGAAGAATGAGGAGGGAACAAGTGTTCGGGGACCTCCTCGCCCACAAGCTCCTCCATCTGTCTCACAAAAACTCCTTTTCTTGGTCTTCCTCTCGGTAGTTGCCGTGATTCACCGTAAAGAGCCACTGATCAGCAGGCTCATTACTATGCAGAAATACCCATGAGGTGGTTTGCATTGACCGTTTATGGTTAAGCGTGTAGAGGGCGGAATATGAGGCTGATCCAGGTGCGCACATTTCCAAGTTGATTTGAGATTTATAAAAGGAAATTGCACACTGGCAGGCATATGGAAGGTTTTATAAATCAGAATATATTTCGTACATTTCCTCATTTGTACCTACGCCAACATTTAGTGTGGATCCTGCGAACTGTTTTATAAATGAGACCTCTTCACTCGACCGAATGCACCTTTCTAGTTACTAGTTTTTCGGGTGCAGTATATTCCAAAGTTACACTGCCTTGAGACAAAATGTACTTTTTTTTCATTCTCGTCCCTCCACTGCAGCTCAGCGAGGAAATACTGTCCTGAGAAACAGAAACAGTGAATTTAGTACTGAAGATACCAACAGCCTCATATTCATACAAAAATAAATGAGTTCTATATCCGCTGCTGGGTGCTTCCTGTAAGTGTAGTAGCATTTCAATATTTGAATAAACAGCACTAATGTCACTTCCATGCTGTGCTACATTCCTGTTAATGTACAAATCATTGCATCAAGATAAGACTGGTCTTTATTCACAGTGTATCTCCCGGAAGTAAAATGTAAATAATATTGTACTCAGAATAAGCATTTTAAACATCAGTATTGCAGTTAGTCATGTTTACTAACTGTGGGAAGCCGAAATCGAGATTGAGATTATTAATTGATTAATTGTGAAGCCCTAAAATGTAGTATTTTATTTGACATTACCTGTTATTGATCTCTTCTAACAATAAATACCTCCACTTTATAATCTATATACTGTATAATACTGTATATGTGTTTGTCTCTGCAGGCTATCTGGTTTGCTACAGCAGTAGAAGGTGGAGTACAGCTGAGTCATACCAGTCCAGATGGAGACCAGGGTTATCCTGGGGAGGTTCAGGTCTCGGTCTCCTACACCCTACAGGTAAACAGGCACACCTGGTTCATAATTTCACAGCTCTGTAGCTTATGCATCCCAAAAAAGGTTCTATTCATTAACTGAGGTTTGCTTTTGGCTGGGATGATCTGACTGAAGAGTTTTGGCTCATGAATGATTCTATTTCATCTGGAAACAACTTTTGGTAAAACTAAACAACTTTGAATTTAAAAATGTTGAGTAATTACAGTATTTCGTGAAATTTCTCAAGAAATTTGTCTTATTGAAAAATGCCATATTGACTTTTGTCAGTTGTTCCACTGAATTTAGAAAACTTTGTCAGACTTAATACTTAAAGTTATTACGAGGAACTTTTAACTGGTTATGAAATAAACTAGTAATAGTAAATGAAATAGTAAAATGAGATGTTTTCTAAAGGGATTCTGGTGCTTGGAAACATTACCGGAAAACTACCGCTTTTGTCTACAGGGACTGCCAAAATCGAAATAAGTTGATTTTGCATGTTTATCAATGGTTTGAGTAAGTAAGCCAGTTCAGTAAGATTTGAATTGTGTGTTCAGGGGGAAACACTCACTGCTGAATACCAAGCCCGGTCTACCAAAACCACCCCCATCAACCTCACCAACCACTCCTACTTCAACCTGACTGGACGGGTAAGGGCACATGATCAGCTCTATGATCATCCAATATGTCAGTGACAGAGACATATGAATAAAGGGTACAGTATCTGATCATCTTTAATGTAGAATGAAGGAGATTTAAGCTATAGGAAGACGATACTAAAAGAGGAAAAACTTAGAGAGAGGATGGAATACAAGGGGAAAGATAAGGTTAGTAGTTACAGTAGTTAAAGAGAGACCTGAGAACAAATGTCATACACACAAGATCAAAAAATATAAGCTAGTCCCTCAGAGGAATGAGGTTGCGTGTCAAACCTGTAGTGAGATGCAGAGTACCAGAAACTGGTTCAGAGTTGCTCTGAGGACCTTTTAAAGCCAAACTCCTGTGATCTGGTGTCATGGGTCAGTTCTGAACTCACCATAGACACATTTTTGTCTTTTTTAGGGGGGTACTGGAGCTCTTTAAGGGGACACATAAAGTAGTGTACATCAGATGCAGCTCAACACGGTGTGTCAAGTTATTCTCGTCATAAATCAGAAATAAATTCTGTGCCGAGTATACGGACACAGCTCTCACTTTGGTTATACAAGGACCAGATGGCTCATAACAACGACCCAGGTACCCCATATTCCTGCAGTACCCCCCACAGGACTCCCATGGGGACACGGTCATAAGCCTTCTCCAAGTCCACAAAACACATGTAGACTGGATGGACAAACTCCCATGACCCCTCCAACAGCCCCGCAAGGGTAAACAGCTGGTCCACTGTTCCACAGCCAGGACGGAATCTGCATTGTTCCTCCTGGATCTGAGGTTCGACAATCGGTCAGAGTCTCCACGTGACACTGAAGAGGCGTGTCAGCCAAGACAGCCCAACAATGTCCAGAGCCTTCAGCATCTCAGGGTAAATCTCATCCACCCCCGGGGCCTTGCCACCGAGGAGCTTTTTGACTACCTCTGCCAAGGATATGGACAAGCCTTCCCCCGAGTCTTCAAACTCTGATTCCTCTATGGAGGACGTGTTGGTCGGGTTCAGGAGTTCCTCAAAGTGCTCTTTCCACCGCTCGATGATATCCCCAGTCCGGGTCCGCAGCTCTCCTCCCCTGCTGAACACATGCTGAGTCGGTTTGCCAGAACTACCTTGAGGCCAACCGAAAGTCCTTCTCTATGGTCTCCTCGAACATCTCCCACGCCCGGGTTTTTGCTTCTGCGACCGCTGCAGCCCTTCTTGCCAACCGGTACCTGTCTGCTGTTTCCGGAGACCCCCGGGCCAACCAAGCTCGAAAGACCTCCTTCTTCAGCCTGACGGCCTCCTTCACATCTGGTGTCCACCGTTGGGTTCTTAGGTTGCCGCCACAACAGGCACGGACGACCTTCAACTGCTGTTGAAGTCCCTCAGCAGAACTATAGAGTCCCCAGCCGGCGCCCTTTCCAGAACGCCAGCCAGAGACTCCAAGAAGGTCGGGTACTCTGACCTTCTGTTTGGTGCATATGCACAAACAACAGTCAGAGACTTCCTCCCAGCGACTCTCAGTCACATAGAGGCGACCCTCTCGTTCTCCGGGGAGAACTCCAACATAGCGCCGCTCAGCCGTGAGTATCCCCAAACCCGCCCGGTGCCTCTCACCGGAAAGGGCGGGAGTCCAGCCCCTCTCCAGGAGTGTGGTTCCAGAACCAGAGCTATGCTTGGAGGTGAGCCCAACTATATCTAGTTGGTACCGCTCCACCCCCCGCACCAGCTCCGATTCCTTTCCTACCAGAGAGGTGACGTTCCATATGCCAAGAGCCAGTCTGCGTTGGTGGGGGTTCAGCACGCCTAGGTCCCTGCCTTTGCCCGCTGCCCGACTCGCATTGTACCCGACCCCAATGCCAATCCTTGCGGGGGTGGCGGCCCCATGTTGTTTTTTCGGGCTGTGCCCGGCCACCAGATGCTCGCCAGCGATTTCCCCTCCCAGGTGTGGCTCCAGGAGGGGGCCCCAGTTTCCCTTGTCCGGGCGACATCAGTCTGTTGGGTCTGTTCCACTAAGGTCTATGAATCGCTCTTGGTGTGGCCCCTCCCAGGGAACACTTTGCCTTGGGAGATCATGGATGGATGGGAGGATGGATGGATGGATGGATGGATGGATGGATGGATGGATGGATGGATGGATGGATGGATGGATGGATGGATTGATGGGTGGATGGGGGATGGATAGATTGGCAGATGAACTGAAAGATGTCTTCCGTGTGTGTGTGTGTGTGTGTGTGTGTGTGTGTGTGTGTGTGTGTGTGTGTCTCTCTGTCTGTCTGTCTGTCTGTCTGTCTCTGTCTGTCTGTCTGTCTGTGTCTGTCTGTCTGACTCTGACTCTGACTCTGACTCTGACTCTGTAGGGTGCAGCGGATATATACGACCATCAGGTGTCCATCAGTGCTCCGTCCTACCTGCCTGTGGATGACACATCGATTCCTACAGGTAAAACATTCACCTGTTCGCCATGATAAAGTGATTCATTTCATCAGGTGTGACGTATGTGAACGTTTATGTGAACTTAACAGCAGTCTGATGCACTTTTAATGATGTCTGACAGTTAGAAAGAACAGTATGGTCCTACATGTTCTATGCATGTTCTATCTATATATATATATATATATATAACGTATATACAGTATACATGTTCTACATTATATACATACATACTGTATATACAGTATACATGTTCTACATTATATACATGTTCTACATTATATACAACACCTGTTTTTCTTTTGCCTTTAAATGCATCAACTACTACTGTATATGTACATGATATAACAATTACAAGTTAATGTTTTACTATGAAAATAGAGCTGAATCCATATTTTGACATGATGAATTTGGTCAGTAATAGTTTCTCTACATCTGGACACAATATGAATATGTTTGAACAGCTGGTTTAATCTGAACAGATTGACTGGGTTTCTGATGACAAAGTGGTAAAATTATAAGGTAGAGATATAAACTAGACCTGCACCATATGAGGAAAATCTGCTATATGAAATAATATTGTTTTATATTACAATGATGATATGAGTTGTGATAAATAAACAAATATTGAAGTGTGCATATTAGCTAAATATTGTCTGTATCAGCCTGGTTGTCTTTAATTCAGAACCAGAGTAGAATTGAATATTTCAAATATAACTAGTCTACATGTGGTCTGAGGACTGTTAACCAACGGGGAACCTCCAACACTGGGCCGACCAGTGTAACCTGTTAACAGGGCTGCGGTCCGGTCATAAAGCCAATTCTGCTGGTAGAGTAGCTGGTCAGCAGCTTTACAGCAGGAACATCCAGCTGGTGACCAGCTACAGCCACCTGAAACAGTCACGTGGACAACATTATGTTACTTTTTCAACTCCCCAGAAGAATGCTCTCTTTGTGTTCTCTGAGCTGCAGTCCTTCTGGCCCTGAATCTGTCTTTGTGTTCTCTGAGCTGCAGTCCTGGCCCTGCCTCTGTCTTTGTGTTCTCTGAGCTGCAGTCCTCCTGGCTTTGCCTCTGTCTTTGTGTTCTCTGAGCTGCAGTCCTCCTGTCTCTGCCTCTGTCTTTGTGTTCTCTGAGCTGCACTCCTCTTGGCCCTGCCTCTGTCTTTGTGTTCTCTGAGCTGCAGTCCTCCTGGCTGTGCCTCTGTCTTTGTGTTCTCTGAGCTGCAGTCCTCCTGGCTCTGCCTCTGTCTTTGTGTTCTCTGAGCTGCAGTCCTCCTGGCTCTGCCTCTGTCTTTGTGTTCTCTGAGCTGCAGTTCTCCTGGTTCTGCCTCTGTCTTTGTGTTCTCTGAGCAGCAGTCCTCCTGGCTCTGCCTCTGTCTTTGTGTTCTCTGAAATGCAGTTCTCCTGGCTCTGCATCTGTCTTTGTGTTCTCTGAGCTGCAGTTCTCCTGGTTCTGCCCCTGTCTTTGTGTTCTTTGAGCTGCAGTCCTCCTGGCTTGGCCTCTGTCTTTGTGTTCTTTGAGCTGCAGTCCTCCTGGCTTGGCCTCTGTCTTTGTGTTCTTTGAGCTGCAGTCCTCCTGGCTCTGCCTCTGTCTTTGTGTCTCAAGTCCTGTTGTTGGAGATAACTGTTAGTCTACCATGTGGTGGTTTAATGATGGTGTTTGTGCCACTGTTAATACAGAGGTGTGGAAGCATGAACACAGAGTGTTCCTTCATGCTCTGTCAGTCAAACATTCTCATTACTCTGTAATTATCTTTGGTTTCCCCCAGAGACAGAGGAGCTGATCACTGTTTATTTATATCACAGAACCTCAGGGCCCGATAAGAACAGGACTTAAAAAAAAATATGCAATCAATTCGGTGCCATGCTGAGTTAAAAGTAGTCTGGACACGTTGGGACACGTTCTCTGCCTTTGTGCTTTTAGTCTGTCAATCCAATGCAACACAGCCGCTAATGTTAAACTAATGTAGTCTCATGAGGATGCTACAGGTCGCTGACTTTTCTCCCAGGATGATGTCTCATCATCTAGCCTTTGTTCACTGATACTCAATCACCAATCATTCACCAATCATTCACCAATCATTCACCAATCAATCACCAATCAATCACCAATCAATAACCTAATCTGTCCGTAGGAGAGATCAGACGAGTGGACGGCACCCTGTTTGACCTCAGACAGCCTGTTCTGATTGGTCCTCGGCTGAAGGAGGTTCCAGGTCCAGGGTTTGACCATAACTTCTGTCTGTCCTCACCTGGAGAAACCTGGACAGAGAGACCTGCTGCCAGGTCTGCTGCAGAGGACACACACTGACCCTCTCTGTCTTTAATAAAGACCAGCAGTAAAACTTGTCTCTTCATCTCAGAGTGTGTCACCCAGCCAGTGGGCGGGTCCTGGAGGTTTCTACCAGCCAACCAGGAGTCCAGTTCTACACCGCCAACTTCCTGGACGGCTCTACGCCGGGAAAGGGCGGCGTTGGGTACGGGAAGCACAGCTCCTTCTGTCTGGAGACACAGAACTGGCCTGATGCGGTCAACCAGGTATGATGATGATGATGGTGGAAGGAGGAAAAATATGACTGAAGTCATAATGTAATTATACATTGAAATCTTCAGTAAATAATGTGTTACTATGAATGAATCTGTTAGTTCCCTTTATAGAGGGCCTGTTAGGAAGAGGTACTGTAGTAAAACTCATGTGTTACATAAATACTTGTGAGACAGTTTTGACACCACGGATCAGATCACCAATAAATGTGAAACCTGTCGTCTGTGGTCAGATATTCTAAACTCAAGGTTTACTTACATGTGCTGAAGAAAGCTGTAGGAAATGGTAGAAAGCTAAGTAAATGAACCTTGAATTTAGAATATTTTATGGATACAGTATGTGCTCCCAATGTCAACAATGAATCTCCACATATCTAATGTAACCTGTAGAATAATTAATTTACCACACCGTCACCATCTCATATATACTCTATATATTCTACTGTATATATACTGTATATACTACTGTATATATACTACTGAATATATACTGCCTACTACTATATATATATATACAGTATATATATATATTTAGTATATATACAGTATATACACTGTATATATAGTGTATATACTGTAGTATATATACAGTGTATGTACTGTAGTATATATATATATACAGTATATATACTGTATATACAGTATACAGTATATATACTGTATACTACTGTATATATACTGTATCCAGTCTATTAGAGTCCGACACCATTTACAAACACTAACCTTTTATTTTACAGGTCAAAAATCCTATTGAAGACATGTTCAACTATATTGTGAATGTTTTTATTGAAAGGAAGATGAAATGTATTTGGAGAGAGGAGGGTGGCCTACAGTTTATGGTACAGATTGTAAAGCTCTCAGGAAGGTGAGTGATTTATGGATAAACTGTATGAAAACAGTTGATTTAACGGTGCTAAATACGGAATTGTTGCCGCTCAACGTCTCTCAACATGGCGACAGTGACCGGAGCAAAAATAATAACTAGAATGGCTCCCGGAGGGCGCAGACCTCCACCGAGCTGCCTGTGTACGATTGCCCCCCCCCCTCTCCGTTCAGCTTGCGTCATCATCCACGTGTATTGTTGTTAATGTTGAGATCAGCTGTACGTAGCGGTGCAGCGTAAAACACTTCATTCAAACTGGACAGAAACTAAATAGAACTCACCTAAACCGTCGGCGTTACTCTTTCCAACAATCACCAAGTGTGCTTTGGTCCAACTCAACTCTAATATGACCGAGTTTAACGTGAAAAATCACAGAGGTCTTAATGTTCTGGCTGATCGGAATTATTATGTTTGTTTTTCAGGATTCATTTCCTGACTGTCTCCTGCGTCCCGGTGAGGACTACCGACATGTCACTCGCTTCACCTTCACCACTGTCTGATGACCGACTTGAGGACAGAGACGAAGACGAGTAGAGAAGGTTGTCCATTAACTGATTGTATATAGTATTTTTCACAGTATAATCATGTACTACTACTTCACTGTAACCTCTCTTCCCGTCTGTGGAACTCTGTGATTTCATGCAGATGTTTTGAACATGAAGAATTCTACCACCCTCGTTCATGTTAGGTGTTCATAGTCAACCTGAACCAACTCTGTTCGTTAGAATGGGATTCATGATCCTGTTCCATTATTCCATTAAATGAATAAAGAGCTGCTCACTAAAGCTGCATCAGATCGGTCCCTGTCCAGTGATTGGTTGGTTGTGGTCCATCTGTCCTCTTTATGTTCGACTGAGGCTGTAACACACGATTCATTATGTAATATGTCTTCACCTGAGTGTTCAACAGCGTCACACAGGCTGCACTATTCCTACAACATCAGGTGAGGAGGCGGGTTTGGGTGAGAGGGCATCCTACTACTCTGCCAAGAGACATGTTGTGTTGCTATGGCAACCTCTAATCCATCACTCAAAGAGGCTTTTAGCAGCTGAGATTTCATAAAACGTGACGGAGGCTGTGAGCCTCACACTGTCCTGGAGCTGAAGGATACAACAGAACAGTGATGTTCATCAGGCAGCGGAGGAACACTGACACGTATTCACTTTAGCTGCTTTATTTCCTACATAAACTGTCTTTAAGGAGGACTGCTATGTGATCAGTCTTTCATTCATTTCTTAATCCATGAAATGAATTCTACCGCAACTTACTTTAGTTTAAGATATTAACATTAGTTCTAGTGTGTTACTATGTGATGTGATTTACAGTGTCTAACTATAAATCACATCAAAGGATGGTTCACAATGTTAAAGCAGCCGTCAGGTACTCATGTGAACCCTGAAACAGGTTTAGTTTGCGTATATGTACTATACGCTAGAATCCTTTAAAGGTGCTGTTGATAACATTCAGCCACTAGATGTTAGAAGAGGTAACCAAATGTCAGTTAAACAAAACGTTCATTTTGGACCCGCCAACATTTTAAAAATGAGTAATTCACAATCCTAATTGTTTTTAGGAGCAGCGATACAGTTATTCATCACCTTTCTAAATGCTCTGTGGAAGTATTATTTATCTAAAATTATTCATCTATATAATAAGGGAGGCCTCTGGTATGGCACAGAGGAGACCTGCCAACTCTGCAACTCCAAAGACCCCACTTTGCGGCACATCCTCTCTGGATGCAAGGCAGCGCTAACGCAGGGCCGGTACAGATGGCGCCACGACCGGGTGCTGCGTAAGCTAGCCGAAATCCTGGAGACACGCAGGCTGGAGGTAAACAAGGCCAGCCCAGCAACATCTCAGCGGCTGATCCAGTTTGTTCAGCAAGGGGGCAAAGGCCAGAGCAGCAGTGCAAGGGGGCGGTCTCTCCTGTGTCTTGGAGGCGAGTGGAATATGAGAGCTGACCTTGACCGGCAGTTAAAGTTCCCGCATGAAATAACACTAACATCCCTTCGGCCAGATATTGTGCTCTGGTCCACCTCTACAAGGACGGTTATCATGGCGGAGCTGACTGTCCCATGGGAAGAGGGGATAGAGGCTGCCTTCGAGAGAAAGAAGGAAAAGTACTCAGAGCTGGCAGCTGAGTGCACTCAAGCAGGATGGAGGGCGGTCACTCGTCCAGTAGAAGTCGGGTGCAGAGGCTATGCTGGAACATCCACCCAGCGGCTCCTGAGGTCCTTGGGGATCACAGGCTCCAAGCTTAGAACGGCGCTCAAAGAACTTGCGGAGGAGGCTGAGCAAGGGAGCTTCTGGCTCTGGCTTCGTAGAAAGGACAAGGCGTGGGGAAAAGGAGGGTCCTAAGGCTGGCTGCAGGGGGCGGCAGGGAGACGTCCCTGTCGCTGCTCCACCACCTTGAGATGTTCCGGGATTAATGGAGCGAAACATCAGTGAAGGGTGGCTCCCGGCTGACGACCCTGCAGCCGGCCCAATGGCACCGTCGGAGGTGTGACAGGCAGAAATGCCCAGCAGGTATAACCACCTGTGCTTCAATCTAGACCTTTAAATTCATGTCTTCCCTCATCAATCTACACTCAATACCCCATAATAGGGCGGCTGTGGCTCAGAGGGTAGAGCAGGTTGTCCACCAATCGGAAGGTCGGTGGTTCGATCCCCGGCTGCTCCGGGTCACATGTCGATGTGTCCTTGAGCAAGACACTTAACCCCAAATTGCTCCCGGAGGCATAGCCATCGGTGTGTGAATGAGTATTTAGATTAAATCCTGATGGGCAAAGTTGGCACCTTAGTAGCCTCTGCCATCAGTGTATGAATGTGTGTGTGAATGGGTGAATACTGACATGTAGTGTAAAGCGCTTTGAGTGGTCGGAAGACTAGAAAAGCGCTATATAAGTCCAAGTCCATTTACCATTTACCATAATGATAAAGCCAAAACAGGGTCTTCTTTTTTTTTGCATTTATTAATTAAAAAGAAGGAATTCTAATATTTCAGAAGAACTAAATCCCACATGACCTTTTGGAGCTTCGTAAGAGACTCACAAGAGTTAGATATGAATAAGAAAGGTCAAAATCAAAGCTTCTGCTGTGGAATAATGTTATAATGTTATCATCTACACCAATCAGTCCCAAAACCGTAGGAGTAAATCTATCCAAGAACTACGCTGCCTTAAAAACAAGAGAGAGAGAGAGAGAGAGACTGCAGCAGGAACAGAGAGCTGATGCTGGTGAGTGGGAGGGAAAACGTTAGGAAGAGAAAGGGGGGGGAACTCCGAGTTAGTTAACCCTGAGATTAGGGAAACTGGATTATCAATTCAGAAAGAGAGATCAATTAAACTGGGTCAATTGCCCTGAGTTTGTCTCTGTCTCCTCCCTCTCACAGAGTCAGCAGACATGCTGCTTTATTCCCTCATTCATCCATTCATTCATTCATCCATTCAGTCCCTATGGAAGGTTTACTGGGTTTCAGATATTAGTTTGTTCCTCTGGACTGTCTAAAGTGACTCTTTTATGTGCTGTCAGTCATTTCTTTGAACATTCAGATATCACACAGCATCATATCGTGGCCCTCAGCTCAGAATCCAACCTCTGCATGTCCTCCTTTCTAACACTGTGACTGTGAACACAGACAGCCGTCAGTCTGTTAGAGCAGCTCCACTGGAACCTGGAATATCTCCGTTTAAACAGTAACGATGAGCATGAAGCTCAGACACGTAGGATCAATGAATAATGATCTCTATCTGGAACACAACTCCTCTAATATTGTAGATGATCTGTTCATATTAATATGTGTTAACAGTGAGCAGGATGGTGGTGCGGCTGCGTATTGTCTGAGCGACTTTTAACAGCATTTCCCTGACTGTCTTTAAATTGATGACATCTGTTGAAGTAGCTGAAATAAGTCACTGGATGCTGAATAGATGTCTACGGTTTAACATCTACTCTATTGAACCTTTAAATCACCAAACACATTATTACTGCATCCCACTGGGAGCTCACAGTCATGTCTCCATGTCTCTGATCATTTTGACTATGTCACATTAAAGCTGAATAAATCTATTTATTATTATGGAATCTATTATCTTCCGAGTTGATTGAACTGACTGATCAGCTGTTCTGGAACCAAAAACTCTGAGTTGACTAATCCTAAAGTGGGAAACAGAGATATTCTGGTTGTAGTGGCTATCTTTAGTCTTCATACTTCTATCTTCGTCTTAACTTACTTTCTTTCGTTAACCACACTTCAAGAACGACATCACAATGTTTTACGCGTTGAGTCGGCCCGGTAGCAACGCCAACGGCAACGCCAACGGCAACGGTAAAACAACCGTGTTGCTCCGCCGGTAACTCATTTATTTACAACTGAACCGTTTCACAATAAAAGTCATTTCACAATAAAAGTTCACTTCCTGTCCCTAAGTCACGTGTGTACGGAAGCCTCACAGGACTAAACACAAATTCACAGTGGTAAACATACAGGAAGGAATCACCATATATAGTCATAATATTCTCTTACATTTAACTGAAATATATTTCTGACTGAACTTCAGCAAATAATATTATCAAAACAATAAACATAAACTTGGCACTAATAAATGGCGCTTACATTCCGGCCCCTAATTGTTACTGCTGAGGCATAACAATTACACATTAACACATAACACAAGCGTCATGTAACTTAAAACTCAGGATTTATATGACTGACTTATTTAAACATGAACTTATATTCATCTCCTAAACAGTACATTTCAAATACACATTTAGTTTGAATACAAAATTTACTCAAATGTAGTATGTAGCATAAATCTCATGCTTTAAGCACAAGTATATCATACATGAAATATGAACATCTACACTTGGTCATCCATTTCAAGCAACAGACATAACTTATCTGTTGGCCTTTCCAAAAGACTAGTTTTAGTTTTCACAAAAACACGTCCGACAAGTCCGTTTGAATCAGATATTGTCCTTTCAACTTTTGCCATCAACCAGGAGCTTCTTGGTGCACTGTCATCAACTATGAGGACGACATCTCCTGGTTTCAGATTTCTCCTGGGTACTAACCACTTCTGTCTTTCTTGCAAAAGCGGCAAGTACTCCTTTGTCCAACGCTTCCAAAAGATGTCAGACAGGTACTGCACCTGTTTCCACCTCCTCTTGACATACAGATCTTCCTTTTGAAATACTCCAGGTGGTAGCACTGGTTGTCTTTTAAGAAGAAGTATGTGGTTTGGTGTCAGCGCTTCTAGATCATCTGGATCATTTGAGACTCTTGTTATTGGCCTGCTATTGATAATTGCCTCAACTTCACATAACAATGTCTGGAGGCATTCATCGTCGAGGGGCTGCTGTTTCAGAGTCTGGTTAAGAATTTTCCTTACAGATCGTATCTGCCTCTCCCAAACGCCACCAAAATGTGAACCTGCTGGTGGGTTGAATATCCAGGTAATGCCTTTCTGGATGAGCATGTCTGAGATTTTTGATTGATTCCAACCTTTAATTGCTTCACTCATTTCTTTCTCTGCTCCCACCAGGTTTGTGCCATTATCTGATCTCATAACAGACACTTGACCTCTCCTAGCAATAAATCTCCTAAATGCATTTTTGAGTCAGTGTCGAGTGAATGGGCAACTTCTATGTGAATTGCTCTAACAGTAAGACATGTGAACAATACACCATACCTCTTGACTCTACTCCGCCCACGCTTGACCTCAAAGGGTCCAAAAAAGTCTATTCCCACATTAGTGAATGGGGGCTTGTCAGGTATCAAACGATCTTGTGGCAGATTTGCCATTCTCTGTTCACCAGGTTTTGCTGAGATCTTTTTGCATGTGACACACTTAGACAGTATTTTCCTAATGGCAGAGTCTGCTTGTGGAATCCAGAATCTCTCTCTCAGTCTGGATAGTGTATAATTCCTTCCGCCATGTCCTGTTTCTTGGTGAATATGTCTGAGAATCAAAGTGGAAACATGATGACCTTTAAGAAGAATCACAGGATGCTTAGCATCTTCTGGCAATGCAGACTGATGCAACCTCCCTCCAACTCTTAAAATCCCATTTTGAAGAACAGGATCAAGCTTGACTATGTGACTGCTCCCTTTAAGCTTGTCACCTTTCTGAAGAGAAATAAGCTCATCACCAAAGCCTTGACTTTGACAAAACTTGATAATCTCAATTTCTCCCATTGCAACATCTTCAGCAGTGAGCAGAGATCCCTTCATGGTTGATCTGAACTTGTGCATTTTGCTTGTAACCATCTCAGTTTTCTTCTCATGACTCCAAGTGTCACTTGCCTGTGAGATGAGAAACTTACGATGTGTGCTCAGCTTATGAAGCAGTTGTTTGAATCTCATCATCCAGGAAACTGCCTTTTTTAGACAGTGCCACTCTGAATAGTGACAAATCAGCTTGTTAAGTGGGTTTTCATGCACATCTGTGGCATTCACGCACATTGCTCCTTTAACTTCAACATCATCTGTGTGTATTTCTCTCATGTCTGGTGAAACTGGCCAATGTTCCTTGTCCTTTGTCAAAAACTGTGGCCCAGCAATCCAGGTTTGACATCTTGTGAATGTGTCTGCATTCATTCCTCGTGATGTATAATCAGCGGGATTCAACTCTGAATTAACATACATCCACTGACTTGGTTTAGTATTGTCGCTGATGAGTGACACTCTGTTTGCTACAAATGTTTTGTACCTGACATTTTTATTGGCAATGTACCTTAACACAGTAGTACTATCAGACCAAAGCACTGATTCTTCCAGCGGCATTTGCAGCTCCTTTCTCATGAGCCGGTCCATTTTTACAGCAACTGCAGCTGCTGTTAATTCCAGCCTCGGAATCGTTGTTTGTTTCAGCGGTGACACTCTCGACTTGCTGATGATGAATGAACAGTGAGTTTCTCCTTTTCCATTTGTTATGCGAAGGTAGGTAACAACTCCGTAGCCTTTTTCACTCGCATCAGCGAAGTGATGCAACTGTGCTGATGTGATTTTTCCAAATCCAGTTGGTTTCAGGCATCTATCCACAGTGAAACCATGAAGCTTTGTGAGGTCAGAAAGCCACCTTTGTGACCTTTGAGCCAATTCAGCAGGGATATCCTCATCCCAGGAGACTTTCCTGCCACATAGCTCCTGCAGGATCATTTTTGCTGGAAGGATGACTGGTGACAGAAATCCTAATGGATCATATATAGTACTCACAAATGAGAGGATACCACGTCTTGTCTGTGGCGTATGTTTTGCATTTATCCTGATCTTGAATACATCTGACTCTGTGCACCAGTTTACTCCTAAGACTCTTTCATCAGGTAACACATCATGACTGAGATCCAAATCCTTAACCTCCTTTGCCCTTTCTGTTTCAGGTATGGAGGCAAGGACGGCTCTGCTATTGCTCATCCACTTTGTTAAATGGAATCCTCCACTCTCACACAGTGCTGTTAAGTCCTTGACCATAGCACACGCTTGGGTTTCATCTGATACTGACTGTAGACAATCATCTACATAAAAATTGTTCAGAACTGCTTTAACTGCAGCAGGTGGCATTTTGTCTTTAGCATCTTCAGCTGTCCTCCTCAGTGCAAAGTTGGCACAGCTGGGGGAGGAAGTCGCCCCAAACAAGTGCACAACCATCTTGTATTCTTGCAGAGGTTCGTTCAAGTCTCCATTCGGCCACCATAGGAAACGCAGAAGGTCACTGTCCTCTGGTGGTACCCTCACTTGGTGATACATAGCCTCTATGTCTGACATTAAGGCAATGTGGTCATGTCTGAATCGTGTCAACACTCCAACAACTGAGTTTGTTAAATCTGGACCTTGCAAAAGTTCTCCATTTAATGACTTGCCTTGATATGTTACTGCACAGTCAAAAACTACACGGAGCTTCCCTTTTTGGGGGTGGTACACCCCATGATGAGGTATGTACCAAACTCTCTCATCTTCAGACACAGTCTCTTCATTTGGTACTGGAACTGCGTAACCTTTAATCAACAGGTCAGACATGAAGCTTTGATATTCTCTGAAACTCCTTGTTTTTGGTAAGTTTCCTTTTCAGGTTTTCTGTTCTCTGCACAACTACACTGCGGTTGTTAGGCATTTTGACAGCCTTGTTTCTTAAAGGAAGACGTATACTGTAGTGTCCATCAACCACTTTAACTGTTTCATTGACAGAATCCATAAACTGAATGTCTTCTTGTGACATTTCCTGTTTTTCTTCACTTGCCTTTTCTGGAAAATCGTGGTTGAATTGTTGCATCAGCATGTCTTCTACCCTTGCAATAGAGATGCGATTTACAGAAACACTTAGTCCACTTTCAGGTGGCGTAGTACAATCATCTCTCCTGAGAGGACCGTTGATGACCCATCCTAGGATTGTGCGAACTGCATATGGACCGCCATCCACACTGTGAATGACCTCCCATGGCTCCATAGCCTTGTAAACAGCACATCCTATCAACAGTCCAATGTCTGCATCTATGTGTGGCAGCTCGATTCTCTGAAGGTGTGGCCACTGTTCCAAATCTTCCTGCATTGGAATGTTGTCTTTGGACACTGGAATGTCTTTGTGGGTGTAAATGTCAGGTAAGTCAACATAAATGTTCTCTTTCAAACCACATACCTCTAATCCTGAAAGATGGTAGCTTGACTCTAACTTTTCCTGACCCATAGTGCGAAGCAGAATTTGAGTTTTCTTGCCTTCAGTCTCAAGCTGTCTCATCAGCTTCTCGGAGCAGAATGTGGCTTGGCTTCCATTATCCATGAATGCATAGGTCTCAATTATCTTGTTGCTTTTCTTTAACTTGACACACACTGGCACAATTGACAGAACACGACTGTCCTTTCCGGCCCCGGTGGCTCCACAAGTTCCACCTGAAATGTTTGTTGTTTCATTAGTCGTAGTACTTTCAGTGGTGCTTTTCTGTCTGCTTTCAAATGCTTCCTTATCTTCCCTTGTGAAATGAAGCATGCTTGGATGTCTCTTAGAGCAGTGCTCACATGTAGCTCTTTTCTTACAGTCTTTACTCAAATGTCCTGGTGTCAAACATGCAAAGCATAGACCCTTTACTTTGAGAAACTGTATTCTTTCCTTGTAAGGCTGGTTTCTGATTTTGTGGCATTCTGCCAAGACATGTTGTTTTTCACAGTATACACATGGCTTGTGGAAGGCATTACTGGTGTAACATGAGAAATCTTTACTGTTTTCAGATGAACTTTCATTTGATGCTGGTGCTACACTTGTGGCAAATGCAGTCCCCTTTGGCCTAGGTGCTTGATTCATTCTCACATTTGCATAAGGTTTTCCCTTATCTTCAGCACTCTTTATGTCCCCAAACACAGGATCTGCAGCTATTTTAGCTTGCCTGTTTATGAATCTGATCAAATCTGGAAACTTTGCTCTTTTTCCACTTTTCTCTTGAATGTCGAAGGCAGAAACTCTCCACATTTCTCTCATTTTGTATGGTAGCTTAGAGACAATGACTCTGATGTTAGTAGGATTCTCCATGTCTTGAAGCTGGTCAATGTCTTTCATTGCATTGTTACAACCTGTGAGAAACAGGGAGTAACTATGAAGAGCCTTAGCGTCATCTGGTTTAATTTGCGGCCAGTTGAGGGCCCTGTTTATGTATGCAGATGCAATTTTCAGTTCGTTACCATAGTGATATGTCAGCAATTTCCTTGCCTCGATGTAGCCTTGATGAGGACTCATGTGCTGACAACTTCTGACCAAGTCTCTGGGTTCACCTCTGGTAAACTGTTCAAGGTAATATAACCTGTCACCATCACTATCAGCTTTGTCATGAATAGTATGGTCAAAAGCCCTTAAGAATGATCTAAACTCAAGTGGATCACCACTGAAAACAGGAACATCTCTTTGGGGCAGATGTGACAGTCTCTGTTGTTTGACTAACATCTCAGTGATGTCATTTTGTTTCAACATCACTTCACATAGGTTGATTGCATTTCCATTGTAATCATTTTGCTGTATGTCATCTTCTTGTTTCACTTGATAGTCATTTGCATTTGACTGCTCGTTATGTTCATAACGTATTTCTGGTTCTTGGCTGCTTAGCTGCTGATTGACCACTAAGCTTGCATCGCGGTGATCAATTACATCACCGTTACAGCTCTCATACTCACAATTTTCCAACGACTTTATTTTGGCTGTAGAGGCAGCAATAGCTGTGTCGATATCAAGCTGTTCCCTTTTTGCCTTTAACTTGCATTCTTCATGTTCCATTTTTGCCTTTAACTTGCATTCTTCGATGTCTAATGCTTGTCTCTGTTTCAGGGATGCTGCACGTGCAAGTAAAGCGGCGCGTTCTGCTTCTTCCTTGTGTCGTATAGATGATATGGTGGAGACTCTAGATGATTTTGATGAGCTGCTGGTAACTGTGCTTCGTGCAACATATGAACCAGATTTATTTTTTGCTGGTGTATCAGTTACAGATACACTATCATCTGGATTCACATCTTCTTGATGTTGCTCCCTCGTTGTAGAAATCCATTTTTCAACTTCATTCCTGAAATTACTGAATTGTTCCTCTTTTGGCTTGTACCAAAACCTTTGGTCATCATCCTTTTCTTCTTCAGGTAACAGCAACAGTACATCCTCATTTGCATCAATAAACTCCTTTAGTAGTTTTGAGCATTCATACAAATGTTCATCAACAATTTCTGGACTCTCATTATCTTTCATTAGTCCATTAATCTTATTTGTTTTTGATGTTAACTGTGACAGTTTAGATCTCCTTGCATTTATATGCCTGGTCAGTCGATCTTCCAAACCTCTTTCGGTGTATTTTGGTGCCCTCTTGTGGCCAGACCTGCCGCTGCAGCTCTGGGCTCTCAACGTCGAATTCTGTCTGTCGTCGTCCGCCATCTTAGCTTTTTACACAACTTCTAGCTCAACAAGTGTTCATGAGAAATGGTCCATGACACAAAGCACAGCAGGCTTTCTTCACAAATGTCATCTTCTTAAGACCAAAACGTCCTTGCTGTCTCATTTTCTTTAGAAGCTGGGTATCTTGTATTTATTCATTTTCAGGACATTTCTGCAGCATATCTGTGTCCATGCTGTCTTCAGATAGTTTCATTATGTCTTCTTATAACTTTGGGCACTTATCTGAAACCGTAGTTTTATTCCTTCTGTTCAGTTCTTTTGTCGTCATGGCGACGCAGCAGTAGGCCTGCTCCTCGTGAGCTGGTTGTTTTACTTAATGTAGTGGCTATCTTTAGTCTTCATACTTCTATCTTCGTCTTAACTTACTTTCTTTCGTTAACCACACTTCAAGAACGACATCACAATGTTTTACGCGTTGAGTCGGCCCGGTAGCAACGCCAGCGGCAACGGTAAAACAACCGTGTTGCTCCGCCGGTAACTCATTTATTTACAACTGAACCGTTTCACAATAAAAGTCATTTCACAATAAAAGTTCACTTCCTGTCCCTAAGTCACATGTGTACGGAAGCCTCACAGGACTAAACACAAATTCACAGTGGTAAACATACAGGAAGGAATCACCATATATAGTCATAATATTCTCTTACATTTAACTGAAATATATTTCTGACTGAACTTCAGCAAATAATATTATCAAAACAATAAACATAAACTTGGCACTAATAAATGGCGCTTACACTGGTTCTGTTCAGGTTCAGGTGCAGGTTCAGGTTCAGGTTTAGACTCAGAGTTTGTTAAACCTGCTTTCTGAAACGGGGCCCTGGTTGTGCTGCTGAGTTGTGTTAGCATAATAATCCCGTGGTTATAGCATGCTAACCTGCTACAATAAGTGATCTTTGGTCATTTCCGGACCCATACTGTCATCATTGAATTTATTAAATAAAGAACTATGCAATAAATGTATTTATTTGTTCCGTTCCAATTCATGTATTGTTTGTATGCAACATCGTGTATATTATATTATATTCATTTAGCTGACACGTTTATCAGAATCAGAATCAGAATCAGAATGGTGTTTATTGCCAAGTGTAAGAGGTATACACTAGGAATTTTCTTTGGCATTATTGGTGCGAGACAAACTGTATAATAACAAAAGAATAGATAAAAACAAAAGAATAGATAAAAACGTTAGAATAAAATAATAAAAATGTACAATTTACAAATTACAAATAAGCTATAAACATGATATAAAGATAGTGCAAATATTGAGAGAGGGGGGAGAGTCAGTGTCGGCGGCGGGGGGGGCGGGGGGGGGGCAGTAGTGTGTGTGTGAGGGAGAGACAGTCACAGGGGGGCGGATGGGCTGTTGGAGAGCCCCACTGCCATGGGGAAGAAACTGTTTTTGTGACGTGAGGTTTTGGTCCTGATGGACCTTAACCTCCTGCCAGATGGCAGAGTCTGAAAAAGATGGTGTCCAGGATGGGAGGGGTCGGCCACAATCTTCCCTAGCCTCCTTAAGGTCCTGGAGGTGTACAGCTCCTGGAGGGAGGGAAGGTTGCAGCCGATCGCCTTCTCTGCAGCACGGATGACCCGCTGCAGCCTGGCCTTGTCCCTGGCGGTGGCAGCGGCGAACCAGACGGTGATGGAGGAGGTGAGGATGGACTCGATGATGGCCGAGTAAAAGTGCACCATCATGGTCTGTGGCAGGTTGAATTTCTTCAACTGCCTCAGGAAATACATCCTCTGCTGGGCCTTACTGGTGAGGGAGCTGATGTTTAGCTCCCACTTGAGGTCCTGGGCGATGGTCGTGCCCAGGAAACGGAACGACTCCACCGTGTTAACTGGGGAGCCGCGCAGGATGAGGGGGGGGAGCGGGGCTGAGTTCCTCCTGAAGTCCACTGCCATCTCCACTGTCTTCAGGGCGTTCAGCTCCATGTGGTTCTGGCTGCACCAGGATGCCAGATGGTCAACCTCCCATCTGTAGGCAGACTCGTCACCCTCGGAGATGAGGCCGATGAGGGTGGTGTCGTCTGCAAACTTAAGGAGCTTGACAGATTGGTGTCTGGAGGTGCAGCCGTTGGTGTACAGGGAGAAGAGCAGTGGGGAGAGAACGCAGCCTTGGGGGGCACCGGTGCTGATGGTCTGGGTGTCGGAGACTTGCTTCCCCAGCCTTACGTGCTGACTCCTGTCAGTTAGAAAGTCAGTGATCCACCTGCAGGTGGAGTCAGGCACGCTCAGCAGGGAAAGCTTGTCCTGTAGCAGAGCTGGGCTGATGGTGTTGAATGCGGAACTGAAGTCCACAAACAGGATCCTGGCATAGGAGCCAGGGGAGTCCAGATGCTGGAGAATGTAATGAAGGGCTAAATTTACTGCGTCGTCTACAGATCTGTTAGGTCTGTAGGCGAACTGCAGTGGGTCCAGCAGGGGGTTGGTTATTGTCTTTAGGTGTTGGAGCACAAGTCGTTCAAAGGTCTTCATTATCACAGAGGTCAGAGCGACGGGTCTGTAGTCCTGAAGACCTGTGATCCTTGGCTTCTTGGGGACCGGGATGATGGTGGAGGCTTTGAAGCAGGACGGCACCCTGCAGTTTTCCAGGGAGGTGTTGAAAATCCCTGTAAACACTGGAGACAACTGGTCTGCACAGTGTTTCAGGGTTGCAGGTGAGACAGAGTCTGGGCCGGCTGCTTTGCGGGGGTTTTGTCCTTTGAAGAGCCTGTTGACTTCCTCCTCTTGGATGGACAGAGGTGTGAAGGGGGGGAGGGGTGTGCACAGGCTGGGTGCTTGTGGAGAAAGCTGGGGGGTGTTTGTGTTGATTGCTGATGGCTGATGGCGGGGGGGAGAGGAGATGCAGCCAGGACCGTCACTACGTCTGTCAAATCTGCAGTAAAACTCATTCAGCTCATTTGCCAGTCGGAGGTCATTCGTGGAGTGGGACGGTTTGGGCTTATAGTTTGTGATCTGTCTCAGCCCTTTCCAGACTGAGGCAGAATCACTGGCTGAGAACTGTTCTTGTAGTTTCTCTGAATACTGCCGTTTGGCCTCCCTCACCGCCTTGCCAAACGCGTATTTAGCCTCTTTAAAGCCCTCCCTGTCACCACTCCTAAATGCCTCTTCCTTAACCAAACGAAGCTGTTTGAGTTTGGCTGTGAACCAGGGCTTCTCGTTGTTGTAGTGAACCCTGGTGCGCGTCGGTATACAGCTGTCCTCACAGAAGCTGATATACGACGTCACAGCCTCTGCATATTCGTTCAGACTGTCAGTGGCGGTCCTAAACATCTCCCAGTCCGTGCAGTCCAGGCACTCACGCAGATCCTCCACCGCCTCGCTGCTCCACTTCTTGGTCGTCCTCACAACCGGTCTAGCCAGTTTGACCCTCTGCCTGTAAGAGGGGATGAGGTGGACCAAGACGTGGTCGGAGTTTCCCAGCGCAGCGCGGGGAACGGCGTGATATGCGTCTCTGATGTTGCAGTAGCACTTGTCCAGCGTGTTCTCCTCTCTGGTCGGACATTTAATAAACTGTTTGTATTTTGGGAGTTCCTGTGATAAGTTTCCCTTGTTGAAGTCCCCAAGAACGATAACAAGAGAGTCCGGGTTTTTTCTCTCCACCTCCCGTATCTGGTCGGCAAGCAGCCGCTGTGCGAGCTCCACGTGAGCCTGAGGCGGGATGTAAACACCGACCAGAATGAAGGAGGAGAATTCACGGGGGGAATAAAATGGTTTAGAGTTGATAATAAATGATTCCAGATCCGGAGAACATGTCCGCTGAAGCACTGTCACGTCCTTGCACCAGCCGGCGTTAATATAGAAACATATTCCCCCTCCTTTTGTCTTGTGTGATAGCTCCGGGTCGCGGTCGGCTCGGAACAGCTGGAAGCCGGGCAGCTGCAGCGCAGAGTCCGGTATAGTTCCACACAACCACGACTCAGTAAAACACAAGACAGAAGAGAGGGAAAAGTCTCTGTTGGTACTGACCATCAGCAGCAACTCGTCCACTTTGTTGCACAGTGAGCGCACGTTGGAGAGGAATATCGCAGGCAGCGGAGTTTTTAGTCCTCTCTGTCTGAAGCGATTCAGCGCTCCGGAGCGCTTTCCTCTCCGGCGCTTCGCCGCTCGGCCGAGGGCCACAGCTCCCAGCAAAACGTGCATTAAACCTGCTGAAGGTGCCAGAAAGTTGGGGAAAAGATCTGCTGGGGTAGATTCCCTGAGGTTAAGGATGTCTTCTCTAGAGAAAACAATCCGTGAACTTCCACCAAAAACTAAAGAAACACAAAAAAACAAGAAAAACAGAGCGCACCAAATCGCCGAGGCAGCCGTAGTTAGCGCCATTATCTAAAGCCACTTACAGTAACCATGTGGATACAAGGTGTGTTCAGTCACTGTTCAGACTGAGACAGTGTTAAACGTGAACATTGTAAATGTGTCCACGTTTATTCCTGGTTGCAGTATATGTGAATGTCATCAGCTGATAGGAAGTACACATGGACCCAAGCTGTTGCCTAGCAACGCAATTCCATTGCAATTCCGTCAAAATGCGGTAAAACCGAGCGTTTCAGACAGAGGGTAAATACAGGTATATTCAGGCTGACAGTATGAGGAAAATAAAGTGTTTTTTTTAATATTACAGCATTTAAACATGTTCTAGTAGAACATAAAATACAAGTATGAACCTGAAAATGAGCATGATATGGGACCTTTAAGTGCAGTGGCCTGCTGGACCTCCGGAGACACACAGGAAGAGGAGCCGCGTCCTGGAGACGTATAGAAGTGTCCTCATTAAAAGTGTGTTTCTGGGAGCTGAAAATAATTTTTAAAAGTGTTGAATTGTTTAAGAAGCCTTCCCGTGTCTGTGTGTGCCGTGAGAGAACCCACGGACTGGTAGCGGACATTGCTACAGAAATGTTTCCCAGTTATTGATAACATTTAGCCATTAGTACTCTCCCTCCTCGTTCCATTGCATTCACTTCACAACAAGTGGTTGCCAGTTTGTTTCACCACAAGCATTTTTTTACAGTCGAGTGGAGTGAGACTCTTTTGTTGTTTTTTGCACTGGCAGCGCTGTTAGCATTGTTAGCTGCTAGCCACCAGCTCGCTGTCGCTATGTTGAGAATCATTGAGAGGAAATAGAAATGCTCCCACTCCTGTATTAGCACCTTAAGTTATTTCACATTTATGTATTTATGTATGAAACGTGTATCACTGTGGTGCCTCACTAAGTGATAAACAAAAAATGATCAAACAAACAAACAAAGTGAGTGAGTGAGGAGGTGATGAAGTAGGCAGCGTGTTGCAGAGCTCTTCAAAACTTTTTGTCATCTAAGCATTATTCTGGCGTAATACAGACAAAAACACCCACAGTCTTCCACCCAACTTGCTCACTAAACAAATGGAAAAAGAAACCATGGCTCTAAGAAGCAACAAAGGCCGTAATACTAACACTGCAACAACCGGGCCTGTTAAGACTACCGCACCGTCTCCCTCCGGGGCCTCGAGTGACTCAGGTGAGCCAGCTCCAGCTCCAGCAGCGGTAAGCCCAGCTGAAATCATGGCCTTTAAGAATGAGCTGCTGTCATCGCTGCGAGCGGATTTTACGGCTATTTTCAAGGACGAGGTTCGGTCTGTGCTTGAAAGTGAAATGTCTGCTATTAAATTAGAGATACAATCTGCCAAAACAGAACTGTGTAACTTTAAAGTTGCTATAAAAGCCGAGGTGGCACATATTGGAAACACCATGGAGGAGATGGAAAGAGGACTTTCTGGATGTTCAGATGACGTCGCCGTTTTACAGCAAACAGTGCAACAACTTTCAACCCAGGTGGCTGCCCTAGAGGACAAATGTGAGGATTTGGAAGGAAGATCCAGACGCAACAATGTACGGATAGTAGGGGTACCAGAAGGCCAGGGCAGCTACAGCACAACTGCAGTCTCCGCGCCGCTGAAAGAAGCGTTTCAGCTGGATAAAACTCCTCTACTGGACAGAGCGCATCGGACCTCACAGCCACCACCGAAACCAGGGGCCCCCGCTAGAGCCATAGTTGCCCGCTTTCATTACTTCCAGGACTGCTCCAACATCCTGCGCCTTGCCAGGGAACGGAGGCGAGTGACGGTGAACGACCTAACCATCTCCGTCTACCCGGACTACACAGCAAGAGTCGCCCGCGCACGAGCAGCATACAACGGCATCACACAGCAGCTGCGGGGGGTCGAGGGACTTCGCTTTGGCATACTTCACCCAGCGCGACTTCGTATTACCTACAACGGAGTGGAGAAAATGTTTACGTCGCCCGATGAAGCCCAGAAATACATCACGAAAAACATTACAAAACAAGCGGCTGATCCTCGTTAATGACTGGTTCTCATGGAAGGAGGATATTATTTCTTACTGTAGGCTGTCCAAACTGATTTGACATAATCTCAAACCAGCCTGTCTGGGTAAGTGACGTGATGATGTCAAGCTAATGTCAGTAGCCTATAAGCCTGTTAATGTACACTGTTGATTTTCATTTGTTATATTATACAGTAGTGTGTAATATTTAGATAGCAATTGCAGATATGTCTAACTTCCTGATGTGAAGTATTTATTTTTTTTTCTCTTTCTTTGTTTAAACCATGGTGAATTAAAATAAGTTAGTTGGGAAATTATTTAAAGCATTAGGAGGTTGATTTGAATTTAACTTGATATAATCTATACCAGCCTGTTTGCCTATTTACTCTGGGTATAGTGTTAAGCCAATATCAGGTTAATGTCAAGGTCCGCTTTCTACAATTGGTATGTTATCTTTATACATTTGCAGTATGTAGCCTCTTGATGTGAGTTCATATATAAATAAATGGAAGGTTAAAGTGAGTTAGTTGAAACCTTATTGAGGGTTATTTTATTTTATATTGATATCTACGCCCAGAAGTTTTCATGTTTTGTTGAGTTTAGCTTCTAGTTTAGTAGTTTCCCCAATACAAGCACATAGTGTGGATATTGTTACTTTGGGAAGAAGGTTCAACCCAGCTAGGATGGGTGAGAAGGGAAGGGAAATGAGGGACTTAAAGGGTTTTCTGTACTTGGGTTTATTTTTTCATTTGGCTTACATCATATGTTATATTATTTATTTATTTTTTTATTTGAGCAACGATAGGGGCATAACATGCAAATTATTATTTGTCACTAGATATACTCATTATCTCTGGCCATGGTACACAATATGACTTTAGGAATGATGGCTACATGCCCAATTTCTTTTGTGAGCTGGAATGTTAAGGGGATGAACCATCATGTGAAACGCAAGAGAGTCCTGACACATTTGCATCAGTTAAAGGTGGATATTGCCTTCCTTCAGGAAACTCATCTGAATATATCTGACCACTCACGTTTGCATACTAGATGGGTTGGTGAAGTTTATCATTTAAAATCTCAGTGTAAGTCAAGAGGAGCAGCAGTCCTTATTAGTAAGTATGTGCCTTTTATTTCTTCTCAGATTTGTGCAGACCCAATGGGCCGATATGTGATTGTTACAGGCAAATTATATAACATCCCAGTTATCTTAGCTAGTGTCTATGCCCCTAATTGGGACGACGCTGCTTTCTTCACTAATTTCTTCTCCCGATTACCTGATTTAAACGAACATCATTTGTTGATAGGTGGAGACATGAACTGCGTGATATCCCCTAGTCTAGACCGTAGCGCTGCCAAAACTACACCAACTTCTAAAGCTGCCCTTTCAATTCAGCTGTTTCTTGATACTTATGGGATGGTTGATGTTTGGCGTGCTCTCAATCCTACTGTTCGCAAGTATTCCTTCTTTTCAGCTGTTCATAAAACATTTTCACGCATTGATCATATCATAATGGATAAGAATCTTCTCCCTTTGGTGCAGGAATGTGACTACCATACGATTATAATCTCTGATCATGCTCCCCTTAAACTGAAGCTTAATCTACCAACCTCAAAAAACGCTTACAGACCACCACTTTTACTTTCAGATAAAACATTTTCAGATTTTATCTCATCACAGATTGATTTTTTTCTAGAAATTAATCAAACACCAATGATGTCATCATCAACAGTATGGGAAGCACTTAAGGCATATTTGAGGGGCCAAATTATTTCTTATAACGCACATCTACGGAAAACCAGAAATTTCCGTGCTAATGAATTGATGACTCAGATTGGTAATCTTGACTCACAATTGGCAACATCCCCATCAGCCGATGGCATTAAAGAACGTTTACTCCTCCAAAAAGAATTTGATTTATTAACCACACAAAAAGCTGAGAACCTCCTGATTAGATCTCATCATACATACTACGAGCATGGTGAAAAAACAGGGAGGATCCTTGCACACCAACTTCGCCAAAAAGCAGCAAGGCAGGCAATCCCTGAGATCCAGGATGAGTCTGGAATGGTCTGTATAGATCACTCTGACATTAACTCACGCTTTTTAAGGTTTTATCATAACTTGTATACATCTGAATCGTTGAAAGATGATTACTTGATTAAATAATTTCTTCAAAGTGTTGAGATCCCTCATATAGACCCTGTGACAGCTGCCGAGCTAGAGTCTCCGTTTTCAATTGGAGAAATTGAGATGGCCATCAGGAGTATGCAATGTGGAAAATCCCCTGGCCCAGACGGGTATCCATCGGAATTCTTTAAGAAATTTTCAAATCAATTGGCTCCAATTTTAAACTCTGTATATAACGACTCCCTGTCAGCTGGCTCACTGCCTGAAACATTACGACAAGCTACCATATCACTTATTCTGAAAAAAGGCAAAAATCAACAGGAATGTGGTTCCTACCGTCCTATTTCCTTGATCAATGTGGACAGCAAAATCCTGGCAAAAATGATTGCTCGCCGTCTTGAAACAGTCCTCCCAACCATAATCTCTCCTGACCAGACGGGCTTTGTAAAAAATCGACTGTCCTCTTTCAACATCAGGCGCTTATACGATATAATTTATGGTCCCTCTCCACCCGACGAACCGGAAGTGGTGATATCTCTAGATGCCGAAAAGGCTTTTGATCGGGTGGAGTGGGACTATTTATTTTGTACTCTTGAGAGATTCGGATTTGGACCAAATTTTTTGTCGTGGATTAAAATTCTATATAGTTCACCAATGGCAGCAGTGCGTACTAATAATAATATATCACCTTCTTTTCAACTAACACGAGGGACGAGACAGGGGTGTCCTCTGTCCCCCCTTCTTTTTGTGATTACGATTGAGCCGTTGGCTATAGCTTTGCGTAATAATAAGGATATTAAAGGTATTACAAGGGCAGGGTTGGAACATAACGTCTCGCTATACGCAGACGATATGCTACTCTACCTGTCTGACCCACCCTCCTCTCTTCCTGCAGCTCTTAATCTCTTAATTGAATTTGGCAAAGTTTCTGGCTATAAAGTAAATACACAAAAAAGTGAATTGATGCCCATAAATTTGGCAGCAAGAGACTCCCTGTTTATTCGTACTGTGCCGTTTAAAGTGTGCATGGACAAAATTAAATATCTTGGTGTGTGGGTCACATCCAATTTTAAAGACCTCTTCTCAGCAAATTTCCCTCCTTTTCTGTCCTCTCTCAAGGAGGATATTAATCATTGGGATCTGCTACCCTTATCTCTGGCAGGTAGAATTAACGCTATAAAGATGAACTTATTGCCTAAACTTCTTTATATGTTTCAGTCTATACCAGTCTTCTTAACTAAAACATTTTTCATTTCCCTGGACAGAAAGCTTTCTTCTTTCATTTGGAGTAAGAAGAATCCACGTATACGCAAAGCTATACTACAGAGACCTCGGCAGCAGGGAGGGCTTAGTCTGCCAAACTTTCAGTTCTACTATTGGGCAGCAAATATCAAATTTATTTCCTATTGGATGGAAGGAACTGAAGTAACAGCTGTGCCTGAATGGCTGATACTAGAGAGAGACTCTTGTAAGAACACCTCATTACTTGCCTTATTATGCTCTAGCCTGCCATACTCAGAGCCTATTACTAAATATACTTCTAACCCAGTTGTTATTCATTCTTTAAAAATTTGGAAATAATTCAGACAATCCTTCGAGATCTGTAAATTTTCAATACTGGCTCCCATTGTAAATAACCATGCATTCCTGCCGCCTTTGACGGATGCCTTATACAGTGGTTGGCAGAGAAATGGGATTTGTTCATTTAAAGACATGTTCATAAATGGCTCATTTGCCTCTTTTGAGCAGATTGTTCAGAAATTCAATATTCCCAGGTTACACTTTTTCAGATACCTACAAACTCGCAGCTTCATGTCTTCAAATATCATTCAATTCCCTACACAGCCGCTAAACACGCTCCTAGACTCAATCAATGACATCACATCATCCAGAAAGGGAAAGATAGGTGACATATATTCCTTATTAATGAGAGAAAATATGACAAGTCTTAACTCCCTTAAAAATCAGTGGGAGGGGGACCTTGGTGTTGTTATTTCAGATACTATCTGGTCAAAAATGATGAGGGGAATATACTCATCTTCCATATGTATGAGACATACTGTCATGCAGTTTAAAATTTTTCATCGACTGCACTGGACCAAAGTTAAACTATCCCAATTCAAATCCGATATAGACACCATGTGTGACCGCTGCAAGCAGAACCAGGCCACTCTAATTCACATGTTTTGGGATTGTCCTAAACTATCTAATTTTTGGCAATTAATTTTCAATATGCTTTCCAAAACTACCGACAGATTCTTAGAACCATCAGCTTGTCTTGCTTTGTTTGGGGTGGTACCACAAAATTTTACGTTAAACAACAATAAACTAAACCTTCTATCTTTTGCTACGCTGGTGGCCAGACGACAAATTTTGATTAGATGGAAGGATTGCAACCCTCCAACATTTGCACAATGGCTCAGAGACATGTTATATTTTATTAAGTTGGAGAAAATTAGGTATACTATTAAAGGGTCAGCCGAGAAGTTTTCATTGATCTGGCAACCTTTTCTTAGTCATGTTGACTCTTTAGACTCAGATAACTTTGTGGCTGATTGAAGTTTGATGTATGTGTGTGTATGTATGTGTATATGTATGTACGTATATGTATGTACATATATGTATGTGTATGTATATGTATGTGTATGTATATGTATATGGATATTTGACCAGGAACATTTCAAAGGAAAAGTGCCCTAAATGACAGGGTGTAACACCCTAGACCTCTATCAATTTATCATGATTTATGTTTATTTATTATTATTATTATTATTTATTTATTTTTATTTATTTATCTATGTATTTATATTCATTCTTGTACACTTTATATATATATATATATATATATATTTATTTTTTTTCTGAGTGCCCTCCGGGTATTGTCATGGGTGGGGGGTGGGGGGTGGGGGGGTTATATACCAGTCCAAACATGTTTGTGCAATGGATTGTAAGAGTTGTATTAACAAAATGTATAAATAAACTCTGTTTAAAAAAAAAAAAAAAAAAAAAAAAAATCAGTTTCTAGGCATAAACATTTCACCTGTATGCTTTCTAACTTTATATCATTTGAACCATTTATTTTAGTCTCTACCTGTCAGCTGCTGCTGCTCCTGAGTCAGTCCTGCTGGATGAGCTGCCAGATACTCACTAACAATAATTAACACTTCTCATTGTTGTGTGTGTGTGTGTGTGTGTGTGTGTGTGTGTGTGTGTGTGTGTGTGTGTGTGTGTGTTGAAAGTATTAAGTGAGAGGATGACTTGAACAGTCTCATGTTTCAGCTGCAGTGTCGTCCAACAGGCCGAGTTGCTGAAAGCTGATCTGAATCTGAATCTGAATCACAGCGTCGGTGTGAAAACAGGTTGCGTGGGAACGACAAGAGGAAGATTAAGTGTGTCTGCTGGCGTAGACAGGGAGGAACAGAAAGTGGCTTTGCTGTATTGCATTATTCCGTTAGTGACTTCACTCCCAGGCCACACAAGCACAGCCACTCACAGGAATAGGTAGTAGATGTGCATGTTGAAACACATGCACGCAGTAACGCAACAGGCCTGTTCAGGCTGCGACGTTGTGAAAGACCAGAGTCACATAAATGTAGTATCTGAACCAGTGACTAACTGGTAGCATGTTGAAATATTGAAACCTGCGATTGGTTGGGTCCAGGGTTGTTCCCCTCTTTAAGGGCACACCCCTCCAACTTTACACATCAAGATCAGTTCACCCGTCATGATTAGTATCATACCACTCAGCCTGCCTTGTAATAAACAAGCCCTTTTTAATACTGCATGTCAGTTAGTAGTTTTCAAGGATTAGCTTGGCAGTATTCAAAATAGTTCCCGACCCTGTCTGTGGTTCTTAGTTCTGAGCCCATTAGTTGCTTCTGAAGACTTAAATCTTTAAAATCGACTCACTGCTCTGTAGTTTCATTTCTAAAAAGGGCTCAGTCATTTCCTAAAACAGCTTGTGACTGTAGTTTTTAAAGGTTCTCTATACAATATCCACTGGCTAGCTCACGGCCGCCGCTCTGCACTGCTCTCATACGGTGGTTACAGCTGATAACGCCGTCCCGACCGACGACGCCGTTGCAGAAGCGTAGCGCCCACCCTCTGGTTCCCCCAGGTTAACACTGTTAGCTCTGTCAGCACTGTTGCTGTTGTTTATACTGTTAGCACTGTTAGCTGCGCATCATCGCAGTCATCACCATGTTGAGAGCTGTGTGGAGGCAAGACAAATGCTCTGTATTTTGAATTTAACTTTGAGATGTTAGTAACACCTGTGGTTTTCCTGCTATGACAAATCAAAATGTCCGCTGGGAAAAAAGACTACATACATAATATATATATACAGTATATATAGTATACTGCAGTATGTTTATACTGTATATAAGTTTGTAATTAGTGGTGATAAGTTAGTATCCATCCTCAGATATCCTTTTATTGATCTGTTGCATTGGTCTTGACATAACACACATAACAAAATTGACCTTTTAAACGCCGTCATTTCATACATGATCATTTCATACATGATCATGAATGAAATTATCATTTCATACATGAATGAAATTATCATTTCATACATGATCGTTTCATTCATGATCATTTCATACATGATCATTTCATACATGATTGTTTCATTCATTATCATTTCATACATGAACATTTCATACATGATTGATCATTTCATACATGATTGATCATTTCATACATGATCATTTCATACATGATTGATCATTTCATACATGATCATTTCATACATGATTGATCATTTCATACATGATCATTTCATACATGATCATGAATGAAATTATCATTTCATACATGATCGTTTCATTCATGATCATTTCATACATGATCATTTCATACATGATCATTTCATACATGATCGTTTCATTCATTATCATTTCATACATGAACATTTCATACATGATTGATCATTTCATACATGATCATTTCATACATGATTGATCATTACTTACATGATCATGAATGAAATTATCATTTCATACGTGAATGAACTGATCATTTCATACATGATCATGAATGAAATGATCATTTCATACATGAATGAAATGATCATTTCATACATGATCATTTCATACATGATTGATCATTTCTTACATGATCATTTCATTCATGATCATTTCATTCATGATCGTTTCATTCATGGTCATTTCATTCATGATGGAAATTTTTGAGCATTCATCAATTACAAGTCAAGTATTCTAAGACCTTTTTCACAGCCGATACTGAACGTGTCAAACACCTATTATTACTCCTGCTGTGACTTGTCAACATGTCTGTTGTAAAAAGGTCTACTGTCAATTTGACGTCTTTTTAGAGGCACAAGTTTAACTCTATGATAATCATGAATGACATTAGTATTGTACAGGCCTAGACAGATCATGTACGTTTCCATCTAGCTAGAGGAAGGAAGCTCCTGACCACACCGATGAGTCATATGCTGCTGACACACTGTCATGATTTGATCAGAGCTCTGTAAAACTAAACTCTTATCAGGTTCACTTAGTTTTTTTTAATCTAGTTGATTCACTTTTATATCATATACTTAGAGTATACATATCATATACTTTTATATCCCCACCCCATGCCATCAATGGGGGCTCCCAACCCCCAAGGTGCCAGGGCTCCAAATCCCAGTATAACTTGTAAGAAATAACACTTTGGAGGTTGATAATGACGGGCAGGCTGGCTCTGGTTGGGCTCAAATCACAAACACTTTCTACCAAATGATTTTCTTCCAAAGAAATTGTCTCCATGGAAACTGTTGTCAGTGGATCTTATCTAATAAGAAACCATCAAAAGAGACGTTTCTTCCAGTGCTGTAAGCAACACAAAGGTGATTCCATTCACCTTGTTGGGGTGGAGACAGACATCTGAAAACCTGGACAGACAAAACCCAAAGTATCTACATGGTGAGCTATCACTAGAGGGAAGTGAGAACATCTGTTATTGTCGTTGTTTAGAGGAACTGACCCCTGAAATGTGCATAATTAAATAAGACAGAGATATTACATGCATGATTTGTACTGCTTGTACCTTCATAAGACAACAGTTGAATACATCATTAAAGTTATTTTATTAACCATAAATACTACAAAATGTGTTCATAATAAGCTGCAGAGGAGAAGGTAAAGGTCCCATATTATAAAAAAGTGAGATTTTCATGTTTTTTATTATAAAGCAGGCTTAAGTGCTATATAAATACTGTGAAGGTATCACAGTAAATACACACAGCTCGTATTCAGAAACTCTGCATTTGAAACAAGCAGTCAGGATTTCTGACCATTCTTGATGTCACGAATATACAATATTTAAACCCTTTACACAATTTTAAACGTAAACATTCTAAATGTGTCCCAGTTTATTCCTGGTTGCAGTGTATGTGAATGTCATCAGCTGACAGGAAGTACACATGGACCCAAGCTATTGCCTAGCAACACAATTCTGTTGCAATTCCGTCAAAATATGCCATTTCAAACAGAGGGTAAATACAGGTATATTCAGGCAGACAGTATGAGGAAAATAAAGTTTTTTTTTAACATTACAGCATGTAAACATATTCTATAGAAGCACAAAATACAAGTATGAACCTGAAAATGAGCAGGATATGGGACCTTTAAACAGCAGGCGAACATGTGTTTTAAATAGGTTGTAGGTTAAATAGGTTTTAAATTTACCAACTGGGGGCATGAAGTCTGAAAGATACAGTACAGTACACCTCCTGGGCACTGCCGAGGTGCTCTTGAGCTACAGTATGTAGCAGCCCCATCACACTGACATCTCCTCACAAATCAGGGAGGGTCTAACGAAAATATGCTTTTGAGCTGCCCTTTGTGAATTTTAGGATCCAACATTCTTGACCCACACAGCTGTACCCCTGATGTTTGTTTAAATCTATCCCTTGTAGGTCTACTGACGATTTTAAATAAACACAACACTGCTTTGCATTTCCATTTAAGCGGCTCTCCTCTGGACAACACTTCTTCACTTTCTTTTCTGTGTTGTGATTTGTTTGAATGTAGCAAGGAGAATTCATGTCACAATGAAAAACAATTCATTCAGTTATTAAAAACAAAAAGCTAAATAATTATTATTTTAATATATGTTTTAAATGTGCAATGTGTAAGATCTGGAGGGTTTTAGTTTAAAACATTCAAAAAATGATCTACGGTAACTTGGATTAAACCCAAAGTGTCAGAAACAAGAAAACGACTTTTCATTTCATCCTCGCTGCCACCAGGAGACCACTTCACTGGGAGGAGAGCTGGTGGCGGCTCCGGGAGATGGACCTTCAGTTAGCGGCTGTAGCAACTCAAATTTAGCCAGCGTAAAGCCCAGCGTCGGGGGTCTGATCCCAGAGGTCTGATCCCAGAGGTCTGATCCCAGGGGTTTGATCCCAGGGTCTGATCCCAGAGGTCTGATCCCAGAGGTCTGATCCCAGAGGTCTGATCCCAGGGGTCTGATCCCAGGGTCTGATCCCAGGGTCTGATCCCAGAGGTCTGATCCCAGGGTCTGATCCCATAGGTCTGATCCCAGGGTCTGATCCCAGAGGTCTGATCCCAGGGCTCTGATCCCAGGGTCTGATCCCAGAGGTCTAATCCCAGAGGTCTGATCCCAGGGGTCTGATCCCAGGGTCTGATCTCAGGGGTCTGATCTCAGGGGTCTGATCCCAGGGTCTGAACTCAGGGGTCTGATCCCAGGGTCTGAACTCAGGGGTATGATCCCAGGGGGTCTGATCCTAGGTGTCTGATTTGAGGGGTCTGATCTCAGGGTGTCTGATCCCAGAGGTCTGATCCCAGAGGTCTGATACCAGAGGTCTGATCCCAGGGTCTGATCCCAGAGGTCTGATCCCAGAGGTCTGATCCCAGGGGTCTGATCCCAGGGTCTGATCCCAGGGGGTCTGATCCCAGAGGTCTGATCCCAGAGGTCTGATCCCAGAGGTCTGATCCCAGGGGTCTGATCCCAGGGTCTGATCTCAGGGGTCTGATCTCAGGGTCAGATCTCAGGGGTCTGATCTCAGGGGTCTGATCCCAGGGTCTGATCCCAGGGGGTCTGATCCTAGGTGTCTGATTTGAGGGGTCTGATCTCAGGGTGTCTGATCCCAGAGGTCTGATCCCAGAGGTCTGATACCAGAGGTCTGATCCCAGGGTCTGATCCCAGAGGTCTGATCCCAGAGGTCTGATCCCAGGTGTCTGATCTCAGGGGTCTGATCCCAGGTGTCTGATCTCAGGGGTCTGATCTCAGGGGTTTGATCTCAGGGGGTCTGATCCCAGGGTCTGATCCCAGAGGTCTGATCCCAGGGTCTACCCTGACTGCCCGCTGATTCATCAAACTTTCTGTTGCTGCTGTTACACAGGTTAGTCCAGGCGCTCCACCGTCCCGCTGGGGCTCCACCGGCCCGCTGGGGCTCCACCGGCCCGCTGGGACTCCTGGTGTTGGGGTTTGTTCTAGCTGAATTAGAGTTGCTACAGCTAATCACTAACTGAAGCTCTACTACTGACGGGGTGGTCTCTCAGCTACAGGGAGGACGAGACAAGTCATTTTCTCCTTTCTGCCACTTTGGATTTAATTTAGCGTATTCTTGTAAGTGATGACTGTACATTTAGATTGTATGGACCCAGTAGTAGAGGTGAAATGCTGCCCCCTATATGTTTGGAGCATGTGGCCAGGCATTACAAATTGCATCTTTAATGTAATAACATAGATATTAAATGTGTGTAAATGCGTACATAAAAGAAAATACATATAACAATGTGTATTGTATTTTACTTTGTTTTGATCACTTTCATACATTTTTGCATTTTAAGTCTTCCATACATCTGCCAAAATTTACGAGGTCAATACAAAATGGCCAGATTACTGTATCCCTTTAATTGTCCCCACACCATAAGATGAATGTACCATTAGAAGTTCACATGAATCATCATACTTTCAGCCAAATTCCCCTAATTACTACAGATGGAAGTGTGTGTGATCAATCAATGCAGCATCGTACAGCTAGAGCAACAAAGGCCGCTTACAAACTAGTAAGGCCCAAGGTTAGAGCCTCTAGTGAGGCTCAAGGTTAGAGCCTCTAGTAAGGTCCAAGGTTAGCGCCTCTAGTGAGGCCCAAGGTTAGAGCCTCTATTGAGGCCCAAGGTTAGAGCCTCTAGTAAGGCCCAAGGTTAGAGCCTCTAGTGAGGCCCAAGGTTAGCTCCTCTAGTGAGACCCAAGGTTAGCTCCTCTAGTGAGGCCCAAGGTTAGCGCCTCTAGGGAGGCCCAAGGTTGGCGCCTCTAATGAGTCCCAAGGTTGGCGCCTCTAGTAATAATAATAATAATAATAATATCTTGGATTTATATAGCGCCTTTCATGAAACCCAAGGACGCTTAACAAAGACATAAATAAATACAACAAATGTAACAGTAGCTAGAGGCCATAGGCCTTGGTGAAGAGGTGGGTTTTGAGGAGTCTTTTGAAGGTGTCCAGAGATGGTGCGTTGCGGAGCTCTATGGGGAGAGAGTTCCAAAGTGTGGGGGCTGTCACACTGAAGGCTCTGTCCCCAAAAGTTCTCATTCTTGTGTGAGGGACGGAGAGCTGACCCGTGCCTGAGGATCTAAGGTTCCGGGGCTGTGTGTAAGGGTGGAGGAGGTCAGATAGGTACTGAGGAGCCAGGGCGTTGAGGGATTTGTAGGTGAGGAGGAGGATTTTGTAGGTGATGCGGGACTTGACCGGGAGCCAGTGGAGGTGGATGAGGGTGGGGGTGATGTGCTGCCAGGGCTTGGTGCGGGTGAGAACCCTGGCAGCCGAGTTTTGCACATACTGGAGCCTGTCCAGGGCTTTGCTGGGAACCCCGGACAGAACTCCATTGCAGTAGTCCAAACGGGAGGTGACGAAAGCGTGGATGAGGGTTTCTGCCACAGAGTCAGAGAGTGATTGCCGGAGACGTGAGATGTTTTTGAGGTGGAAGAAGGCGGATTTGGTGATGAACCTGATATGAGATTGGAATGATAGTGTTGGGTCCAGGATGACACCCAGGTTGCGGACTTCCGAGGATGGGGAGAAGGAACAGCCATCAACATCCAGGTGGAGATCTCCAACCTTCCGGAGCAGGGCCTTGGGAGCCACAACCATGAGCTCGGTTTTGTTGCTGTTTAGTTTTAAGAAGTTAGATGACATCCAGATTTTTATTGCATGTAGGCAGTTTACAAGTGACTGTGGGGGTAGCTGGGTGGATGGTTTGGTGCTGAGATATAGTTGTGTGTCGTCAGCATATGAATGAAAGCTGAGACCGTGGTGGCGGATGATCTGACCAAGGGGGAGCATGTAGATGGTGAAGAGGAGGGGTCCCAGCACAGAGCCTTGAGGTACGCCATGGTTGACTGGGGCCGGGGTGGAACTGGAGTCTCTGATGGTGACAAACTGTTTTCTGTTTGTGAGGTAGGACTGAAACCAAGAGAGAGCTGAACCGGTGAGGCCAAGGTAGTCAGATAGGCGGGTGAGGAGGATGGTGTGGGAGACTGTGTCGAAGGCAGCTGAGAGGTCCAGGAGGATGAGGATGCTGATGTGACCAGAATCTGCAGCGATGAGGAGGTCATTTGTGATTTTGATGAGGGTGGTCTCTGTGCTGTGGTGTGGTCTGAAGCCAGATTGAAACGTTTCGTAGAGCTCATGGTTGGCCATATGTTGATGGAGTTGGGCGGCCACTGCTCTTTCCAGAATTTTGCTCAGGAAAGGAAGGTTGGAGATCGGTCGGTAGTTGTTGCTGTCATCCCGGTCCAGACCTGGCTTTTTGAGGATGGGAGTGACTGATGCCATCTTGAGGCTGTCGGGTACAAGACCAGATGCCAAGGAGGAGTTGATGATGTTCACCATAATGGGGCACAGGGCAGGTAGGCACGCCTTGACCAAGGCTGTGGGCATGGGGTCCAGAGAACAGGTGGAGGCTTTGGCCTTAGTGACCAACTTTGCGACCTGAGGAGCACATACAGGGGAGAAGAAGGAGAGGGAGCACTGAGGCAGGCGAACATCCAAGGGAGCCACTGAGGTGTGTGTGGAGGGAGGTGGGCAGGCACCAGGAGCTGCTGATGGATGGACTCGACTTTGTCCTGGAAAAAGTCCAGGAACTTAGTGCAGAGGTCGGGGGCACCTGAGGGGAGGGGGGGGTCGAGGGGGCGAAGGAGCCGGTTGATGGTGGAGAACAGCAGTCTGGGGTGGTTTTGTTGGTTGGTAATGAGGGTGGAGTAGTACTGTGTTTTGGCCTGGGAGAGAGCTACTTTGTAGGCCCTCACATGCTCTTTATAAGCCTCAAGGTGGACAGTGAGGCCAGATCTTTTGTAGCGCCTCTCCAGTTGACGGCCGGTGGACTTCTGGGTGCGGAGTTCAGTGGTGAACCAGGGGGCGGGACGGGTATAGGAGACAGTCCGGGTTTTGAGGGGGGCAAGGGAGTCAAGGCTGCCGGATAAAGTGGCGTTGTAGTGGGCAACCAGCCCATCAGCAGAGCTGTCGTGTGGATCTGAGGCCAGATGGGTCGCTATCAGGTCGTTCAGAGCTGGTGTACTCACTGTCTTGATGTTCCTGTATTGGATGGTACGTTTTGTGCGCTGCCTGGGCAGGGTGACAGGAACAGTGCAGAGAACAGCGAGATGGTCTGAGACCGCGAGGTCCAGGCACTGCAGATGGGAGGGAGTTGTGCCAGTGGAGCACACCAGATCCAGCGTGTGGCCTTTAGTGTGGGTGGGACTTTTAACGTGCTGTGTAAAGTTGAAACAGTCCAACAGTGACAGGAATTCAGTGGCAAACGAGCAGCTGGTGGAGTCCACATGAATATTGAAGTCACCGAGCAGGAGTGTAGATGGAGACATGGAGCAGACAGAGGTGAGAAGCTCAGACAGCTCAGACATGAAGGTGGTGGAGGTTTTAGGGGGGCGGTAGATGAGGACAACCTGGAGCTGTGTAGACCCAACCAGGGAGAAAATGACACACTCAAACGAGGTGACATTGGGTACTGGAAGGTCTTTGACCAGGATGTCAGCTCGATGTATAACAGCCAGCCCGCCACCACGACCCATGGAGCGAGGCTTTTGTATGTAGACATATCCAGGGGGAGTGGCTTGATTAAGTGCCATGAAATCCTGCTGATTTTGCCAAGTCTCAGTTAGACAGAGAAAGTCAATTTTCCTGTCAGTGATAATATCATGGATGAGTAGAGCTTTATTGTTGATTGAGCGAGCATTCTGCAGCATAAATGTTGCACTGTTGTTTGTGAATGCTGGGGCAGGCGGTGTGGAGGGAACGACACTGTCAACACAGACCAGGGACCTCAGATTGTTCAGGGTGCACACGTGTGGTTTGTTGTGATGACGTCGTAGCTGCGTGTTGGAGCGCCTGTCAGACAGTACTGAGGGAATACCATGATCAGCGTAAACAAACTTGCACCTGGAGGCTCTATGGACATAACGGGGGTGGCGTAGGAGTCCGAGGGATTTAATGTCAGCGATGCAGTTTGGAATGAAGTGACAGAAGAGGTCCAGGAGTTGCGTTGTTGAGTATTTGATGAACACCATGTTTGCAGCAGTGGAGCGCCGGCTAAATCCTGGAGCCGCAATCCGTGGAGGAGGCTCCCAGCCTCGGACCGCAGCAGCCGCAGGGAATGTAGCCAGAACAGCAGCAGCAAACAGTGTAGCCAGAACACAAGGTGGATAGTCCTGGAGTCGTGGCATGGAGATGTCCAAACGTGAGCAGCGGAGTGACGTTGGATAATCCACAGTAAATTGATAGCGCCACTTGGTCGGCGGAGCTAACAGCTGACCGGCGGCTAACAGCTAACAGCTGATCACTGGAGAAGGCGAGCACACAGAGCCAAATGTGCACAATCTTCTGACAGTTAGCAGCACCAGACAGTGAAGTGTAAATACAACTTATAGTGATAGCACAGATTTAACAAAAAGCGAAGTTTTGCTACGGAACTGAGAAGCGGCGACAAACACGCCAGCGTCCTCTCAATCTGAAATCTCTCTCTACTCTCTCTACTCTCTCTGAGTAGTAAGGCCCACGGTTAGCTCCTCTAGTGAGGCCCAAAGTTAGCGCCTCTAGTGAGGCCCAAGGTTAGCGCCTCTAGTGAGGCCCAAGGTTGGCGCCTCTAATGAGTCCCAAGGTTGGTGCCTCTAGTAAGGCCCAAGGATAGAGCCTCTGGTTAGGCCCAAGGTTAGTGCCTCTAAAAAGGCCCAAGGTTGGCGCCTATAGTAAGGCCCAAGGTTAGAGCCTCTAATGAATCCCAAGGTTGGCGCCTCTAGTAAGGCCCAAAGATAGAGCCTCTGGTGAGGCCCAAGGTTAGTGCCTCTAGTGAGGCGCAAGGTTAGAGCCTCTAGTAAGGCCCAAGGTTAGTGCTTCTAGTAAAGGCCAAGGTTAGAGCCTCTAGTGAGGCACAAGGTTAGAGCCTCTAGTTAGGCTCAAGGTTAGTGCTTCTAGTGAGGCCCAAGGTTAGAGCCTCTAGTGAGTCCCAAGGGTGGCGCCTCTAGTGAGGCCCAAGGGTGGCACCTCTAGTGAGGCCCAAGGATAAAGCCTCTGGTGAGGCCCAAAGTTAGTGCCTCTAGTAAGGCCCAAGGTTAGAGCCTCTAGTAAGGCCCAAGGTTAGAGCCTCTAGCAAGGCCCAAGGTTAGTGCCGCTACTGAGGTCCAAGGTTAGTGCCTCTAGTTAAGCCCAAGGTTAGAGCCTCTAGTGAGGCCCAAGGTTAGTGCCTCTTGTAAGGCCCAAGGTTAGAGCCTCTGGTGAGGCCCAAAGTTAGCGCCTCTAGTGAGGCCCAAAGTTAGCGCCTCTAGTGAGGTCCAAGGTTGGCGCCTCTAATGGGTCCCAAGGTTGGCGCCTCTAGCAAGGCCCAAGGATAGAGCCTCTGGTGAGGCCCAAGGTTAGTGCTTCTAGTGAGGCCCAAGGTTAGAGCCGCTAGTGAGTCCCAAGGTTGGTGCCTCTAGTAAGGCCCAAGGTTGGCGCCTATAGTAAGGCCCAAGGTTAGCGCCTATAGTGAGGCCCAAGATTAAAGCCTCAAGTAAGGCCCAAGGTTAGCGCCTCTAGTGAGGCCCAAGGTTAGAGCCTCTAATGAATCCCAAGGTTGGCGCCTCTAGTAAGGCCCAAGGTTAGAGCCTCTAGTGAGTCCCAAGGGTGGTGCCTCTAGTGAGGCCCAAGGGTGGCGCCTCTAGTGAGGCCCAAGGATAAAGCCTCTGGTGAGGCCCAAGGTTAGTGCCTCTAGTACGGCCCAAGGTTAGTGCCTCTAGTAAGCCCCAAGGTTAGTGCCTCTAGTAAGGCCCAAGGTTAGAGCCTCTAGTAAGGCCCAAGGTTAGTGCCGCTACTGAGGTCCAAGGTTAGTGCCTCTAGTGAAGCCCAAGGTTAGAGCCTCTAGTGAGGCCCAAGGTTAGTGCCTCTTGTAAGACCCAAGGTTAAAGCCTTTAGGAAGGCCCACGGTTAGAGTCTCTGGTGAGGCCCAAAGTTAGCGCCTCTAGTGAGGCCTAAAGTTAGTGCCTCTAGTGAGGTCCAAGGTTGGCGCCTCTAGTGAGGTCCAAGGTTGGCGCCTCTAATGAGTCCCAAGGTTGGCGCCTCTAGTAAGGCCCAAGGATAGAGCCTCTGTTGAGGCCCAAGGTTAGTGCTTCTAGTGAGGCCAAAGGTTAGAGCCTGTAGTGAGGCCCAAGGTTAGAGCCTTTAGTGAGGCCCAAGGTTAGAGCCTCTAGTGAGGCCAAAGGTTAGAGACTCTAGTGAGGCCCAAGGTTAGCGCCTCTAGTAAGGCCCAAGGTTAGCTCCTTTAGTAAGGCCCAAGGTTAGCGCCTCTAGTGAGGCCCAAGGTTGGCGCCTCTGATGAGTCCCAAGGTTGGTGCCTCTAGTAAGGCCCAAGGATAGAGCCTCTGGTTAGGCCCACGGTTAGTGCCTCTAGTGAGTCCCAAGGTTGGCGCCTCTACTAAGGCCCAAGGTTGGCGCCTATAGTAAGGCCCAAGGTTAGCGCCTCTAGTGAGGCCCAAGATTAAAGCCTCAAGTAAGGCCCAAGGTTAGCGCCTCTAGTGAGGCCCAAGGTTAGTGCCGCTACTGAGGTCCAAGGTTAGTGCCTCTAGTGAAGCCCAAGGTTAGAGCCTCTAGTGAGGCCCAAGGATAGCGCCTCTAGTGAGTCCCAAGGTTGGCACCTCTAGTAAGGCCCAAGGTTAGAGCCTCTAGTGAGGCCCAAGGTTAGTGCCTCTTGTAAGGCCCAAGGTTAGAGCCTCTAGTAAGGCCCAAGATTAAAGCCTCAAGTAAGGCCCAAGGTTAGCGCCTCTAGTGAGGCCCAAGGTTAGAGCCTCTAATGAATCCCAAGGTTGGCGCCTCTAGTAAGGCCCAAGGATAGAGCCTCTGGTGAGGTCCAAGGTTAGTGCCTCTAGTGAGGCCCAAGGTTAGAGCCTCTAGTGAGGCCCAAGGTTAGAGTCTCTAGTAAGGCCCAAGATTAAAGCCTCAAGTAAGGCCCAAGGTTAGCGCCTCTAGTGAGGCCCAAGGTTAGAGCCTCTAATGAATCCCAAGGTTGGCGCCTCTAGTAAGGCCCAAGGATAGAGCCTCTGGTGAGGTCCAAGGTTAGTGCCTCTAGTGAGACCCAAGGTTAGAGCCTCTAGTGAGGCCCAAGCTTAGAGCCTCTAGCGAGGTCCAAGGTTAGTGCCTCTAGTGAGGCCCAAGGTTAGTGCTTCTAGTGAGGCCCAAGGTTAGTGCCTCTAGTGAAGCCCAAGGTTAGAGCCGCTAGTGAGGCCCAAGGTTAGTGCCTCTAGTAAGGCCCAAGGATAGAGCCTCTGGTTAGGCCCAAGGTTAGTGCCTCTAGTGAGTCCCAAGGTTGGCGCCTCTACTAAGGCCCAAGGTTGGCGCCTATAGTAAGGCCCAAGGTTAGCGCCTCTAGTGAGGCCCAAGATTAAAGCCTCAAGTAAGGCCCAAGTTTAGCGCCTCTAGTGAGGCCCAAGGTTAGTGCCGCTACTGAGGTCCAAGGTTAGTGCCTCTAGTGAAGCCCAAGGTTAGAGCTTCTAATGAGGCCCAAAGATAGCGCCTCTAGTGAGTCCCAAGGTTGGCACCTCTAGTAAGGCCCAAGGTTAGAGCCTCTAGTGAGGCCCAAGGTTAGTGCCTCTTGTAAGGCCCAAGGTTAGAGCCTCTAGTAAGGCCCAAGATTAAAGCCTCAAGTAAGGCCCAAGGTTAGCTCCTCTAGTGAGGCCCAAGGTTAGAGCCTCTAATGAATCCCAAGGTTGGCACCTCTAGTAAGGCCCAAGGATAGAGCCTCTGGTGAGGTCCAAGGTTAGTGCCTCTAGTGAGGCCCAAGGTTAGAGCCTCTAGTGAGGCCCAAGGTTAGAGCCTCTAGTAAGGCCCAAGATTAAAGCCTCAAGTAAGGCCCAAGGTTAGCGCCTCTAGTGAGGCCCAAGGTTAGAGCCTCTAATGAATCCCAAGGTTGGCGCCTCTAGTAAGGCCCAAGGATAGAGCCTCTGGTGAGGTCCAAGGTTAGTGCCTCTAGTGAGGCCCAAGGTTAGAGCCTCTAGTGAGGCCCAAGTTTAGAGCCTCTAGCGAGGTCCAAGGTTAGTGCCTCCAGTGAGGCCCACGGTTAGTGCTTCTAGTGAGGCCCAAGGTTAGTGCCTCTAGTGAGGCCCAAGGTTAGTGCCTCTAGTGAGGCCAAAGGTTAGTGCCTCTAGTAAGGCCCAAGGTTAGAGCCTGTAGTGAGGCCCAAGGTTAGTGCTTCTAGTGAGGCCCAAGGTTAGAGCCGCTAGTGAGGCCCAAGGTTAGAGACTCTAGTGAGGCCCAAGGTTAGTGCTTCTAGGGAGGCCCAAGGTTAGAGGCGCTAGTGAGGCCCAAGGTTAGTGCCTCTAGTGAGGCCCAAGGTTAGAGCCTTTAGTGAGGCCCAAGGTTAGTGCTTCTAGTGAGACCCAAGGTTAGAGCCTCTAGTGAGGCCCAAGGTTAGTGCTTCTAGTGAGACCCAAGGTTAGAGCCTCTAGTGAAACCCAAGGTTAGTGCCTCTAGTAAGGCCCAAGGTTAGAGCCTTTAGTGAGGCCCAAGGTTAAAGCCTCTAGTGAGTTCCAAGGTTAGAGCCTTTAGTGAGGCCCAAGGTTAGTGCTTCTAGTGAGACCCAAGGTTAGAGCCTCTAGTGAGGCCCAAGGTTAGTGCTTCTAGTGAGACCCAAGGTTAGAGCCTCTAGTGAGGCCCAAGGTTAGTGCTTCTAGTGAGGCCCAAGGTTAGTGCCTCTAGTAAGGCCCAAGGTTAGTGCCTCTAGTGAGGCCCAAGGTTAGAGCCGCTAGTGAAACCCAAGGTTAGTGCCTCTAGTAAGGCCCAAGGTTAGAGCCTTTAGTGAGGCCCAAGGTTAAAGCCTCTAGTGAGTTCCAAGGTTAGAGCCTCTGGTTAGGCCAATATTGATTTCTTGTTGGTGCAGCAAATATCTACTTATACTGACTCTCTCTCTTTCTCCCTTCTCTGTATTTCTCTCTCTCTCTCTGCCTTTCTCTCTCTCCCTCTCTCTCCCTTTCTCTCTCTCTCTCCCTTTCTCTTTCTGTCTCTCTCTCTCTCTTTCTGCCTTTCTCTCTCTTTTCCTACGTTTTGTAATAATTGAATCTGTCTCTCTGTTTCTATCATGTATGCATTAAGAGACCGTTTCTAGAAGGTTTCCATCTCACCCACCATTCATTTCTCTCTCTCTCTCTCTCTCTCTCTCTCTCTCTCTCTCTCCCTTCCTTTTGAACCTGTCTCTTCATCTCTTTCTATCATGGCTGTAGCCTATAGAAGGTTTCTAACTAGCCCACTACAGACCGTTTTTGGGAAGGTTTCTATCATGGATGTATTAATCTATCTAGCCCTCCATTCCCCTCTCTCTCTCGCTTTCTCTCTTTCTCTCTTCCTTTCTTTTGAATCTGTCTCTTTATCCGTGTCCATCATGGATGTATAGAAGGTTTCTATCTAGCCCTCCATTCCCCTCTCTGCTCCGTCTTTGCGCACTCCTCTCCTCCTCTCCTCTCCTCCTCTCGTCCTCTGCAGAGCATGGAGAGCTGTCTGTTGACGCATCGAGCCTGGCCAATCACACGCCGTATTTCCAAGGTGCAGGACCTGACTGACCAATAAGAGAAGAGCACGGGGCGGGACGTGTCCAGTCCGCTCACACCTCCATACAGAGAAATCAGTGGTGTTGGGGAGAGATAGAGAAATAGACAGGAACCCAGAGTGGAGCCGCGAGACGGGGACAGGGACAGGGACAGGGACAGGGACACACAGCGGACACAGACCGATACACGGAGGCTGCTTAACGAGGACACACTACGGGACACCTGCGGACATGGACGTGACCGTTTGACCAGCTCCAGACCCGAGCCAACAGGTCCACCGCAGCCGCGAGCATGTCGACGGTAGAAGGACCCGGACAGCGCGAGGACAGGGAGTACGGAAGGGCGGCAAAGCGGCTGAAGACGGAGGACAGGGAGGCGGAGGACAGGGAGACAGAGGACAGGGAGACAGAGGACAGGGAGGCGGAGGACAGGGAGACAGAGGACAGGGAGACGGAGGATAGGGAGGAGGGGGAAGAGGAGGGGGAAGAGGAGCTGGAGGAAGGCGAGGATTCGGACTCCGGCTCGCTGCCCGGTAACGTAGAGTCAGCGGTGGACACCCGGGACCGGTGGAGCGGCAGCCAGTACGGACCAGGACGGAAGGTAAGGAGAGCAAAATGAGACCTAACACCTCACGTGACCGTTACCGTTACCGTTACCGTTACACTAGCGTATAGAACGTAGTACATGACACCCTGCAGCACAGCAGCACAGACGGCCGCGTGCATGCGTGCGCGTCCATGTGTGTGCTGCTGCTGTCATCCTGTCAGTGAGGAGCATCTCCACCTCTGTCACACACTACAGGTGAGCTCAGGTGAGCTCAGGTTAGCTCCGGTTAGCTCACTTTAGCAGTGTTCGTCACACACAGGATGAAGGCTACACGTTAAATAACAGCTATTTATGATTAACTGATATGACACCATTTATACACTGATGATAAATGTTGAATAGGAAGTGTTGTCCTATGTATTGATATTATGTCTTACTTTTTAATTTATTTATTTCGATTTTCCACAAGTATAAAATGGCCTATGTGTGTTTAGTGAAGTTGTGTCTCAGTAGTTTCTCTCCCTCATGTTGTTGCAGTGCAGTTCCCAGCTCTGCTCCCAGCTCACTGGGAACTGTGCTGGTTACGGGTTACCGGTACACACACCCAGTTTACCGGTACACACTTACGGTACACACACCCAGATTACCGGTACACACTTACGGTACACACACCTAGTTTACCGGTACACACACCAAGTTTACTGGTACACACTCAGGGCTCCAGGGGCCCCAGAACCAGAGCCTCTGTTAACATTTCTCATTAGAAAGTCAGTGGGCTCAGTCAGAAGTAGGGATGGGATCTTAGTCCTTTAATATTGAGCATCTTCTAATCATGAGCCCAATCTGGGATTTATATTAAATTATAATTTAATTTATTTTGAGTACAATGCATACAGGCTCCAGTCTGCCCACATTATGATTAGTAAAACAATGTAATGTTAAAGGTGTTTGACGGTTTGAAGACAGAATAGCTCAGTTTAAATGTTAGAATCTTTAAGATTTAAGTCTTGGATCCCGTTTCACACACACACACACACACACACACACACACACACACACACACACACACTAGGGGTGGAACGGTTAACAAAATTCACGGTTCCCTTCATATCACGGTTTTGGGGTCATGGTTTTCGGTTCGGTTCGGTACATTTCTGTTACAGCGAGGAGGTCATGTTCTGATTTCAACATGCTTTTCATTTATTTGGCAAAATAAGTTGATAAATGTTTGCCTTAACAAAAGTATGGCTTCCATAAGGAACATAAACACTTCTTCATTGTCAAATCTTAACTGAAAGAATAGGTCCTCTACAGTCATTAGTGCAAACAAAAAATGCAGCTTTTTTATTTTCATATAAATATGATGTAATTATAGACTGAGGCCATCAACATATATTGAAGCAAAAGCTCAACCAGAACTATACAAAAAAAAGAACAGTATAACATATGTCTCAATTCCCTGATTATCAGCTCTTAATTGAATGATTAGTTTTTCCACTCATAAAGTGCAGTATTTGGAGGAATACGGTTGGATTTCTGTTCCACTGTGTTATTGAAAAATAATGAATAAATATAAAACACATTAGAGGGAATGTGCTGCTGGAATTACTGTGTTGCTGAAGTGTCGGCAAGAGGGTATATTAAAGCACGGATCAAGTAACGTTATGTTAATCATATGCTGAAATCCAGCGTCCTCCACGACTGCATAAGGATGCATATCGTTCACTATAAACCTCCCCGATGCTGTAGTTGTGTTTTGTGCCCTGTCTGAGTCTGCATGTAGAGGCTGTTTAAATCCTGCGGGGAGAAGGCACCGCTACTCTTTCCTACCCGACTCTCTCCTCCTTACGCTAACGACGGACACACCGGAGTGTTGCCGCTAGCATCAACCAAACATGTTGTACAGTGCTCACACAGTCACCGTTTTATCCACCACTTCTTTTCCATCGTTTTCATGGTAACACTAAATCCGTAATGCTCCCATACAGCAGAGCCAAACGATGCTGGTGGATCCTCTAACTGGACTTTAACGTGTCCACTCTGCACTTCATCAGTGCTGAGATGGGGGTTGGGTCACGCTTCATCAACACATGCACAGTAAAATCTGGTCTGCACTCGCCAAAATTGAGCCAATAGCAACGCACGACTGCAGCTTCAGTTACACTGCGCATGTGTTACACCCCGTACCTCAAGTCCCATGTCCACCCGTGTCCCAGCCTCCTTCAATAGGCCTTGATTTCTCGTGTGACAATAAACGTGAGCCTAACTCTACATGAAAAAAATACACAATCGGCCTCATAACTTATTTCAAATAAACCGAACAATTCATACGAGACCCGAACCGTGACTAGAGAACTGAACGGTTTGGATTTTTTACCTGAACTGTTCCATCCCTAACACACACACACACATGCGTGAAGATCAAGTCTGGTGTTAGTTATGATCAGTGAAATGTGTCATTATCAACACCAGAGGAAATGATCTTGTGTTGCACAATTGTTTAAAACAGGCCCATGTTTGATTTGGCGACACCTGTGGCTACAGGTGGTGTATAATATATAATACAGATCCTGATGATGGGCAGCACAGTGGTGCAGTGGTAAGCATTGTCGCCTCACAGCAAGAGGGATCTGGGTTCGAACCCACCAGCCAACTTGAGTCCTACTGTGTGGTGTTAGCATGTTCTCCCCGTGTTAGCGTGGGTTCTCTCCGGGTGCTCAGGTTTCCTCCCACAGTCCAAAGACATGCAGGTTAGGTTCATTGTTGACTCTAAATGTCCTGTAGGTGTGAATGTGAGTGTGAATGGTTGTCTGTCTCAGGTAAGGCTGACCCTAATGCTTCTAGGCTTCGACCGTTGCCATGGTAATCCACCTCTAAATCACTATTTGAATACTTTGGTTTTTTTTCGTTGTTGTTTTTTATATATACTGCAAGTATGTAATAATAAAGTATAAAAAATAATCCATGAAATAAGGAATAATCCCACAACATTATTCATTATTCATATTCAACATTAATTATTAGTAGTTATTCTCAGATGGATATCGTTGTTTGTTGTGTGTAGAGGTGTGTGTTTGTGTGCAGTAGTGCTGCAGCGGCACTGAAATGGGGGAGATGGAGAGAGACAGAAAGACAGACAGAGAGACAGACAGACAGAGAGACGGACGGACAGAGAGACAGACAGAGAGACAAACAGACAGACGGACGGACGTACGGAGAGAGAGACGGACAGAAAGACAGACAGACGGACAGAGAGACAGACAGACGGACGGAGAGAGAGACGGACGGACGGACAGAGAGACAGACAGAGAGACAGACAGACGGACAGAGAGACAGACAGACAGAGAGACAGACAAACAGACAGACAGACGGACGGACGGAGAGAGAGACGGACGGACGGACGGGCGGACAGAGAGACAAACGGACGGACGGATGGACGGACGGACGGACGGACGGACAGAGAGACAGACGGACGGACAGAGAGAGAGACAGACAAACAGACAGACAGACGGACGACGGACGGAGAGAGAGAGAGACGGACGGACAGAGAGACATACAGACAGACAGACAGAAGAACATGCTGCGCCACGCCGCGAAGTCCAAAAACTGGTACTGGGGACAGCTGTAGTCTCAGCCCTGTGATAGTCTGACGTCCTGTTCAGGGTGTACCAGCCTCTCGCCCAGGGTCAGCTGGGATCAGCTCCAGCCCCCTGCAACTTAGAGACAAGTGGTGACAGATAATGGATGGATGGAGGTCCTAATGACACTTGTATCAATCAGTGAGGACATCAAACACATATTCTCTGTCAGAAATGCGACAGAAAAAGTACAGATACAACTGCAGTAGTGTTTATATTTCTGTATTTGATTGAAGTGTCTGGCTGTCATAATATGTCCCGGAACCAACCCGGTCTCAGTCCCGACTAGTCAAATACTGCCGTTTGGTCAGCGCCCCCCAGCATCGGAAACCGACACACGGAGGCACCCTTTAGCAACAGTAAGTGACGAACCGGGCTTTCAACCAACTCCAATGTAAACTAGGGATGTGATGAAATATCGTGCCACGAGATATAGTGATATAAAAATGTGATGATATGCGTTGTCGAGACGAAAAACTGAATCGAGATATCAGGGCATAATAGGTACATACGGGCTCCGGGCTAAAGCAAAGCTGCAGCCTCTTCCTGCCGCTCTGCAAGAGCACATTGTTCTGTTAACTATACGTTCATATTATGGATCAAATGTCTTAATGAGTCTTTTACTACGCTAACGTTGCGATGTAGTTTACAGCTGCCGTGATTTCTTTGCATTTTGCACTTTTTTGTCATATGGGATTGCCTTGGAAAGCGAGGAATCCAGAGTCATTTCCCTCTGGGCTGGTTCTGGTTGCTTTGGTCGTGTTCTCGCTACCATACTCGCTTTGCCGCTTCAGTTCTTTCGCTTTCTCCGGGCTCCGGGCTCCGTCTCTCTGCTGCTTCCCTCCATAAACAAAAACACGCCGGCTGATTACATCACACACTCGCCCAGGAGAGAGGTCTGGATGGAGGCGGAGTCTGTGACATGTGTATCTGTGTCTGTGAGAGGGAGCCAGAGGGAGAGAAGGAAATGCCAAAGCGAGTCTCCTGCCGGCAGGGTGGCTTAAAAACATTACATGACAATTTGTAGTCGATGTTCGCGATATAGTCATTTCATATACCGCGCGTGGGACAAGCCGTGATACATCGACTATATTCGATATATCGCCCACCCCTAGTACACACACTGCTACAGCTACGTTCAGTGATACCAAAATTATGGAATTCAAGACTGTTTAGGGACCCCAGTATGCAGAAATATTCAGATACACCATTTTAGAATAGGAGACAATAACCCATTTATTCTGCATGTGATTATCATAAAGTGGGCATGTCTGTAAAGGGGAGACTCGTGGGTACCCATAGAACCCATTTACACTTAATGGGTTAGGTGCTCTAGGTTAGCTTCTTTAGTTTCATATGATATCTAATCATATGACATCTAATTGCTTATTCTTTTAATAAGAATCTTTGCACATTTTGATTTATTTATTTTAAAATGGTTGATGGTGTGGTCTAGTTGTGTTTGGTATGATGGTTGACAGTGTGGTCTAGTTGTGTTTGGTATGATGGTTAACAGTGTGGTCTAGTTGTGTTTGGTGTGATGGTTAACAGTGTGGTTTAGTTGTGTTTGGTGTGATAGTTAACAGTGTGGTCTAGTTGTGTTTGGTGTGATGGTTAACAGTGTGGTCTAGTTGTGTTTGGTGTGATGGTTAACTGTGGTTTAGTTGTGTTTGGTATGATGGTTAACAGTGTGGTCTAGTTGTGTTTGGTGTGATGGTTAACAGTGTGGTCTAGCTGTGTTTGGTATGATGGTTAACAGTGTGGTCTAGTTGTGTTTGGTGTGATGGTTAACAGTGTGGTTTAGTTGTGTTTGGTGTGATAGTTAACAGTGTGGTCTAGTTGTGTTTGGTGTGATGGTTAACAGTGTGGTCTAGTTGTGTTTGGTGTGATGGTTAACAGTGTGGTCTAGTTGTGTGTGGTGTGATGGTTAACAGTGTGGTCTAGTTGTGTTTGGTGTGATGGTTAACAGTGTGGTCTAGTTGTGTTTGGTATGATGGTTAACAGTGTGGTCTAGTTGTGTTTGGTGTGATGGTTAACAGTGTGGTCTAGTTGTGTTTGGTGTGATGGTTAACAGTGTGGTCTAGTTGTGTGTGGTATGATGGTTAACAGTGTGGTCTAGTTGTGTTTGGTGTGATGGTTAACAGTGTGGTTTAGTTGTGTTTGGTGTGATGGTTAACAGTCTGGTGTAGTTGTATTTGGTGTAATGGTTAACAGTGTGATTTAGTTGTGTTTGGTGTGATGGTTAACAGTGTGGTTTAGTTGTGTTTTGTGTGATGGTTAACAGTCTGGTGTAGTTGTGTTTGGTGTGATGGTTAACAGTGTGATCTAGTTGTGTTTGGTGTGATGGTTAACAGTCTGGTGTAGTTGTGCCTTTTGGGGGTTAGAAGTCCAGGGTGCCCAAAACCTTTGGACCTAGTTTAGGGGTCAAGCAGTGAGCGGGGGGATGCGTTAAGGGACCTGGATAATGAATAAGGGGACGCTGGCCCAAAAAAGGCTGAGAACCACTTCTTTGTTCTGCTTTGAGAAGTCCAGAAAAAGTCATAATATTACTAGGGCTGTCAATCAAGCAGGCCTATGATTGTCCATAGTTAATCCTGATTACCCGCAAATTAATGACACATTTGTTATCTGTTCTAAATGTACCTTAAAGGGAGATGTGACAAGTATTTTATACTCTTATCAACATGGGAGTGGACAAATATGCTGCTTTATGCAAATATATGTATATATTTATTATTGTAAATCAATTAACAACACAAAACAATGACAGATATTGTCCAGAAACCCTCACAGGTACTGCATTTAACATAAAAATAATATGCTCAGATCATAACATGACAAACTGCAGCCCAACAGCCAACAACAGCTGTCAGTGTGCTGACTTGACTATGACTTGCCCCAAACTGCATGTGATTATCATAAAGTGGGCACCCATTTACATTCACATATCTGGAGGTCAGAGGTCAAGGAACCCCTTTGAAAATGGACATGACAGTTTTTCCTCGCCAACATTCAGTGTAAGTTTGGAGTGTTATTTAACCTCCTTCATGACCAGCTAGTATGACATGGTTGGTACCAATGGATTCATCAGGTTTTATATTTTCATTGCATTATTTCGTTAAATGAATTTTTATTATTTATTTATTAATGAACGTTTTATTATCACATTAACTTTGACAGCCCTAAATATTAGGAGAATAAAGTCATAATATTTATTTATTTTGTCACTTCTGTGTTTCATGGAGTACTTTTATATGTGTGTAATACACAGTAGAGTACCAGTAGAGTAAATTCTCTGTCTCTGTCTCTGAATCTATCAGATAATCTATCAGATTCACCTAACCTTTAAGTCTTCTGTTGGTCTCACCTTCAGGGATCACTTCATTTGAGATTGATAAGCATTTATATAACTTACTGTAGTTTAGTCCTAAATACAGTGTCAGGGTTAGGGTTAACTATGGAATTTTTTTTATTGGACTTTATTAGTTGTAACCCACAGAAGACATTCCACAAATGTGTACCATGATCTGCAAATATTTCACTATCCGCAAACATGTATTTTTGTATTTGTGTTGTGTAAAGTCACATCCACAAAAGTACAGAGCGATTTGCAAATACGCATAACTTACTCTGTAAATATGTATTTTAAGGTTTACATGTAAAGTGACATCTACACATTTGTGCATCTATTTCGCATTTGCAGATCGCTTCTTGTGCATTTACGGGCCACGTGACATTTGTAACTTCCCTCCTGTTTGTTTACAGAATTTTGTCCGATTGGTACCGCAGCAGATCTGTAGAAAATAGTTGTAATCCACAGAAGACTATTCACAAATATGTAACATGATCTGCAGATATTTCACTACCCACAAACGTATTTTTGTATTTGTGTTGTGTAAAGTCACATCCACAAAAATACAGGATGATTTGCAAATACACATAACTTACACTGTAAATACGTATTTTAGGGTTTACATGTAAAGTGATAAACACACATTTGTTCATCTATTTCTACACCTGGAATGCTATTTGCGCATTTACAGATTGCTTCCTGTGCATTTGTGGGCCATGTGACATTTGCAACTTCCCTAGTGTTTGTTTACAGAATATGGCCAATTTGTACCGCAAAGATCTCTAGATACAATCTGTAAGTAAGACGTGCATTTACTAGCTCCACCAGGAGGGGGCGACATCCCCTCACATGAGCTGACGGAACTACAGTCTAACGCTGCTGGCAGAAAGCTATAGAAGAAGAGTCTAAGACAGCCAACAGCCTGGCTTCTGGAGGTGAGAGACGACGTGGAATATCTTTATTTAAGGTGAGCCAGCGTCAGTGACTAAATCAGTTTGATTGCATTGTTTTCTATTAGGGCGTCTGTGGCTCAGAGGGTAGAGCAGGTTGTCCACCAATCGGAAGGTCGGTGGTTTGATCCCTGGCTGCTCCTGTTCACATGTCGATGTGTCCTTGAGCAAGACACTTAACCCCAAATTGCTCCCGAAGGCATAGCCATCGGTGTGTGAATGAGTATTTAGATTAGATCCTGATGGGCAAAGTTGGCACCTTAGTAGCCTCTGCCATCAGTGTATGAATGTGTGTGTGAATGGGTGAATGCTGATATGTAGTGTAAAGCGCTTTGAGTGGTCGGAAGACTAGAAAAGCGCTATATAAGTCCAAGTCCATTTACCATTTACCATTAGAATGAACTAACTGGCCGCGAAAGACAAAGCGCTGCGCAGCGTGCGGGTTTTGTCAGACTTCCTGTTTCTATTTATTCCTCATTCCAAAAGATGAGGTTATGACGCCATGTAAACAAACCACGAATTTATAAGCTGTGCGGTCAAGACTAGAGACGTAACTACTTCAAAGATGGGTGTTTAGGTGTTTGAAGTGAAATGAGGAGGTATCAGATAACATCATTTATATATATTTATATCATTTCAATTTCACCAATCAGCTGTTCCTCATCTTTTGGAATAAGGAATAAATAGAAACAGGAAGTCTGACAAAACACGCACGCTGTGCAGTGCTTCGTCTCTCGCGGCCAGTTCATTCTAATAGAAAACAATGCAATTAAACTGATTTAGTCACTGACGCTGGCTGGCGTTAAATAAAGATATTCCACGTCGTCTCTCACCTCCAGAAGCCAGGCTGTTGGCTGTCTTAGACTCTTCTTCTATAGCTTTCTGCCAGCAGCGTTAGACTGTAGTTCCGTCAGCTCATGTGAGGGGATGTCGCCCCCTCCTGGTGGAGCTAGTAAATGCATCTCTTACTTACAGATTGTTTCTACAGATCTTTGCGGTACCAATTGGACAAAATGCTGTAAACAAACAGGAGGGAAGTTGCAAATGTCACATGGCCCACAAATGCACAGGAAGCAATCTGTAAATGCGCAAATAGCATTCCAGGTGTAGAAATAGATGAACAAATGTGTGTTTATCACTTTACATGTAAACCTTAAAATAAGTATTTACAGTGTAAGTTATGTGTATTTGCAAATCATCCTGTATTTTTGTGGATGTGACTTTACACAACACAAATACAAAAATACGTTTGTGGGTAGTGAAATATTTGCAGATCATGTTACATATTTGTGAATTGTCTTCTGTGGGTTACAACTATTTTCTACAGATCTGCTGCGGTACCAATCGGACAAAATTCTGTAAAGAAACAGGAGGGAAGTTACAAATGTCACGTGGCCCGTAAATGCACAGGAAGCGATCTGCAAATACAAACTAGATGCACAAATGTGTAGATGTCACTTTACATGTAAACCTTAAAATACGTATTTACAGTGTAAGTTATGCATATTTGCAAATCGCCCTGTATTTTTGTGGATGTGACTTTACACAACACAAATACAAAAATACATGTTTGTGGATAGTGAAATATTTGCAGATCATGGTACACATTTGTGGAATGTCTTCTGAGGGTTACAACTAATAAAGTCCAATAAAAACTTCCATAGTTAACAGTCTATAGACCCTTTGTGTGTCCATGTCATGATGATGTCATGAACGTGCTGAGGAGAGATGCTGGACAGTGTTGGTGCGCTAGCCAGATGTATGGTGGACTGAGACAGCTGGAAGCTCCGCCTGAAATCCCGTCTGGGGACGACCCAATGACATCAACTCCGATAGTTGTATTATCACTCTTTTACATCCACTACTATTGGTTTAGTGTTATTAGTCCTACTTGTATTAGCTATTACAGCTGCTATGCTATTATTGTGGTTGCTTCTCTCTCTATCTATCTATCTATCTATCTATCTATCTATCTATCTATCTATCTATCCCCCCCCCCATCCGGTCTCGGCAGATGGCCTCCCACCCAGAGCCCGGTTCTGCTCCAGGTTTCTTCCCACTAAACAGGGAGTTGTTCCTGGCCACAGCGCGCTTTGTAGATCTTGTTGGGTCTCTAAACTATGGTGTACGGTCTAAGACCTGCTCTATATATAAAGCGTCTTGAGATAACTTCTGTTGTGATTTAACGCTATATAAAAATAAATTGAATTGAATGTCACGGTGTTAGCTGGAGGTAAAACAGAGAGAAGACTGGAGGATAACACAATCACCTCAGAGTAGTTGGGCTGAAGTTAAAACGTCATCTTGCTGTGTTGTTGGCTGCCAGAATCCAGATATCACATCCATCTGAGATGACTGACTGGGATTGGAGGCTCTAGCGAGCTACAATATCAGTGAAGTGTTTCAGAGATGGAGAGAAAATGTTGCTAATAGTTTATCTTGGCCTTCTGCTAACCTCCTCATCCATCATGGCGGCAGCTAAACTATTAGCAACCCTTTCTCTCCATCTCTGAAACACTTCACCGATATTGTGCGACTCTCTTTTTGACTGACTTTACTGAAGGATAGTTAACTATAGACATCCAAAGATTTATACGTCCTCAGTTTATCTTTACATCATTGGTCGGACGGCTGGCTGTTTAGCTAGCTCGCTAATTCCGCTATGCTTTCATGAAACACTGTTTACAGAAAATGAGCACAACAAAGTTGTCACTCATCTGGCGATAGCACTGTTATTTCCTACGCTGTGTGGATGAAGCATTACTCATTTAGCGGTTGGATAGTTAGCTAGCTAGCTTGCTAATTCCACCATGCTTTCATGCTACGCTGGTTAATGTACAGAAAATGACAGCGGGCTTAGTCTAACAGTCCCTCTGCCTCACTCCTCGCTGCCATAACTCTGTAACACGTCTATCGGTTTAATGAATGGACTCTGTTATCCTACAATATTTGTTTGTTTTATGCATGTTTGTATTCCCAAGGTTTGGATCCAACCCTCATACTTTGTATGTTAGAATACGGAAAGTAAACTTTTTTCCCACTTTTCTCACTCACCATTAACGACAGATTGTACTGAGTTACAGAAGCTTGTGTAACAGCAGTTTGAGAGGACTCAGAGCCTCGTGGCTATGGCTATTTCCTGGAGGCTGTGTGTACCGGTGCAGATTCTTCATGTTGACCCACCAGAGTAAACAGAGCAGTGAGGAGTTCTATGTAACGTATACGTGTGGCTATCACTGTCAACCACGCTGTCAACCACACTGTGTTAGTTCACTGTGTTTCCTTTCTCACTGTCTCACCATTACAGGATGCACACACACACACACACACACACACACACACACACACAGTCCTGAGTGAAGGTGGTATCACCTTGCTGTGGATTCAGCATGACATTCATGTAGTCTAGTTACAACACTCACTCACATGCATGCACATACTGTGTATTACACACACACACACACACACACACACACACACACGTGTCATCTGATCATTAGAGGGTGATTAAGAAGATAGATGGGCTCCCTCAACTCCCTCAACCATTATTTACAGGCAGGAAGACACGCTGAGTTGTGTCAGTTTACAATTTAATAACAAGATCACACAAAAAGGATCAATAGAAGAAATAGAAATGAACTAATGATCTCTTCGGTGTATCCACACACCTCCATCAGAGACCCATCTAGAGCTGAGACCGGCTACAGAACTTAAACCTAACCTAACCCTAACCCGAGCTACTACGAGGAATTTTCATTTTGTGTTGGTTTTGGCAGTCCATGTAGACAAGAGTCGTAGTGTTTCCAAAAACCAAAATCCCTTTAGAGAACCTGTCATTTTACTGCAGCAGGATCCTTCATGGTTCTGGTTCTCCCGTGCCTCCCTTCCCTGCAGCGTGCCCAGCAGTGCGGCCTGTGTCTCCAGCAGCGTGCTGTTGGTGTTGGCTCCCAGTGGTGACCGGCAGAGCAGCGAAGTGAAGCCCTGCTCCTGGCTGGAGGAGGGGCCGCTGTTGTTGGGCGTTATTGAATACACTCAGGACTGTATAGGTGGTTGTTGTAGGGTAGCGTCGTAGCCTCGATGTGTTGGTAAGAACACTCAGGACTGTATAGGTGGTTGGCGTAGGGTAGCGTCGTAGCCTTGATGTGTTGGTAAGAACACTCAGGACTGTATAAGTGGTGGTTGTAGGGTAGCGTCGTAGCCTCGATGTGTTGGTTAGAACACTCAGGACTGTGTAGGTGGTGGTTGTAGGGTAGCGTCATAGCCTCGATGTGTTGGTAAGAATACTCAGGACTGTATAGGTGGTGGTTTTAGGGTAGCGTCGTAGCCTCGATGTGTTGGTAAGAACACTCAGGACTGTATAGGTGGTGGTTGTAGGGTAGCATCGTAGCCTTGGTGTGTTGGTAAGAACACTCAGGGCTGTATAGGTGATGGTTGTAGGGTAGCGTCATAGCCTCGGTGTGTTGGTTAGAACATTCAGGACTGTATAGGTGGTGGTTGTAGGGTAGCGTCGTAGCCTCGATGTGTTGGTAAGAATACTCAGGACTGTATAGGTGATGGTTGTAGGGTAGCGTCGTAGCCTCGGTGTGTTGGTAAGAACACTCAGGACTGTATAGGTGGTGGTTTTAGGGTAGCGTCGTAGCCTCGATGTGTTGGTAAGAACACTCAGGACTGTATAGGTGGTGGTTGTAGGGTAGCATCGTAGCCTTGGTGTGTTGGTAAGAACACTCAGGGCTGTATAGGTGATGGTTGTAGGGTAGCGTCATAGCCTCGATGTGTTGGTAAGAACACTCAGGGCTGTATAGGTGGTGGTTGTAGGGTAGCGTCGTAGCCTCGGTGTGTTGGTTAGAACACTCAGGGCTGTATAGGTGGTGGTTGTAGGGTAGCGTCGTAGCCTCGGTGTAGTGGCTATCTTTAGTCTTCATACTTCTATCTTCGTCTTAACTTACTTTCTGTCATTAACCACACTTCAAGGACGACATCACAATGTTTTACGCGTTGAGTCGGCCCGGTAGCAACGCCAACGGCAACGGTAAAACAACCGTGTTGCTCCGCCGGTAACTCATTTATTTACAACTGAACCTTTTCACAATAAAAGTCATTTCACAATAAAAGTTCACTTCCTGTCCCTAAGTCACGTGTGTACGGAAGCCTCACAGGACTAAACTCAAATTCACAGTGGTAAACATACAGGAAGGAATCACCATATATAGTCATAATATTCTCTCACATTTAACTGAAATATATTTCTCACTGAACTTCAGCAAATAATATTATCAAAACAATAAACATGAACTTGGCACTAGTAAATGGCGCTTACATTCCGGCCCCTAATTGTTACTGCTGAGGCATAACAATTACACATTAACACATTAAAGCGTCATGTAACTTAAAACTCAGGATTTATATGACTGACTCATTTAAACATGAACTTATATTCATCTCCTAAACAGTACATTTCAAATCCACATTTAATTGAATACAAAATTTACTCAAATGCAGTATGTAGCATAAACCTCATGCTTTAAGCACAAGTATATCATACATGAAATATGAACATCTACATTTGGTCATCCATTTCAAGCAACAGACATAACTTATCTGTTGGCCTTTCCAAAAGACTAGTTTTAGTTTTCACAAATACACGTCTGACAAGTCCGTTTGAATCAGATATTGTCCTTTCAACTTTTGCCATCAACCAGGAGCTTCTTGATGCACTGTCATCAACTATGAGGACGATATCTCCTGGTTTCAGATTTCTCCCGTTGCAACATCTTCAACAGTGAACAGTGAGCAGAGATCCCTGATCTGAATTTATGCATTTGTCTCAGTTTTCTTCTCATGACTCCAAGTGTCACTTGCCTGTGAGATGAGAAACTTACGATGTGTGCTCAGCTTATGAAGCAGTTGTTTGAATCTCATCATCCAGGAAACTGCCTTTTTTAGACAGTGCCACTCTGAATAGTGACAAATCAGCTTGTTAAGTGGGTTTTCATGCACATCTGTGGCATTCACACACATTGCTCCTTTAACTTCAACATCATCTGACTCTGCGCACCAGTTTACTCCTAAGACTCTTTCATCAGGTAACGCATCATGACTGAGATCCAAATCCTTAACCTCCTTAGCCCTTTCTGTTTCAGGTATAGTGGCAAGGACGGCTCTGCTATTGCTCATCCACTTTGTTAAATGGAATCCTCCACTCTCACACAGTGCTGTTAAGTCCTTGACCATAGCACACGCTTGGGTTTCATCTGATACTGACTGTAGACAATCATCTACATAAAAATTGTTCAGAACTGCTTTAACTGCAGCAGGTGGCATTTTGTCTTTAGCATCTTCAGCTGTCCTCCTCAGTGCAAAGTTGGCACAGCTGGGGGAGGAAGTCGCCCCAAACAAGTGCACAACCATCTTGTATTCTTGCAGAGGTTTGTTCAAGTCTCCATTCGGCCACCATAGGAAACGCAGAAGGTCACTGTCCTCTGGTGGTACTCTCACTTGGTGATACATAGCCTCTATGTCTGACATTAAGGCAATGTGGTCATGTCTGAATCGTGTCAACACTCCAACAACTGAGTTTGTTAAATCTGGACCTTGCAAAAGTTCTCCATTTAATGACTTGCCTTGATATGTTACTGCACAGTCAAAAACTACACAGAGCTTCCCTTTTTGGGGGTGGTACACACCATGATGAGGTATGTACCAAACTCTCTCATCTTCAGACACAGTCTCTTCATTTGGTACTGGAACTGCGTAACCTTTAATCAACAGGTCAGACATGAAGCTTTGATATTCTCTGTGAAACTCCTTGTTTTTGGTAAGTTTCCTTTTCAGGTTTTCTGTTCTCTGCACAACTACACTGCGGTTGTTAGGCATTTTGACAGCCTTGTTTCTTAAAGGAAGACGTATACTGTAGTGTCCATCAACCACTTTAACTGTTTCATTGACAGAGTCCATAAACTGAATGTCTTCTTGTGACATTTCCTGTTTTTCTTCACTTGCCTTTTCTGGAAAATCGTGGTTGAATTGTTGCATCAGCATGTCTTCTACCCTTGCAATAGAGATGCTATTTACAGAAACACTTAGTCCACTTTCAGGTGGCGTAGTACAATCATCTCTCCTGAGAGGACCGTTGATGACCCATCCTAGGATTGTGCGAACTGCATATGGACCGTCATCCTCACTGTGAATGACCTCCCATGGCTCCATAGCCTTGTAAGCATCACATCCTATCAACAGTCCAATGTCTGCATCTATGTGTGGCAGCTCGATTCTCTGAAGGTGTGGCCACTGTTCCAAATCTTCCTGCATTGGAATGTTGTCTTTGGACACTGGAATGTCTTTGTGGGTGTAAATGTCAGGTAAGTCAACATAAATGTTCTCTTTCAAACCACACACCTCTAATCCTGAAAGATGGTAGCTTGACTCTAACTTTTCCTGACCCATAGTGCGCAGCAGAATTTTTGTTTTCTTGCCTTCAGTCTCAAGCTGTCTCATCAGCTTCTCAGAGCAGAATGTGGCTTGGCTTCCATTATCCATGAATGCATAGGTCTCAATTATCTTGTTGCTTTTCTTTAACTTGACACACACTGGCACAATTGACAGAACACGACTGTCCTTTCCGGCCCCGGTGGCTCCACAAGTTCCACCTGAAATGTGTGTTGATTCATTAGTCGTAGTACTTTCAGTGGTGCTTTTCTGTCTGCTCTCAAATGCTTCCTTATCTTCCCTTGTGAAATGAAGCATGCTTGGATGTCTCTTAGAGCAGTGCTCACATGTAGCTCTTTTCTTACAGTCTTTACTCAAATGTCCTGGTGTCAAACATGCAAAGCATAGACCCTGTACTTTGAGAAACTGTAGTCTTTCCTTGTAAGGCTGGTTTCTGATTTTGTGGCATTCTGCCAAGGCATGTTGTTTTTCACAGTATACACATGGCTTCTGGAAGGCATTACTGGTGTAACATGAGAAATCTTTACTGTTTTCAGATGAACTTTCATTTGATGCTGGTGCTACACTTGTGGCAAATGCAGTCCCCTTTGGCCTAGGTGCTTGATTCATTCTCACATTTGCATAAGGTTTTCCCTTATCTTCAGCACTCTTTATGTCCCCAAACACAGGATCTGCAGCTATTTTAGCTTGCCTGTTTATGAATCTGATCAAATCTGGAAACTTTGCTCTTTTTCCACTTTTCTCTTGAATGTCGAAGGCAGAAACTCTCCACATTTCTCTCATTTTGTATGGTAGCTTAGAGACAATGACTCTGATGTTAGTAGGATTCTCCATGTCTTGAAGCTGGTCAATGTCTTTCATTGCATTGTTACAACCTGTGAGAAACAGGGAGTAACTATGAAGAGCCTTAGCGTCATCTGGTTTAATTTGCGGCCAGTTGAGGGCCCTGTTTATGTATGCAGATGCAATTTTCAGTTCGTTACCATAGTGATATGTCAGCAATTTCCTTGCCTCAATGTAGCCTTGATGAGGACTCATGTGCTGACAACTTCTGACCAAGTCTCTGGGTTCACCTCTAGTAAACTGTTCAAGGTAATATAACCTGTCACCATCACTATCAGCTTTGTCATGAATAGTATGGTCAAAAGCCCTTAAGAATGATCTAAACTCAAGTGGATCACCACTGAAAACAGGAACATCTCTTTGGGGCAGATGTGACAGTCTCTGTTGTTTGACTAACATCTCAGTGATGTCATTTTGTTTCAACATCACTTCACACAGGTTGATTGCATTTCCATTGTCATCATTTTGCTGTATGTCATCTTCTTGTTTCACTTGATAGTCATTTGCCTTTGACTGCTCGTTATGTTCATAACGTATTTCTGACTCTTGGCTGCTTAGCTGCTGATTGACCACGAAGCTTGCGTCACGGTGAACAATTACATCACCGTTATCTCATTATCTTTCATTAGTCCATTAATCTTATTTGTTTTTGATGTTAACTGTGACAGTTTAGATCTCCTTGCATTTATATGCCTGGTCAGTCGATCTTCCAAACCTCTTTCGGTGTATCTTGGTGCCCTCTTGTGGCCAGACCTGCCGCTGCAGCTCTGGGCTCTCGACGTCGAATTCTGTCTGTCGTCGTCCGCCATCTTAGCTGTTTACACAACTTCTAGCTCAACAAGTGTTCATGAGAAATGGTCTATGACACAAAGCACTGCAGGCTTTCTTCACAAATGTCATCTTCTTAAGACCAAAACGTCCTTGCTGTCTCATTTTCTTTAGAAGTTGAGTATCATATGTTTATTCATTTTCGGGACATTTCTGCAGCATATCTTTGGCCATGCTATGTTTCCTTATGTCTTCTTATAACTTTGGGCACTTATCTGAAACCGTAGTTTATTCCGTTCTGTTCAGTTCTTTTGTCGTCATGGCGACGCAGCAGTAGGCCTGCTCCTCGTGAGCTGGTTGTTTTACTTAATGTAGTGGCTATCTTTAGTCTTCATACTTCTATCTTCGTCTTAACTCACTTTCTGTCATTAACCACACTTCAAGGACGACATCACAATGTTTTACGCGTTGAGTCGGCCCGGTAGCAACGGCAACGGTAAAACAACCGTGTTGCTCCGCCGGTAACTCATTTATTTACAACTGAACCTTTTCACAATAAAAGTCATTTCACAATAAAAGTTCACTTCCTGTCCCTAAGTCACATGTGTACGGAAGCCTCACAGGACTAAACTCAAATTCACAGTGGTAAACATACAGGAAGGAATCACCATATATAGTCATAATATTCTCTCACATTTAACTGAAATATATTTTTCACTGAACTTCAGCAAATAATATCAAAACAATAAACATGAACTTGGCACTAGTAAATGGCGCTTACACTCGGTGTGTTGGTTAGAACACTCAGGACTGTATAGGTGGTTGGCGTAGGGTAGTAGGTCTATAACAAGAAGAACATACAAAAGTGCCACAATATAATGAGCATTCAATTAACCGGTTGTATTTAACTTAAATGCCGGAAGTCTGAACAGAAGCTCACGTTTTTGTCAACCTGTAAACATTTGCGGGTGACGTGCTGACGTGCTTACGGTAAGCGTATTGCCTCATTTCCGGTTGCCTGTCTTTCTGTGTGCTGCTGTGTTCTGTAGCTGCTCTAGCACATCCAGGGCAATATAGTTCTATACTCTTCATTACAGCGGATAATTACCCGCTACATTTATATCTACACTAGTTCTGCTTAAGCACTCACAACTCGCTCCTCTTTAGAGACTTAACCACACATATTCAGCTCGGCTAACGCTAGCTGGGCTATCGTATCGTAGCATAACAGTAGCTTAGCAGTAGCTTAGCCGTTAGCGATGGCTTCTCCTCTCTCCTGCTCTCCTGTTCTCTCTCCTTCTCCTGCTCTCCCCTGCTCTCCTGTTCTCTCTCCCTCTCCTGCTCTCCCCTGCTCTGTGTGTCTTATGTTTAGTTATTCCTCTGCCTCCTTTAGAGCTAATGGTACATGTATTAGGTGTAGTGCATTCGCTGCATTGGAGGCGAGGGTTAGCGAGTTAGAAGCCCGGTTCTGCACTTTAGCTTTAGCTTCTTCTGTAGTTAGCCAGCCCCTAGCCGGTGCAGACCGGCCAAGCTTAGCTTCTGCTAGCCGTCCCCCGGCAACCCCCGAGCAGCCGGGAGGCTGGGTGACTGTCCGAAGGACGCATAGTCGTACCCTGAAGCCCACGGTTAACCACCAACCACTTCACGTTTCTAACAGATATTCCCCTCTCAGCGACACACCCGCTGAGAAACCAACTCTGGTTATCGGCAGCTCCATTTTGCGGAACGTGAAGTTAGCGAAGTCAGCTGCCATAGTTAATTGCATCCCGGGGGCCAGAGCGGGCGACATTGAATCCGTTTTGAAACTGCTGGCTAAGGATAAACGTAAATACAGTAAGATTGTTATTCACGTCGGCGGTAATGACACCCGGTTACGTCGATCGGAGGTCACTAAAGTTAATGTCCAATCGGTGTGTGCATATGCAAAAACAATGTCGGACTCCGTAGTTTTCTCTGGTCCCCTCCCCAATTTGACCAGTGACGACATGTATAGCCGCATGAAGTCATTCCACAGCTGGCTGTCGTGGTGGTGTCCAGCAAACGATGTGGGCTTCATTGACAATTGGAACCCTTTCTGGGGAATTCCTGGTCTGATTAGGAGAGACGGCATTCATCCTACTTTGGATGGTGCGGCTCTCTTATCCAGAAATCTGACCAAGATTGTTGGTGGAACAAATCCATGACAAACCAGGGGTCATTCCAGGACGCAGAGCTGTAGTCTTACACACTTCTCTGCGCTTCCATTAGAGCAGTTACCCACCCATAGCTTAACCCCAAACCTAACTGAGACTGTGTCTGCCCCACCTAAATTAATTAAATCAAAAGTAAACAGAAGAGGAGTTAAACATAATAATCTAATAAAATCTAACACTAGCACTGCAATAAAGCAACAAAACAGGAGAATTAAATGTGGACTCTTAAATATCAGATCTCTGTCATCTAAAGCTCTACTAGTAAATGATTTAATATCAGATAATCACATTGATTTATTTTGTCTTACCGAAACCTGGCTGTGTCAGGAAGAATATGTCAGCCTAAACGAATCCACTCCCCCGAGTCATATTAATACTCACATTCCTCGAGACACCGGCCGAGGAGGTGGAGTTGCAGCCATCTTCGACTCAAGCCTATTAATAAACCCTAAAACTAAACTAAATTATAACTCATTTGAAAGCCTTGTTCTTAGTCTTTCACACCCAACCTGGAAAGCACTACAGCCAATTTTATTTGTTATAGTGTACCGCGCTCCAGGCCCATATTCTGAATTTCTATCTGAATTCTCAGAGTTTCTATCAAGTTTAGTCCTGAAAACAGATAAAGTCATTATAGTAGGTGATTTTAATATTCATGTGGACGTTGATAATGATAGCCTCAGTACTGCGTTTATCTCTTTATTAGATTCAATTGGTTTCTCGCAGAACGTGCATAAACCCACTCACCGCTTTAACCACACCCTCGACCTTGTTATGTCATATGGCGTTGAAATTGAACATTTAATTGTTTTTCCACAGAACTCTCTTTTATCAGACCATTATTTAATCACTTTTGAATTCTTATTACTAGACTATACACCATCAGATAAAAGTGTGTACACTAGATGTCTATCCGATAGTGTTGTAGCTAAATTTAAGGAAGCGATTCCATCAGCATTAAATTCAATACCATGTCTCAATATAACAGAGGACTCGTATGTTAATTTTAGCCCTACCCAAATTGATCATCTTGTAGATAGTGCTACAGACTCACTGCGAGTCACACTTGATTCTGTTGCCCCTCTAAAAAAGAAGTTAGTAAAACAAAGGAAGTCAGCTCCATGGTATAACCCTCAAACACGCAAATTAAAGCAAGCATCGAGGAAACTGGAAAGGATATGGCGTTCCACCAAACAGGAAGAATCTCATTTAGTCTGGCAAGATAGTCTTAAAGGTCACCTATTATGCAAAATGCACTTTTCCATGTCTTTTAAACATCAATATCTGTCCCCAGTGTGTCTACAGGCCACCATAGTATCATAAAAGACCATCCTCTCTCTTTTTCTCCTCCTCCGTTTGTCCGGAAATGGGTGCAGAAAAAAAAATCGCTTTTTTTCCTTCTCTTCTGACGTCATTAGAGAAATGCAAGCCATGTAAGGGTTTCCTGGTCGAACCAGAGAGAACCTTCAGTAGCTGACCCCGCCCCACAGCGCGTCACTGTCTCTCCTCCTCAACCTAACTTGAGCAAAGTCTGCAAGAACCAGCAGAACAGGCTTCATGTACTCCCATCATCTAAATATAACATGTTCTTTCACAAAGGCTTTATGTAATTACACTGTTTAAACAGATGATATTTATATATTATATATATTTGATGTCATGCATGTAGCAGAGTACAGGTAGTAAATAGTGACTTGTAAGCAACACAACACATTTCTGTTTCACAGTCAAACTTTATTTGAGTAGACAGATGACAATATTAATTATTCACAGCATTTGTAATCATCTCACCTGTTAGTTAGTTATGTTAACATGGTACAGGAGAAAGTCTTCAGCTCTGGTAAACTATGGTAAGCTAAGCTCCGGTGGTCTGTAGTCATGGTAACACAGAGACAGCTACTATTGTAAATAATATACCATTACTCTGATCTTCCATACATTTATCTTTTAGCAGAAATAATGAACTGACTACTGTTTCACATCTTCTATTTTCCACCCTGATGGTCGCTGTGTTTACACACCGTGTCATAGCGGTAGCATGTAGCTAACCGTTAGCATGTAGCTACATGCTAACGGTTAGCTCTGTATCTCCCATCTGCTTTCAGCTATCTGCTCTCCTCTGGGATGATTCTGTCGGTCATTTCTCACAGATGGATCTGTAAAGACAGACGTAAAACAGAGTGTATGTTTACGGTTTACAGAGTTGATGCATGAGGTAAACACTGAGTTAACTAACAGAGCTATAAATAGTATTATTTACCTGAGAGAAACCGTCAGGAAAACCTGGAATCTGGACCGCAGATGTTCATCATGTGTCGCCGATTTCTGATCAGATTCCTCCGGTAACGTGCGCTGGGTGAAGTTTCTGGTTTATAAACTTTAAAGTGGTTTATAAGCTCTATTCTAGCTGCCTCTCCCTCCACTCCTCTCTCTCCACTCGTCTCTCTCTCCAGAGCTTCTCCGGGAGGGAGGGGGAGATAGTGACGCTGTGTTGTTGAGGAAGTTTGATTGACAGAAAACGCTGACCAATCAGAGCAGAGTGGGAGGAGACAGGCTGTGAATCAGTGGTTTTCAGACAGAGGCTGAATTAGGCTCTGAGGCAGGCAGACTCAGGCTGCAGTATGAGAAGAATAAAGGGTTTTTTGAACATTGCAGCATGTAAACATGTTCTAGTGCAACATTAAAATACATCTATGAACCTGGAAATGAGCATAATATGTGACCTTTAAAACATATAGGAAGGCTCTCTGTGATGCCAGAGCAGCCCATTACTCATCATTAATAGAGAAAAATAAGAACAACCCTAGGTTTCTATTCAGCACTGTAGCCAGGCTGACAGAAAGTCACAGCTCTATTGAGCCATGTATTCCTACAACCCTCAGTAGTAGTGACTTCATGAGTTTCTTTAATGATAAAATCATAACTATTAGAGACAAAATTAATCACCTCCTACCGTCAACTGGTACCAATTTATCCTCAAACTTAGGAACCTTAGAAACAGCTGTACAACCTGATATATATTTAGACTGCTTTTCTCCTATCGATCTCCACAAATTAACCTCACTGATCTCCTCATCTAAATCATCTACCTGTCTCCTAGACCCCATCCCAACTAAACTGCTTAAAGAAGTTTTACCTCTAGTTAGCACCTCTTTACTGGATATGATCAATGTGTCTTTACTAACAGGCTATGTACCACAGTCCTTTAAAGTAGCTGTAATTAAACCTCTTCTTAAAAAGCCCACTCTTGATCCAGAGGTCCTAGCCAACTATAGACCTATATCTAACCTTCCCTTTACCTCCAAAATACTCGAAAAAGTAGTTGCCAGTCAGCTGTGTGACTTTCTACAGAACAATCATTTATTCGAAGATTATCAGTCAGGATTTAGAGTGCACCATAGCACAGAGACAGCACTAGTGAAAATTACAAATGACCTTCTAATGGCATCGGACAAAGGACTTGTCTCTGTACTTGTCTTGCTAGATCTCAGTGCTGCTTTCGACACCATTGACCATGACATCCTATTACAAAGACTGGAACATTTAATTGGCATTAAAGGAACTGCACTAAGTTGGTTTAAGTCCTATTTATCAGATCGATCTCAGTTTGTACATGTCAACGATGAGTCCTCCATGCACGCCAAAGTTAGTCACGGAGTTCCACAGGGTTCTGTACTTGGACCAATTCTATTTACCTTATATATGCTTCCCTTAGGCAATGTTATTAGAAAACACTCCATAAACTTTCATTGTTATGCAGATGATACCCAATTATATCTATCAATCAAGCCAGATGAAACAAACCAGTTAACTAAACTTAAAGCATGCCTTAAGGACATAAAAACCTGGATGACCTGCAATTTCCTGATGTTAAACTCAGACAAAACTGAAGTTATTGTACTAGGCCCTGAGCACCTCCGAAACAAATTATCTAATGATATAGTTACTTTAGATGGCATTGCCCTGGCCTCCAGCACCACCGTAAGGAACCTGGGAGTTGTCTTCGACCAGGATATGTCCTTTAACTCTCACATAAAACAAACCTCACGGACTGCCTTCTTTCATCTACGTAACATTGCGAAGATCAGGCACATCCTGTGTCAAAATGATGCAGAAAAATTAGTCCATGCATTTGTTACCTCTAGACTTGATTACTGCAATTCCTTATTATCAGGCTGCTCCAATAAGTCTCTAAAGACTATCCAGTTGATCCAGAATGCTGCAGCACGTGTACTGACTAGAACTAGAAAAAGAGATCATATTACGCCTGTATTAGCTTCTCTGCACTGGCTGCCTGTAAAATCCAGAATAGATTTTAAAGTCGTCCTCCTCACCTACAAAGCGCTAAACGGTCAGGCCCCATCATATCTTAAAGAGCTCATAGTACCCTACTACCCCACTAGAGCACTGCGCTCACAGAATGCAGGGTTACTTGAGGTTCCTAGAGTCTCCAAAAGTAGAATGGGAGCAAGAGCCTTCAGCTATCAAGCTCCTCTTCTCTGGAACCAGCTCCCAGTTTCAGTCCGGGAGGCAGACACCGTCTCTACATTTAAGAGTAGGCTAAAGACTTTCCTCTTTGATAACGCTTATACTTAAGCTGCTATAGGCATAGACTGCCGGGGGACTTCCTATGACACACTGTCATAAGGAACTTCCTATGACACACTGAGCTCCCCTCTCCTTATGTATATACTCATGTCCCATGTCCATGTTGTTACTAACTTCATTCCTTCCCGGGAGTCCTTGTGCCTCCTTGTCTCGCAGCTAACCGTGGAGCGGGGTCACACCTGGAGCGAGGTTATACCTGGAGCATGGGTACACTTGGAGCAGGGTTTCACCTGGATCTTGGTGGTCTCCGGTATTGTGGCTGCATCTGCTGCCGCGTCGGTGCCTGCTTGACACCAACTGCTACCATCCCTAATTAACTACGTCTGTACGAGGGACTACCAATGCTAACGAGGGATTTCCAACACCTAGTGACAATGTGGCAGCCTGGAGAATAACACTTCTCAATCACTGCCAAAGACATCAAGAGCTCCCAGCAAGCATGCTGATGCTGCAGGAACCAACGCACGGGCATCGATCGCAGGGACGTCCCACACCAATACACATGGACGTACTGAGGAGAGATGCTGGACAGTGCTGGCTTTCCGATAGTTGTATTATCACTCTTTCCATCCACCACTATTGGTTTTGTGTTATCAGTCCTACTTGTATTAGCTATTACAGCTGCTAGACTGCTATTGTGGCTGCTTCTCTATCTCTCTCTCTCTATCTATCTCTCTCTCTCTCTCTCTCACTCTCTCTCTATCTATCTGTCCCCCCAGCCGGTCTCGACAGATGGCTGCCCGCCCTGCGCCCGGTTCTGCTCCAGGTTTCTTCCCAGTAATCGGGGAGTTTTTCCTGGCCACAGTGCGCTTGGTGGATCCTGTTGGGTCTCTAAACTATGGTGTACGGTCATAGACCTGCTCTATATATAAAGCGTCTTGAGATAACTTCTGTTGTGATTTGACGCTATACAAAAATAAATTGATTTGATTTGATTTGATTATTATTAGCAATAGGAATTAATTTCCCATGATCTGGTTACTTATCACGCGCTTCATAAGCCCAATCAACAAGCAAACAGTAAAGTTACATTAAACCAGTAACAGTTATACACAGGAAGAAATTACACTGACTGCTGCTTTAAGTCATAGTACAAACAGGCTTCCATGTCATTTCAATATATATAGCAGAATGCCAACATCATTTAAATCCAACAGTTTGCCAGAAAAGAGCAGCTAACGGCATTAGCAAGAACAAGCATTGGCATGAGCAGATTAGCTCAGCATCTGTACAACAGCCTCAATCACATAAACCAAAAGGCTCAATCAGAGTCCTGTTCAGTGAGAAATAGCAGCGTTTACTCACATTTCATCAGAGACACACAAATCACTCCACTTAGATGCAGTAAAGTCCACTTTTTACTCTGTCTGTTCGACGTGCCTCTCACTCTGTCTCTTAATTTAGTAGTTTCTCATGAACCTGAATCATTTTGTCTGATTTCGTCAGAATTTCCTCCGCGCTGGTGTGCACACTGCGCAGCGACCGGCTCTAGTTCAGCACCGAAAGGCCCAGGGCTCGCGGCACTACTACCCGGGGTTCGCTGTGCACCGCTTCCCGGTGCTCGCTGTGCACTGCTGTCTCTCCCTGCTGTCTCACCCTTGTTCCCGACTCAACTATGAACCGGGGCGGACTGTGCTCAGTGCGTCAGTAACTTTGTATTTTTGAGTCAATATGAAGGCGTACCTGTTGTGGTGCATGGGCGACCATTATGGTGTCCAGTAGTCATAATCCATCCAGGGCCCACACCCACTCACCCTGAAGGCTGAACATGTCTGGTGTATACTTGATCAATGAATAGGGCCCAGCTAAGGACATTGGTTTTGGATGTCAGGAATCAGGATGGAGAAAAGGGGGTTATATAAAGGTTAGCAACAACAGCGGACATGGATCAGTACAACTCAATGAAGGGAAATACTAGAGTATACATACAGTATGTACGCCATATTCACTGTATCAGATCTACAAAAATCTGTATCAGACACTGTGTCAAAGCTTGGTGTTGTCCTCTTTAAAAACCTGCACAATGGACACACCATGTGAGTACAGAAATACCAGCAGCCTGGTCAACAGAGACAGGAAAGTTCCTCTCCAGAACACTGGGATGAGCCATCTGCCTCTATAAATGGACTAAAAGGAATGTCACTGTGAATGAGGAGGACACAAAGAGGGAAGATGGGGGGAGGGAGGGATAATAGAGGGAGGATGAGACCAGCGGAAGAGGGAAGAGATGAAAGTTTAAAAGAGACAGAATATAATATAATATTAAAGCTGCAAGCAGCGATGAACGGGCCCTGGACCCCGCGCACACGTCGGGGAACCTGCTGTCGTCTATTCCCGTGAAAGTCGGAACCTGCAGGCAGGACTCTTATAAAACATGTCAAATTTGGGGAAGATTGGACAATGTATAGTCAATTTACAACAATTTCCGGTTTCTTGTAGGGGGCGCTATGACTTTCACTCATAATGACACGTATATGTCTTCAGGCCGGGACTATTATCCAGCTTGTGAAATTTGGGGCAGATCGGACTATGTAAAGTCAAGTAACAACAGCGTCCTGTGTCATGGCGAAACATCAATATTCGTCGCGCTGCCACAACAACGCTGTTTCACGAAAATACGAAAGCTTCGCAATTTAGCATCGTGAAGGTGTTGAGATTCTGCTGCTCTACTTTGAGATGGATCGCTTGAATCCTCTAGGAGGAATATCGCAAAGTTCCATACCTATAAAGTGACAAAATGGCGTCTTCTCACATGACGTATGACATCACCATTCGAGCGATCAAAAATTCCTTCGCAATTTAGCTTCACAGTAGTGGGAAGGTTATACCACCCAAATTTGACGCGAATCCGATAAACTCTCTAGGAGGAGTTCGTAAAAGTATGCAGGGAGCGCTATAGAGCCGGCTAAACACACTGAGCCCAATGGCTGTACATTCACATGAAGTACACAGGTGTCCATCGTTCTGCCAACTTTCATGAGTTTTCGAGAACATCAAGGTATGTTCAAAGTCTAAAAGACATAAGGGGGCGCGAGTTGGCGAACATGCCACGCCCAAGCAAAATTTCACCACTAAATCAAAGTAATTACTAGTTTGGATGTTTTTGTGCATCCTAAAGTCCTCAAACATGTGTTCCTAAATTTTAAAATCACGCAGGAAGTCCAAGATGGCTGACTTCCTGTTGTCCGAAAAAATCTCAAAAATATTTAACACAAACTTCAAGACGTAAGCACTGACATACTTGAATTTCGTGAAGATCGAAGAAACTTTCCCTGAAACACTGCCTGCATTAGGGGGCGCTATCTCGCCCGCTGGCGACACCCGAGCCCAATCACTACAGAACTTTGAATCTCTCTCTCTCTCTCTCTCTCTCTCTGTCTCTCTCTTTCTCTCTCTCTGTCTCTCTCTCTCTCTCTCTCTCTCTCTCTCTTCTCTCTCTCTCTCTCTCTCTCTCTCTTGTCCCCCTCTCTCTCTCTCTTTGTCCCTCTCTCTCTGTCTCTGTCTCTCTCACTCTGTCTCTCTCTCTGTCTCTCTGTGTCTTTGTCTCTCTTTCTCTCTCTCTCTCCCTCTCTCTCTCTGTCCTTTTGGACACATGTTAAGGAGAACCTACTGTCTATGGCCAGGCTTGATCGTTTTTATTGTTTTAAACATAATTTTAATGTTTTTAAAAGTTGTTTGATCAGCTCTGTTGGTTTTTCTGATCATTGGCTTGTAACAGCTTCTGTCTTTATAAAATGTGTAAAATCCAGTAGTGCTTATTGGCATTTTAACACTGCTTTATTGGAGGATAAGAACTTTTTTTGGGAAAAATCACCAAAGTATGAAATCTGATTTTGTGTCTTTACAACAGTGGTGGGATTTTGGAAAGGCCCAAATCAAACAATTCTGTCAACAGTACACTCAGAATGTCACAAAAACCTTAACGAAGTTCAGTGAAAGCTCTGGAGTCTGAAGTGGAGGAACTCCGAGACTTAGCTGAGGCCACAGGAGACCGACGCCATACTGGGACACTTGAAGTCAAAAAGTGTGTGTTAGCCAACCTGCTGGGTGTCTCAGCTCAGGGAGCTCTGGTTAGGTCCCGCTTTCAAAATGTAGCCCAAATGGATGTCCCATCACACTTTTTCTTTGGTCTGGATTGAAGAATGGACAGAAAAGGTTCATTCACAGTTTAAGAGCTTAAGGTCTGACACTGGGCAGGTTCTGACTGATCACACTGCAATCCGCAAGCATGCTGTCAGCTTTTACAGTAACCTGTTCAAATGTGAGCATAGAGAGGAGCAGGCAGTGTCTCACAGCTTCTACACTGGTCTTCCTCAGGTTGAGCATAGAGAGGAGCAGACAGTGTTTCACAGCTTCTATACTGGTCTTCCTCAGGTTGAGCATAGAGAGGAGCAGACAGTGTTTCACAGCTTCTATACTGGTCTTCCTCAGGTTGAGCACAGAGAGGAGCAGACAGTGTTTCACAGCTTCTATACTGGTCTTCCTCAGGTTGAGCACAGAGAGGAGCAGACAGTGTTTCACAGCTTCTATACTGGTCTTCCTCAGGTTGAGACGTTTCTTTAGATCAAAATATGGAGCCGGATTTACCAGATCGTTCAACAAGATTATTGACACTGAAAGTGATAAAATAGTGGATTGTTACTGTGAGAAATTAGCTAAACTTAGCAAATATTTTTGTTTTTCATAGATATAAAGTATTTTAGAGGGAGGGATTTTTTACTTGACTATCAGTTTGTTTTTATTTCTTCCTTGTTTAGATTGGTTTGGGTCAGTTTAACTCTAGACAGTCAATTTGTTTAAGTAAGTAAATCGTCTCAGGGGCAGTGCCAGATCCCACGAAACCGCCTGTAGTTCATGGCATCTGGATACCAAGCTTACCTTAACACTTATTGTGTGGCCAGAGTTTTCCTTCATCATCCACACTTAAGTGCTTCATCTCCTCAGAATAACGGTACTTGAATAATGTAATGTCTTTGGTTGTTTTAATTTGTTAAGATTTGTTTTAATTTTTTTAAAAGTAAAGTAAGTAAACGTAGAGTTGGAAGCAGCTCTCTGGGGGGGATCTGCTGGCAGTACTGAGTGACAGTCTTGCCGGAGGGCGGTCCTTACCTTACCTTACCTTACCTTACCTTACTGCCTAAGAAAGGTGACCTACTGTTCATCAAAAACTGGAGGCCCGTGTCTCTGCTCTGCTCTGATTATAAGCTCCTCTCCAAGGTGTTGGCAACCAGGCTGAGCAGAGTGATGGAGCAGGTGATTCAGTGTGATCAGACCTACTGTGTACCAGGCAGGCTGATTTCGTGAGCGGACTCTGTTACAGGGTTAGTGTTAGGGTTAGTGAGCGGACTCTGTTACAGGGTTAGTTTTAGGGTTAGTGAGCGGACTCTGTTACAGGGTTAGTTTTAGGGTTAGTGAGCGGACTCTGTTACAGGGTTAGTTTTAGGGTTAGTGAGCGGACTCTGTTACAGGGTTAGTGTTAGGGTTAGTGAGCGGACTCTGTTACAGGGTTAGTGTTAGGGTTAGCGAGCGGACTCTGTTACAGGGTTAGTGTTAGGGTTAGCGAGCGGACTCTGTTACAGGGTTAGTGTTAGGGTTAGTGAGCGGACTCTGTTACAGCAGTATTGTGACGGCTCTGTTAAACCTGATGATAATGATGTCTTCCCTTCGGTGAGCATTTCCCCAGATTTTAAGGACTGTACAGGATTGTTTTTAAAGAGTGGGAGTTCCTCTGAGTTTTCTTTCCAAGATGCAATTAGAAAATGAATGTATAAAACGTTTGTTAAAGTTTTGCACAGGGACAAATTGAATGGTAAGAAACTCCATGGAGAGCTCACTTAGGTCTCAGTGGTGGTGTTGGACCTGAATGGAGAGCGCTGTATAAACCACCATTGACCTGCAGTGGAGGGTTCTACATGGTATCGTGGCTGTGAATACGTTTGTCTCTGTCATTAATTCTGATGTAAGTCACGACTGTCCATTTTGTCCTCATCGTGAGACTGTTTTCATTGTTTCATGGAGTGTTGTCGACTGCTGCCACTGTTTACAATGTTGGGACAGTTTTTTGAACTGTTTGGGGAAGTTTTCTCCAAACGTATGTTCATTCTGGACTACAGGTACTCTCAGGAGAGTAAACGTATGTTCATTCTGGACTACAGGTACTCTCAGGAGAGTAAACTTATGTTCATTCTGGACTACAGGTACTCTCAGGAGAGTAAACGTATGTTCATTCTGGACTACAGGTACTCTCAGGAGAGTAAACGTATGTTCATTCTGGACTACAGGTACTCTCAGGAGAGTAAACGTATGTTCATTCTGGACTACAGGTACTCTCAGGAGAGTAAAGACAAATGCCAGCTTTTTAACTTCACTCTGGGGAGTGCAAAGATGGCCGTGTATCTGAGCAGGAGAAACAGAATAGAGAAAGCTGTGGATGATGATGATGCTGTTTTTGAGTTTGTAAAAATGTTGAAAGCTCGTTGAAAAATAGATTTTAATTAAAGCTGCAAGCAGCGATGAAAGGGCCCTCGCCCCTCCTCGCGGGTCGGGGTTGCTGGCGGGACGCCGACCGACGCGGCCGGGCACCGCGAAACCGAAACTCTGACGAGCGCCACGACGCCTGCCGCAAGGCTCTACGACAAGCGGTTCACGAGTTATGAAGGGGGGCGTGGCTAATGTGTAGGGGGCGGGCATAACATTCACCAATGAAACAGGAACTCTCTGCTGAGTTATATGACACTTCCCACAAGACTCTACGACAAACGGATCATGAGTTATGAAAGGGGGCGGGGCTAATGTGTAGGGGGCGGGCATAACCTTCACCAATGAAACAGGCACTCTCTGCTGAGTGATATGACACATCCCACAAGACTCTACTACAAACGGTTCATGAGATATGAAAGGGGGCGGGGCTAATGTGTAGGGGGCGGGCATAACATTTACCAATGAAACAGGAACTCTCTGCTGAGTGATATGACACTTCCCACAAGACTCTACTACAAACGGATCATGAGTTATGAAAGGGGGCGGGGCTAATGTGTAGGGGGCGGGCATAACATTTACCAATGAAACAGGCACTCTCTGCTGAGTGATATGACACCTCCCGCAAGACTCTACGACAAACGGTTCATGAGTTATGAAAGGGGGCGGGGCTAATGTGTAGGGGGCGGGGCTACCCTTAACCAATAAAACAGGAACTCTCTGCTGAGTGATATAACACCTCCCATAAGCCTGTACGACAAACGGTTCATGAGTTATGAAAGGGGGGCGTGGCTATGACTATATTTTTGCATTTACATATAATCAGGACTGGACCCTTATCATACCTGAGAAATTTGGGGCAGATCGAACTATGTACAGTTGAGTTAGGGTTAACCCACTCTCTGCTGAGTGATATGACACATCCCACAAGACTACTATAAACGGTTCATGAGATATGAAAGGGGGCGGGGCTAACGTCTTGGGGCGGGGCTATGAGTATATTTTTTCATATACATGTCATCAGTACTGGAGCAACATCATACCTGAGAGATTTGGGGCAGATCGGACTATGTACAGTTGAGTTACAATAACTGGCGAATGGCTCAAAATGGCCGCCACGCCACGGTCCGCTCGTTAAGTGAACACTCACCATTTTAATAACTTTTCATCCTCAAGGTCTTGAGATGGTCCTGACCAAATATCAACTCGATCTGATCAAATCTGTAGGAGGAGTTCGTTAAAGTACGCGGCCAATAAAACGCAAAAATTGGGAAAATCGTACATAAAATCCAATATGGCCGACTTCTGGGTGGGCGGAGCTAATGAAACCCAATGAGGAATATGTTTCAAATGATAATTTGGGGCAGATCGAACTATGTACAGTTGAGTTAGGGTTTACCCACTCTCTGCTGAGTGATATGACACATCCCACAAGACTCTACTATAAACGGTTCATGAGATATGAAAGGGGGCGGGGCTAACGTCTTGGGGCGGGGCTATGAGTATATTTTTTCATATACATGTCATCAGTACTGGAGCACCATCATACCTGAGAGATTTGGGGCAGATCGGACTATGTACAGTTGAGTTACAATAACTGGCGAATGGCTCAAAATGGCCGCCACGCCACGGTCCGCTCGTTAAGTGAACACTCACCATTTTAATATCTTTTCATCCTCAAGGTCTTGAGATGGTCCTGACCAAATATCAACTCGATCTGATCAAATCTGTAGGAGGAGTTCGTTAAAGTACGCGGCCTACAAAACCCCCCAGAAATGGGCGAAAAATGGGCAAAATCGCACATAAAATTCAATATGGCTGACTTCCTGTTGAGTTTTGGGCATACCTCCAAGAGGCTTTTTTGTTTCTCTCCACATCTTACATCTGTCTGCCAAATTTTGTACTTGTAGGTGAAACCGGAGCGCGGATATCAATTTTTCCATTTCATGGCGAATGGCTCAAAATGGCCGCCACGCCACGGTCAGGTCGTTAAGTGAAAACTCACGATTTTAATAAATTTTCATCCTCAAGGTCTTAAGATGGTCCTGACCAAATTTCAACTCGATCTGATTAAATCTGTAGGAGGAGTTCGTTAAAGTACGCGGCCTATAAAACGAAAAAAATGACATGAAATCCAATATGGCCGACTTCTGGGTGGGCGGGGCTAATGAAACCCAATGAGGAATATGTTTCAAATGATGAGTGGGATATGCATACCAAATTTCATGAATATCGGATCAACTTTGGCAAAGTTAAAATTTCAACGCGTTAGGGGGCGCTATAGAGCCGGCTAAACAGACTGAGCCTAATGGCTATACATTTACATAAAGTTCACAGGTGTCTATCATTTTGCCAAATTTCATGAGTTTTCGAGTACCTAAAGGTATGTTCAAAATCTAAAAGACATAAGGGGGCGCTAGAGAGCCAACATGCCACGCCCAAGCAAAATTTCACCACTAAAATAAAGTAATTACTAGTTTGGATGTGTGTGTAAAGTTTCATTATTTTTTGTGCATCCTAAAGTCTTCAAATATGCGTTCGTAAATTTTAAAATCACGCAGGAAGTCCAACATGGCTGACTTCCTGTTGGCCGAAGAAATCTCAAAATCATTTAATCCAGGTATGAGGGCGTGAGCAATGACATACTTGAATTTCGTGAAGATCGAAGAAACTTTCTCGGAAAAACTGCGTACGTTAGGGGGCGCTATGGAGCCCCCTGGAGAAACCCGAGCCCAGTCACTCCAGAACATTGAATTTCCCACCAGTTCTGACGTATACTCCACTTTTGGTGAGTTTTTGGGGATGGCTAAGGTCCCAAAAACGCGATCTCCCGGCAGAAAAATAATAATACTGACAAAAACAATAGGTTCCTTGCACTTCGTGCCAGGACACCGTTGGGTCCAGAATGATTAAGGATCTGGATAGATTTTCCACTGTGTTATAAACATGTGCTCTCTCTCTCTCTCTCTCTCTCTCTCTCTCTCTCTCTCTCTCTCTCTCTCTCTCTCTCTCTCTCTCTCTCTCTCTCTCTCTCTCTCTCTCTCTCTCTCTCTCTCTCTCTCTCTCTCTCTCTCTCTCTCTCTCTCTCTCTCTCTCTCTCTCTCTCTCTCTCTCTCTCTCTCTCTCTCTCTCTCTCTCTCTCTCTCTCTCTCCTGTTTCCATGTTGATCCATGTATTAGACGGAGCTCCTGAGGCCATGCTACTTTCACATTATGCTAGCTCTTCAACATCGTCCACCCTATCTTTAATAGCACGCAGTAGTCATAATTAAGCTTACATTAGTAGTCCTTACTCAAAATCATTAGTTCACCAATGATTTATTTTGAGTGTTACGTTTTCATGAAATGACTATTTTAAGTTAAACATACATAAACATACAGTATGTAACAAATACCATTATTTGCAGAGGGCAGCAATGGAGCTCCTCCTGCCTCACCTAGAGCTCCAATCACTCCACCAGAGGCGTTCACCTTGTAATTTTGAATGCAGGATAAACCGTGGCCTCTGTGTGTAACTGTGGTCGACTGTGTGTGTTGCAGGATAATGGCGAGGACTCCCATCGTATCTCTCCCAGCCCCGTGGTCCACGTCAGGGGTCTGTGTGAGGCCGTGGTGGAAGCAGACCTGATAGATGCCTTGGAGAAGTTTGGACCCATATGGTGAGATAGCAGCTAGTGTGAGTGTGTGCGATGGTTCAAGTATGAGTTTGTTGGTGTATGTGTGTGTACATGGGTGTAGTTTGTGTGTATGTTACATGAATGTATCAAGAGAACTGGATCCAGCGTTGGAGGCGGGGCCTCGTTGATTCCTATCAGAGTGTCTCAGTGGAGCATGAAGACTAAATGGCTCCAATTCCATCTGGAAAAGTACCCGGATCTTCTAGTGATCTTCCTCATCCATTGGGCCCATAGAGCAGGCGCAGTAGCGTCCGCTCGGTCACATGACTCGGTCACGGGGTCACAGCCGCCACGCCGTCGTCACGGTTTGTTAACTCCTCCTTCCAGCCCTCGCTCCAGCCTCGGTCTGGGTCTCACTCACATGAACGGAGGAAGGAAAATAACTCTGGATTCAGCTATAGTGCGTTTTACAACTTTTAGGACCTGATGATTTAAATAAGGACTATTAGAGTGTTCATACTGGGGAGTTGATCACCTCAAAATAAATGATTCTCTGAGTTACAGACGTCTCTTTCCCAATGGAAGTCTATGGGAAAAAGTATTTTTGGGCTCAATAGCATCACGTGACGGAAACGGAAGTTGTAGTACCGCCGTTTGACCACTACGAACATTAGGATCAACGACCGGTGCTCTTCCTGGAGGCTTGGTATGATATCCAGTTCTGGGTTGTGGGGTTCTGGAACTTACATGTATCCCAGCATGCATTAGCAATGTACACTATTAACAGGTCACCAGTCAATCACAAGCCTGTCAGATTTGTGCAGAACAAGAGGACACTTTCACACCTACGGGACGGTTTGAGTTCAATTCTCCTAACGTGAGTTCTAGCTGAGCTGAGCCAGTTATTACCTAGAATCTAGTAGCTGTCAGAGCAAACATACAGCCATGCCTCTGGTTTAAGCTTGGCTTATATGACAAGATTATCATTCAACACGAACGGTCCTCACATGTCCACGATAACATAACCATATTCAATTATGCCTGTTATGAATTCTGCACTATATCCAGTCTTTTTTTTCTCTTGCTGTCTCTTGCTGTCACCTTGTTATGTAGAATAAGACAACCAGTCAGGTGATTCAACAAGCCAATCAGATGTGGCTCCCCTTCCTATGTCACATGCAGGCTCATTAGAATATACCGCCCACAGCTGTAGGACTACCTTTGTTAAGGTGCACCATGTTTTACTCTCCAGCCAATCAGAGCAGACTGGGCTTCTTCAGGAGGGGGTCTTAAAGAGATAGGAGCTAAAATGAAGCGTTTCATACAGAGGGTGAATACAGGTATTAGCCATGCACCGATACAAGTATCAGGTATCTGGTCCAATACTGTGCTCATGTACTCGTGGTGGTAAAATAACTCTGATACAACCGCATCCGACACCACTTTACGGCACCTTGTTAATGTTAGCGAGTGTCCGGTCGAGAGAGAGTGTGTGATGATGAGTATGAAGTTAGCAGTAACCTTATAGCTGTGAACGTAGCAGTCCAGTGTTTGCACAATTTATTTGTTGGTGAATAAATGCTACAACTCCTCAAGACCCGTGAGGAGACCCACGCCATCTCGCCTGCCAGCCACCTGCTGATTAAAGTAAAGGGGTTAGTTAGCCCTGCAGTTAGCAGGCTCACCTAAGGTGGCAGGTAAGTGTTGCACTCATACTCGTACTGGGTTTGATCCCTAACAGGTATATTCAGACAGACATGAGCCTGATATGTCCCCTTTAATGTGTGCGTGTGTCCTCAGTTATGTGATGATGATGCCATTCAAGCGTCAGGCCCTGGTGGAGTTCTCTGCAGTAGAGAGCGCTGATCGCTGTGTGTCCTGTGGAGCCAAGGAGCCTGTTTACATCGCAGGTTTGATTCCCTGTTGTCATTGATAGGTTACACTTGCTTGTATGTAGCATACTGTGTGTCTTTATATCTTCATCCATCTGTTAATCAGGCCAACAGGCGTACTTTAACTACTCAACATCTAAGAGAATCACCAGACCGACCAACGCTGACAACCCCAACAGTGGCAACAAGGTCCTCCTGCTGTCCATACAGAACCCTCTCTACCCCATCACCACGGTACACACTCACACACACACACACACACACACACACACACACACACACTTATTTATATCATATCATTAGTGGATTTTTTCTAAAACTCATTATAAATACAATTATAAAGCACCTCTAATATATTCTGCAGGTATAATATACTTTTTCTATTGTGACATTGTGGGTCATAGAGCTGATTATCAGCATGATTTCACTACCTATAAGAGCTTGTCAGCTGCACTACGTCAACTCCCTCCCAGTTGATTTTTTATAACTATGTAGAAAAACACATTGAAAAGTCTAAACTGGAATTAGTGCCTCCGTCAACCAGTCACCTGTCAGTTTACATTTCTTTACCATATCCGACCAAAATGTCATCACTTCATCATTTTATCCTGTTAGACATTCAGTTTTAGACCATGTGCTACGTGCTGAACGTTTCTCACTCATGGCGACGGGAGTCAGGAACACAAGACTGGATCAGTGGTTTAGGAGGCCTTGCCTTGAGATACAGCTTGAGCCCTTCTGTGTGGAGTTAGCATGTTCACCCTGTGTTAGCGTGTTCTCCCCATGTTAGCATGTTCTCCCCGTGTTAGCGTGTTCTCCCCGTGTTAGCGTGGGTTCTCTCCGGGTTCTCAGGTTTCCTCCCACAGTCCAAAGACATGCAGGTTAGGTTCATTGTTGACTCTAAATGTCCCGTAGGTGTGAATGTGAGTGTGAATGGTTGTCTGTCTCTGTGTCAGCCCTGTGATAGTCTGGTGACCTGTCCAGGTTGGGCGGGGGGGCTGGAGCCGATCCCAGCTGACATTAGGCGAAGGCAGGCCCTGGACAGGTCTCCAGACCATCACAGGGCTGACATGGATAAGCAGTTACAGATGATGGATGGGTGGATGGGTGGATGGGTGGATGGGTGGATGGGTGGATGGGTGGATGGGTGGATGGTCTTGGGAAATCCAAAATGAATGAAGTTTAATTTGACCCACTGATGTTTTGGTGCTTCTCTGTTAACCATCTGAAGGTGTTGACCAAAATAAAAGGTTACTAGTTAGAACATCATCATGTTGGTTGGTTAGTGGTGGTTACATTCTTCAAGCTGTCTGGAAGCAATGACTGATTTGAGTGTCGGCATGTCTGAGGTACTTTTTGGAAAACACTCTCTTGATGTGTGTTTGCAGTATCTGATATAGAGTGATCGTTGTTTTTCTGAGTGTCAAACAAACAGCTGGATCCAAAACTAGTCAGTCAACAATATGAGTGTAAGAATGTTGAAAAAGAACTCATCAGTTCCCCCAAAAGAAGAGCTGAAGATGTTTCAACATGGAGTTCTATTTCTGTCTTACCAGCTACTGTACACTATCTTTAGCTTCTTCTGCAGCATCATTAACTTTGAGATTGTGTTGAATGTTGAATTTCTTTATTTTGTTCCAGGACGTCCTGTACACGGTGTGTAACCCCATCGGCAGTGTGCTGAGGATCGTCATCTTTAAAAGAAATGGAATCCAGGCCATGGTGGAGTATCCTGACTGCATGTGTGAACTTGTGTGTGTTTACATGCTGTTGGAATGTCCCGTGGCCGTTCCTTAACCCCCCCCCTCCTTCAGGTTTGAGTCAGTCCAGTGTGCTCAGAAGGCTAAGGCTGCTCTGAACGGAGCTGACATCTACGCTGGCTGCTGTACACTCAAGATTGAGTATGCAAGGGTAAGAGACACTAACTCCTTCTGTCAGGCTGATAGAGGCAAAGAAATAAATGAAATCATTGGTTCTTAGGAACGCTGTGAACTGTTCAATAGAGTAATCAAGTCCAGTAAACAACAGCTTGAATACATTCCCCAACCCCATCTCACTTCTAACTCATCAAATACCAACGCTTTAGTTTCGTTGCCTAAACTTGACCAAGTAAACCTACTTAGGAAGATTACTTTGAAAAGACACGATGCATGTAACGAGGGGAACCTGACACATCCAGACTGATGCTAGAGGGGAACCTGACACATCCAGACTGATGCTAGAGGGGAACCTGACACATCCAGACTGATGCTAGAGGGGAACCTGACACATCCAGACCGATGCTAAAGGGGAACTTTACACATCCAGACTGATGCTAGAGGGGAACCTTACACATCCAGACTGATGCTAGAGGGGAACCTGACACATCCAGACTGATGCTAGAGGGGAACCTGACACATCCAGACCGATGCTAAAGGGGAACTTTACACATCCAGACTGATGCTAGAGGGGAACCTTACACATCCAGACTGATGCTGGAGGGGAACCTGACACATCCAGTCTGATGCTGGAGGGGAACCTGACACATCCAGACCGATGCTAAAGGGGAACCTGACACATCCAGACCGATGCTAAAGGGGAACCTGACACATCCAGTCTGATGCTGGAGGGGAACCTGACACATCCAGACTGATGCTAGAGGGGAACTTTACACATCCAGACTGATGCTAGAGCAGAACCTGACACATCCAGACTGATGCTAGAGGGGAACTTTACACATCCAGACTGATGCTAGAGGGGAACTTTACACATCCAGACTGATGCTAGAGGGGAACCTGACACATCCAGTCTGATGCTGGAGGGGAACTTTACACATCCAGACTGATGCTAGAGGGGAACCTGACACATCCTGACCGATGCTAGAGGGGAACCTGACACATCCAGACTGATGCTAGAGGGGAACCTGACACATCCAGACCGATGCTAGAGGGGAACCTGACACATTCAGACTGATGCTAGAGGGGAACCTGACACATCCAGACTGATGCTAGAGGGGAACCTGACACATCCAGACTGATGCTAGAGGGGAACCTGACACATCCAGACTGATGCTAGAGGGGAACCTGACACATCCAGACTGATGCTAGAGGGGAACCTGACACATCCAGACCGATGCTAAAGGGGAACCTGACACATTCAGACCGATGCTAGAGGGGAACCTGACACATCCAGACTGATGCTAGAGGGGAACCTGACACATTCAGACCGATGCTAGAGGGGAACCTGACACATCCAGACCGATGCTAGAGGGGAACCTGACACATTCAGACCGATGCTAGAGGGGAACCTGACACATCCAGACCGATGCTAGAGGGGAACCTGACACATCCAGACCGATGCTAGAGGGGAACCTGACACATCCAGACCGATGCTAGAGGGGAACCTACAGTAGAGCATCATGGTTTGAAGCGTAGCTAATGTAGAAACAGTTTTCAAACTTGTCACTGGTGAGTTTATTTTGTTCTTTTTGTAATCTTTAGTATAAGAGGCAGTGATAGCCTAATAAAATCTTTCTTCCAGATATTACCTGTTCTGACCACGGAATAAGTCTGAATCTGAACATAATACAAACGTGCCTCTGGACTTTTGATAAGAGCCCTATTGTGATGACTCTATTGGCAAAAGAATCCAAAATGTGAAGCTCAGATCTAAAAAGTAATATGTGATTCTCTTTCACTTGGTTTTACGTGTCATCATACAACAGATTGCCTGTGCAGCCTTCTCTCTCTCTCTCTCTGTGTCTCTCTGGTGACAGTATGGTAAAGTTAAGGTAACTAAAACCACTTGGTTCAGGGTAGAGAGTAGAGATGTCACGAGAACCGGTACTTCGGTACCAAGTCGATGCCAAAATTCTAAAAACGTGACGGTACTCGTTTTCTACAGTACCAAAGGTACCGTACGATGCCTCCGAAATAAACACCCACCAAGCGCCAAATGGGGCTGCTTCTCTCCTCTGCTCACTGTGTCAGAGTTTGACACACACACACATACACACACACACACACACACACACACAAATAACATCGCCATGCAGCAGCGAGATCCAGAGATGCAGAGATCCTCTATGTTGAGAAGAGGACTCACTCGTGGAGGAAAAAACTGAACTGAACAAACTGAATTTCTATCTTTTGTTGCTTATTGCTAAATCTCTGAAAAGTATTTTTTTTTTTTTTTTATTGAACTCTGGACTCTTTATTTCCGGTGAATGTTATTGGGACTTGCATTTGATTATCTTACACTTAACTCCCCAGATCCACTTAGTTTGAACCAATCCAACAGTATCCAATCAAGTTTCAGGAGAAAACCATGAAGAACTGACGTTATGTTACTGAGCACCAGATGGATCCAGTTGCTCTGCTTTTAAAATGACGTTACATTTGATGAAGAGCTCATATGGCTTGTCTAGGACTGGAGACCTGAGTTGGGACTTGAGTCACAGACTTGAGTCTTACTTGTGACTTACAAAACAATGACTTGGTCCCACCTCTGGTAGCCTATACCCAGTGAAATGTCAGTGTACCCATGTCAGTGAATTTAAACTACTGTTTGCAATCTGAGGATATATATAGACACATGTACACATTACATGGGATTTATTGTTTATTGTTTGTTTTTTACCGTGGTATCGAATTTGGCATCGAGAATCGTTGAAATTCACTGGTATTGGTATCGACTACTAGATTTCTGGTATCGTGACATCCCTAGTAGAGAGAGAATGTGGTTATGGTGTAAATAGTAAATAGATTGAAAACGCTGAGTTCCTCTTTACCGTTCGTTTTAGTTTGAGATGATGAAATCAGACCGCCGGTACTATGCTGAAATAAAACATGAGATTTTTTTTCTTTGCAGAAATCCAGTTTGGATTTTCAATTTGCTAGTCAGGTGTTCCACATGTTATTAGCCACATACCTACATATTTCTATTTGAGAACCCTGAAGGTTTTGGGTATGAGCACTGAGCAGGACTCTCTTCTGAGGTCTTGAAAATAGCATTAAAATAGCATAAGTTGACTCGCCGCTGGGCCTAAGTTGACTCGCCGCTGGGCCTAAATTGACTCGCCGCTGGGCCTAAGTTGACTCGCCACTGGGCCTAAGTTGACTCGCCGCTGGGCCTAAATTGACTCGCCGCTGGGCCTAAGTTCACTCACCGCTGGGCCTAAGTTCACTCGCCGCTGGGCCTAAGTTGACTCGCCGTTGGGCTTCAGTTGACTCGCCGCTGGGCCTAAGTTGGGCCTAAGTTGACTCGCCGCTTGGCAAAGTTGACTTGCCGCTGGGCCTAAGTTGGGCCTAAGTTCAATCACCGCTGGGCCTAAGTTGACTCGCCGCTGGGCATAAGTTGACTCGCCGTTGGGCTTCAGTTGACTCGCCGCTGGGCCTAAGTTGGGCCTAAGTTGACTCACCGCTTGGCAAAGTTGACTTGCCGCTGGGCCTAAATTGGGCCTAAGTTGACTCGCCGCTGGGCCTCAGCATCAGGAGTATTTTTAATTGTATTTTTAAGATGTTTTAAAAACTAAAATGTGTTATACAAGTAGCAAACTCCTTCAAGGAATAACTCGTAGTACGTAGGTTGTGAGCATAACGTTCGTGAGTGTGTGGTCGAGCGTGAGAGCGTGTGTGAGACGGTGAGTTTGAAGATATCAGTAACATTATATCTGTGAACATAGCAGTGCAGTGTGTGGACAATACAGGCTGCTTGTTGTGAATAAATGCTACAACTCCTCAAGACACAAGCCAAGTTCCCCTGTCCTGACTGCAACCTGCTGATTAAAGTGAAGGAGGTTAGCCCCGAAGCTAGCGACAACTTCGGCCCAGACTCTCTAAGGTGGGCTGACCTTTTAAGGTGGACCAGCTATTCTCCTTTTAGTGACAAGCCGCTCCTCCGAGTTTTGCTCAGCATCAAATACTGTAATTTATTACACAGCTGTGTTGAATACTCGATTCTAATTGGTTAATTACGGCGTTCTGTATAACAGACTGTTGCTATGACCGTTGCTATGTATAACAGACCGTTGCTATGTATAGCAGACCGTTGCTATGTATGACAGACCGTTGCTATGTATAGCAGACCGTTGCTATGTATAGCAGACCGTTGCTATGTATGACAGACCGTTGCTATGTATGACAGACCGTTGCTATGTATAGCAGACCGTTGCTATGTATGACAGACCGTTGCTATGTATAGCAGACCGTTGCTATGTATAGCAGACCGTTGCTATGTATAACAGACCGTTGCTATGGACCCAGCTCTGATGTCGGACTCTGGAGGACCGTTTTTGTGTCAAAATATTGATTTCTTCAGTAAGTAGCCGTGTAATAAGCGGGATAATGTACAGCTAACGAGGCATTGTTGTGAAAGAATCCCTGACAGGGGTCGCGTCGGGGTGCAGCATCACCCTGTCGGGGAGTGAAATGTCAGGAAGGTGTGAAAGTCTTACAGTGTGGATTGTCAGAGATATTATTTATGTATATAGTGAATAAAAGTGGACCAAGAATGCCGCTCCTGTATATCTTTGATCCATTTAACTGGATCTTTCTGTCAACAGCCAACACGTCTGAACGTGATAAAGAACGACAACGAGAGCTGGGACTACACTAAACCATACCTGGTCAGACGAGGTAAGACACACACAGTCTCCCTCTTTCTCTTGTGTCTGACTATGACCTCTGGACCGTCTGGGGTCACCCTTCTTGTTCACCTCCTGTGATGTGGAAGGTTGGACTCTGTTTTCAGTCTGATATCTTTGTAGTGGCACATTTCCCTCCGCTGCAGTGGTCTGGGTACACGTTACGGTCACGCCAGTAGATGAAAATGGTCAGTCATTTGTGAAACTGTCCAGATCTTCAGTCATTTTGGATTCAGAGTGTAGTCATAAAGAGTTTGGACTGTAGACCTCCATCACACCAAGACTCCTCCGCCTCCCGCCTCTCCATCTCCAATCGAAACACTCTCACACCAGCCAATCACAAGCCTGCACTTCCGCTTACCTTGAGGGGAGAGAGAGAACAGAGAAAAAGGGATGGACGTCAGGCTGACCATGCACTGCAGCTTTCTTCCATCTTCACTTCTGCAACCCAGCACAAAGAGAAAGAGATGGATCTCACTCCTCCTGACCGCCATGCAGCTGCTGCTTCAACATGCCCAGGAGGCCACAGCCCCACCTCTGTCTGCAGGACTCCAGTAGCTCTTCCTCCCATCTATCTGCTCCTCTGTCTGGAGACGTAGTCTTACATGGCCTGATGTCTGGTCCACACGGTGCCTGACGCTCTGTCACACTTACTGCCTGTTTAACCTGTAAAACCATACATACATTTAACATTACAATCACAGTAGACCATATTCAGGGCCCTTCAACGTACATTTGATCTGGGATTAAGCTCCATATTTAGTTTTAGGATTGACTGGTGTACAAGAGTGCTTCAGTCTAACCCATTTAAATCGTGGAACCCTGTATCTCCGATTTGATGGTAACAATTTGTATTCACTGTTCAAAACATGGTTGGGGTCAGTGACGATGGTATTAGCCAGCCTTAATATGTTATAAAGGCTGATTCATAGAATTTCTCAAGGGGTTGACCTACAATCTTTGAGCAGGTTTTCAAAGCTCAACATTGTGGACCAGACATGTTGACAGTCATGTAAGTCTACAGTATAATGTGATCAAATATATATTAGGGGTGTAACGATACGTTTTTACTACAATTTGATTTCCATGGTTCCGATAGATTCAAGGACAATATCTGGCTCATCTAGAGCGATACGATCCGATACGATTCAATGATTTGAAATGGATACAGAAAGTTTTTTTGCCAAAGATTCAGTCAGTGTGACTGAAATAAATATGTGATACTGGACAGAGCAGGTCAGGATTCTTCAAAGTTTTTCTTGTGACGGAATCAGGGATAAATTAATTATGGATATAAACAAGTAAACAACGATTAATGGCAAATACATACAGCTTTTATTAGAAAATAATAAAAAGTGCAACTGCAGGACCTGCTGCTTCAGTTCTCCAGATACAAGGCAGTGCAATATTTAACACTACATATAATAAGCCAACTTCTATTCAGTATAGTATTCTAGTGATCAACAGCTTGGGACAGAATCATTCCTCTACAAACGCTGTTTAAATAATCTGCTGATAGTAATCCAGTAGTCCACCTACAGGGTTCATTTGGGCTCTTTTCATACATCTGGAGAAACATCTGGAGGAACATGTTAAAACTACGTCAGACTGCCGTTAGCTGAGTTTCTGTTTTGTTTTTTACTTTACTCCCGTCGTGATAATTCACCTCGTGGACCGTCTGCTCTCCGGCTGGATATGTGAGGCTGATGATGCGTGCACGTAGATATCATGACAGGGAAAGGAAAGGAATTTTCTCTGAATGAAACAACGTCAGCGCACGGGGAAAGCTCCGGTGGGTGAAGCCGCCCTCGTCAGGTGATCGATAACACCTGAAACTCTGCCGACCGGCTCCTCTGCACCGCAGCGCCGGCAGCTCATGCAGACCGACGCCCCTCTCCCTCCACGCCGCTACCGGCTGAGAGAGCGAGGAGTCTAGTGCGCCGTTCGTCCGCATGCACGGCATTGATGCGTGCTCGCGCTGCAGAGGGCAGAGCTGGCAAGCTGGCGCATGTCTGGAAAGTGAACCGGAGTAACGTTTAACATCAAAAGTGCTAAAAACACTTAAACTTATAACATTTGTCGTCCTTAAATACAAGGTGCAAATCCTCCCGTGAAGGACAACTTGAAGAGTACCTATGGATGTAGTTGGATGGTAGGAATATAAATGGATACATGGATGTAGTAGATGAATCAGTACACCCATAGTATATATTCTAGTAAAGTCTGGCCTAAGCTCTTCTCTCTGTCATCAGAATTAGGGATGTCACAATGTCAAGTTTTCATTAGACCTTTATTGTGGCAAAAAATATCTATATAATAATGATAACATCTCCATACTATAAATAACATAATATTAAGAGCCATCATTGAAATATTATTTTAAATTAAAGGACCAACATGTAATAAATTTACTGTAATAAATCATAAAATGACCATAATACTGTGTGTCATCAGAGATTCAGGAAACATTAACTGAAATACTGGCTTCTCTGACAACAATGCTTCACTCCATGGCCCGTTCCAACACCTCGTTGTTCCATATGAACAGACAATACACAGCCTTCTGTAGCCATGGAAACAAGCTAACGGACTGGATCAACAGAGAGAACGTTAATGTTAGATTCTACTTCTATTCTCATCTCTCTGTGGTTCGTGTGCAGCTGGTTATCAAGGCAGCCAGTATGTGAGACTCCCAGCTGCTGAATTGATTCTCCTGCAGACGTTTCCTGTTGTTCTGCAGTCAGAACAGACAGATCCGTACGTGCGTTCATCTCAGTCCCTGTAACATCCAACATTACATCACTACTCTTTGTACAATCTGAGCCGCTGTCTGCCACAAATCTTCATCATGTAAACTATTCATTAAAAATCAACAGTGTTTTTGAGAATCGATACAGCATCACAACATAACATCATCTATCATATGATAACATAAGATTAATATGTTCTTCCACCCCTAGTGAAGACCAGTACATCGTGACAGCCCTGATCTAAGGCCCTGGTTCCAGTAGCTGTACGTTCACACATGTGCATCGATGTCACTAAATGGAGCTCTTACAGGATGTTGGCTGGTGTATTTCTGATAGAAAGATTCACTGGAACGTATCAGTGACGTATTTAAAACCAGGCCAAACAACACTCCTAATATAATATGCCCAATGACACACAGTGTTATCTATGCACGCTCCTCTGTACTGTATGTGTGTGTGTAGCTGAGAACTATGTCTGATGATGAGATTAATGTTGGGATCAGTTCATTCTTCAATCTATTCATGAAATCAATCTGACTCTCAGAAAACATCTAAAGCTTCATAATAGTCAAACTATTCTAAAGTGAATCAGGACTGTCCTGTTGGTAAGGAGTAAGGATGGTCCAGAGAAAGATATCTCCAACTCCTACTGATCCCAGATCAGATAGTCATGGTCCAGAGAGTAGGATCATAATCTTTTGGTGGCACCTTGACCTTTCACCAACATTTAATTAAGGATATTTGTATATCAATGACTCACCCGTGTTACCTTCAACTCTTGAAGAGAACTTCTCTCCTGCGTCCACGTTGAACGGAGAATCAAAAACAGAGAAAAGTTTTGATGAATTGAAGTAAATATGGAGAAAACCTATATTATATAGTTATATGTTTATAAACTGTCACAGAGTAATACAGGTCTCATTGATCCAGTCAGATTCTCACTACTTCCCAAACACATACATCTAAAACCTGACTATTAAAACACGTCACACTTCATGAGTAAGTGTTTAAATAGTGAGTCCATAGAGAGAAACAACAGGGGGATTCATTGATATACAAATGGCCCTTTAATGATGGTCACATTTAAATAGTTTAACTCTTTTCTAGCACCAAACCTTACATAATTAGCTTTAAAGGTGCCCTGTGGAGTTCTATTCACATTCAGTGTTACTCACCAAATTACACTGTGTGTACGCCCAGTTATATATATATATATATATATATATATATATATATATATATATATATATATATATATATATATATATATATTATAATTATTCAACACTGATTCCATTTATGTGTACTAGCTTGTAGTCTTCTTCTTCCCTGCGTATCTTGGCGTGTTACCATTGAGGTTACCGTTAAGGTCACCATTGAGGTTACCGTTGAGGTTACCGTTAAGGTCACCGTTGAGGTTACCGTTAAGGTCACCGTTGAGGTTACCGTTAAGGTCACCGTTGAGGTTACCCTTAGGGTTACTGTTAAGGTTACCGTTGAGGTCACCGTTGAGGTTACTTTTAAAGTTACCGTTAAGATTACCGTTGATGTCACCATTGAGGTTACCGTTAAGGTTACCGTAAGGGTTACCGTTGAGGTTACCCTTGAGGTCACCATTGAAGATACCGTTGAGGTTACCACTGAGTAAAGGATACCACTGAGTATAGGTTACCCTTGAGGATACCGTTGAGGATAGGTTACCGTTGAGGTTACCGTTGAGTATACCATTGAGGTTACCGTTGAGTCTAACGTTGAGGTTACCGTTGAGGTCACCGTTGGGGCTAGCGTTGAGGTTACAGTTGAGGTTACCATTGAGGTTACCGTTGAGGTTACCGTTGAGGATACAGTTGAGAATACCGCTGAGGTTACCGTTGAGGATACCGCTGAGTTTAACGTTGAGGTTACCGTAAAGGTCACCGTTGAGGTTACCGTTAAGGTCACCGTTGAGGTTACCCTTAAGGTTACTGTTAGGGTTACCGTTGAGGTTACCGTTAAGATTACCGCTGAGGTCACCGTTGAGGTCACCGTTAAGGTTACCGTTAGGGTAACCGTTAAGGTTACTGTTGAGGTCACCGTTGAGGTTACTTTTAGGGTTACCGTTAAGGTTACCGTTAAGGTTACCGTTAAGATTACCGTTGATGTCACCGTGGAGGTTACCACTGAGTAAAGGGTACCACTGAGTATAGGTTACCCTTGAGGATACCGTTGAGGATACTGTTGATGTTACCGTTGAGTATACCGTTGAGGTTACCACTGAGTTTAATGTTGAGGTTACCGTTGAGGTTACAGTTGAGGTTACCGTTAAGGTCACCATTGAGGTTACCGTTAAGGTTACCGTTGAGGCTACTGTTGAGAATACCGTTGAGGTTACCATTGAGGTTACCGTTGAGGATACCGTTGAGAATATCGCTGAGGTTACCATTGAGGATACCGTTGAGTTTAACGTTGAGGTTACCGTTAAGGTTACCGTTGAGGTTACTGTTAGGGTTACCGTTGAGGTTACAGTTTAGGTTACCGTTAAGGTTACTATTGAGGTTACCGTTAAGGTTACCGTTGAGGTTACCGTTTAGGATACCGTTGAGGTTACCGTTGAGAATACCGTTGAGGTTACCGTTGAGGATACCGCTGAGGTTACCGTTGAGGATACCGTTAGGGTTACCATTGAGGTTACAGTTGAGGTTACCGTTAAGGTTACCATCGAGGTTACCGTTGAGAATACCGTTGAGGTTACCGTTGAGGATACCGCTGAGGTTACCGTTGAGGATACCGTTGAGGTTACCGTTAAGGTCACCGTTAAGGTTACTGTTAAGGTCATCGTTGAGGTTACTTTTAGGGTTACCGTTAAGATAACCGTTGATGTCACCGTTGAGGTTACCGTTAAGGTTACCGTTACTGTTGAGGTTACCGTTAGGGTTACCGTTGAGGTCACCGTTGAGGTTACCACTGAGTAAAGGATACTACTGAGTATAGGTTACCCTTGAGGATACCGTTGAGGATAGGTTACTGTTGAGAATACCATTGAGGTTACTGTTGAGGTCACCGTTGAGGTTGATTTTAGGGTAACCGTTGAGATTACAGTTGAGGTTACCGTTAAGGTTACTATTGAGGTTGCCGTTAAGGTTACCGTTGAGGTTACCGTTGAGGATACCGTTGAGGTTACCATTGAGGATACCATTGAGGATACTGTTGAGAATACCGCTGAGGTTACCGTTGAGGATACCGTTGAGTTTAACGTTGAGGTTACTGTTAGGGTTACCGTTGAGGATACCGCTGAGGTTACCGTTGAGGATACCGTTGAGGTTACCGTTAAGGTTACTGTTGAGGTCACCGTTGAGGTTGATTTTAGGGTAACCGTTGAGATTACAGTTGAGGTTACCGTTAAGGTTACCATTGAGGTTACCGTTGAGGTTACCGTTGAGGTTACCGTTGAGGTTACCGTTGAGGTTACCGTTGAGGTTACCGTTGAGGATACCGTTGAGAATACCGCTGAGGTTACCGTTGAGGATACCGTTGAGTTTAACGTTGAGGTTACCGCTGAGGTTACCGTTGAGGTTACCGTTAGGGTTACCGTTGAGGTTACCGTTAAGGTTACCGTTGAGGTTACTGTTTAGGTTACCGGTGAGGTTACCGTCGAGGTTGCCGTCGAGGTTACCGTTAAGCCTGGGGGGATCACTAATGCAGCCGTCTTGCTTCTAAACGATTCATGAAATGATTGATAGCATTGTGAACTGGTCCCAACTCTGTTATAGATGAAATATTCAAAAAATAAATTCATATCTACAGTTGTATGTATTTTCAATGGAGGCACATTGCAGGGACACAGACAGGGAAGTGAACATTGTCTCTGAGTGGGAATCACTGGTCACAGTTTATGAGGAACTAAAGTTCATTACAGACAAAGGAGGGGATGATAAACTGTATATTCTCTCAAAGTGAGACACTCTGGGGGATATTTACTAATGCCAGGAGTCCCACCGGGACACCGATACTTTAGCTTGATTTCACCTGTTTATATCACCACCTCAACGCCACACTATGTTATGCTTTAAGTAGGACACCAGCATATACAGATACACTACCACTGCATGTCCAACTTTGAGCTGCATCTTTGAATGAACGCTGCTATATACTGTATATACTGTACATACTGTAAATGTTTTTATAGAAGTGCAAAGCTGAAGGCCAAACATGAGAACCATGATATACTTGAGTGGGCTGTCTTTGCAGAGGTAAATCCAGCTAACAAAGGTTGTTATAACCTGATATAGAATGCCAGCATATGTGTCCCAGATGCATTGACCTATGCATAACAATAATAATAATAATAATAATAATAATAATAATAATCTAGGGTCCAAGGACTAGTATTAGGATGTGGCTTTACTCCTTCCTGGTATAATCCAGACATTCAATGAGTCTAAGTCACATATTTTGACACGGAGTGTAAAAGAAAGAATTCTCTGCTGCTGAATTGTAAATATTAGGGCTGTCAATCAATTCAAATATTTAATCACCATTAACTGCATGATTGTCCAGTTAATTGCAATTAATAGCAAATTTATCACACATTTTTCTGCTTTTTTATTATAATTTAGTAGAAGTATTTAATACTCTTATCAACATGGGAGTGGGCAAATATGTATATATTTATTATATCAATTAACAACACAAAACAATGACAGATATTGTCCAGAAAGCCTGCCAGTCAGCCTGCCAGTTAGCCTGACATTTAGACTGCCATTTAGCCTGACAGTTAGCCTGACAGTTAGCCTGATATTTAGCCTGACAGTTAGCCTGCCATTTAGCCTGACAGTTAGACTGCCATTTAGCCTGACAGTTAGACTGCCATTTAGCCTGACAGTTAGTCTGACAGTTAGCCTGATATTTAGCCTGACAGTTAGCCTGCCAGTTAGCCTGCCATTTAGCCTGACAGTTAGCCTGACAGTTAGCCTGCCATTTAGCCTGACAGTTAGCCTGCCAGTTAGCCTGCCCCGGACCATGTTAGTTTAGTTTAAGTTTAGTCCAAGTTGCCATGGTAACTGAGCTTGAACTATGTTGAATTTACTTTATGAAACCAAATCAACTGAAAATGAGTCGGACTAGTCTGAATAAGTCCGGTCGTACTCCAGATGATCTGGAACAGCTTGCCGGTGTAAAGAAGAGAAGGTTACTAAAGTAAAGTTACTGTTATATCTTGATATATCTTGATATATCTGGGCCGTGTCGGAAGATTTAAATAATGAATTGAGACACCGTGCTGTGTTAGCTACACACGTAGGCAAAATTGTTGGTACCCTTCCGTTAAAGAAAGAAAAACCCACAATGGTCACTGAAATAACTTGAAACTGACAAAAGTAATAATAAATAAAAATTTACTGAAAATGAACTAATGAAAATCAGATATTGTTTTTGAATTATGGTTCAGCAGAATCATTTTAAAAAACAAACTAATGAAACTGGTCTGGACAAAAATGATGGTACCCTTAACTTAATATTTTATTGCACAACCTTTTGAGGCAATCACTGCAAACAAGCGATTTCTGTAACTCTCAATGAGACTTCTGCACCTGTCGACAGGTATGTTGGCCCACTCCTCGTGAGCAAACTGCTCCAGCTGTCTCAGGTTTGAAGGGTGCCTTCTCCAGACTGCATGTTTCAGCTCCTTCCACAGATGTTCAATAGGATTTAGATCAGGGCTCATAGAAGGCCACTTCAGAATAGTCCAATGTTTTGTTTTTAGCTGTGTTTTGGGTCATTATCCTGTTTGAGGACCCATGACCTGCAACTGAGACCAAGCTTTCTGACACTGGGCAGCACATTTCGCTCCAGAATGCCTTGATAGTCTTGAGATTTCATTGCGCCCTGCACAGATTCAAGACACCCTGTGCCAGATGCAGCAAAGCAGCCCCAGAACATAACCGAGCCTCCTCCATGTTTCACTGTAGGTACAGTGTTCTTTTCTTTGGATGCTTAATTTTTGCGTCTGTGAACATAGAGCTGATGTGACTTGCCAAAAAGCTCCAGTTTTGTCTCATCTCTCCAAAGGACATTCTCCCAGAAGCTTTGTGGCTTGTCAATATGCATTTTGGCAAATTCCAGTCTCGCTTTTTTATGATTTGGTGTCCTCCTCGGTTGTCTTCCATTAAGTCCACTTTGGCTCAAACAGCGACGGATGGTGCGATCTGACACTGATGTACCTTGACCTTGGAGTTCACCTCTAATCTCTTTGGAAGTTGTTCTGGGCTCTTTGCTTACCTTTCGTATTATCCGTCTCTTCAATTTGTCATCAATTTTCCTCTTGCGGCCACGTCCAGGGAGGTTGGCTACAGTCCCGTGGACCTTAAACTTCTGAATAATATGTGCAACTGTAGTCACAGGAACATCAAGCTGCTTGGAGATGGTCTTATAGCCTTTACCTTTAACATGAAGGTCTATAATGTTCTTTCTGATCTCCTGAGACAACTCTCTCCTCAGCTTTCTGTGATCCATGTTCAGTGTGGTACACACCATGATACCAAACAGCACAGTGACTACTTTTCACCCTTTAAATAGGCAGACTGACTGATTACAAGTTTGAAGACACCTGTGATGCTAATTACAGGACACACCTTGGTTTAACATGTCCCTATGGTCAAATTATTTTACATCTTTTCTAGGGGTACCATCATTTTTGTCCAGGCCAGTTTCATTAGTTTGTTTTTTTAAATGATTCTGTTGAACCACAATTCAAAAACGATGTCTGATTTTCATTAGTTCATTTTCAGTAAATTTTTATTTATTATTACTTTTGTCAGTTTCAAGTTATTTCAGTGACCATTGTGGGTTTTTCTTTCTTTAACGGAAGGGTACCAACAATTTTGCCTACGTGTGTATGTGTCGATTATAGACTGACTACAGATACATGTGTTAATCAACAGAGAATAAAAGACTCTACAGACACTCTGTAAGAATTAGCCATTCATTTAAGTTATCTGAACTTTATCCACTAACAACATGGTCATGGGGATTTATTGTAGTCATTTACAGTATTTCCTACTTCCTCCTACAGTTCCTAGAGTTTGTCTGTACTGCTTTCTAACAGATCCTGGCTCTGTTTTATATTCAATCCTTTGTATCTGATCGGTCTCAGTAAATACTATAACTCATATCATATTTAAGATTGGAGAATATCTCCGACTCTGAAGGTCTGAAGGTCCCCATATTCAGTCTCATGGTCTCTCTTTGAGTTCTATAATGTTGTTCAGAACCAGCTCCAGTATCCTCACCTGGAGATGCAGGTTTGCTTCCCTAGTTGAGGAAAGTGGACCTGGACCAGTTAAAATGGACTTGAACATTGACCCAGTTTTACAGAAGTATGAACATGTCCATATAAACCTTTGCATACCCAACTAGAGCATAGTCCACTTCTACTCCATCCGTTCCTACACTCAGCATGTTCCCAACACTAAATCAGACAGCGTTAATAGAGATCTTCTGCTTACGTCAGCTGACCTGCTGTTATTAAGGCCTTCTGTCTCCTTATAAAACCTCCTGACTCTCTAACTGAAGAGGTGAAACATTGAGCGATGGTGTTTTGTCTGCACACGGCTCAGCTGCCTCTGTGACTCTGAACGTAGCATAGAAACGTGCACGCTGACAGTGTGTGCTGCTGATCTGTGGTGTGAAGGTCAGTGTGGATCCATCCTGCTGTCTGGATTATCTCCTGCTGGCCTTCTCACTTTACACTGCTGGAGCATCTCTCCTCCAAATGCCTGTGTGTGTGTGTGTGTGTGTGTGTGTGTGTGTGTGTGTGTGTGTGTGTGTGTGTGTGTGTGTGTGTGTGTGTGTGTGTGTGTGTGTGTGTGTGTGTGTGCCTGTCTTCAGGACACAGCAATGCATCAGCACATACCTGTTGACCCGTGTGTGGGAGGGGGGGCAGATACTTCTCTCTTTTCAACTGAAACAAAGTCAGTGTCATTTCAATGTGCCTCCAGCTTGTATATGTAGTATATACAGTATGCTTATACAGGTAGCTTGTATGTAGTATATACATGTAGCTTGTATATGTATTATATACAGTATGCTTATACATGTAGCTTGTATATGTAGTATATACAGTATGCTTATACATGTAGCTTGTATATGTAGTATATACAGTATGTTTATACATGTAGCTTGTATGTAGTATATACATGTAGCTTGTATATGTAGTATATACAGTATGTTGTGGATGAGCCACAGTGATGACGGTGATGTTTTTATCATTATGATGATGATGTAATGCAGGTTGATGTTCATTCGTGCTGAGGGAGAGAAACAGAGAGAAAGCTTGATGCCTCACAGGTACTGTGTCTTACATATCTCTGTTACCTACCTCCTACCTGTTAACCTCCTCTGTATCATCAGACCTGCCTCTCTCTCTCTCTCTCTCTCTCTCTCTCTCTCTCTCTCTCTCTCTCTCTCTCTCTCTCTCTCTCTCTCTCTCTCTCTCTCTCTCAATAAAGCCACCTTAAAGCTGTTTATTTCTTATTTACTCACCTCCATCATTACATTCATTACCATGAAGTCTGTTGACGGTTTTATGTTTCTTTTATGGGGTGTAGAATCTTTACTCCTGAGTGTTGTTCATAGAAATTAATTTAATCTGAAATCGACTCACATACTCCAGTGCAAAATATGACAAGAGGAGTTTTATGGTTAGTAGGTGGAGGAGCACGGCCCTCACACTCCTCACTCCTCTAGAGCTTCACCTTCTGCCCATTTTCATCTGTTTTTAGAATTCTGATCTCTAAAGCACAGAGAGGCAGAAATGACACATTCTTTAAAAGTCCATCTTTCTCTTGAGCTATCATGTACATTATTCAAGTTATTAAATAAAGCCTGTGTGTGTGTGTGTGTGTGTGTGTGTGTGTGTGTGTGTGTGTGTGTGTGTGTGTGTGTGTGTGTGTGTGTGTGTGTGTGTGTGTGTGTGTGTGTGACAGCTGTTATAATGGATTCTATTGTGACATGTTTTCAGATTGTGAAAGCATCCATAAAAACCTCCCCAACCACTCCTCTACGTAGCATCATGCTCTGTTGCCCGTCCCTTTTCCAATGTACTGGGATGATGTTAAAGGGGGTTTCCCAACATTTAGTCCGTTTTATGAACTCTGGTACGCTTCAACTCCTGCTGTGGTTCATGTTGGGCAGTTGGGAACGCAGTAATTAAAAGTAATGCTGCAGTAATGGTGCGGACTAAAACACCATTACCAAGCGAAGCCTAGTGCGGTTTGATTGCACTGAAAACACCCCGACCCAACTGCAGGAAGTAAACAGAAACACAGGGGATCACGAGCTGTCTGTACCTGCCACAGGTAACCGACAGGTTAACACGAGTAGGACAGGACTGACCTGGGGTCTCATTTATAACCTTTGCGTACGCACAAAACGGGGCCTGAAATGTGCCTACGCCACTTCCCATGCAACAGTTGTGATCTATAAAAACAAACTTGACGGGAGAATTTACGCACCGGTACGGAAACTTTGACCCATGCGTACGCACATTATGGAGACACCGAGGTAGAGGAAACTGGAGACGACTGGAGAGATGGTGAGGTGGTGAATTGAAGCCAGACTGTATACATTAAACGTGAGAGTAACTCTCACACATTTAACTTCTCTTCATACTTATATCCACTTTATCATAAACATTTAAAACAGCAGTGTTATTTGTGAAATTGAGCCATAACTATTCCATAAGCACCTTACAAATGTGAAAGATAAACTCAAATAAAATCCTCGTGCGCGCATTTCCAGGTGGACTGTGATTTACAAAGGGAACATTGCCCGCAGGTGTGCGTACGCACAGTTTTATAAGTCAGATTTTTTTTTTGGCGCACGCCATTTTCGGCTTTTGTGCGCACGTACATTTTTCGTATGGATCCTACGCACTGTTTTATAAATGAGACCCCTGGACTTTACATCTGGGCCGAAGTGAACATACAGAATACGCTAAATAAAGTCCACAAAAATGGTGCGTTTTATAAAGTCATTGGAGATGAACTGGAGGAGAAGGGATTGGTGCCCGTAGTAGATCGGTGTCAAGTCAATGTGAAAGAACTTCAGTCCTGCTCCTTCGTGCACGCCCCTCAGCAAATAAGTATTCTTTATTTGGTCCGCTTTAATTTGTGCACTGTGAAACCAACCAGACTAAATGGAAAACAAAGCTAGCCAAACTGGACTGCATGGCTTGTGAAAGCACCCTAAAATGGTTCAGATCCGGTGCTCTCCAGGGTTCTATTTTAGTAATGCTGTATGGCAGGTTATTGTGTCTCAGATCTCAGCTGTTAGCTTGGTGCAGTTCTGCTGTTTGCAGATGATGTTGGCTACATTGACCTGTGAGCATCTGGTACCAACCTGGTACCAACGCTCCAAGTCACTACATACTGTAAGCTGCCACCTCAATCAGTCCTCTCAGGGAGACTCTCTGTTTGTGTGATTCTTTTCTTTGGTTTATTTTTACATCCACCGACCTTACTGGCTTCCACGACATCTCTTTTTGCAATTTAATTTATGTTTCTGTTCGCCATGGCCCGTCGAGCCTCATGACACGATACTCTGCTGAGGAGTTGCTCACAAGGGAGAGTAAAAAGGAACACCAAATCAGCAGATGGGTTGGTGTGGCTTCAGCATTATTGTTTTAGTATTAGTATTAATAAAGTTGTTATTATTGTGGCCATCGAGCTGAGCCTGAAGGCAAAGCTCTCGGTTACCAGTCAGTCTACGTTCCAACCCTCAGCTCCGGTATGGAGCTTTGGGTGGTGACCAAATGAGTGGTATCATGGATATAAGCAGAGGAATTCAGACAGGAGCTCAGACCTCTAGAACAGGGGTGTCAAACATACGGCCCTGGGGCCTGAAATGGCCAGCCAAAGGGTCCAATCAGGCCCACTGGATGAGTTTTCAAAGTGTGAAAATTGATAATTAATTACAATTTTTCAATAAAATGCACAGCTATTCCTATTTGGGGGTTGTGCTGTCCTGATGAGAGTAGCAGGCCTTATGCCGGTTGCACTATTCTATATCCCTAGTGCTTCCATACAGGCTGCATGACACAACACTGTCAAGCTCCTGTTCACAAAGCAGCCGCCAGTGGACAATGTCTTTGTCAAAAAGGAGAAAAGTGGACACAGAGTGTCAGGTTTTCGAAGAAAAATGGACCAGTTCCTATTTGTTCACAGCAGCTTTCAGTGCTCAAAGAATATAATATTCAGCGCCACTATGAGACTCATCATGGCGGAAAATACAAGAACTTGCCAGGAGAGGTGAGAACAGAGAAGATAAATGAATTGTTGAAAGGTTTAAGGAAACAGCAGTCTGTTTTTAGTCGTAGCCGAGAGATGAGTGAGACATCATCATTTGTACTTGTACTTCTTTACACCAACAGAAAGGGAACATTTGGATGTGTTGTTATTTATAGGTTACTATGCAATGGTTTTACTGGTCCGACCCACTTGACATCAAATTGGACTGTACGTGGCACCCCTGCTCTAGAATGATGGAGTAGATTCAGAATAGAACTGTTTCTCCTTCGTTCAACTGAAGCCAGTGGAAATGGTTTGGGGATGTGATTAGGATGCCTCCTGGAAGCCTTTCTCCAAAGGGGAGGAGACCCAGAACATGCTGGAGGGATTACATATCCCATCTGGTCTGGGAATGTCTTGGGATCCTCAGGAGGAGCTGGAGTATGTGACTGGGGAGAAGGACGTATGGACTACCTTGCTTTGCCTGTTGCCTAGGCGACATCAGAAAATGGATCGCTAGATGGGTAGAACGACAAACAAAATCATTCCCTTTAAGTTTCTGTATTGTTGCATGTTGCACAAGAGCAAGGAGGTTTCCAGATGTGCTGCTAATGCACGTTGTACCTGGCCACAAGTGCACCTGTCTGTGCTGTGGTCTGTTAAAGGATAAACCCAAGGACGTCTCTTACAGTTTGCATCTTATTTCTGTTGTTTTGTGTAGCATCTCTATTAATAAAGTGAATATTACAATCACCAGGTTGATTGCTGAGATCTGGGAACACATTAACATCACTAAAGATGAGTCCAATGGGTCAAGAACCACAAGCAGTGAGACCATCTGACAGGTTGTAAAGATAGCCCAGGTTAGTTGAGGTGAACCGTGATAGAACTACCCAAACTGTCCTGTAATTCTCCATGTTAGCTCCACACAAGAGAGTCACACAACACACAAACACACATGTGGCCTTGTTCTGGATTAAATACATATATATTTATATATATATACTGTATATATTTACTGTGGAGTTGTCTGAAATATTAAAAAGTCTAAGTGTGTGTGTTTGTGTGTGTGTGTTTCAGACCGTGGGAAGGGAAGGCAGAGACAGGCCATTCTAGGAGAACACCCATCATCCTACAGTGATAACAGCTACGGTAAGACTAAAACACACACTGCTGCTTCAACTACAGTCCCCATACCTCTGAGGTGAAACATGACACTCTCCTACACACACACACACACACACACACTTATTCACTCAGCATAGGTATAATGGTCAGAGGTGCAGCAGCAGGTAAACCTTCACCTGCATTTGGAAACTGATCCCTACCAACTACACTCTTTAATTTAAGTTGTTTCGCAACACACACACACACACACACATACACCCTATGTTAATATCAATAAACGGATCAAAATGATGCTGAAATAACGACATTATGATGTTGATTTGTAAAAAAAAATAATTCATGCTTGGTCAGGTCTGTCTGCAAGACGACAAGCAAACAAGATTTCGGATCGATCAGTGCCAGGCTATGCTAACATTGTAGCTGCTCCATCAACACTCATAATAACGTCATCTAGGCATAAATACGGCTTCGACGTTGTTGTTAACGGATCAAAAGTGAAGCCGAAATAACAACATAATGATGCTGATTAGTAAAAAGAAAAAAAAATTCATGCTTTCCCTGGGCTGTTGGCATGACGACAAGCAGACAACTTTTAAAATGCTTGTTTTCTGAATGGAGTTCTGATGGATCAGTGCCAGGCTATGCTAACATTGTAGCTGCTCCATTAACACTCCATCTAGGAATAAATACGGCAGCAACAACGTCAGTGATGACATAAACTTTCGCGAAGTATGTATATATTGTTACACATCACTTATATGATGAATGCTTTTGATGCACATGCTTTCGTAAAAAACTGAAATACGTTTAACCTTGCATACTGTATGTCATGCTAATACCTTTTCACCTTGTATAAAACGTATAATATACTGACTAGTAAATGTTACCATTTACTATTGCTGAATGTCATTTGCTTCATTATAAGTTGTCTTTCAATCAAACATTAAGATATAAGTGGAAAAAAAACTATTCACAAAACCTTATAGACATGACCTCTGACTATTGGTGGAACAATTAAGCCACAAATTCACAAATTCACACACTGACCATATACACTCCAGCCATATACACGGTTTGGACCGAGTCTTGTTAGGTTGTAGCAGTTCAGTTTTAAAGCTAGAGTGAAACTACTGGTATCATATGAACCAGGTCAGACTAGCTGGTCATGAAGGAGGTTAAATAACGCTGCAAACTCACGCTAAACTTTGGTGAGGAAAAACTGTCATGGCCATCTCAAGGGGTCCCTTGACCTCTGACCTCCAGATCAGTGAATGTAAATGGGTTCTATGGGTACCCACGAGTCTCCCCTTTACAGACATGCCCACTTTATGATAATCACATGCAGTTTTGGGGCAAGTCATAGTCAAGTCAGCACACTGACACACTGACAGCTGTTGTTGTCTGTTGGGCTGCAGTTTGCCATGTTCTGATTGGAGCATATTGTTTTATGCTAAATGCAGTACCTGTGAGGGTTTCTGGACAATATCTGTCATTGTTTTGTGTTGCTAATTGATTTACAATAATAAATATATACATACATTTGCATAAAGCAGCATATTTGCCCACTCCCATGTTGATAAGAGGATTAAATACTTCTACTAAATTAAAATAAATAATTATACTAAATCTCCCTTTAAGGTACATTTTGAACAGATAAAAAATGTGTGATTAATGGTGATTAACTACTTTAATGGATTGACAGCCCTAACCAGAAGTTACACTTAGTTTAGGTCATGAGGGGCGGGGGGGGGGGTGTTTCCCTTATTAACACTCAACCACATCTAACTCATGACTCTACCAACAGACACAGGCAGTATTGTTGTAATGATATGTGTCTCCTCAGGTCCACCCTGCCCCCTGCTGCCTCTGCCTGGTAACAGCAGGTACAAGCTCACCCCCGTGGATGTTCCAGACATGGTGTCCTACCCTCTGCCCCAGTCGTCCTCCTCGTACTCCGGCCACGCCCCCAGCTCTGTTGCCATGGTGAGCGGCCTCCATTCATCCAAGATGAACTGCACCCGCATCTTCAACCTCTTCTGCCTCTACGGCAACATTGAGAAGGTAGGTGTGTGTGTATAGTCTTAGTAGGTCTGTTATAGAAACAAACACAGCGGTCACTGTTGGGATGATTAAAGGTTTTTCAGGCTGCTTTGAACAGCTACAGTTATGGATGTCCATAATTAACCGTTAACCGACATTAAGCATTTAACCGATTAACGCTATCGGTTAAAACGGTTCAAAGAAATATTTATAATTAATTAAAAAGCTGAGCGGCTCGTCACTTTAAGGAGAAAAGCTGGTCCACCTTAAGAGGCGGAGCCGGAGTTGCAGGATACAGGAAGTCAGCTCCGGTCTCTGGCTCGTTTGAGCGGAGGTATGTTCTTGAAATAACAAGAGAACCAAGTCTTGAATTCATATTTGTGTGAGATAATGGAGAATCTAAATCATACTGAGAGTGGCCGTAGGGGGAGATGATTGAGAAATTACAATCTGAAGAGGGAACAAGATATAAAACCTACCAAACCATCAACTCAGACACATCCCTTCATCCACTTCACACCAGTGATGCATCGTATATTCAAGATTCACTTTCCTCTCACAGACTGAGTGGATATGTGGAGGTGGATCCGTACACCACTGAGCAACGTGTGTGTTGCTGTGAGACTGGCATACTAAATGAAGAACACATACACACAGGATATCATGGAGAATATGGACATGACTCCACTGGAGTGAGCTCACTCTTTGTCTGTCTTTAGACTGACTTTGTGCTGTTAATCGTATTACCTTTAATATTTCTTTATTTTTACTGTTTGGACCCAAATGTTTTATCTTCTTGTGTTTATTAAAGAACTAACTAGAAATTACACATCACCAATGACTCCCACCCTTCTGATAATCACTTCCATGCTCTAGACCTCCCTGCAGTCTGTAGAATGAGAGGCCTGTCAAACACACAGAGCTTTATGTAACCTTCTGGGACATCCTCGGTCCAATGTGGTGAGAAATGCTGAACATGGTCATTTCATCCCTTTATTTCTACATGGAATGAGGACTTTGCCCCCATCACTGACACTGGAAGCACATTGGCAAGTGATCTTGTAGTGGTATGATCCAATTGCAGCACACAGGAGACCAGGAAGAGTTGGGAAGGGCTTTTAATGCTTAACTCAGTAGTTACACAGCAGGGCAGGTAAAGCAGGCAAAGCTGCACACTAGGGGTGTGATGAAATATCGTGCCAACAAATATGGCGAGATAAAAACATGACGATATGCATTGTCAAGACAAAAAACTGAATGGCGATATCAGGGCATAATAGTGTAGCGACCCTGCAGGACTAACATGAGAGAGACACATGGGGAGTTCATGGGGGTAAGATGTTTCCATAGTTAAACTGGATAGGTCAGGTTCAGGAAGAGGGGAGGGGGCAGGGAGCGCGAGCGCTACAATAGGTACATACGTACATACGGGCTCCGGGACTAAAGCAAAGCTGCAGCCTCTTCCTGCTGCTCTGCAGGGCCTATGGAAGGAGGCTGAGTACAAGTCATATCTTCGGGGTACAACACATGCGCAGTATAATCTGGTCTGCCCTCGCCGAAATTGAACCAATCGCAACGCACGGCCGCAGCTTCAGTTACACTGCGCATGTGATATACCCCCAGAGCCATGTCTGCCAGTGACCCAGCCTCCTTTCATAGGCCCACACACACAGCGCAGTCAGTGAACGGCTGATCAGAGAGGCCGCGGTGGAGACTAGTTGACTACGCTCGTTGCTGTAAGTGCAATAAAACGTTGCAAGTGTAAAGCCAAGATCCGTTATTACACCTGTTCAACAAGCATAAACATGATGAAACAGTTAAACATGAAGGAAAGCAACGTTTCAATCTGCTCTGTCCGCTGTCTCTCATCCTCTGTTGTCCTCCGCCGCTATGTTTACACAAGCAGAGCACGCTAGCTCGGCGGCTAACAGTTAACTGTAAACACGTGTGAGTTATGTAGTTGAGTTGTGACTGAAACTAAAGCTGGCAGTAGGCTGTGTAGTCAGACTGTTCAGGTTAGTTTGTCATGTATCTTACTGGTAAACTGATCAGCTGGCTGAGACAAAGTCTCCACAAAGTCTCTGACTTCACGGTTGGTTCGGCCAATAGTAGTCAATACCTCTGTGTCTAAAGTTAACCTTACCCGTAAGCAAACGTTTTGATAATGTGACAAATTCTTAAAGGAATATGTAATATGACAATGCAACTGTTTAATAATTACTTATTAATTGATTTAATCTCACCATATGGAAGGACAGACCGCTGATCCAGGAACCGGAAGCAGTGACATTAACGTATTTAACAGTTTTTCAACAATATCTCTGGGAAAAGAAGACAAATTGTAACGTTAACTTAACATTTCTCCTCGTAGACCGTAATCGTTTGAATATAATAACGACTCGTTGAAATCGGTTGAGAAATGTAGACGTTATAGTGCTCTTGATCCAGAAAGACGGCAGCTCCCCCGTTCACTTGTACTGTATGTGTTTTCAGGTCAGTCTTGACCGGTCCAATAGGGCGCCCACGTTGGCGTACGCTTCAGGATGTGCGGCATCTACGTATATATGTCTATGGGTAGGACACGGTGTCTCTCCGTGGCCCAGTTCTCTCCATCATTACCGTTGTTGTTGAACTATTCCTCGCTCAGCTTCACCTAACGGTACATCTCATTTTCAGCTAATGAAAGTCCCGTCGTGTAACTCTTCAGTGTGCAGGCAGGCAGCCGCCGTAGTGCTGCTGACTTTTCTTTCACAATCAAATATTCATTTTCGTATTTGAATATGTGTTTGTTTGTTTTTTACAATTAGAATATACGTACGTACAGTATATTCAAATTTGAAATGTGTGTGTATGCTTGCAGGTAAAGTTTATGAAGAGTGTTCCTGGCACGGCGCTGGTGGAGATGGGAGACGAGTACGCTGTGGACCGAGCCATCACTCACCTCAACAGCATCAAGGTGTTTGGAAAGAGACTCAATGTCTGGTGAGAAGTAGATCAACACACCCACACTGTATATACATTATTCTATTATTACTAAAGTTACATATCTTTTCACCACATGTGTCAAATATAAAGGTGCTAAATGATTCATCTGAAATGTTTCTATCATAATCAGTGTAAGAAATAGAGAAGGCCAGATCACAGAAACCACAGATGAACTAATGCACCACCACAACCTGTGCTTTTATAGTTTTATTAATCTGTTCCTTATTGTTTCAATTCATTATATTGCCTTTAAGATGTAAACAAAATAGAAGTAAATGCCATGTGACAAGTTCCCAGAGTCTAAGGTGACATCTTCAGATGTTTTATATGACCAAAGAGTTTTAATTGCGTCAGATAATGTGTTGTTACTTTAATGTGTTCACACTTTTTCACACAATCTGATATCAACCAGCTTCTCTTTTAATAAACAAATCATCTTAATAACTAGCAACTATATAAAGAGTCACAAAGAAAAAAGCTGATGTCAGCGATGCATAGAAGGCCGATTCCTACTGCAGAATAATTATTATTAATAATAATAATAATAATAATAATAATAATAATATAATAAACTATTCATTACTAATACTAAAGAAAGGCTTTAGTACAAGAGGGCCCTGATCACGGCCTCTGTGTGTCTCATCATGGAATAATGCTGCTGTGGATGTGAGATGATGTCCTGACATGTGGGACATGTTTTTTCATAGTATTTGAGCTCTTCTCTCCGGGGGGATCAGGTAACACAGGTGTTGTGTTGTGTTGTGTGCAGTGTGTCTAAGCAGCACGCAGTGATCCCCAGTCAGGTGTTTGAGTTAGAGGACGGCAGCAGCAGCTATAAGGACTTCGCCATGACCAGGAACAACCGCTTCAGCAGCGCCGGGCAGGCGTCCAAAAACATCATCCAGCCTCCGTCTGCAGTGCTACACTACTACAACGTTCCTCCGTGTATATCACAGGACCATTTACTGAGGGTACGTTACACTACTACAACGTTCCTCCGTGTATATCACAGGACCATTTACTGAGGGTACGTTACACTACTACAACGTTCCTCCGTGTATATCACAGGACCATTTACTGAGGGTACGTTACACTACTACAACGTTCCTCCGTGTATATCACAGGACCATTTACTGAGGGTACGTTACACTACTACAACGTTCCTCCGTGTATATCACAGGACCATTTACTGAGGGTACGTTACACTACTACAACGTTCCTCCGTGTATATCACAGGACCATTTACTGAGGGTACGTTACACTACTACAACGTTCCTCCGTGTATATCACAGGACCATTTACTGAGGGTACGTTACACTACTACAACGTTCCTCCGTGTATATCACAGGACCATTTACTGAGGGTACGTTACACTACTACAACGTTCCTCCGTGTATATCACAGGACCATTTACTGAGGGTACGTTACACTACTACAATGTTCCTCCGTGTATATCACAGGACCATTTACTGAGGGTACAAAAACATACTTCTGGTAGAATATTTGCATTCTTTGGAGTATTTCTTTGGTCTGCAGTGTTACAGGAACATGTGCCTGGGTTGACAGGACCAGCCCGCCCTTCCATGTCAACAGCGACGCAGGTCTCCATGAACTGATCGGGGTTAAGAGGCGAATTGACCTCTTCATGGGAATGTGCACTTACCATGCCCTGCAGTCAGAGATCCCTCAGTGTGTAGATAGATAGATAGATAGATAGATAGATAGACGTGTAGTTTTCATGTTACCTCGCTGGCTGGCCAGAGAGCGAAGGACCTTGCTCCTCTCTTTGTGTCCGTGGACATTTTTACACTCCAGTATTAATAAACTCATCTAGTGGCTGCTTTTAAAATGGCCTCTGGACATGTTTTGTGATCACAAAGATTCATTGAACTGGTATCACACAGTGGAACAGCAATGTTTTTTTTCTCACCAATTCCTTTGATTTTTACTTTTATTTTTTATATATTTTTATATGAAATTATGATTTCAGATCCAGAAATGCCATTATTCCACATAGAGGGGGGTTATTTGTTTTTGTGTATTTGCATATATGTATATTTGTATGTATGCAGGCTACGCTATGCGTCTCCTAGTTTTTTTAGAGACTCTTGTGACAGTTCAGATGTGAGTGAGAGGGAGACGTTTTGTGTTTTTAGCATTATTTATATGAAAAGAGGACTTACTGCCACATTTGGACAGTAGGAAACCAAGCACAGCTCACACTATGCTGTGTCGTTAAGATACAGTATGTACATATAAAGTACATATATTAGTAAATGTAGCAAATTTTCATAAATGTCAATATATTTTATTAGATATACACACATATATATATTTTTAAATGCAGATATATAAAGTATGTAATCATTGTTTCTTACATTAAATATGAAGAATATGGAATTTTACTTACTTATGAGCAGTTTCTTAAAAAGTATGTTACATGCCCCCATAAATATTTCAATGTACATATTAAATGATATACATAATATCACATAATGATATACATACCTACTGTTATTACATTTATGTTATTATTATTATTACAAACTAGTCTTTTTGTCTTTTTTTCTTTTTTTTCTTGGTGCAAAGGGCTGCAACAGAGGGAGTGACATACAGAACAGAGGAATAGACCAAAACAGGAATATAGACGAGACAAGACAGACGATACATAACAAAACATAACTAACAAAATAGATATAACAATATTATTGTTATTATAAATATGCAAACCAGCTATTGGTTCTAATGTAGGGCACAAGAAGAGAGAGGGAAAGCTGAGCAAATAATACAAAATACCAATAATAGAAAATAGAAATAAGAAAATAGATCGGTCACCTTTCTGCTATATATTAACACAGAGATTTTAATACATGTGAAAAGCAGATCTTGGATTAAAATATATGTAAACATGCAGTACATGATCCACAGCGCATGGCCATTTATCAGATTTACACTTCTTATTGTTCATAATGAGTTTAAAAGGCCAGTGTGTAGGATATGGAGACATCTAGTGGTGAGGTTACACATTAAAACCAACCAAACGTCTCCTGTGTACCAAGCGTGTCGGAGAACTACGGTGACCGAAGTGAAAACATGAACGTCATTTTCTGGAACCAGAGTTTGGTTACTACGACTACTACTGTAGAAACATGGCGGCCGGCTCCGAGGAGAGGAGCCGCTCCCTGTGGAGATAGAAACAGATCATTCTAAGCTAACCAAAACACAAGCACTCTTATTATCAGCTGATTATACACTAAAGAAAAACTACTCATTAATATTCTATTCTATTACTGCCGATAGATCCCCCTACATGCTACACACTGTTACTCATACTCATACTCATCAAGCATGGAATGAGCATGGAATATTTCCTATTCAAATGAAGTGATGTGATAAATCAGGCCATGTGATGACTGTCTGGTGGAGAATGACTCTGATATTAGCTGCTGTGTGTTTTGGCAGCTGTGTACGGAGCATGACGTGCCCGGCTTCGTCAAATTCAAGATGTTTGATGCCAAACGTGAGTTGAATTTTAATGTGGATTCTTTATTAGGGTTCATAAAGTACATGTTGTCCTTTAGTAGTGGGTCTGTGAAAGGGTGGATTCTTTGACCTCTCTGTGTGAACGGATGAATCTGAACATGATGATAATTGTATTAATTACATATTACCTGTATCTCTCTCTCAGCCTCCTCTAAGACCATCTCTGGCTTGTTGGAGTTTGACAGTAAGACGGAAGCTGTGGAAGTTCTTACTGTTCTCAACCACTACCAGATCAGGATACCCAGTAAGACACCTCCTGTCCTCCTGTCCTCCTGTCCTCCTGTCCTCCTGTCCTACCAGCACTCATATACTCAGTGTCCACTCTGTCAACATCTCATACAGCTTGATTATATTATAATTCATCATTTATATCCAATATACACATTGTAATTCCCTTTCCATAATGCTGATTGACACATCCTCCTAGTATTTTATGGATCCGGGTACAAGTTTTGTTTTCGCATTGAAGACATGATTGGAAAAATACATCCTGTACAAAGATCCAGCTAGATGGATATGTGTAAAGGAAGAAGGAAGCCAAAGGAGCTCACCAATAAGAAAACATGTCACCTTTAATCTAGTGTCATTAACCACAGTTAGCATTTTTTCACTGGTTTCTAGCTGCTATTCAATTCAATTTATTTTTGTATAGCGTCAAATCATAACAGAAGTTATCTCGAGACGCTTTATATATAGAGCAGGTCTTAGACCCTACTCTATAGTTTAGAGACCCAACAAGATCCACAAAGAACATTGCACCGGAGCGCGCTGTGGCCAGGAAAAACTCCCCGTTTAGCAGGTAGAAACCTAGAGAGAGAGAGAGAGAGAGAGAGAGAGAGAGAGAATAATAGCACAGCAGCTGTAATAACTAATACAAGTAGGACTGATAACACAAAACCAATAGCAGTGGATGTAAAAGAGTGATAATACAACTATCAGAATTGATATCATTGGGTCGTCCTCAGACGGGATTTCAAGCGGAGCTTCCAGCTGTCTCAGTCCACCATACATCTGGCTAGCTCGCCAGCACTGTCCAGCATCTCTCCTCAGTAAGTCCATGTATGTTGGTGTGGGACATCCCTGTGATCGATGCCCTTGCGTTGGTTCCCGCAGCACCAGCATGCTTGATGGGAGTTCCTGATGTCTTTAGCAGTGACCGAGATGTCTCATTCTCCAGGCTGCCACTTTGTCGCTTAGCCTTGGTAGGCCCTCGTTAGCATTGGTAGTCCCTCGTGATGGTAATGTTGACAGACGGGGGTCTCGCAGTCTCTAGTGGTCTATAACTTCTAGGGGTGTAACAATTCATCTACTACATTGATGTATCGATTTATATTCCTACGATCCAACTACATCAATAGGTACTCGGCAAGTTGTCCTTCACGGGAGACTTGTATCGATATAAAATCGATTTGAAACGCAAAAATCTATTGTATCAATATTAAGGATTTACACCTTGTATTTAAGGCCGACAAACGTCATACGAAAGTGTTTTTAAGCACTTGTAGAAATGTTAAACGTAACTCCGGTTCTCCAGACATGCTCCAGCTCTGCTCTCTGCAGCCGAGCGCGCATCCATGGCGTGCATGCAGACGAACGGAGCTCCTCCTCTCTCACCTGGTAGAGGCTGAAGGGAGATGAGCAGCAGTCTGCAGGAGACGAGGGCGGCTTCACCCACCGCCGATTCAGCATGTTGAACCTCCGACTCAGGCAGACTAGAGCCGACCGCGGGCCGACCGTGATCTCGCTGTGTCAGGACCTTAACACTGAGTATGTATGTATGTGTGTGTGTGTGTGTGTGTGTGTGTGTGTGTGTGTGTGTGTGTGTGTGTCTGTGTGTGTGGTTTCAGACGGGTCCAACCCATACACCCTGAAACTGTGTTTCTCCACCTCGTCTCATCTATAAAAAGTTGCAGAGCACAAGAAGAGGCTGTTGAGCCTGATGACCCCTGACCTCTGACCCCTGAGAGAGGGATCATGAGAGACAGACACACAGACGAGTGGAGGACAGACGTATGAAAGAAGAGGAGAGAGACGTGGCCTTTAAAGGAGATAAAGATGGAAAGAAGTGTAGGAGAGAGAAGACACTGTCCCTATCTCCAAACTGAACATCAAACACACCGTCCAACCATCCAAACGTCCCACCGTCCTATCATCCTACCGTCCCACCGTCCCACCGTCCCATCGTCCCATCATCCTACTGTCCAATCACAACTCTACAAAGAGACAGACTAGTGACTGTCTGAGATACTCTATCAATGGGTTTCTATCTGGGGGACACTGCTCATGTGTTTGTCCCACAAGTCTTCACTGCATGGTAAACTTGTCTCTGAGTGTATACCTAGACGGACGGACAGACAGACAGACAGACGGACAGACAGACGGACAGACAGACAGACAGACGGACAGACGGACAGACAGACTACTGAATAAACCTGAGTCCTCTTCAGATCATCCTTTGTGCTCATGGTGACTGAAGGAATACTTTCATGTTTAAGGACTCTTGTTTTCTTGTTTTCTTGTTTTGAACTGAAACAGTTCATGTGGATATGATTTGAGCACACATTCTCATTTAGTGTTCATTAGAGCCCCGTGGCAACAGCGAGGACAGAGGACAGAGGACAGAGGGGCCCCGACTGCTGAGAAGTTGTTAAGTTTGCTGTGGATCTTCGTGGTCCCCAGAGGAAGACTCTAATGGTTCTAGTGATCCTCTGACGTGACCTCCCCCCCACCACCACCACCACCAGCATGAGGTCAGACTTAGCCATCACTTTGGTCTATCTGGAAAACAAATGGCAGGATTTCCATGAAGTTTTCCTTGAATATTCATGTTTAAAAGAGGATGAATTCTAGTGGTTTTAAAGATGCTGCTGTTATTTCTTTTAGCCCTACCGTCATCTGTCCAACCATCACTAAATGTTTGAAGCTAAACATAAGAAATATCCAACTCTAATTGCCAGATTGTCGTGACATTTACTGAGCATCTTCTCAGAGGATAACTTCTATACATTTTTGACACTCCATGATCGTCCCTTTGGCGCCACCTAGATATCTAAACATCAACTTTGCATACAAAATATCTGTCAGATTGGCTGAAAGTTGACCAACCATATTCATGTTCCCAAAGAGATGAACTCTACGACCTTTTCTCTAGCACCAACCTCAGGACAGATGTTACATTTTCTGCCATTCCTGTGGTGAGGCTCGAAGAATAACAAACTTCTTATTGTTGCACCAAAAAGAGCGATGTCAAGTCAGTTATTGCACTGAGAAGGTAGAGCTAATAAGAAATAATGAGCACCATATAAACTACAGCTACCGTGTTACAGGGGAACACCACCTAAATGAAGGATTCCAATGGGTTATCTCCATGGCCTAGGAACGTTCTATCAATATGTGTGAACAGGAGCTGCTCTCTGTGGAAGCCACAAACCAGAGAAGTGAGTCTCACACTGGTGATGTCATAGGGTACACAGTCTGGAGCGTCTCCGTAGACAATAAACAGGAGACCCACAGACTGTTTGTTTTCTGTTTTATACCCAATGAGCTTTATTCTATAGAGCTGTTCTCCCATACACTCAGAACTTTCCTCTAGGTGCTCTCAGTGTCATCTAGAACATCTCTCCATTCATTGTCTGTGGAGCAGTTCAACACTTTATACCCTATGGCATCACAAGTTTGAGATTTTAGCACTCTAGTTTTGGGAGTTGTTCGTGTTAACTAATAGTTTTGGACTGTGTTAGACCAACGGAATAATATGTATGAATATTGAAAAAGGGTGTAGTTCCCCTTTAACATAATTCTATTTCAGAAAAGTAAAGTTTCATCAGCGTCTAGACAAAATGAATCAAGTATTTCATTATTACATCTTCCATAATTGTCTAAAATAATGTCAGATAGTGTAGTATCCCTGGAGAGGTTTTCTGACTTTACTGTGACCTTAACTTATTTAGAATTCACTTCAAGAATGTCACTTCAATATTTAAGGCTGAAAACGTGATCGCTCTCTGTCACTCACTATTGTGTATATACAGTATATATATATATATGTATATATATCATACGTGCTGCAGTAGGTTCCAAGTGTTTTTCTCACATGTTGTCAGTATAATATTACAGGGCCCATGGGTCTGTGTATTATTTCTATAAATGAATGCAGTAATTAACTTAAGAATAGTAACACATTCACAACACATCTATATCAGGGTGACCACACCAGCTGAGTTTACTGCAGTCAGACCAGCAGCTCCAGTCTGGATTGTGATGATGGAAGGATACTGATGTGTTGGACTGGAGTAGAATTACAACAGTATGGGGGTTTGTTCCACACTGTTGAAACAAATATCACTATGTGATATTGACAGAAGTGTTATTGACAGATTTATTGACAGAATGTTTGCAGGTGGAAGTAGAACACACACACTGCGGGAGCGGGCAGTAAGGGTAAGAAATGACTTACTTTACTTTTCACCCTCTCTAACTGGGAATGTTGGTATTGGCAGTGGTTGAAGAAGTAGGCTACACAAGACTTTTCTTTCTGGGGTAAAACTATTAGTAGCGCACAGTAAAAGCAGTAAATGTCCAGCATTCAAATGTTTACTTCAAGGGATAGAGAGGCATTATCTGCACAATGTACTTCAGGTCAGGTCTAACATGATGCTGGTTAAAGGTTATATTGATACAACGGATATGTTGAATTTCAACGTCTCTGAGTCAAACATCTGTCTCATAAATACGTTTCATATCAGCCTGGTATTACCCTTACAGTAACGCAATGCCACGTGGTTAATGCTGTGAAACGATTGGTTAGGCTGCTTGGTTAAGGTTAGAAGACAGATCATGGTTTGTGTTCAAATAATGATGTAACAGCAAAACAACATAACAACATAACAACATAACGAAGCAACGCAACAAAACCACCAGAGTTCCAGTAGGTTCAGGAAATAACTCCATGGCTTGGTTTAAAACGGCTACGTTAGTACAGAGGAAATGAGACTGAACACGGGACACGAACCAACAGCTGATTGTAACTAACCCACGGGACACAATCGGCGGTCTCTTGGATGAAAGCCTTGTGTTTGTTGGACACATCCACCCGATGTGTCCCTTTTCGCTCTTTAAACTACGTCACTTGTTCTGACCAAATGCAAAAACGTCAACATTCAACGTATCCCTGGTTTGCAGCAACGTCCAATGCCGACGTTTTTTCCAGGCGACTGGGCTGATTGATTATATTTATATGTAGACTAATCATTTTTGAAAGAATAATACATCCACAGAGTTTTTAGAAAGGTGCTGAATAAAAGTCTGGCTTTTCCTCCAAAAATATTCTGAGTTTGAATTCGTCATTCAAAAAATATTGACGTGTCCAAAATGAATGTTTTTATTTATCTCTGTGGAAGATATCTGACGTTCTGTGCACTTCTAACAAGGATTGTGAGCCAACAGCATAACAACGTTGGTATCACGTGGTATCTCTGTGTTGTCAGCGATCAAGTTGCCAGTTAGTGTGTAAAAAAGGGATAAATGGCTGAGTTTGACACTGGTGTCTCCATCAGGCTGCAGGAGAAGTGAATATTTACTGTGGCAATAAGTGTAAAGTGACGTTAGCACATATTAGCTGGCTTAGTTTAATCATCTGAACAACAATAACCCATAATAACAGTTTCAATCCCTGAGGAGCTACGTTAGCATCATAGCATTAATGACGGTCACGTCCAGTTACCATAAGGCTATATGGATCAAAAAGCTTGTGACAGAATCTTTCTATACGCTGATTAAATCATTTGCTTTAGTAATCAATAGTCCGCTTACGGTGTTCATTTTGGGTGACAACATATGTTAACTAACGTTAGTTGAGTTTGTGTTTTGTTTTTTTCTTTACTCACTTGATACTTTGCCTCTCGGACCGTCTGCTCTCCAGCTGGATACCTGTGCTGCGTGCACATTGATATCATTACGGGAAAACCAATGAAAAACCAATGCGCACGGGGAAAGCACCTTTTTCTACATCACCACGAAAGATTCATCATATACATTACTGTCTGTCTGAGTCATTCCACTTGACCATCAAATATGCAGGTTGTGCAACAAACTGGCAACCATTTGTTGTGAAGTGAATGCAAGGGAACGGGGGAGGGAGAATACGACATCTAGTGGCTGAATGTTATTAATGTTATCAATTGTACCTTTAATGAATAATAATGCATTATATTTTAATTATTATATTTTGTGAGTCAAATCCGAATTTGCGACGTACAGTAACATTTCTGTCAAGTAAATGTAGTACTACAATGTTTTCCTCTTAAGTAGAAGTACAATAGTATACAGTTGAGTTGCATATGTTTAAGTGCTTTGGGGGCCTTCAGGGTACAATGAGTTAGTGTTAGAATAAAAACATAATTCAATATCTTTCATATCTCTCTCAAAATGATAATAAATCTATAGCTGTTGGGGGCCAAGGCAGTTGCCTGCCTTTCCTAAAGGTAAAGTCTGCCCCTGCACAGGCCAAGCATTCAGCCCGTTTTGAACAGGCACTAGTTTCCTTAACGTGTATTTCCTTTTAAACATAGTGACAGTGTGGGATCGTTCTATCGGTGTAAACCAACAGGATATATGTGGTAGGATGAACAGATCGGCAGGATTGTAGAATTTGTGATGACTTAATTGGTCGGTATCAACACACCCACTAGTGCAGCATGAGGTCCCCACTGAAGACGCACCGTTTCTACCAAGTTGCAGTTTGAAGTTGAAGGGCCCGTTTCATGGAATCTTTAATAGTTTTGGCCACCATTCCTGGCAGGAAACATGCTAACAGTTTACTCATTATGAGGTCTACTGTGCTCAGCATGGTGCAACCAAACACAAGACAGCGTAACCTTTTAAAAGAGGGGTGAGTGCACCTGAAATATATCTATCACACATATGCACTGCTTTTTAAAATGGAGCACACAACTACTGTGAGACCAGTATGTCAAAGTAGAACCGGGAAGTAGCTCCCCAGTTTAATCTAGTGCACACCTTCCTAAAGAATTGGCTGATCTTACCTGCAAATTCAGTATGTATCAATTCCATCTTTGTACCTTAAGATCTGTCACCTCTGTGCAGAAAATGCTTCTGCTCATTTCAAAAAGAAATGTATACCTATTTGCACTGCGCATGGAAAACTACTGCAATTACGTAATATTAAAGGACATTTGCCATTCGAAGCAGCATTTTTTTCTTGCAATGTCTTATTTTTATATTCTAATAAAGTGGTGCAGGGATGACGTATTTTTGTAGGCCAACCAGGAAGTTAGCACCGCCCTGGTTCCCTCCACTAACAGCCAATGGGATTGTTCCATTCGTTTTTGGATTATAACAGAAAGTAAGCTCTGTGGCAAACAAACATTTAAGATAGTGACATGTTTTGTTCAGCAAGATAATCTCCACAAAACAACACCACTTTATGATTTTTGAAGCATGAATACAATCGCTAGAAGTAAAAAGCTAACGTTAGGCTATAAACAAACTACACCAAGGTCACATGATTTCAACGTCACCACCACTGAGTAGATGAACTTCCCTGTGTTTGGCGTGATGACATTTAATATCCCCAAATCCTCTGTAATCTCATTAAGCTACTTGTTAGCAACAAGCTTGTTCACCAGTGGGATATTTACTGACCTATTTTATATCGTAGAACAAAACGTTCAAATCTCTTGAGCTTTTGTTAACCACAGACCTGATTTCAGACATCGAACTAAAACACATCAATAAACCCATTGACCTCCACACGGGGGAACAGGAAGTGCTAAAATGCTGACTCATTCCCAGGCTTTAGGACTCATTCCTGCTCTATGCTCTAGTGCTAATACAAGATTGTGTATTTTGCATAAAATATGTGAATAATTAAGCCTAAATTCCGAGTGTGATTGGGCACACTGGGCTTCTTGGAGGTCAGCTGTTTGCTGAAGCACAGTAACGAAAAGCATATTGTCTCTGTTCTGTATCTCATGTATGACATGCAGACTGGATTTCTTTAAGAAGAGCCAGGATGCATCACACTTGTGAATGAAGGCATACTTTCTGTACATAATATGTAAATAAGGAAAAGGTGTGAAAAGTCTTTGACAGATGAATCCCACTTAGTCTGCTGTTAAATTATTGCTCATTAGATGTTGTTTGTATGTCTCGTACAGCATTTGAATCTTACTGTATTTCTAAGAAGGTTTTATTTATTCCTTTTTCAGTTTTTTAAGCCTTTTAGGGGGTTTGATAATTGAGGGCTGTTGTTACTCTGAACCTGATGGGACTGACAGGATGAGACAGATCCACAGGTTCCTCATCATTCTGAGGCTGTAAAGGTTTAATGTTGTTAATAGTCTGTAATCACTAACAAAACACTCAAACTACGCACAACTATTACTGTTCCATTCATTTAAGAATCTCTGTGGTTGTAACTTTTATGTACATGTTCAAATGAATAAAGTTCAGGTTTGGAGCTGTAAGGTCAGCTTCACACAGCTCAACTCATCTGTCTCTCACGTGTCTTCATTTACAGACAAACACTGTTTACTTTTAACCACATTCAAGGTCACACTCAGTCACCAACAGAAAGAAATACTGTAATGTCAAAATTATGCTTTTCATGCTTCAAGCAGTTTAAAAAAGGATACACTTATTATGTAGTTAACACTTATTATATTATTAATCACACTTAATTCAGTGCTGTTTCCTATCGGGTCTGCTGTATGCCACTGTGAATGAATACGCTGAAAAAGCTATTATATATGGTTTATTAAATTTGCATTTAAATTATGCAGTTATTAGCTCAAATTAAAATACTGCTATTACAAACATGAATTATAATTCTATGTACAAGAAAGTACTATTAATTCATCATTTAAAGACAGAATAAGGAAATAGAAACATTACCAGCAAATGTAATGATCTTTTTATTAGCAGTATTTTACTTGTATTTAAAGCAGCAGTAGGCAGATTGGAGCAAACATGACTAAAAAAAGTTATTTCTATAAAACGGTTGCTATATCCTGACAGTTGTCACATCATGGACATCAGAGGACAACATGTTCCTCTGTGTCCTCCGGTGCTCCTAACGGCATCTGCAAGATTTCACAGACCGGAGGGAAACAAGCAGTAAGAGCTGATCTGAGGTCTGCTGTCCATCTGCTGTCTATGAGAGCCGGCTGTCAATCACTCTCGTACTCCGACCAAGCGGTCAAACTAGGCAGCGCTGATCAAATATGAATCAATATTCTGTTACTGTAATGTCAGAATCATCTTGTAGTGCACGGTTTAGCTGTAAAATGAGAAAGTTTGTGCCGCTGCCATTGTGAACGCCAAATTCCGGTCACATGACCAGAGCACATCCAATAGGAACGCTCTGGCCTTAAAATGGCAACCACCACACTCCTTGGCTAGACAACAGTTGGCTAACTCGTTATTAGAAATTATCTTGATGGAGGGGTCCGTGGCCCGAATGCACAGGGCCAGCTGTAAGACCCTCAGAGCGTGGGATGCAGCTTACAATTTAGTTAAAGATAAGACATAGCGTGACCGACATTCATTTTGTTTTTATTGTTTTGGGGGAAAGAGATCAGGGGTGGGGGGTATCTACGGCTCGCCTTGGGAAGGGAGAGGGAACATAGGATTTTGCATCAGACCTGGAATGATAGTTTTGTATATGTACCTGTGTATGGGGGGAGGGGGATGTAAAGGGTAAAATCAATTATATGTAACATTTTTCTCTTTACATTTGCAATAAAAAAGAATTGATCACGAAACAAAGGAACGCTCTCTCTCTGAAATGACCTGTGATTGGTCAAAGTCTCCTGTCACAGGCTAGATGTTCTAAAGCCTGAAAACAGAGCCATGAGGAGGTGCAGAAGTCTAGTTTTCTCTCAGAACACTTGAATTACAATATGCTGAAAGGTTATGGGATTTTGCCCAATGATGCAAAAAATATACTGCCTACTGCCACTTTAATTAAACACTGCAAAAATCAAAATTATTCCAGTGGCACACTCCAGACTCCATATTTTACAGCCAGCATTCAAGGGTTGAATGTCATTCTTTCCCACCCCACAGTACACACCTGAACACATCGTGGTGGAAGAAGTACTTAGATATTCTACTTAAGTAAATGAAACAATAACACAGTGTAGAAATACTCTGTTACAAGTAAAAGTCCTGCAACTCATTACTTAAGTAAAAGCACAGTATTGGATTATAGGCATTGATGCATTAAAGTGTTGGTTGCAGCTGGTAAAGGTGGGGCTAATGTAATTACTTTATATACTACTGGGTGACTTGTGAATGTACTCCAAGTATCAATAAAGAAATGTCATCGATCTTAACCTATAAAAATAGCTCACAATGTGTGGATTATATTTCGTATCGTTAATCGGAATCTGCAAAGTAGCCTAATCAGAATCAGAATCAGAATCAGAATTGTGTTTATTGCCAGGTGTAAGAAATTTACACTAGGAATTTGCTTTGGTTATGTTGGTGCAAGTCAAACAGTATAATAACAAAAGAATAGATAAAAACGTTAGAATAAAATAGAATTAAAAAAATTTAAATTTTAAGAATATACAATATACAAAATAAGCTATAAACAAAAATAAACATGATATAAACAGATAGTGCAAATATTGCAAATATTGCCGCAGTGCAAACAATCAGGTATCAGAGGGAGAGAGAGGGATACAGTAGGGGGTGTTATTTAGAGTGTATGAAAGAGGGGGAGAGCCGGTGTCGGCGGGGCAATAGTGTGTGTGTGTGTGTGTGCGCGTGTGTGTGTGTGTGTGTGGGAGGGAGAGACAGTCACAGGGGGGCGGAGGGGCTGTTGGAGAGCCCCACTGCCATGGGGAAAAAACTGTTTTTGTGGCGTGAGGTTTTGGTCCTGATGGACCTTAACCTCTTGCCAGATGGCAGAGTCTGGAAGAGATGGTGTCCGGGATGGGAGTGGTCAGCCACAATCTTCCCTGCCCTCCTTAAGGTCCTGGAGGTGTACAGCTCCTGGAGGGAGGGAAGGTTGCAGCCGATCGCCCTCTCTGCAGCACGGATGACCCGCTGCAGCCTGGCCTTGTCCCTGGCAGTGGCAGCGGCGAACCAGACGGTGATGGAGGAGGTGAGGATGGACTCCATGATGGCCGAGTAGAAGTGCACCATCATGGTCTGTGGCAGGTTGAATTTCTTCAGCTGCCGCAGGAAGTACATCCTCTGCTAGGCCTTACTGGTGAGGGAGCTGATGTTTAGCTCCCACTTGAGGTCCTGGGCGATGGTCATGCCCAGGAAACGGAACGACTCCACCGTGTTGACTGGGGAGCAGCGCAGGATGGGGGGGGGGGGGGCTGAGTTCCTCCTGAAGTCCACTGCCATCTCCACTGTCTTCAGAGCGTTCAGCTACATGTGGTTCTGGCTGCACCAGGATGCCAGATGGTCAACCTCCCATCTGTAAGCAGACTCATCACCCTCGGAGATGAGGCCGATGAGGGTGGTGTCGTCCGCAAATTTAAGGAGCCTGACAGATTGGTGACTGGAGGTGCAGCCGTTGGTGTACAGGGAGAAGAGCAGTGGGGAGAGAACGCAGCCTTGGGGGGCACCGGTGCTGATGGTCTGGGTGTCGGAGACTTGCTTCCCCAGCCTTACGTGCTGACTCCTGTCAGTTAGAAAGTCTGTAATTTAGTCTGTATTCATTTAATCCACCGTCAGTAGCCTCAGTAGAGGTGGAGGATCCATACGCAGCCACAACAGCCTGGCACCTCCTCCTCATGCTGGTCACCAACCTGGTCACACGTTGCTGTGGGATGGCGTTCCATTCCTCAACCAGGATTCACTGCAGGTCAGCCAGCATAGTTATTATTCTGCTATATTACTATGGTTCAATTCATTTCAATTCAATTTATTTTTATATAGCATCAAATCACAACAGAAGTTATCTCAAGACGCTTATAGAGCAGGTCTTAGACTGTACACCATAGTTTAGAGACCCAACAAGATCCACCAAGCGCGCTGTGGCCAGGAAAAACTCCCCGATTACTGGGAAGAAACCTGGAGCAGAACCGGGCGCAGGGCGGGCAGCCATCTGCCGATACTGGCTGGGGGGTTAGATAGATAGAGAGTGAGAGAGAGAGAGAGAGAGAGAGAGAGAGAGAAAGAGGGAAGCAGCCACAATAATAGCCTAGCAGCTGTAATAACTAATACAAGTAGGACTGATAACACAAAACCAATAGTGGTGGATGGAAAGAGTGATAATACAACTATCGGAATTGATATCATTGGGTCGTCCTCAGACGGGATTTCAAGCGGAGCTTCCAGCTGTCTCAGTCCACCATACATCTGGCTAGCTCGCCAGCACTGTCCAGCATCTCTCCTCAGTACGTCCATGTTGGTGTGGGACGTCCCTGTGTTCGATGCCCGTGCGTTGGTTCCCACAGCATCAGCATGCGTGCTGGGAGTTCTTGATGTCTTTGGCAGTGACCGAGAAGTCTCATTCTCCAGGCTGCCACTTTGTCACTAAGTGTTGGTAATCCCTCGTTAGCATTGGTAGTCCCTCGTACAGAGGTAGTTAATTAATGATGGTAGCAGTTGGTGTCAAGCAGGCAGCGGACGCGGTAGCAGATGCAGCCACAATACCGGAGACATCCAGATCCAGGTGAAACCCCGCTCCAAGTGTACCCCTGCCCCAGGTATATCCTCGCTCCAGGTGTAACCCCGCTCCATGGTTACCTGCGAGACAAGAAAGCACAAGGACTCCTGAGAAGGAATGAAGTTAGTAACAATGAATGGGACATGAGTATATACAGAAGGAGAGAGGAGCTCAGTGTGTCATAAGAAGTCCCCCGGCAGTCTAGGCCTATAGCAGCTTAACTAGGGGCTGGTCAAAGACAGCCCTAACTATAAGCGTTATCAAAGAGGAAAGTCTTTAGCCTACTCTTAAATGTAGAGACATGCCTCCCAGACTGAAACTGGGAGCTGGTTCCACAAAAGAGGAGCTTGATAGCTGAAGGCTCTGGCTCCCATTCTACTTTTGGAGACTCTAGGAACCTCAAGTAACCCTGCTGCATTCTGGGAGCGCAGTGCTCTAGTGGGGTAGTAGGGTACTATGAGCTCTTTAAGATATGATGGGGCCTGACCGTTTAGCGCTTTGTAGGTGAGGAGGACGATTTTAAATTCTATTCTGGATTTTACAGACAGCCAGTGCAGAGAAGCTAATACAGGAGTAATATGATCTCTTTTTCTAGTTCTTGTCAGTACACATGCTGCAGCATTCTGGATCAACTGGAGAGTCTTAAGAGACTTATTGGAGCAGCCTGATAATAAGGAATTGCAGTAATCGAGTCTAGAAGATGCCATAACAAATTTTTCTGCATCGTTTTGAGACAGGATGTGTCTGATCTTCGCAATGTTATGTAGATGAAATAAGGCTGTCCGTGAGGTTTGTTTTATGTGGGAGTTAAAGGACATATCCTGATCACAGATAACTCCCAGATTCCTTACGGTGGTGCTGGAGGCCAGGGCAATGCCATCTAGAGTTACTATATCATTAGATAATTGTTTCGGAGGCGTTCAGGGCCAAGTACAATAACTTCAGTTTTGTCTGAGTTTAACATCAGGAAATTGCAGGTCATCCTGGTTTTTATGTCCTTAAGGCATGCTTGAAGTTTAGTTAACTGGTTTGTTTCATCTGGCTTGATCGATAGATATAATTGGGTATCATCTGCATAACAATGAAAGTTTATGGAGTGTTTTCTGATAACATTGCCTAAGGGAAGCATATATAAGGTAAATAGAATTGGTCCAAGTACCGAACCCTGTGGAACTCCGTGACTAACTTTGGCGTGCATGGAGGACTCATCGTTGTGTAGGGGTTCTACTTTGGTAGGTTTTGGTTATTAGCAAATTAATTAATAAATAATAATATAATTATTAATATTAATAAAGATTATCAATAAACATTAATAATAAACGGGGCACCACCCTGGAATCAGGGACCAATGACCAAAACGTTAATATAGTCTCATTATATATGCTAAACTATCAATTTGGAACGTTGATTAATAATTAAATTAATAACTATAACCAAAATAGAAAGTAAAGGTTGAAGGATATCGGAGTTCTTGACATAGCAGAGGTTGGCATTATTCACTCTTGTGCAACATTAAAGAGACCAGCATGTATATTCCACAAACATTTATTTACAAGATAATAAAGGTTCAAAACACAATATTAATCTAACTAAATAACTAAACTAAACAAACCAAACACAGTGTGTATGTGTGTGTGGGTGTGTGTGTGTGTGTGAGAGAGAGAGAGGGGGGGGGAAACAAGATGGGTTCTTGTCTCAAAATGTGTGTATGGCCTACAAACAAAATGGCGGGCACTGTAAAACTACAAAGATGGCTGAATCAAAGATGGCTGAATCAAAGATGGCGGAATCAAAGATGGCGGAATCAAAGATGGCCATCAGCATGTCACCACATGACCTCTTTGTTCTTCTGAGAAGAAGGACAGAGAGGGGGGTGATGTGGGGTTAAGATTATCTGAAGCTGTATGTTTATGTTTAACTAATTCACAGTTTGTGTATGTGATCTTTATGTGTGTTAGATATGCAGTGGGTTAGAAAAGATGGTTAGTTTGCATGCAAGACCTTGTCTATGTGAAGCATAACTAAACACATCAGATGTGGCGAAGCCAGTTACCCAAAAATCAAATACAGATAAATCAACACAGTCAAACTCAATGAATAACATTAAACCAAATCAATACAAGTACTTTCTAGAAATCAAAGTTGGACAGTCTTGCTCAGCCCTGTGCGATTGCTAATGCTAAGGCCCAGTACGTTACCAATCCATGGAAGAACCGGTTTTGTGATTCCATGTGTTGAAGTTGTGGTTCCAAGTCAAAGAGGTCGTCTTTGCTGTTAGTTTGGTGCTAACTTCTTTGCTTGATAGCTTGAAGTTAGCTGGTGGAAAGGGCAGAGCACTCGCGTCGTCTGCCGTTTGGTTCCTTGGTTGCAATGGCTGTTTCCTAACAGGCCATTGATCAGAACCAGAACTGTTTTGCAAGTTCTGGACTTGAGAGCCGTTCACCTCAACCAGGTCAGCCTGGGTTGAGTAGATGAAGAGCAGAGAGAGCGCAGCAGCTCACCTCTCACACGTCAGGAGAGATGAGCAGATGAGAAGAAAGAGTCGAAAGAGAAGGAACAAAGAACATTCCTCTGGTTTTGTTCTGTGTGAATTTCACACCTAGGTGTGAAATGTTACTGTAGCCAATGAGGACTGAGATGAGTCCTGTGGTCAAGGATCAGGTTACTGAGGTCATGAGGTCACTTGAAACCAGCCAGATGCTGGGTCCCTACACTGGCAACTGCTTTCTCGAGTATTTTGGAGGTAAAGGGAAGGTTAGATATAGGTATATTACTCTGGTATATTACTCTGGTATATTATTCTGCTATATTATTTTGCTATATTACTCTGCTATATTACTATGGTATATTACTATGGTATATTACTCTGGTATATTACTCTGGTATATTACTCTGGTATATTATTCTGCTATATTACTTTGCTATATTACTATGGTATATTACTCTGGTATATTACTATGGTATATTACTGTGCATTTTTATTATGGTATATTACTCTGGTGTATTACTATGGTATATTACTCTGCTATATTACTCTGCTATATTACTATGGTATATTACTCTGGTATATTATTCTGGTATGTTACTCTGATATATTACTATGGTATATTACTCTGGTATATTATTATTGTATATTATTCTGCTATATTACTATGATATATTACTCTGCTATATTACTATGGTATATTACTCTGCTATTTTATTCTAGTTTATTATTATGGTATATTACTCTGCTATATTACTATGGTATATTACTCTGGTATATTACTCTGCTTTATTATTATTGTATATTATTCTGCTATATTACTTTGCTATATTACTATGGTATATTACTCTGGTATATTACTCTGCTATTTTATTCTAGTATATTACTATGGTATATTACTCTGGTATATTACTCTGCTATATTACTATGGTATATTACTCTGCTATATTACTCTGCTATTTTATTCTAGTATATTACTATGGTATATTACTATGGTATATTACTGTGCTTTTTTATTATGGTATATTACTCTGGTGTATTACTCTGCTATATTACTATGGTATATTACTCTGCTATATTACTATGGTATATTACTCTGCTTTATTACTATGGTATATTACTCTGCTATATTACTATGATATATTACTCTGCTATATTACTATGGTATATTACTGTGCTTTTTTATTATGGTATGTTACTCTGGTATATTACTATGGTATATTATCATTGTATATTATTCTGCTATATTACTATGGTATATTACTCTGCTATATTACTATAGTATATTACTCTGCTATATTACTCTGCTATATTACTCTGATATTTTATTCTAGTTTATTACTATGGTATATTACTCTGCTATATTATTATTGTATATTATTCTGCTATATTAATGGTATATTACTCTGCTATATTATTATTGTATATTATTCTGCTATATTACTTTGCTATATTACTCTGCGATATTACTATGGTATATTACTATGGTATATTACTCTACTATTGTATTCTAGTATATTACTATGGTATATTACTATGGTATATTACTCTGCTATATTACTATGGTATATTACTATGGTATATTACTCTGCTTTATTACTATGGTATATTACTCTGCTATATTACTCTACTATTGTATTCTAGTATATTACTATGGTATATTACTCTGCTTTATTACTCTGGTATATTACTCTGCTATATTACTCTGCTTTATTACTATGGTATATTACTCTGGTGTATTACTATGGTATATTACTCTGCTTTATTACTATGGTATATTACTCTGCTATATTACTATGGTATATTACTCTGCTATATTACTATGGTATATTACTCTGCTTTATTACTATGGTATATTACTCTGCTATATTACTATGGTATATTACTCTGCTATATTACTATGGTATATTACTCTGCTATATTACTATGGTATATTACTCTGCTATATTACTCTGATATTTTATTCTAGTTTATTATTATGGTATATTACTCTGCTATATTATTATTGTATATTATTCTGCTATATTACTATGGTATATTACTCTGCTATATTACTCTGCTATTTTATTCTAGTATATAACTATGGTATATTACTCTGCTATATTACTCTGCTATATTACTATGGTATATTACTCTGCTATATTACTATGGTATATTACTCTGCTATATTACTATGGTATATTACTGTGCTTTTTTATAATGGTATATTACTCTGCTTTATTACTATGGTATATTACTCTGCTATATTACTATGGTATATTACTCTTCTATATTACTCTGCTATATTACTATGGTATATTACTCTGCTATATTACTATGGTATATTACTCTGCTATATTACTATGGTATATTAATATGGTATATTACTCTGCTATATTACTATGGTATATTACTCTGCTATATTACTATGGTATATTACTCTGCTATATTACTATGGTATATTACTCTGCTATATTACTCTGCTATATTACTATGGTATATTACTATGGTATATTACTCTGCTATATTACTCTGCTATTTTATTCTAGTATATTACTATGGTATATTACTCTACTATTGTATTCTAGTATATTACTATGGTATATTACTATGGTATATTACTATGGTATATTACTCTGCTTTATTACTATGGTATATTACTCTGCTATATTACTCTACTATTGTATTCTAGTATATTACTATGGTATATTACTCTGCTTTATTACTCTGGTATATTACTCTGCTATATTACTATGGTATATTCCTCTGGTATATTACTCTGCTATTTTATTCTAATATATTACTATGGTATATTACTCTGCTATATTACTATGGTATATTACTGTGCATTTTTATTATGGTATATTACTCTGGTGTATTACTATGGTATATTACTCTGCTATATTACTCTGCTATATTACTATGGTATATTACTCTGGTATATTATTCTGGTATATTACTCTGCTATATTACTATGGTATATTACTCTGCTATATTACTCTGCTATTTTATTCTAGTATATTACTATGGTATATTACTATGGTATATTACTGTGCTTTTTTATTATGGTATATTACTCTGGTGTATTACTCTGCTATATTACTATGGTATATTACTCTGCTATATTACTATGGTATATTACTCTGCTTTATTACTATGGTATATTACTCTGCTATATTACTATGATATATTACTCTGCTATATTACTATGGTATATTACTGTGCTTTTTTATTATGGTATGTTACTCTGGTATATTACTATGGTATATTATCATTGTATATTATTCTGCTATATTACTATGGTATATTACTCTGCTATATTACTATAGTATATTACTCTGCTATATTACTCTGCTATATTACTCTGATATTTTATTCTAGTTTATTACTATGGTATATTACTCTGCTATATTATTATTGTATATTATTCTGCTATATTAATGGTATATTACTCTGCTATATTATTATTGTATATTATTCTGCTATATTACTTTGCTATATTACTCTGCGATATTACTATGGTATATTACTATGGTATATTACTCTGGTATATTACTCTGGCATGCTACTCTGGTATATTACCCTGCTATATTACTATGGTATATTACTCTGCTATATTACTCTGCTATTTTATTCTAGTATATTACTATGGTATATTACTCTACTATTGTATTCTAGTATATTACTATGGTATATTACTATGGTATATTACTCTGCTATATTACTATGGTATATTACTATGGTATATTACTCTGCTTTATTACTATGGTATATTACTCTGCTATATTACTCTACTATTGTATTCTAGTATATTACTATGGTATATTACTCTGCTTTATTACTCTGGTATATTACTCTGCTATATTACTCTGCTTTATTACTATGGTATATTACTCTGGTGTATTACTATGGTATATTACTCTGCTTTATTACTATGGTATATTACTCTGCTATATTACTATGGTATATTACTCTGCTATATTACTATGGTATATTACTCTGCTTTATTACTATGGTATATTACTCTGCTATATTACTATGGTATATTACTCTGCTATATTACTATGGTATATTACTCTGCTATATTACTATGGTATATTATTCTGCTATATTAATGGTATATTACTCTGCTATATTATTATTGTATATTATTCTGCTATATTACTTTGCTATATTACTCTGCGATATTACTATGGTATATTACTATGGTATATTACTCTGGTATATTACTCTGGTATGCTACTCTGGTATATTACCCTGCTATATTACTATGGTATATTACTCTGCTATATTACTCTGCTATTTTATTCTAGTATATTACTATGGTATATTACTCTACTATTGTATTCTAGTATATTACTATGGTATATTACTATGGTATATTACTCTGCTATATTACTATGGTATATTACTATGGTATATTACTCTGCTTTATTACTATGGTATATTACTCTGCTATATTACTCTACTATTGTATTCTAGTATATTACTATGGTATATTACTCTGCTTTATTACTCTGGTATATTACTCTGCTATATTACTCTGCTTTATTACTATGGTATATTACTCTGGTGTATTACTATGGTATATTACTCTGCTTTATTACTATGGTATATTACTCTGCTATATTACTATGGTATATTACTCTGCTATATTACTATGGTATATTACTCTGCTTTATTACTATGGTATATTACTCTGCTATATTACTATGGTATATTACTCTGCTATATTACTATGGTATATTACTCTGCTATATTACTATGGTATATTACTCTGCTATATTACTCTGATATTTTATTCTAGTTTATTATTATGGTATATTACTCTGCTATATTATTATTGTATATTATTCTGCTATATTACTATGGTATATTACTCTGCTATATTACTCTGCTATTTTATTCTAGTATATAACTATGGTATATTACTCTGCTATATTACTCTGCTATATTACTATGGTATATTACTCTGCTATATTACTATGGTATATTACTCTGCTATATTACTATGGTATATTACTGTGCTTTTTTATAATGGTATATTACTCTGCTTTATTACTATGGTATATTACTCTGCTATATTACTATGGTATATTACTCTGCTATATTACTCTGCTATATTACTATGGTATATTACTCTGCTATATTACTATGGTATATTACTCTGCTATATTACTATGGTATATTAATATGGTATATTACTCTGCTATATTACTATGGTATATTACTCTGCTATATTACTATGGTATATTACTCTGCTATATTACTATGGTATATTACTCTGCTATATTACTCTGCTATATTACTATGGTATATTACTATGGTATATTACTCTGCTATATTACTCTGCTATTTTATTCTAGTATATTACTATGGTATATTACTCTACTATTGTATTCTAGTATATTACTATGGTATATTACTATGGTATATTACTATGGTATATTACTCTGCTTTATTACTATGGTATATTACTCTGCTTTATTACTATGGTATATTACTCTGCTATATTACTCTACTATTGTATTCTAGTATATTACTATGGTATATTACTCTGCTTTATTACTCTGGTATATTACTCTGCTATATTACTCTGCTTTATTACTATGGTATATTACTCTGGTGTATTACTATGGTATATTACTCTGCTTTATTACTATGGTATATTACTCTGCTATATTACTATGGTATATTACTCTGCTATATTACTATGGTATATTACTCTGCTTTATTACTATGGTATATTACTCTGCTATATTACTCTACTATTGTATTCTAGTATATTACTATGGTATATTACTCTGCTTTATTACTCTGGTATATTACTCTGCTATATTACTGTGCTTTATTACTATGGTATATTACTCTGGTGTATTACTCTGCTATATTACTATGGTATATTACTCTGCTATATTACTATGGTATATTACTCTGCTATATTACTATGGTATATTACTCTGCTATATTACTCTGATATTTTATTCTAGTTTATTATTATGGTATATTACTCTGCTATATTATTATTGTATATTATTCTGCTATATTACTATGGTATATTACTCTGCTATATTACTCTGCTATTTTATTCTAGTATATAACTATGGTATATTACTCTGCTATATTACTCTGCTATATTACTATGGTATATTACTCTGCTATATTACTATGGTATATTACTCTGCTATATTACTATGGTATATTACTGTGCTTTTTTATAATGGTATATTACTCTGCTTTATTACTATGGTATATTACTCTGCTATATTACTATGGTATATTACTCTGCTATATTACTCTGCTATATTACTATGGTATATTACTCTGCTATATTACTATGGTATATTACTCTGCTATATTACTATGGTATATTAATATGGTATATTACTCTGATATTTTATTCTAGTTTATTATTATGGTATATTACTCTGCTATATTATTATTGTATATTATTCTGCTATATTACTATGGTATATTACTCTGCTATATTACTCTGCTATTTTATTCTAGTATATAACTATGGTATATTACTCTGCTATATTACTCTGCTATATTACTATGGTATATTACTCTGCTATATTACTATGGTATATTACTCTGCTATATTACTATGGTATATTACTGTGCTTTTTTATAATGGTATATTACTCTGCTTTATTACTATGGTATATTACTCTGCTATATTACTATGGTATATTACTCTGCTATATTACTCTGCTATATTACTATGGTATATTACTCTGCTATATTACTATGGTATATTACTCTGCTATATTACTATGGTATATTAATATGGTATATTACTCTGCTATATTACTATGGTATATTACTCTGCTATATTACTATGGTATATTACTCTGCTATATTACTATGGTATATTACTCTGGTATGCTACTCTGGTATATTACCCTGCTATATTACTATGGTATATTACTCTGCTATATTACTCTGCTATTTTATTCTAGTATATTACTATGGTATATTACTCTACTATTGTATTCTAGTATATTACTATGGTATATTACTATGGTATATTACTCTGCTATATTACTATGGTATATTACTATGGTATATTACTCTGCTTTATTACTATGGTATATTACTCTGCTATATTACTCTACTATTGTATTCTAGTATATTACTATGGTATATTACTCTGCTTTATTACTCTGGTATATTACTCTGCTATATTACTCTGCTTTATTACTATGGTATATTACTCTGGTGTATTACTATGGTATATTACTCTGCTTTATTACTATGGTATATTACTCTGCTATATTACTATGGTATATTACTCTGCTATATTACTATGGTATATTACTCTGCTTTATTACTATGGTATATTACTCTGCTATATTACTATGGTATATTACTCTGCTATATTACTATGGTATATTACTCTGCTATATTACTATGGTATATTACTCTGCTATATTACTCTGATATTTTATTCTAGTTTATTATTATGGTATATTACTCTGCTATATTATTATTGTATATTATTCTGCTATATTACTATGGTATATTACTCTGCTATATTACTCTGCTATTTTATTCTAGTATATAACTATGGTATATTACTCTGCTATATTACTCTGCTATATTACTATGGTATATTACTCTGCTATATTACTATGGTATATTACTCTGCTATATTACTATGGTATATTACTGTGCTTTTTTATAATGGTATATTACTCTGCTTTATTACTATGGTATATTACTCTGCTATATTACTATGGTATATTACTCTTCTATATTACTCTGCTATATTACTATGGTATATTACTCTGCTATATTACTATGGTATATTACTCTGCTATATTACTATGGTATATTAATATGGTATATTACTCTGCTATATTACTATGGTATATTACTCTGCTATATTACTATGGTATATTACTCTGCTATATTACTATGGTATATTACTCTGCTATATTACTCTGCTATATTACTATGGTATATTACTATGGTATATTACTCTGCTATATTACTCTGCTATTTTATTCTAGTATATTACTATGGTATATTACTCTACTATTGTATTCTAGTATATTACTATGGTATATTACTATGGTATATTACTATGGTATATTACTCTGCTTTATTACTATGGTATATTACTCTGCTATATTACTCTACTATTGTATTCTAGTATATTACTATGGTATATTACTCTGCTTTATTACTCTGGTATATTACTCTGCTATATTACTATGGTATATTCCTCTGGTATATTACTCTGCTATTTTATTCTAATATATTACTATGGTATATTACTCTGCTATATTACTATGGTATATTACTGTGCATTTTTATTATGGTATATTACTCTGGTGTATTACTATGGTATATTACTCTGCTATATTACTCTGCTATATTACTATGGTATATTACTCTGGTATATTATTCTGGTATATTACTCTGCTATATTACTATGGTATATTACTCTGCTATATTACTCTGCTATTTTATTCTAGTATATTACTATGGTATATTACTATGGTATATTACTGTGCTTTTTTATTATGGTATATTACTCTGGTGTATTACTCTGCTATATTACTATGGTATATTACTCTGCTATATTACTATGGTATATTACTCTGCTTTATTACTATGGTATATTACTCTGCTATATTACTATGATATATTACTCTGCTATATTACTATGGTATATTACTGTGCTTTTTTATTATGGTATGTTACTCTGGTATATTACTATGGTATATTATCATTGTATATTATTCTGCTATATTACTATGGTATATTACTCTGCTATATTACTATAGTATATTACTCTGCTATATTACTCTGCTATATTACTCTGATATTTTATTCTAGTTTATTACTATGGTATATTACTCTGCTATATTATTATTGTATATTATTCTGCTATATTAATGGTATATTACTCTGCTATATTATTATTGTATATTATTCTGCTATATTACTTTGCTATATTACTCTGCGATATTACTATGGTATATTACTATGGTATATTACTCTGGTATATTACTCTGGTATGCTACTCTGGTATATTACCCTGCTATATTACTATGGTATATTACTCTGCTATATTACTCTGCTATTTTATTCTAGTATATTACTATGGTATATTACTCTACTATTGTATTCTAGTATATTACTATGGTATATTACTATGGTATATTACTCTGCTATATTACTATGGTATATTACTATGGTATATTACTCTGCTTTATTACTATGGTATATTACTCTGCTATATTACTCTACTATTGTATTCTAGTATATTACTATGGTATATTACTCTGCTTTATTACTCTGGTATATTACTCTGCTATATTACTCTGCTTTATTACTATGGTATATTACTCTGGTGTATTACTATGGTATATTACTCTGCTTTATTACTATGGTATATTACTCTGCTATATTACTATGGTATATTACTCTGCTATATTACTATGGTATATTACTCTGCTTTATTACTATGGTATATTACTCTGCTATATTACTATGGTATATTACTCTGCTATATTACTATGGTATATTACTCTGCTATATTACTATGGTATATTACTCTGCTATATTACTCTGATATTTTATTCTAGTTTATTATTATGGTATATTACTCTGCTATATTATTATTGTATATTATTCTGCTATATTACTATGGTATATTACTCTGCTATATTACTCTGCTATTTTATTCTAGTATATAACTATGGTATATTACTCTGCTATATTACTCTGCTATATTACTATGGTATATTACTCTGCTATATTACTATGGTATATTACTCTGCTATATTACTATGGTATATTACTGTGCTTTTTTATAATGGTATATTACTCTGCTTTATTACTATGGTATATTACTCTGCTATATTACTATGGTATATTACTCTGCTATATTACTCTGCTATATTACTATGGTATATTACTCTGCTATATTACTATGGTATATTACTCTGCTATATTACTATGGTATATTAATATGGTATATTACTCTGCTATATTACTATGGTATATTACTCTGCTATATTACTATGGTATATTACTCTGCTATATTACTATGGTATATTACTCTGCTATATTACTCTGCTATATTACTATGGTATATTACTATGGTATATTACTCTGCTATATTACTCTGCTATTTTATTCTAGTATATTACTATGGTATATTACTCTACTATTGTATTCTAGTATATTACTATGGTATATTACTATGGTATATTACTCTGCTATATTACTATGGTATATTACTATGGTATATTACTCTGCTTTATTACTATGGTATATTACTCTGCTATATTACTCTACTATTGTATTCTAGTATATTACTATGGTATATTACTCTGCTTTATTACTCTGGTATATTACTCTGCTATATTACTCTGCTTTATTACTATGGTATATTACTCTGGTGTATTACTATGGTATATTACTCTGCTTTATTACTATGGTATATTACTCTGCTATATTACTATGGTATATTACTCTGCTATATTACTATGGTATATTACTCTGCTTTATTACTATGGTATATTACTCTGCTATATTACTCTACTATTGTATTCTAGTATATTACTATGGTATATTACTCTGCTTTATTACTCTGGTATATTACTCTGCTATATTACTGTGCTTTATTACTATGGTATATTACTCTGGTGTATTACTCTGCTATATTACTATGGTATATTACTCTGCTATATTACTATGGTATATTACTCTGCTATATTACTATGGTATATTACTCTGCTATATTACTCTGATATTTTATTCTAGTTTATTATTATGGTATATTACTCTGCTATATTATTATTGTATATTATTCTGCTATATTACTATGGTATATTACTCTGCTATATTACTCTGCTATTTTATTCTAGTATATAACTATGGTATATTACTCTGCTATATTACTCTGCTATATTACTATGGTATATTACTCTGCTATATTACTATGGTATATTACTCTGCTATATTACTATGGTATATTACTGTGCTTTTTTATAATGGTATATTACTCTGCTTTATTACTATGGTATATTACTCTGCTATATTACTATGGTATATTACTCTGCTATATTACTCTGCTATATTACTATGGTATATTACTCTGCTATATTACTATGGTATATTACTCTGCTATATTACTATGGTATATTAATATGGTATATTACTCTGCTATATTACTATGGTATATTACTCTGCTATATTACTATGGTATATTACTCTGCTATATTACTATGGTATATTACTCTGCTATATTACTCTGCTATATTACTATGGTATATTACTATGGTATATTACTCTGCTATATTACTCTGCTATTTTATTCTAGTATATTACTATGGTATATTACTCTACTATTGTATTCTAGTATATTACTATGGTATATTACTATGGTATATTACTCTGCTTTATTACTATGGTATATTACTCTGCTATATTACTCTACTATTGTATTCTAGTATATTACTATGGTATATTACTCTGCTTTATTACTCTGGTATATTACTCTGCTATATTACTATGGTATATTCCTCTGGTATATTACTCTGCTATTTTATTCTAATATATTACTATGGTATATTACTCTGCTATATTACTATGGTATATTACTGTGCATTTTTATTATGGTATATTACTCTGGTGTATTACTATGGTATATTACTCTGCTATATTACTCTGCTATATTACTATGGTATATTACTCTGGTATATTATTCTGGTATGTTACTCTGATATATTACTATGGTATATTACTCTGGTATATTATTCTAGTTTATTATTATGGTATATTACTCTGCTATATTACTATTGTAGGGACCCAGCATCTGGCTGGTTTCAAGTGACCTCATGACCTCAGTAACCTGATCCTTGACCACAGGACTCATCTCAGTCCTCATTGGCTACAGTAACATTTCACACCTAGGTGTGAAATTCACACAGAACAAAACCAGAGGAATGTTCTTTGTTCCTTCTCTTTCGTCTCTTTCTTCTCATTTGCTCATCTCTCCTGACGTGTGAGAGGTGAGCTGCTGCGCTCTCTCTGCTCTTCATCTACTCAACCCAGGCTGACCTGGTTGAGGTGAACGGCTCTCAAGTCCAGAACTTGCAAAACACTTCTGGTTCTGATCAATGGCCTGTTAGGAAACATCCATTGCAACCAAGGAACCAAACGGCAGACGACGCGAGTGCTCTGCCCTTTCCACCAGCTAACTTCAAGCTATCAAGCAAAGAAGTTAGCACCAAACTAACAGCAAAGACGACCTCTTTGACTTGGAACCACAACTTCAACACATGGAATCACAAACCCTTTTCTTCCATGGATTGGTAACGTACTGGGCCTTAGCATTAGCAATCGCACAGGGCTGAGCAAGACTGTTCAACTTTGATTTCTAGAAAGTACTTGTATTGATTTGGTTTAATGTTATTCATTGAGTTTGACTGTGTTGATTTATCTGTATTTGATTTTTGGGTAACTGGCTTCGCCACATCTGATGTGTTTAGTTTATGCTTCACATAGACAAGGTCTTGCATGCAAACTAACCATCTTTTCTAACCCACTGCATATCTAACACACATAAAGATCACATACACAAACTGTGAATTAGTTAAACATAAACATACAGCTTCAGATAATCTTAACCCCACATCACCCCCCTCTCTGTCCTTCTTCTCAGAAGAACAAAGAGGTCATGTGGTGACATGCTGATGGCCATCTTTGATTCCGCCATCTTTGATTCAGCCATCTTTGTAGTTTTACAGTGCCCGCCATCTTGTTTGTAGGCCATACAGACATTTTGAGACAAGAACCCATCTTGTTTCCCCCCCCCCCCCTCTCTCTCTCACACACACACACACACACACACACACACACACACACACACACACACACACACACTTTGTTTGGTTTGTTTAGTTTAGTTATTTAGTTAGATTAATATTGTGTTTTGAACCTTTATTAACTTGTAAATAAATGTTTGTGGAATATACATGCTGGTCTCTTTAATGTTGCACAAGAGTGAATACTGCCAACCTCTGCTATGTCAAGAACTCCGATATCCTTCAACCTTTACTATCTATTTTGGTTATAGTTATTAATTTAATTATTAATCAACGTTCCAAATTGATAGTTTAGCATATATAATGAGACTATATTAACGTTTTGGTCATTGGTCCCTGATTCCAGGGTGGTGCCCCGTTTATTATTGATGTTTATTGATAATCTTTATTAATATTAATAATTCTATTATTATTTATTAATTAATTTGCTAATAACCAAAACCTACCAAAGTATAACCCCTACATAATGGTGCCCCGTGTGAGGCATAGTATTCTTGTTGGCAAATGTTCATAATTGTGCAATATTAATTTTCAGCATAATTTTTGGTCAAAAACAAAAATTTCATATTCCACTTCTAAACAAACCAAAAGTGTTTACATTCTACACCACTAGTCTTCCACAGGAGTAGAAGTCCAGCTGTACTTTTAAACAAGTACATTGTGGTTAGAATTGTTTATTTGAGAGATTTTGAGTATTAACACTTTAAGCCTTTATAGTGTTAATGTTAATAATTTGCTTTTGCTGCTAATTCAAGTTGACCTACGCTGTAGAACTTGAGAGAATTTTGGTTCAGCATTTGAATACCACATATTCAATGCAATCTAGTCTAGTCGTCATATTTTGCTGTTAATCTAAGTGTTCCTTTAATGACACAGCGTGCCACCGGCCCTGTGTAACATAGAGAGCTTGTACCCTGCTGTGTAACTGCCAAGCATTCCACAGCCTGAGTTAAGATAAGAGCCACAGTGTGCTAAACAGCCCTGTGATATAAGTTTGCACCTAGCTGTTACTTCCACATGTTCCAGCTTGAGTCACCTTTAAGAAACATCATCACAACTGTTACTGCCGTGCATTTCAGTTAGTGCATGTTGTGTGTAAGCAAACTTATTTTGTAAACTTTGTTTACTTTACTGGCCTTTTGTTTGATGCCCACTAGAGTCACTAGTTGGTCCCCTCCTCCACAGGAGCTACTCCACAGGGAGCTACCCCCCATAGTGTAGGCCAGTGTATTGTTGTTTTGCTAGTGTACCTCCCAAACTACACCACAAGGTGTCTGCCAGCGCAACACCATAGCCAACAACATTATTTTGTTTTCTACTAGACATCCTGTTTAGTTTCACCCTCCATTCCAGGTTTAACAATGGAGAACCCCTGTGTAGAGCTTTTTATTTCTTCCCTAGCACAGAGCCTAAACCCTGGCTGCCCTGAACTCATCAGCAGGTTGAGTTTCAGTGAGTGCAGGAAAGAAATGGAATCGCTCCTCACAGACAGGTTTGATGCGCAGACTGCATCCAAAGATTCATTGTTAAAATGCTTACTTCTGATTTTTCACAGGCAAACCAGTCTTGCCATTCAGAGTAAAGTAGCCCTGGAAAAAGAGGTAGATAGCCTAAGAACGCAAAGTGCTAGTCTCCTCCATGAAGTTCAGACAGCTGATAAGAAAGCCATGCGTTACTTAGAAGACCTGCATTCAGCAGAGTTAGCTCTTTTTCAGTACAAAGAAAAATTGTTAGGGCTTAGACTAGAATGTCTTTCCCCACCACAGTCTGTCAGTCACTGTGATTCTGGCTACTCAGATTCACTCTCCTCACTCGATGAGAGGTTAACTCCCTCTCCACTCAGAAGTGAAAGATTTCCAACCGACTTAAAATCTTTGGGAATGAAGTCAGATCCTCAACCTCCGCCGAGAGAAAGAGTGAACAGCTACCTGACTACTTATTGTTCTGAAACTGACAGTGAAGACACATGTAGTTTATCTTCAAGAAGATATCCTGCCACATGTTCTTCTCAGCCACAGAGAAATGACACCTTCCTCTGTGCTCCTCCCTCCAAAGGTTCAGCCTGCTTTCCACTCTGTCACAAGGGTGATGACAGCGGTCCAGCCTCTGCTCCTCAGCCAGAGAGGACATTAGCATGTGATGCACCAGTGCATTGTAATGCTAATTTAGTCTTGCCTTCAGCAGAAAGGACTCCCCGCCATGAAGTGCTGGAATTCATAGCTAAGGACATTGAATGTTTTGATCCAGGCAACTGTGATCAACACATTGATGACTATTTTAAGGAATTAGATCACAATCTAATTGACTTAACACACGCCACCCAAAGGGAGAAAGTTAAACTTGTGTGGAAAACCAGCTCTAAAGCTGTGCACAAGTTTATACAGTCACAACCTCCCAGTGTCAGAAATGACTATTGTGAGCTTCGCCATGCACTGATAGAAGAATTCTCTTCCACAGCTGACGAGACCTCAGCGATGTTTGCAGCCCTTCAAATTAAACATTCACGTAGTGAGAATCCTAGAGATTACTATAAACGTTTAAGGCATGCATACTTCCAAGGTAAGAATGCGCCAGGCTTAGAAGAAAACTCTTTCTTCAAGTCCTTATTTCTGCAGAATCTGCATCCCTGTGTACGCACTCACGTCGTACTGAGGACGCATGAGGGTAACCCCTCACTGTGTGAGATAAGGAAGATGACACAGATAGCTTGGGAAACTCTGGTCATTTCCAAAAAGGGGGGTAAATTAACTGAGCCCACCAGCTCAAACACTGACGTGTCAAGCAGATCTGCCACCTCAAAAGCCCACCTTCACAATGGGTCGAAGGGGGGTCAGAAGAGGTTGCATAGGGATACTGAGCGTAACCGCCATGTCCCCCATTTGCATAGAGATAGGCATTCACACAACAGAAGTGTTAGAAAGCCATACGCTGAAATTCTGTCCCAGAATTGGCGTGACCGGTCTGACGATGACCACAGCATCTCTGACCACATTTCAGACTCTGAACAAGGTTCAGAACATGGACATAATCTAGCATACAGTGATAGCTACTCTGAGTGCCTCTCTGCCTCTGGCTACCTGGAGCGTTACAGCCCTGAGCCACGAGTTCAGCACGAGAGATCCAGAGCTACCTTCCCACGGTACTAGCTACACCTAGCTAACAGTGAGACTGACGCTAGATAACGGTGCCTTAATTTTCCTTTCCTCTTTTACTAGGGAAAACTAGAGTTTGTTAGCAACAGCAAAAACTCAACTCAGACACCACTGTCCAACTTTACAAGTACACTTGGACCAACTCCTTAGTAGTATCTTGTTTAGAGATCACTAGTGCACAACACTAGCTTAGGACACCACATTATGACTGTACAAAAACAGTCATACACCTGTCCGCATTGTTTTAGGTGACACTCTCCGCCTCTCACCTTAACAACTTAACACCTCTAACATTCCTGTTCTTCACTAACCTTATAAATAACAGAGAAACATAGTTAGGTATTTTATACAATGCTATTGTTTTTGTTTATCTGGTTTTATTTGTAACTTAGGGACTGTTCTTGCTTAGCCAGGATAGATAGTCTTAACCAATGCCCAATTGGTTAATGAACTGCCCAGACGTTACAAAATGGAATGAACTGTTGAATGAACTTTTTCAATCATGGATTTAACAACTTTTCAGTTGTCCCCAGGGATTGGACTGTACAACCTCCAGGTTGTTTCCAAGGATCTGTGAACTGTTCAACCTTCTGATTTGCTCTTGAAGGATGTTACACATCTTAAAGACCAAATGGGGGGATGTAGGGACCCAGCATCTGGCTGGTTTCAAGTGACCTCATGACCTCAGTAACCTGATCCTTGACCACAGGACTCATCTCAGTCCTCATTGGCTACAGTAACATTTCACACCTAGGTGTGAAATTCACACAGAACAAAACCAGAGGAATGTTCTTTGTTCCTTCTCTTTCGTCTCTTTCTTCTCATCTGCTCATCTCTCCTGACGTGTGAGAGGTGAGCTGCTGCGCTCTCTCTGCTCTTCATCTACTCAACCCAGGCTGACCTGGTTGAGGTGAACGGCTCTCAAGTCCAGAACTTGCAAAACACTTCTGGTTCTGATCAATGGCCTGTTAGGAAACATCCATTGCAACCAAGGAACCAAACGGCAGACGACGCGAGTGCTCTGCCCTTTCCACCAGCTAACTTCAAGCTATCAAGCAAAGAAGTTAGCACCAAACTAACAGCAAAGACGACCTCTTTGACTTGGAACCACAACTTCAACACATGGAATCACAAACCCTTTTCTTCCATGGATTGGTAACGTACTGGGCCTTAGCATTAGCAATCGCACAGGGCTGAGCAAGACTGTTCAACTTTGATTTCTAGAAAGTACTTGTATTGATTTGGTTTAATGTTATTCATTGAGTTTGACTGTGTTGATTTATCTGTATTTGATTTTTGGGTAACTGGCTTCGCCACATCTGATGTGTTTAGTTTATGCTTCACATAGACAAGGTCTTGCATGCAAACTAACCATCTTTTCTAACCCACTGCATATCTAACACACATAAAGATCACATACACAAACTGTGAATTAGTTAAACATAAACATACAGCTTCAGATAATCTTAACCCCACATCACCCCCCTCTCTGTCCTTCTTCTCAGAAGAACAAAGAGGTCATGTGGTGACATGCTGATGGCCATCTTTGATTCCGCCATCTTTGATTCAGCCATCTTTGTAGTTTTACAGTGCCCGCCATCTTGTTTGTAGGCCATACAGACATTTTGAGACAAGAACCCATCTTGTTTCCCCCCCCCCCCCCCCCCTCTCTCTCTCACACACACACACACACACACACACACACACACACACACACACACACACACACTTTGTTTGGTTTGTTTAGTTTAGTTATTTAGTTAGATTAATATTGTGTTTTGAACCTTTATTAACTTGTAAATAAATGTTTGTGGAATATACATGCTGGTCTCTTTAATGTTGCACAAGAGTGAATACTGCCAACCTCTGCTATGTCAAGAACTCCGATATCCTTCAACCTTTACTATCTATTTTGGTTATAGTTATTAATTTAATTATTAATCAACGTTCCAAATTGATAGTTTAGCATATATAATGAGACTATATTAACGTTTTGGTCATTGGTCCCTGATTCCAGGGTGGTGCCCCGTTTATTATTGATGTTTATTGATAATCTTTATTAATATTAATAATTCTATTATTATTTATTAATTAATTTGCTAATAACCAAAACCTACCAAAGTATAACCCCTACACTATGGTATATTACTCTGGTATATTACTCTGCTTTATTATTATTGTATATTATTCTGCTATATTACTTTGCTATATTACTATGGTATATTACTCTGGTATATTACTCTGCTATTTTATTCTAGTATATTACTATGGTATATTACTCTGCTATATTACTATGGTATATTACTCTGCTTTATTACTATGGTATATTACTCTGCTATATTACTATGGTATATTACTCTGCTATATTACTATGGTATATTACTCTGCTATATTACTATGGTATATTACTCTGCTATATTACTCTGATATTTTATTCTAGTTTATTATTATGGTATATTACTCTGCTATATTATTATTGTATATTATTCTGCTATATTACTATGGTATATTACTCTGCTATATTACTCTGCTATATTACTATGATATATTACTATGGTATATTACTCTGGTATATTACTCTGGTATATTACTCTGGTATATTATTCTGCTATATTACTTTGCTATATTACTATGGTATATTACTCTGGTATATTACTATGGTATATTACTGTGCATTTTTATTATGGTATATTACTCTGGTGTATTACTATGGTATATTACTCTGCTATATTACTCTGCTATATTACTATGGTATATTACTCTGGTATATTATTCTGGTATGTTACTCTGATATATTACTATGGTATATTACTCTGGTATATTATTATTGTATATTATTCTGCTATATTACTATGATATATTACTCTGCTATATTACTATGGTATATTACTCTGCTATTTTATTCTAGTTTATTATTATGGTATATTACTCTGCTATATTACTATGGTATATTACTCTGGTATATTACTCTGCTTTATTATTATTGTATATTATTCTGCTATATTACTTTGCTATATTACTATGGTATATTACTCTGGTATATTACTCTGCTATTTTATTCTAGTATATTACTATGGTATATTACTCTGGTATATTACTCTGCTATATTACTCTGCTATTTTATTCTAGTATATTACTATGGTATATTACTATGGTATATTACTGTGCTTTTTTATTATGGTATATTACTCTGGTGTATTACTCTGCTATATTACTATGGTATATTACTCTGCTATATTACTATGGTATATTACTCTGCTTTAATACTATGGTATATTACTCTGCTATATTACTATGATATATTACTCTGCTATATTACTATGGTATATTACTGTGCTTTTTTATTATGGTATGTTACTCTGGTATATTACTATGGTATATTATCATTGTATATTATTCTGCTATATTACTATGGTATATTACTCTGCTATATTACTATAGTATATTACTCTGCTATATTACTCTGCTATATTACTCTGATATTTTATTCTAGTTTATTACTATGGTATATTACTCTGCTATATTATTATTGTATATTATTCTGCTATATTAATGGTATATTACTCTGCTATATTATTATTGTATATTATTCTGCTATATTACTTTGCTATATTACTCTGCGATATTACTATGGTATATTACTCTGCTTTATTACTATGGTATATTACTCTGCTATATTACTATGGTATATTACTATGGTATATTACTCTGCTATATTACTATGGTATATTACTCTGCTATATTACTCTGATATTTTATTCTAGTTTATTATTATGGTATATTACTCTGCTATATTATTATTGTATATTATTCTGCTATATTAATATGGTATATTACTCTGCTATATTACTCTGCTATATTACTATGGTATATTACTATGGTAAATTACTCTGGTATATTACTCTGGTATATTACTCTGGTATATTATTCTGCTATATTACTTTGCTATATTACTATGGTATATTACTCTGGTATATTACTATGGTATATTACTGTGCATTTTTATTATGGTATATTACTCTGGTGTATTACTATGGTATATTACTCTGCTATATTACTCTGCTATATTACTATGGTATATTACTCTGGTATATTACTCTGCTATTTTATTCTAATATATTACTATGGTATATTACTCTGCTATATTACTATGGTATATTACTATGGTATATTACTCTGGTATATTACTCTGGTATATTACTCTGGTATATTACCCTGCTATATTACTATGGTATATTACTCTGCTATATTACTCTGCTATTTTATTCTAGTATATTACTATGGTATATTACTCTACTATTGTATTCTAGTATATTACTATGGTATATTACTATGGTATATTACTCTGCTATATTACTATGGTATATTACTATGGTATATTACTCTGCTTTATTACTATGGTATATTACTCTGCTATATTACTCTACTATTGTATTCTAGTATATTACTATGGTATATTACTCTGCTTTATTACTCTGGTATATTACTCTGCTATATTACTCTGCTTTATTACTATGGTATATTACTCTGCTATATTACTATGATATATTACTCTGCTATATTACTATGGTATGTTACTGTGCTTTTTTATTATGGTATGTTACTCTGGTATATTACTATGGTATATTATCATTGTATATTATTCTGCTATATTACTATGGTATATTACTCTGCTATATTACTATAGTATATTACTCTGCTATATTACTCTGGTATATTACTCTGCTATTTTATTCTAGTATATTACTATGGTATATTACTCTGGTATATTACTCTGCTATATTACTATGGTATATTACTCTGCTATATTACTCTGCTATTTTATTCTAGTATATTACTATGGTATATTACTATGGTATATTACTATGGTATATTACTGTGCTTTTTTATTATGGTATATTACTCTGGTGTATTACTCTGCTATATTACTATGGTATATTACTCTGCTATATTACTATGGTATATTACTCTGCTTTAATACTATGGTATATTACTCTGCTATATTACTATGATATATTACTCTGCTATATTACTATGGTATATTACTGTGCTTTTTTATTATGGTATTTTACTCTGGTATATTACTATGGTATATTATCATTGTATATTATTCTGCTATATTACTATGGTATATTACTCTGCTATATTACTATAGTATATTACTCTGCTATATTACTCTGCTATATTACTCTGATATTTTATTCTAGTTTATTACTATGGTATATTACTCTGCTATATTATTATTGTATATTATTCTGCTATATTAATGGTATATTACTCTGCTATATTATTATTGTATATTATTCTGCTATATTACTTTGCTATATTACTCTGCGATATTACTATGGTATATTACTATGGTATATTACTCTGGTATATTACTCTGGTATATTACTCTGGTATATTACCCTGCTATATTACTATGGTATATTACTCTGCTATATTACTCTGCTATTTTATTCTAGTATATTACTATGGTATATTACTCTACTATTGTATTCTAGTATATTACTATGGTATATTACTATGGTATATTACTCTGCTATATTACTATGGTATATTACTATGGTATATTACTCTGCTTTATTACTATGGTATATTACTCTGCTATATTACTCTACTATTGTATTCTAGTATATTACTATGGTATATTACTCTGCTTTATTACTCTGGTATATTACTCTGCTATATTACTCTGCTTTATTACTATGGTATATTACTCTGGTGTATTACTATGGTATATTACTCTGCTTTATTACTATGGTATATTACTCTGCTATATTACTATGGTATATTACTCTGCTATATTACTATGGTATATTACTCTGCTTTATTACTATGGTATATTACTCTGCTATATTACTATGGTATATTACTCTGCTATATTACTATGGTATATTACTCTGCTATATTACTATGGTATATTACTGTGCTTTTTTATAATGGTATATTACTCTGCTTTATTACTATGGTATATTACTCTGCTATATTACTATGGTATATTACTCTGCTATATTACTCTGCTATATTACTATGGTATATTACTCTGCTATATTACCATGGTATATTACTCTGCTATATTACTATGGTATATTAATATGGTATATTACTCTGCTATATTACTCTACTATTGTATTCTAGTATATTACTATGGTATATTACTCTGCTTTATTACTCTGGTATATTACTCTGCTATATTACTATGGTATATTACTCCGGTATATTACTCTGCTATTTTATTCTAATATATTACTATGGTATATTACTCTGCTATATTACTATGGTATATTACTATGGTATATTACTCTGGTATATTACTCTGGTATATTACTCTGGTATATTACCCTGCTATATTACTATGGTATATTACTCTGCTATTTTATTCTAGTATATTACTATGGTATATTACTCTACTATTGTATTCTAGTATATTACTATGGTATATTACTATGGTATATTACTCTGCTATATTACTATGGTATATTACTATGGTATATTACTCTGCTTTATTACTATGGTATATTACTCTGCTATATTACTCTACTATTGTATTCTAGTATATTACTATGGTATATTACTCTGCTTTATTACTCTGGTATATTACTCTGCTATATTACTGTGCTTTATTACTATGGTATATTACTCTGGTGTATTACTCTGCTATATTACTATGGTATATTACTCTGCTATATTACTATGGTATATTACTCTGCTTTATTACTATGGTATATTACTCTGCTATATTACTATGATATATTACTCTGCTATATTACTATGGTATATTACTGTGCTTTTTTATTATGGTATGTTACTCTGGTATATTACTATGGTATATTATCATTGTATATTATTCTGCTATATTACTATGGTATATTACTCTGCTATATTACTATAGTATATTACTCTGCTATATTACTCTGCTATATTACTCTGATATTTTATTCTAGTTTATTACTATGGTATATTACTCTGCTATATTATTATTGTATATTATTCTGCTATATTAATGGTATATTACTCTGCTATATTATTATTGTATATTATTCTGCTATATTACTTTGCTATATTACTCTGCGATATTACTATGGTATATTACTATGGTATATTACTCTGGTATATTACTCTGGTATGTTACTCTGGTATATTACCCTGCTATATTACTATGGTATATTACTCTGCTATATTACTCTGCTATTTTATTCTAGTATATTACTATGGTATATTACTCTACTATTGTATTCTAGTATATTACTATGGTATATTACTATGGTATATTACTCTGCTATATTACTATGGTATATTACTATGGTATATTACTCTGCTTTATTACTATGGTATATTACTCTGCTATATTACTCTACTATTGTATTCTAGTATATTACTATGGTATATTACTCTGCTTTATTACTCTGGTATATTACTCTGCTATATTACTCTGCTTTATTACTATGGTATATTACTCTGGTGTATTACTATGGTATATTACTCTGCTTTATTACTATGGTATATTACTCTGCTATATTACTATGGTATATTACTCTGCTATATTACTATGGTATATTACTCTGCTTTATTACTATGGTATATTACTCTGCTATATTACTATGGTATATTACTCTGCTATATTACTATGGTATATTACTCTGCTATATTACTATGGTATATTACTCTGCTTTATTACTATGGTATATTACTCTGCTATATTACTATGGTATATTACTCTGCTATATTACTCTGCTATATTACTATGGTATATTACTCTGCTATATTACTATGGTATATTACTCTGCTATATTACTATGGTATATTAATATGGTATATTACTCTGCTATATTACTATGGTATATTACTCTGCTATATTACTATGGTATATTACTCTGCTATATTACTATGGCATATTACTCTGCTATATTACTCTGCTATATTACTATGGTATATTAATATGGTATATTACTCTGCTATATTACTATGGTATATTACTATGGTATATTACTCTGCTATATTACTCTGCTATTTTATTCTAGTATATTACTATGGTATATTACTCTACTATTGTATTCTAGTATATTACTATGGTATATTACTATGGTATATTACTCTGCTTTATTACTATGGTATATTACTCTGCTATATTACTCTACTATTGTATTCTAGTATATTACTATGGTATATTACTCTGCTTTATTACTCTGGTATATTACTCTGCTATATTACTATGGTATATTACTCTGGTATATTACTCTGCTATTTTATTCTAATATATTACTATGGTATATTACTCTGCTATATTACTATGGTATATTACTGTGCATTTTTATTATGGTATATTACTCTGGTGTATTACTATGGTATATTACTCTGCTATATTACTCTGCTATATTACTATGGTATATTACTCTGGTATATTATTCTGGTATGTTACTCTGATATATTACTATGGTATATTACTCTGGTATATTATTCTAGTTTATTATTATGGTATATTACTCTGCTATATTACTATGGTATATTACTCTGGTATATTACTCTGCTTTATTATTATTGTATATTATTCTGCTATATTACTTTGCTATATTACTATGGTATATTACTCTGGTATATTACTCTGCTATTTTATTCTAGTATATTACTATGGTATATTACTCTGCTATATTACTATGGTATATTACTCTGCTTTATTACTATGGTATATTACTCTGCTATATTACTATGGTATATTACTCTGCTATATTACTATGGTATATTACTCTGCTATATTACTCTGATATTTTATTCTAGTTTATTATTATGGTATATTACTCTGCTATATTATTATTGTATATTATTCTGCTATATTACTATGGTATATTACTCTGCTATATTACTCTGCTATATTACTATGGTATATTACTATGGTATATTACTCTGGTATATTACTCTGGTATATTATTCTGCTATATTACTTTGCTATATTACTATGGTATATTACTCTGGTATATTACTATGGTATATTACTGTGCATTTTTATTATGGTATATTACTCTGGTGTATTACTATGGTATATTACTCTGCTATATTACTCTGCTATATTACTATGGTATATTACTCTGGTATATTATTCTGGTATGTTACTCTGATATATTACTATGGTATATTACTCTGCTATATTATTATTGTATATTATTCTGCTATATTACTATGGTATATTACTCTGCTATATTACTATGGTATATTACTCTGCTATATCACTCTGCTATATTACTCTGGTATATTACTCTGATATTTTATTCTAGTTTATTATTATGGTATATTACTCTGCTATATTATTATTGTATATTATTCTGCTATATTACTATGGTATATTACTCTGCTATATTACTATGGTATATTACTCTGCTATATTACTCTGCTATATTACTCTGGTATATTACTCTGATATTTTATTCTAGTTTATTATTATGGTATATTACTCTGCTATATTATTATTGTATCTTATTCTGCTATATTACTATGGTATATTACTCTGCTATATTACTCTGGTATATTACTCTGATATTTTATTCTAGTTTATTATTATGGTATATTACTCTGCTATATTATTATTGTATATTATTCTGCTATATTATTATGGTATATTACTCTGCTATATTACTATGGTATATTACTCTGGTATATTACTCTGCTATATTATTATTGTATATTATTCTGCTATATTACTATGGTATATTACTCTGCTATATTACTCTGCTATATTACTCTGCTATACTGCTATGGTATATTACTCTGGTATATTACTCTGCTATATTACTGTGGTATACTACTATGGTATATTACTCTGCTATATTACTATGGTATATTACTCTGGTATATTACTATGGCATATTACTCTGCTATATTACTCTGGTATATTACTATGGTATATTACTCTGGTATATTACAATGGTATATTACTATGGTATATTACTCTGCTATATTACTCTGCTATGTTACTATGGTATATTACTATGGTATATTACTCTGCTATATTACTCTGCTATGTTACTATGGTATATTACTCTGCTATATTACTCTGCTATGTTACTATGGTATATTACTCTGCTACAGTAGAGTGGAGAGGAAGGTGATCCCGTCCTTCCTGCCTGGGAGACAAAACTGGGGACTAATTTTCCGTAATCTCTACGTCGGCGCGTTCATGCCCGCCCAACCCACGTGACAACTACCCGTTCCCTGATTGGCGGTTTTGAAAACATTTTGAGCTCATGAGCTCGTGAGCTCATTGGTCTGTTTTGAACCGCTGCTTTAAAGCCGTTAATTCAAACAGTGTGAGAGCATTCAGCGGCAGTCTGAGCACGGAGAGAGAGAACACCCCACACACACAGCCGATATACAGCGACGCACAGCCAGGTAATTATTACTAGTATTAAAACTATGCATACATTCATACACGTAGGAATCATGATGAAGTGATTGGTGCTGTTGGGTGAGAACTGTGACCGTTGGGTGTGAACAGAACGGGTGTCAGCGGCCTCTAGAAGATCTAGACAAGCTAACGTTAGTATTAGCATTAGTAGAGCTAATGGTGGGGACCTGAGCTTTAACGGCTGGGTGTAAAAAACGGAACCTGTCGTTTTTATCTGTCGCGGTTTACTGTCGAAACGTTATTAAGCGACACCAACACAGTGAAGAGTTCACAGCTGATACAAGAGTCAGTAGAGAGAGAGAAAGAGAGAGAGGCGCCTCAGCCACCATTAAACTAACTTCATCTGATGTGGCCTCAACGGTACACACTGAAATACCAACTAATACTACACTATATACTACTAGTACTAGTACCAGTCAGCTAAGAAGAAGCCTCTGATGCATACATACATACATGCATACATAGACATTATACATTGATGATGATCAATAGATAGATTGATATGATAGATTGCTGTAAATGGTTGAATTAACAGTTGGTTACACAGTGTTCCTAATTCAAGCTGTAATGTTCTCACTTGAACTTAATGTTAGTAAAGTTAGTGGAGATGAGTCAGTCGGTTAATAACAGCTCAGTCTGAAGGGAAAGGTCAGCATCAGCTCAATCCACTAGAAACTAATGATAGATGATGAAATAGTGTGTGTGTATGTATATATATATATATATGTATATATATATATATACTTCTTGACATGATGTATTTGTTTTTCAGGCAATAATGGAAGACTACTTGAAGATAGAGAAAATTGGAGAAGGTTGGTCTTATTGTTTTCTGTATTCATTTTAATTATTCAAACAAATCGTATGCTTCCCAAATGATTGTAGGTTTGGGCTTAATGTTGTTTTCAGCACCCTTCCATTGTCATTAGAGCTACTTTAATTAACAAGGTCATGGTCATGACTGTACTTAATATACAGTACGATCACCAATACTTTGTTGTGCAGGTACCTATGGTGTGGTGTATAAGGGCAGGCACAAGGCCACCGGCCAGGTTGTGGCTATGAAGAAGATCCGTCTGGAGAGTGAGGAAGAGGGGGTTCCCAGCACCGCCGTCAGAGAGGTCTCTCTGCTCCAGGAGCTGAAGCATCCTAACGTTGTCCGGTACGTATGATGGCTGTGGAGCACAGGGTGTCTTACTGAACAGGGTGTGTGCACATTCTGTCGGGTTAAAGGCTTTTAAAGCGTATGAAATGCTGATGGTATGTACAGTACAGTATATGCAGTAAACGGTTGCATTAGAGCTCAGTGAGCTGATGGTATAGTGCTACTGTTGTTCTAGTCCATTCTGAGTGGTACATCACCGTCACTGCTATTTTACTGGCTTATGACATTAATAAACACTGTCACTCATGTTCCACTTATGGATGCACCAATCCAACTCTTTAAGTCCAGATATCAATACCTTGGCTTTGGGTATCGGCCGATATCGAGCACCGATCCAATACAAGTGTTTAGTTAATAAACTGTATGCCTCACTGTGTGGAAGTGACTGGATCATTCTGTTATGTGTAAGGAAACATCAGGCTGGATTTAAATATTGCTTTCCTAACTTTGTAAATCAAAATGTAATAAATAAATACAGAGATATAAATGTGCTGAATAAACCAGCATTTTGGTTAAAAAAAAAAAAAAAATCTTTAACGTTAAAGGGACTGTTTGTAACTTTCAGAAATGCTTGTTAACAGCGACACCTGTGGCCGTTAAGTCAACTAAAGTCAGCATCGGGCTCGTGCTTGCTCGCTCTAAATAGACATGAACGAGCATCGCTCAAAACAGTGAGGTGACACACGTCAGCTAAAAGCACAATATCACTCTATATTTCAGCTGCTTGGCAGTAATGTTAGCTGACCAGACGAAGGTCTCTCCATGAATCAATGCTGATCCTAGTGTTGGCTTTTCCTGCCTCAACCTCCGGGGCTGAAGCAGGAAAAGCGGGTCGGTGCCAGGGCTGAAGCAGGAAGAGAAACGTTATCGTCTCCCGACTGCGCCGCAGGGAGCCACCGGAGTTTTGGTCGGAGACGATAACGTTTCTCTCTGCGGAGCCCCGTCACTTCACAAGACACAGAAAACCTCTGTTGGTCTGGAGGAGCTGCAGCAGTTATTTCTGCACAAACGTCCACTGTACATTCACTAGATATTCTCAGAGCTAAACAAACTCTTCTGCAGTGTGGAGTGAGCGCGCGTGCACGTCTAGAGGTGGAGTGAGACAGCGAGAACGCGCGCGGTGTGTGTGTGAGTGAAGGCAGGCAGACGGCGGAGCAGTGACTCCGGCCACATGCGATATGCGAGCGCATGGGATCCCGACCCGGTAGATTTATACGCTTAAAAAGTTACAAATAGTCCCTTTAAAAGGAATTACAATTCAGGTGTAAACCTTTTTAAATGCCGCAACAAGTTGGTCAGAAAAGGAATTCAAATGCCAGTATGTAATGTACATAGCATATAAACATAGAATTGAATTGAATAGATCAGCATCATTGTCACAGATACCCGATCCAGCTATTTGAATTAGTATCGGCCCGATATCTAATTTGGTATCGGTGTATCTCCAGTTCCACTGTCTAACCGCTTCACACACACAGATCAACATTGACATGTGACACTAGAACAACAGTGGGCAGTACCATCAGCCACTCCACGTCTGTCCAATAGAAGACGTCACCATGCAGCACCATCCAGTAGAATAGGCCTGCATACAGTAGATGTTATCTTTGTGACTCCCATAATGAACAGCAAGGTGTTGATTCCACTCTGACTACAAGTCCACACAGAGCCCGGATCTGCTCCAGGTTTCTTCCCACTATACGGGGAGTTTTTCCTAGCCACAGAGCGCTTGGTGGATCTTGTTGGGTCTCTAAACTATGGTGTACGGTCTAAGACCTGTTCTATATATAAAACGTTTTGAGATAACTTCTGTTGTGATTTGACGCTATATAAAAACAAATTGAAATTGAAGTCAATATGATCTGCTAAAAACAGTACTGTTGTAAAAATAAAAACTCAAGGGGCTTAACGTCTGTGGGGATGTTGCTACAAGTACCGGTGAGAAGATGAAATATAATCCTATACTATATATAATCTAATCATTCATGACAACTGCTTACAGTATAAATATCCAACCAGCTTCACATCCAGTATGTGAGCAGATATACACATCTATACAGTATGGACTTATCCAGTGTGTGTGTCCCAGACTGCTGGACGTCCTGATGCAGGAGTCTCGTCTCTACCTCATCTTTGAGTTCCTGTCCATGGACCTGAAGAAGTACCTGGACTCCATCCCCTCTGGCCAGTACATGGACCCGATGCTGGTCAAGGTAACTGTAATTTGATTCATAAACTCTCTCAGCAGTTCATCTTAGGGATGTAATGTGTGTTTATGTGTGACAATTGTATTATTATTATCATCATTATTATCATTATCATGTCATATTAATCACAAGGAACACGGGGAGCTAAAACAGTAACACCAGTCATACTGAAACAACAGACTGGTGTCACAAGCTGAAAGACCTATACCATACAGATTTATAAATGATGATACAAATACATAAAAAATAATAATCATACGGTATATGCCCTCTATTGTGCTGTCCAAAATGCATTCATGAATGCTCTATGTGAATAGAGGGCTCAAACCACCCAGTAAGTAGACACATCTCTAAAATATCATGTATCAGGAAATAAATCATTAAACAGTTTGATTTAATTTTTTTAACCCACAATAGACCCGTTCTAGTCTTTTTTAGGGGGTTAAGGGGGAGATAGCAGGTCAACAGTAGATGTGACATAGAAGTGGTGTACATCATCTGAAAGCTGAGAACCTGAAGATTAATTTGAGATGCAGCTCAGCACTGTGGGTCAAGTTGTTCTAGTCATAAATCAGAAATACACATGAATTAAGATATATTGTAAAAGTCTACAAGGGTTTATAACATTATGATGAAGGTATATGATGGCCATCCTCATGCTTTATTATGTCTCATTAGTTGTTGCAGCAATTTTTAGGTTGATACCATTTGTTCCACAGATTTGGTCCTAAATTTAACCATTTTTTACCACTGGAGAATTGATAAAAATGATCAATAGTTCCTCCAAAATACCACATTAAGACACCAAGACCTTGAGGAACACCATAGAAGAAGGCATGCTGTGATTTGGTACCAAAAACTTTTGACATTTGGAGATTTCTGCATTTTTCGGTGATGAGCACTTGTGTTGTGTAAACTGCTCAGAAACCCAAACTGAATGCTCTATGTCTCTAGTTTGATCCATCCATCCTCTGAATGCTCTAGGTCTCTAGTTTGATCCATCCATCCTCTGAAAGCTCTAGGTCTCTAGTTTGATCCATCCATCCTCTGAATGCTCTAGGTCTCTAGTTTGATCCATCCATCCTCTGAATGCTCTAGGTCTCTAGTTTGATTGATGTGTGAATCCAATACGCTTCCCTCTGTAATAGAAGTCTATCCCTATCACCAACCCTTTTTAAAAAGATTTAACCGTCTGTTGGTCCAGCTCCTCCCCACAGCGGCTCCAGATGTGAACAACCACCTTACATTGTTTGAGTTTTGAAGGAACATCCTTAGCAGCTGAATTGAAGTGTCTGGCCACAGGGGATTTTCATCTTTATTCCTTATGCTACTTTTATGAACATAAATCCTACCTTTTAACTAATATTGGTATTAATAGCACTGACTTTTCGTAAACAGCAACTTCATATCATTTAAAGATTAAAAGTAGAGATGAAACGATTAACAGATTAATTTCATTCAAATTTAATGGAAAAATGATCAAATACAGAAACTGACCTCCATCTTTATGAGGACGATGTCTGACGGCGTGCTCAGGTTTCAAACCCATCGTTTGCCGTTTGTATGGTTCTGCCCATTCAGTATCACATTTCTAAACACGTGTGCGTCTCCTGTTCATCCCCACCCCCCCACCCCCCCACCCTCCTTTCAGAGCTACCTTTACCAGATCTTGGAGGGCATTTACTTCTGTCACTGCCGTCGAGTCCTCCACCGAGACCTGAAGCCTCAGAACCTCCTGATCGACAACAAGGGAGTTATCAAACTGGCAGACTTCGGCCTGGCTCGGGCCTTTGGTGTTCCTGTCCGGGTCTACACCCATGAGGTGAGAATTCCACACTGCTGGTAGTCTGAGGTAGAGCATCACCAACACTGAGAGAACCATGCACTAGGGCAACAAACCTCAGGCCTCTAGAAGGACCTCTGAGCTGAATGAACCCTTGTGTGTGTTCCCAGGTCGTAACTCTTTGGTACCGGGCTCCAGAGGTCCTCCTGGGTTCACCCCGATATTCAACCCCTGTCGACGTTTGGAGCACTGGGACCATCTTTGCTGAGCTTGCCACTAAGAAGCCTCTGTTCCATGGAGACTCCGAGATAGACCAACTGTTTAGGATCTTCAGGTAAACCCTCGTCAGCTGTTTCTTGACTTCTGAGTATAACATTACCCGGATCTTCCTCATCCATGGGGACCATGGAGCAGGCCCAGTAGCGTTTCCTTTAACTCATCCTCCCAGCCCTCGCTCCAGCCTCGGTCTGGGTCTCAGTCACATGAACAGAGGGAGGGAAATAACTCTGGATTCAGCTATTAGTGCGCTTTACAACTTTTAGGACCTGATGATTTAAATAAGGACTATTAGAGTGTTCATACTGGGGAGTTGATTCACCTCAAAATAAATGATCCTCTGAGTTACAGATGTCTGTTTCCTACGGAGCCCCCCTAGACACCTCGGAGAACATTTTATTAACTCGTTCCCTCAAGTTAGTAAGTCGAGGGAACGAGTTACTTCATAGAGCACTTCTTCCAATCATTCCTGACAGTCAAGTCATTGACTTCGGTAAAGTGTAAAAGATATTGACTGATTCAAACTTCCCGGATCAATAACTCATAACCGAAACGTTGTTAAAACACATATACACACACATTATACTATTGGTTTAGTTTATACAGAAGTTTGCCCGCTACAATGGTCTTAATGACAACGGTACAATAAAAAAAAAATCTAAATAAGTATTGTCGCATAACCAGGAAGAGACCATTGATGGGTGGAGACATTTTGGTGACACTACACTTTATAACAGTGAAGTTATTGAATATTTTTCCCAATAAAAATTAACCAAAATTATACAAAATCACATTTTTCCAAAATAAGTTTTGTAGTATAACAAACAGGAAACCATTGGTGTGTGAAGTGATTTTGATGGCACTACACTTTATCATACTGAAGATATTGAATATTTTTCACATAAAAAAATCACCAAAATTATTATATATTATTTTATATGGAAACTGGGGATTGCAGGCTTCCTGGTAGCCTTATGAGAATACACTGTTTACCATTGGCAGAGTATTTTGGCAAATTGTTCTTGGGCGCTACCCACATAATCAGCTGTGCTGCTCATCACACAAATGCATGATCCCTACAAGTTGGGCATTGTGAAGGTAAATAAACAGGCTTTCCAACCATGTAAAATACAATGCCAATTAGCATTGTAACAACAGAAAAATAATCCACCAAACACAAGTTTCTGAACTTTTTTCCCCCAGTTTATATATAAAATAATATATAATAATTTTGGTGATTTTTTTTTTATGTGAAAAATATTCAATATCTTCAGTATAGTGCCATCAAAATCACTTCACACACCAATGGTTTCCTGTTTGTTATACTACAAAACCTATCTCGGAAAAATGTGATTTCGTATAATTTTGGCATATTTTTCTTGGGCGCTACCCACATAATCAGCTGTGCTGCTCATCCCACAAATGCATGATCCTTACAAGTTGGACATCATTGTGAAGGTAAATAAACAGGCTTTCCAACCATGTAAAATACAATGACCATTAGCATTGGAACAACAGAGAAATAATCCACCAAACACAAGTGTCCGAACTTATTTTTATATTATATTATTATATATATTATTTATATATATTATATATAATATATATATATATATATATATATATATTATATATATTATACATAATATATATATATATATATATATATAAATGTGGTTGTAGCTCGTTGTCTACCTTACTACAGTTAGAAAGAGCCCTCGTTGGTGCTTTAATAATGTTTCTGTTATGAGTTATTGATCCAGGAAGTTTGAATCTGAAGTTCGAGTTACTAACTCGAAGGAACGAGTTAATAAAATGTTCTCCAAGGGGTCTGGGGGCTCTGTACTTTCCCCATGGAATTCTATGGGAAAAAAGTATTTTTGGGCCCGATGGCAATCACGTGACAAACACAGATGTTGTAGTACCGCCGTTTGGCCACTGTCAAATTAGCTGCAAAGCCCAGTGCTCCTCCTGGGGACTCGGTGTAAATGTCCAGGAGGCTGGGTCACAGGTGGACATGGGGCTTGGGGGTACGGGGTTTAACACATGCCATTGTAACTGAAGTTGCGAGTGCAGACCACATTTTACTGCGCATGTGTTATACCCCTAAAGATATGACGCGTTTATGAGGCGTCAACCAGCCTCCTTATATAGGCACAAGTCATATGTGCTGCAGCGTCTGTGTTTGACCAATCAGCAACATTCAGCTTTGCAAACCCCTCCCTGAAAGTTCCTGAATCATCAGAAAAGAAGACTTTTAGTGCCAGGAACTACTGTTCAAGTAACTAAAAGGTTCCTTCAGCCCACTGTTGCCTGCGTTTTCATAGCGGTCTAATGATCTGTGAAGATTAGGCCAATTAGTCCGCTGACATAATAAAAAGCAACATGACATGAGACGAGGGCTGCTGGTGGTCGCAGCGGTCAACTCACTCTGCAGCCTGACGTTCAGCGTGTCGCCCGTTTCCTCTAAAAGACCATGATGTAAATGTTTTGTCTCACTGCGATAACATTTACTGCTGCACGTTGGATGTAATGAATGAAAGTAAACTAAGAGCGTCCATCTCCACAGTAAAACATCTGTTGAGTGTTTGATGGTTATTTATTTATTTGTGCTTTAGAACGTTAACGCAGTGAAACGATCAGAAAATATGTTTTTACGCCGCGCTACGCAGCCTGCTCTATATCTCTTCTACCGATGACCCTCTCGCTGTCTTTATTAAATGAGTCGGGAAGCCGATAGCAGAGACAAACAAAGAGAAATGTTCTCTCGTCCTAAAATGGTCCTAATCGATAGAGTACTTCTTTGTTTTTCGTGACTGAAGTGGTACAGTTGAAGCAGCGGCGCAGTGTGTGTGTGTTTGACGGTCATCCCGGCAAACTCCACCTCAAAAATTCTTGTACTTTCAGAAAGTACTAACCCCCCGACCACGGCTATTTTGTGGAGTAAAAAGGCCCGAAAAAATGTCCCCAAAACTTAATTCAGACCTTGATCCCTGCGGTTCCTCAAAAGGATCCTAGTTCCGGGGGAAATTCTTGCGGTTTAAACAGGGTTTAACTGCCTTTAATCCCTGGTTCCTCACAGGTTTAGATCCTGAGGGTGTCTCCCTTTAATCCCTGGTTCCTCACAGGTTTAGATCCTGAGGGTGTCTCCCTTTAATCCCTGGTTCCTCACAGGTTTAGATCCTGAGGGTGTCTCCCTTTAATCCCTGGTTCCTCACAGGTTTAGATCCTGAGGGTGTCTCCCTTTAATCCCTGGTTCCTCACAGGTTTACTTCTTGAGGGTGTCTCCCTTTAATCCCTGGTTCTTCAAAGGTTTACTTCTTGAGGGTTTCTCCCTTTAATCCCTGGTTCCTCACAGGTTTACTTCCTGAGGGTTTCTCCCTTTAATCCCTGGTTCCTCACAGGTTTACTTCTTGAGGGTGTCTCCCTTTAATCCATGGTTCCTCACAGGTTTACTTCTTTAGGGTGTCTCCCTTTAATCCCTTGTTCCTCACAGGTTTACTTCTTGAGGGTGTCTCCCTTTAATCCCAGGTTCCTCACAGGTTTAGATCCTGAGGGTGTCTCCCTATAATCCCTGGTTCCTCACAGGTTTAGATTCTGAGGGTGTCTCCCTTTAATCCCTGGTTCCTCACAGGTTTAGATCCTGAGGGTCTCTCCCTTTAATCCCTGGTTCCTCAGATTTATTTCCTGAGGGTCTCCCTTTTAATCCCTTGTTCCTCAGGTTTACTTCCTGAGGGTCTTGGTCTACTGGGGCAGTTCATTCCCTACTGTTCCCTCTTTGAATCATTCTGACTGTTTCTGTTCTTTCCAGGACTTTGGGAACCCCGAACAATGAAGTGTGGCCTGATGTAGAGAGCCTACCTGACTACAAGAACACCTTCCCTAAATGGAAGTCTGGCAACCTGTCCTCCATGGTGAAGAACCTGGATAAAAATGGCCTGGACCTGCTGGCGGTAAGGACTAGGGCTGAACCCTTTAACAACTCACCTCTTCCTTCTAGGACTAATATTCTGAGTTAGATTGTAATTATCTATATCTTAAAGACCCAGTGAAATATAAAATATACTTTAGTGTGTAAATGGACTTGGTAAATGGACTTGGACTTATATAGCGCTTTTCTAGTCTTCCGACCACTCAAAGCGCTTTACACTACATGTCAGTATTCACCCATTCATACACTGATGGCAGAGGCTACTAAGGTGCCAACTTTGCCCATCAGGATCTAATCTAAATACTCATTCACACACCGATGGCTATGCCTCCGGGAGCAATTTGTTTCATGTGACCCGGAGCAGCCGGGGATCGGAGCAGCCGGGGATCGAACCACCGACCTTCCGATTGATGGACAACCTGCTCTACCCTCTGAGCCACAGCCGCCCTGTGTGTGGCCAATCCATCCCCATCTCCTTCTCCTGATCTCTTCTTCCACAGGTCTCTGACCTGTTCTCTGCCAGAGATCATTGTTGCTATCTGGCCAGTGGATGTTTAAGATGCGCCTCAGGCAGTTGTTTATGAATGTTTGTACTTTTGTTATCGTGGTCTTGGTTGTCCTCCACGTCTGGCTTATCGATGACACTGCCGAGGTATGGAAAGGCTTCTACTTCTTCAAGTGCTGTTCCATCCAGGGTCAGAGTCTTTGCTGGTTGTGTTGACCTTGAGGACTTTACTTTTCCCTTTATGGATGTTGAGGCCTATTTGTGATGTGTCTGCCAGTATTCTTGTCTTTTCTTGCATCTGTTGTCGACTGTGAGACAGCAGAGGCTCCGTAGTCTGCAGCGCATCACCGCTTCACGTCTTCCGTTCCTCCCTTCACAATAAACTCCCCGGACACGTACACTGAAACACTGCTTTCTAGAGGAACTAAAGTCATTCACAACTCGACTAAATAACTAACACGTGTTTACAGTTCGCTGTTAACCGCCGAGCTAACGCGCTCTGCTTGTGTAAACATAGCGGCGTAGGATGAGAGACTGCAGACAGATCAGATTGAAGCGTTGCTTTCCTCCATGTTTAACCGTTTCATCGTGTTCATGCTTGTTGAACAGATGTAATAACGTATCTTGGCTTTACACGTACAAAGTTTTACTGACAGTAACAAGCGTAGTAGTTGACTCGTCTCCACCGATATAATGTATAAATGTAATGTAAATATAATGATTTGTATTATTCGTAGCGTTTCAGACAGTCTTTTGCGATGTGTTCATCGTGCATGTTCATATCTTGATGACGATGAAAATCTGATTCATCGGTCAGCCCTAATGTGAACTAACATGGTGGTCTTCTGAAACCATTCCTGTCCACTATAATGTTCCTCCACATCCAGCCTGCTGAGTGACACGGTCTCCTTCTCATCCCTGTCTTGTTTCTCTGCTGTAGAAAATGTTGATCTACAATCCTCCCAAGAGGATCTCAGCCCGCGAGGCCATGACTCACCAGTACTTTGATGACTTGGATAAATCCACCCTGCCTGCTGCCAGCATCAACAAGACCTAAACCACACACCAACATGTTCATGCCCATTGTGAATTATCATTCTGTAAATACTTGTGTGTGATAACTGTTGTAGACCTTTAGTCAACTTTTGTCTTTCATCAACGTCTTTTCAATAAAACTGCACTTTCTGTGAGTCTCAAAACTTTACACTTAATGTTTGTCATTGTTCTCAATATTTGCCTGAAAATGTACAGTAAAGCTCGACATGAGCTGAAGCATAATGTCATGTTTGGAACATTTCTCATTTTTTATGATCCCGGACATCATAGTTCTAGATCTGGTTATGGCACAAACCTCTGGGTGAGGTTTGAAATGAATGACTAGTACTAGTCATTCATTTCAAACATCATCCAGATCATCATTGTGACCCTGATGTCGTTATATAGCGGCAATTCTATGAGAGTTACCGTCGTGTTTTCTTTGCCACCTTATGGGCCTTTAAAGCCCTTTGAAATGACAGACTGATTTGAGGCTCTAGCGAGCTACAATATCGGTGAAGCGTTTCAGAGATGGAGAGAAAATGTTGCTAATCGTTCAACCTTCTGCTCAGCGTAGCCGTCGCAGTGAGTTCACGAAGAAGTCTAAACTATTAGATAGATGGATAGAAAATGATGCTTTCCCTATGGCTACTGCCATAGCTACCATAACTGAGGCTAGCTCACAGCGGCAGCCGTGAGCAGAAGGCTAAACTAATCAACATTTTCTCTCCATCACTGAAACTCTTCTTTTTGATGAATCGGTCTTCCTGTTTTAGGTTGCGTTGCAGTTTATGCATTTATTGCCAATGAATAGTGTTGGGACCCACTGTCAAGATGGTGGCAAGAGACCACATGAACTCAGTCACATGATCCTTGACCCATGGCCTCAGTTCAGTAACCATTGGCTACTGTAGTATGATGACTCATTCACACGTACTTGTGAAATTGTATCAGGACAAAAAGCAAAAGGACCCCCTTCTGTCTTTTTTTCCCCTGGGCTTCTTCTCCTTCTCAACCCCTGCTGACTAAGGCTGACTAACTATGGTGTCTTTTGAACACTGGATATTATTTATTAGGCTAAAGGGAAAATGTAAATGATGTAACTCATATCAATTATAGAATTATCAGCCTCATGTGACTGAATGGAAATGAGGATAAATTATGTAAAAGGTGTTTGTTGCTGACAGACAGACTCCTTCTCTCTATGACTTTAATAGTATGATTAATAACTCTCAGTATCAGGCTGCTTCACTGGCGGTGTGTGAAGGAGAGATACTGCAGGTCCTTCTGCTGCTGTTCACACCTACAGTTAACACAGATTATAACTAGATGGTGAATCAGAAGACAACTAAAATATAAAACGTTTAATCTGTGATCTGTTTTTACTCCGGTATGAAACTCCAGTGATGTTGAGAGGTAAAGTTATCAGATCAGTCCTGTCGGCAGCAGCGTCCAATCAGTAACTGATATCCAATAAGGGGGCGTGTCCGTCGGTAAAAGACTTCCGGGAAGGATGCTCTCGTGTATCCACGCTCATCGCTCCTCAGAGATCCCTCCTCGATCCCCGATCCTCGGTGCACAAGTAAGAGCTTTGGGACGGTCTTCAAGATGGAGCACCAGAACAACTTCCGGTTCAAGCGAGGATCGAGGAGCGAGGAAATGAAAAATAAGAGCTTTGGGATGCAGCCAAAGAGTGTGGTGACATCCTGGTGGCCATCTTTGAACAAGCCATCTTTGTAGTTTTACAATGTTCGCCATATTGTCTGTAGGCCATGCAGACATAAGACACATAGCCATCTTGTCCTTGTGTGTGTCTCTCTCTCTCTCTCTCTCTCTCTCTCTCTCTCTCTCTCTCTCTCTCTCTCTCTCTCTCTCTCTCTCTCTCTCTCTCTCTCTCTCTCTCTCTCTCTCTCTCTCTCTCTCTCTCTCTCTCTCTCTCTCTCTCTCTCTCTCTCTCTCTCTCTCTCTCTTACACACACACACACACACACATGCTCACACACTGTTTGGTTTGTTTAATTTAGTCAGATTAATATTGTGTTTTACACCTTTTATTATCTTGTAAATAAATGTTTGTGGATTATACATGCTGGTCTGTTTAATATTGTACAAGAGTGAGTAATGCCAACCGCTGTGTCAAGAACCCCACAATCCTTCAACCTTTACTATCTATTGATATAGTGATTTTTGGTTCTAGTTATTCATTTAATTCTTAATCAAAGTTCCAAATTGATAGTTTAGTATATTTAATGAGACTTATCTATGAGACTACATTAATTTGCTATCATTTTCTCTTTGTTTCAAAGAGTGGTGCCCCGAGGATGATTAAATATACATTAGATCATATTATTCAATATAATTAATAATTATTTTGAGCTTATGTACCAAAATAACTTTGTGCTCTGTTATTATTAATATATATTGATAATGTATTAATAATTTTATTAATATTGATAATTATCTTCAATATTTTCTAATAACTAGACCAGCTCCTATCTGCGTCCCCAACAATAGGAATAGCAACTTTTCCTGCAGCCGTTGAATCAGGCTTTCACCGAAGGGACGTGCGCATGCATCTGTATTTGAAGAACAGCCAATAGGAACGCTCTCTCTCTCTGAAATGACCTGGGATTGGTCAAAGTCTCCCGTCACGGGCTAGATGTTCTAAAGCCTGAAAACAGAGCCATGAGGAGGATCAGAAGTCTAGTTCTCTCTCAGAACACTTGAATTACAATATGCTGAAAGGTTATTATGGAATTTTTTTCCAGTGATGCCAAACAAATTCTCCCTACTGCAGCTTTAAAGATCTTTTTAATACCACCTGTTTTACCATCCAACGTATGATTGAAAACCATTTCATGTTTTGTAAGACTTTTCAAGACCTTCAGATACCCTTATGATAAAACTATGAAACAGAATGATTGTGAGCTTCCTTGTAGTATGATCCAGGACATAGAAGAGGCTGTGGCAGTGGTACCATGTCAGCTAGAGTGATCCCAGGTCTGCATGTACATGTGATGACCCGTTAACTTTGGAGACCTGCTATCAGCTGATTCAGTGCTGGAGGTGAGTCACAGACGTACAACACTTCAACCACCCACCAGTCAGTCCAGTAAACACCTCGTTACAGTGTGTATGTTAGTAACAGAATGGATATTGTATCTACAGTACACGCTGTACTGCTGCTACTCCTCTGTCTCCGAGTGTTTCAGTGTGCCGCATCAGAAAAACTTGAGCAGTTGAAAACGGCTCACCTCGAGCAGCACTCACTCCTCGAAAGCACGCGCACACCCCAGAACTATACATGAACACATGTAGTATATTATGAGGACACAACAACCAACGCAACCATGGCAACACAAAGACAGCACAGCTTTGACACAGACATCCTCCTTTAACTATGTGCTGCTCATCGCCCTCATCTGTATCTGAGTCCTCCTTCAGGGAGACATGTCGTCCCACGGTGGGTTCACCTGCTGCATGCTGCACTCACATAGTGATATGAGGATGACTGATCATTAATGATTCATTTCTAGATGTATTTCTTCTTTATTATCCTTAATAAAGAAGGACATTTTATCTCATGTGGTTAAATAGTGTATAAAATGCTGTAACACTCCCTGTGTCCTGATACACTAAAGAACAAGAATTACAACTGAATGATAACAGCATGCTGACTAAAACTGCTCAATGATGTCATGTCTTCACTGTTTCACAGCCTAGATGCAGCTTCAGCTCAGGGGGTTCAGCTGGTCCAAAACTTCTAATAACCAACCTGAAAGCTTCAGTAGGCAACACGTTTCTGGCATCATTGGGCAAAAATTACCTAAAAATAACCTTTCAGCATATTATTCAAGTGTTCTGAGAGATAACTAGACTTCTGCTCCTCCTCATGGCTGTTTTCAGGCTTTAGAACATCTAGCCTAGTGACGGGAGACTTTGACCAATCACAGGTCATTTCAGAGAGAGCGTTCCTATTGGCTGTGCTCCAGCTAGTGGGCGGTGCTTGGTACTTGCACAGAACATACACATGCACAGTATTATGTTCTGTTTGTCCACTTCAACTGAGTTACACCTTCATGTTCTGATTGGACATCCTGTAGCAACAAACACTTCTGATTGGACGTCCTGTAGCAACAAACACTTGTGTTTGGACGTCCTGTAGCATCATCATCATGACCTCGTCAGAGTGAGCGTGTTTGAAGACTTTATTAGAAAAAACAAAGCGTAGCTCTTTACAGCAATAAAACAGATTCAGTTTATATTTATTATTTAAAAAATAGATTATTATTATTCAATGGCATCGCTCAGTCTGACCAATGCACGCATCAGTACAGCCAGCCAATCAGAGCTCTCCTCTGTGTGTGCGTGTGTGTCAGGGCATGGCCTCTCAGCATCTCCCTCTTCTGTAGAGGTCAAAGGTCGAGTAGGCGGGACGTGGCGATGGGAAGGACTTGTAGTTTCCAGGCCCCTCCTCTGGTGGGAGGGGCTTCTGTCTGAGGTGGTCAGAGGTCATGAAGAAGAGAAGGGATGGCCCATTTGCTACTTTGTTGCCATGGTGACAGGGGGGCAGCAGGAGCCTCTGCTGCAGCACCTGGCTGATTAGCTGATCCTCCAGAACATCCACACACACCAGAGAGGTGAAGAGATGCTGAGAGCGAGAGACGTTCACTTCTGCAGACACAGAGAGAGACAGACAAATACTAATGTATCTGGACCTACTGGAGCTCAGAGACGTTCACTTCTGCAGACACAGACAGAGACAGAGACAGAGACAGACAAATACTAAATGTATCCGGACCTACTGAGCTGAGAGAGAAACTTAAATCATTTCGCAGAATGAGACGAAGGTTGTGTAAACGTTGTGTAAACGTTGTGTAAACACAGCTTGTGAGTTCTATCTAAAAGCCACCAAAATCCTGACCATTGTGAGCTTCTTATCATTAGTGCAGCATAAGTTACCATGACGATAAAGTCAGGTTAAAAGAGAGCCACCTTTGTGACATTAGGATGGACATACCTCGCTAACATGAAATAAAGCCGATGAGAGCCCCCCCTCGTGTTACCTTCAGTAGCTCTGGTGTTGATTAGGTTTTTGGTCCTCTCGGACCTCCGTAGCATCTCCTGAACGGCCTTCTGGGAGTTAAACTCCGCCCTCTGCAGGACAACAGACAGGTTACCATGGGAACCACAGTTAATACCTCAGTGGTGATTGATTGACAGCATGCTGATAAACAGTGTGAACCTGCAGTGACTGAAGCTCCGCCTTCAGAGCCAGAGTGGTGTTTAGCCCCGCCCTCTCCAGATAACCTGGATCTTGATTGGATACTGCAGCAGGGGGCTCCACCCACTGTCTGGGGGCTCCACCAATCAGAGGAGAGAAAAACAGATTTATTGATCATGGTATTGATCAATGACCACTGTGACAGGCTGACTGAGGAGGAGAAAGTAGAAATGAATATAATAATCTGGAGACAACAAAAGCCTGGAAGAATCTCTGCGTTAGTTTCATGTAGAGGAAAGTTGATTATTAGTTGATTATTTGCAGATAAAATAATGAAAGAAAACTCAGATATGGTTCTGCTTTGGGAGGTGGTTTTAAACTTTGCATGGACCAAACACATTTTATTCCATGTTCAACAAAGCAGAGAGAGAAGACTCAGACTGTAGTGGAGGAGCTGACTGTGTTCAATGTGCTGCTGATGAATCATAAACACATAAACTGTCTATATTATTATGTAGATATGTTTATAAATAACATGCAGTAGCCTAAAATCTTATAAGCAACAGAATACCAAATTGTAAAATTTATTCATTACCGATTTCATAAAGTTGAAAGTTAAATAGCACTGAAATATTATATATATAAATAAACCACCGATCTGAATTCATGTGGTCTGAATTTACTTCTTGGGAATTTTCAATAGTTCACTTCAAGTTGTGCAATTTCAAAAACTTTATTTCTTATTTCAAGTATATACATTTTTTAAGCTTTAACAATTTCAATTAGAAAGTGAAGTACCCCAACATTCCAAAACTATATTCATGTTGCTCAAATTCAATAAGCTCTATTGGGAATATTGTCAAATAAATGTATTGAAATTAAAAGTATATTTCCCTCCGAGATGTAGCCTAGTGGAGTAGAAGTGGGCTATAAAGTTACATAAAATGGAAATACTCAAGTAAAGTACAAGTACCTCAAAATTGTACTTAAGCATAGTACTTGTGTAGCCTGAATGTACTTAGTTACATTCCACCACTGCTAGAGCATAAGATCTGTTAATAGATCTCTGTGTGATCTGATTGTGCCCCAGACTGATACATGTATGTATGTATGTATGTATGTATGTATGTATGTATGTATGTATGTATGCCCCCCCGAAGTAACCCCACCACATCATGATCAGGACGGTACCACCTCAGAGTAATGCTACGGAGACAACGTGGGCGCTCTGAAACTAGCAATGACAAGTTGCGCTGCGATGTGCGCCACTTTGCGCCATGTGTAAGATAAGGCCTTCAGTGTTAACTGTCAGACTCTGGTTACCATGACGACATCCTCTGCTTCTCCTTTGACCTCTGATTGGCTGCTGAGGAGGGGCGTCTCTGCTCTGCTCCGCGGTAACCGTGACAACCACCGGCTCTTCAAGACACACCTGCAGAAGACCACACAGGATGATGTCATCGCGCACGCACACACGCACGCACAAGGACTACAGGATGATGTCATCACCTGTATGTTCCCCTTTCTTCCCATCTGTCCTTGGGGGCTGGGCTTCAGCTGTGATTGGTCATTTTGCTGCCTCGTCTTCAGTGGGCGGGGCTTCAGGTGTGTGTGGGCGGAGCCGAGTGTGACTGACAAGTCGAGTTCAGGACAGCGAGTCAGAGAGGAGGAGGAGGAGGAGAGGGGGAGGGGAGCGGAGTGAGGAGAGGGAGGAGGAGAGAGGTGGGACGAGGAACTCATCCTGACAAGAAAACAAGAGAGAGAGACAGATTGATATTCAGTGGAATGCTCCTTTAAAGAGTCTCTGCTGTAAACAGCTTCATCACTGCTTCAAAAACAATTAATACAAACACCTTTTCTCAATCTTTCCAGAATGAAATATGATATACTCTCTCTGGCCTCTCTGTGGCCTCTCTCTAGCCTCTCTGTGGCCTCGATGCTCATCGGCCAAAGCGGCCTCGATGCCCCACCAGCACGGCGCCAGCTGATTTCACCATTTCGGTCTTTAGACACCGTTGTATTTTGTTGAGATTCTGAATAGGTATCGGTGGGTTGGATTTGGAGCCTGGTATGAACCGCTGGAAAACTTTGCTACTTCCTGCATGACGATAGTTTGACATGGCAACGAGCATTTCCCCGAGCTATCTCCTTCTGCTAACGGCCACTGTAGCTGAAATCTAGATACTAAATAATTATGGAAGATAAATTAATTTTTAACAACTAAAACACAGACAAATCTTTGATCCATGTCGTTCATATTCAATAGCAGCAATAAACAACTTAAATATATTGGTCAATTGTAAATACCTATATATTTTGTTGTTAAATAATAAATAAACAGCTCTTTAAAATTATTTATTTAATTGGTAGTTATATTATTAATTAAATCATCCTTAACTCTTATGTTAAATTCATTATTCATGTGGATTATATGTATTTTACTGAATTAATATTCAGCTGAGTCAATTAACATTAGGTCAACTTCACTTATTGAGATATACCGATATAGGGGAGCTAGTCAACGGTGGCCTACTCACTGGTGGTAGTTTGAGCAGTTAGTTAACAGTTAAAACTAGCTACTTGACGAGCCTAGCCTAGCCCTGGTGATGAATAAAGACAGTTAGCTCGGTTAGTTACCCTGGTGATGAATAAAGACAGTTAGCTCGGTTAGTTACCCTGGTGATGAATAAAGACAGTTAGGTTGCTATGGTGACTAACTCCTGACGTTCAGTCGTGTGTTCAGCACAGTGTCTGTTAAATTCTGTTAACTTACAGATTGAAGCTCCAGTGTGAAGTGAGCCTGTAACACTCATGGAGGTATTAAAAGAACACTCACACTAACCCATCCATGAACCCATCCTCCTTATTTGTTGTTTGTGTGTTACCTCATTTAGTCCGATCAGAAACGATCCCCAGAACAGCAGATCCGCTCCTCCAGAACTACCCAGAGCCTCTCTGAGGACGATCCAAACGCTTTTATTATAATTATTATTTTACTATCCGAAGGTTTCAGGGCGGAAATCATCAGTTTCTACTTTAAATCACCCTCCTCGGCTGCTTGTCATCACGTTAACGATAACGCTGCTGCTCCTTCTTCTTCTTCTTCTCTCCGTTTCCTGGCGGATCGCAACAACTTTAAGGTGCATACCGCCACCTACTGTACAAGAGTGTGTAACATCATGACTGTTACTCTGTGTCTCTTAAGAACATTAATAGTGACTTCCTGCCTTCCTGGTGCCTTCAACCCCCTCACCCTCTGTTCCCAGTATCCATATCAAATCCCAATCCCGTCCCTCCTCTCTGATCTTTGTCTTTCAGCCTCATACATTTTACAATGAATTAGGATATGCTGCACATTTTCTGTATCACCACAATCCCCACACTTGTCACTGTTCCTTTTCCCCATTAAAGCCAAAGTACTATTAAGGCCTGCCCGGCAAACATGCCCGTGCGGGCCCACTGTGGGAAAGTGTGGGTTTACTGTGGGCAGTGTGGGCAGGGGCAAACCCACACTAATCCCATGTGGGCCCCCCGTGAGTTGGCCCATGGGGGGCCCGCAGCAGTTTTGCCCTATGTATATACATATAGGTACACACTGTAAAAATAAAGACAGCCACATTAAGTTATGTGAACTTATTTCTTCTCTTTAACTCCACTTATCATGACCAGTTTTGGATACTGAACTCAAGTTTATAAGTTTTCAATAAGTGAAACTGGGAGGAGGGTGGAGTGAGGCGATGCTAAGGAAATACAGAGACGATGCCGCCATTTTTGAGTAAGACAGAAAGACGAGTAAGACAGAATAAGACAGAGTAAGAAAGTAACACAGGACTATTACTATAAAACGGCAATAATTAATTAATTCAATAATTAATAATTGAAGTATGGTGCTAACCGGTTATCCACAGAGAATAAGGCCAATGAAAGCTTAAATAGTGAACATGAAAACAACAGTGGACTACTTCCAGCGGCGGAGGGTCGCACCTGACTATAAGCCCCGGGACACACATGGAACGTCAAGAGCGCGTGGCAGCTGCATGGCGTGGTCTGAACACCAGACGCGTGTATTTCATTACAAATATTATTTATATTTATTTTAGACCGAGAAAGGTTAAGAAATGTGTGGTAATTTGTAAATAATAGTAATAATCCACAATTAAAACCCTAAGAAACTTCATTCATGGAGCTCTCCAAGTCACTGCATGTTCTACAACACTGTCCTGCACATATTTCAGAATAAAAGCCTTGTGTTAACAAATGAAGGAATTCTGTCCACAGTAAAAACGCTTGAGGGCTTTTATTTCGAAATGAAAGCAGGAAGTGTTGATTTAAACCCCGTACTTTATCAATTCATGGAGCTCTCCAAGTTACTGCTAGTTCCTCATCACTGTCTGCTCATATTTCAGAATAAAAGCCTTGTGTTAACAAATGAAGGAATTCTGTCCATAGAAAAAACGCTTGAGGGCTTTTTGAAATGAAAGCAGGAAGTGTTGATTTAAAAAGAAGTCTTTACTTTTTTTTCATGCTGCTGTGAACCGCGCGGCTAGCGTCAAAAATAGGCGAGACCTCTATTCTCTAGAAGAGACGGAGCTGAGTCGCGCGTCTCACGCACATCCCACGCGTGTTTGTGTGCCAGTGTGGCTGCTATAACCTGTTAACACGGATGCTGAAATAAAAAACAACAGGTAACGCAGCCGCCACGCGCTCCCGACGTTCCTGGTGTGTCCGGGCTGTTAGTTGTGGCGTAGTGTGGAGTAGTACACGGAGCTACAGAGCGGAGTGATACCTCAAGTTACATCCATGGAAGTTTCCCGCTGAGTAACACAAAGACAAAGAGGAGCTGAGTTCATATTCCTTTTTAAATATTGCTTTTGAATTTTTGTTGTTAAAATGAAATAACATTGCATGTTTCTTGCCTGGTGACCGCGCTCTGTGAATGTGACTGCATTACCACGGTTTGATCCGTGCTAATTAGCTAACTGCTAATTCATTGTGTATACCAAAGCCTCAAATGATCAAATAGTTTAGCATTAATACACCACTGGGGTCCGGCTATTTTAGTTGGTTGGTGCATATTTAGAATATATAAATGTATGTTACTGAAGCAGAAAAAAGACCTGTTTGCCTTTGAACAAAAGTTTGCTTGGTAGCTAGCGTTAGCTGCCTTGGTTAGCTAAGTGTCATCTCACTAACATTAGCTAACTAGCTAACGTTAGCTAACTAGCTAGCTAAGTGTCATCTCACTAACATTAGCTAACTAGCTAGCTAACTAGCTAGCTAACTAGCTAGTTAGCTAGCGTTACACGGTCAGAGCATGGGCCAGAGTCTTTTAATACATGGTCAGAGTCAAGGATGATTTATTAACGGGTTCAGAACATTTTAGTCACCACTCAAAGTTGTTGCCTGCTTTTTAACCATCTACTGGTATATTGTGTTTTTTTTTTAAGTATCTCCTCGGGGGGCCGTTTTTGTAACTTTTGAGTGAACCACACGGTGTTCTGCTGGCCTGTTAGAGGACGTAACGTTAACCGCCATGACACATTCACTCTGGTTCTATCTGCCAGCGCTCTCTCTATTCATTCTCTAGCTCTCTTGACCGCTTCTCCTCTCTCTCTCTGTCTCTCTGTCTCTCTCTCTCTCTCTCTCTCTCTCTCTTTCTGTCTCTCTCTGTCTGTCTCTCTCTGTCTCTCAATTCAATTCAATTCAATTCAATATGCTTTATTGGAATGACTGTCAGGTGAACAATATTGCCAAAGCGTCAATTCAATAATAATAATAATGTCCCTGATAATAATGATAATAATGTTTCTGGTCAGTCACGGTGGTCAGATAGTCTGCCACTGTGTACTGTCTGTTTAGAGCCAAATAGCATTGAAGTTTGTGTTGAGGTTTTGTGGTAGATGTCCAATAGTTGATATCATTTTCTTTAGCTCTAGTTCGGTTGGTCCAGATAGTGTGAGGGCTGTCCTCAGGCCTTGTGCTGTTAGATGAGGTGAGCCTCAGGACCAGCTGGCTGAGGGGACTCCTCTCTATGTTCTCCTCTTGGTGATGGAGAGCTTTGTAATGGTAGGAGTTGGGCTCACTTGTTTTTAGGTGGTTGTAGAATTTGATGGCTCTTTTTTGCATCCTAATTAAAAGGGGAAATTGGCCTAATTCAGCTCGGCATCCATTGTTGGGGGTGTTCCTGTGGACTCTGAGAATGCTCTTGCAAATCTCAGCGTGTAGGGTTTCCATTGGGTGTTTGTCCCATTTATTGAAGTCTTGATTTGCAAGAGGACCCCACACTTCACTACCATACAGTAGAATTGGTTCAATTATAGAGTTGAATATTTTGAGACAGATTCTTACATGTATATCTATGTTTGAAGACTTTTTAATTGCATAGAAGGCCCTTCTTCCTTTGTCTCTAAGATCATCTATGGCCAGTTTGAAATTCCCTGTTGAGGTTATGTTTAGTCCCAGATATGTGTAGCTGTGTGTCTGTTCTATATCAGTGGAGCCCAGTAAGAACAGTGGAGCCCAGTAAGAACAGTGGGGCCAGTAAGAACCTCTCTCTCTCTCTGTCTGTCTCTCTATCTCTCTCTGTCTCTCTCTCTCTCTCTCTATTTTTCTCTCTTTCTGTGTCTCACTCTCTCTCTCTTTCTGAGTGCATGCTGGAGTGGAAGACTGTGAGAGCGGGTGCGCGTCTGAGCTTGAGTGTGTTTTCTATCTTTTGATTGTTTGTTTGTTTGTTTGTTAGTTTGTTAGTTAGTTGTTAGATTTATAACTGTAGTTTGAAGTGTTTTCGGTTCCGGAGCGGTGCCGACCGGCTCGGCTAGGAGTCATGCCGACTCTTGGAGTCGGTGGCGGGGGGCTGGAGAAGCTCACCCGCCGGCATGGAGTTAAACTCTGTCCAACTGTTATTTGCTCCATGGAGGATTGCAGTTTAGCAATCGGAGAAATGGTCGGTTATGGCAGTGTTAAGTCCGCATCCAGAATGAATAATGGAGTCGTCATTTTTCTGGACAGCGTTGATAAAGTCAACGTGGTTGTTGAATGAGGTGTGGTGATTAAAGACACCTTTGTTCAGGTAGTGCCGCTGGTTAATCCGGCCAAAAAGATAATTTTGTCAAAAGTCCCTCCATTCATTAGTAATGAAATGTTGCAGAGGGAACTGGTGAGACATGGACATTTAATGTCTCCAATTAAACTGATTCCTCTGGGCTGTAAATCTCCACACCTGAAACACGTTGTTTCCTTCAGAAGGCAGGTCTACATGATTCTAAAGAACAACACTGAGGAGTTAAACTTGATGTTGAAGTTCAGGGTGGAGGATTTTGACTACATTGTTCATGTGTCTTCAGAGAGAATGAAATGTTTTGGCTGTGGAATGGAGGGTCACCTCATCCGTACCTGTCCACAGAAACAAAACGCTGGGACACATAATGGTGAGCCTGCAGCACCAAATCCAGAACAAGAAAATACTCAGAGTAAACACAGTACACAGCAAGAAAATACTCAGAGTACACACAGTACACAGCAGACTGAAGCTGAGCATCAAGGGGCTGCTGGTTCAGAGGCTGCTGGTTCAAGTTCTGATGGTCCGGGTGCGGCTGGGCCAGTCTCTGCTGGTTCAGGTGCGGTTGGTCCAGTCTCTGCTGGTTCACAAGTCCACAACATCATGAGCTCAGTGGCGCGGCACGGCTACGACTCGGGCTCCGTACCTCGCTGCAGTTTTTAGGTTTTTCTATTCCTTTATCTTGGTGTTTGTTTAGTTTTTATTACATTTTATATTGTGTTTCTCGTGTGATTGTGTGCGCGGATGTATGGCACAATGTCTACACTTAAGAAACTTTGTTTGGCACTTCTTATCTACCTCCTCATGCCATGGCCATGACAAACATTTCAAGCTGTAAATAACAAGGCGGTGCTGTCATACACACCAGAGACGCACTGCTGGCTCTCCGAGCTGCAGGCAACACGCCACCCCCCGATCTGCCGGAGAGTATTCGACCGCGGCCCCCGGGGAAACGCCACCGGAGAAGAGGACGGAGAGGAGGCGTCTGTAAGCGGCTCCGCCGGAGAGGCAGCAGACCAGCGCTACCGTCCATGATACTCTGCAACGCCAGGTCCCTGAAGAATAAAATGGACGAGCTGCGGACCTGCGTTACGACCTGCTACGAGTACCGTGAGTCATGCATGTCGGTCTTCACTGAGACATGGCTTCATCAGGACATTCCCGACTCCCTGTGTGAACTAGAAGGCTTCTCTCTCATACGAGCCGACAGGAGTGAGATGTCGGGGAAAAACAGAGGAGGGGGCCTCTGTGTTTACATGAATGACAGCTGGTGTAAACAATACACGATGCGTCATTGTAACCCCGACATTGAACTTCTCTGCGTGAGCTTGAGACCCGTTTATCTACCTCGGGAGTTTGGAAACATCATCCTCTGCGCTGTGTATGTTCCACCCAGCGGGAACGCTGCTAGTGCAGCCGCCCAGGTTACAGACTGTGTTCAACAACAACTTTTACGCTGCCCTGAGGCCCCGGTTTTAATCTTAGGGGACTTCAACCACTGTAAACTGGAAATGTCACTTCAAGGTTTTGAACAGTATGTCAAATGTGAGACCAGGGAGGACAAAATCCTTGATAAATGCTACGGTAATGTAAAGAATGCTTATGTGTCTAAAGCCAAACCCCCACTGTCAAACTCAGATCATAACACAGTACACCTCATCCCCACTTACAAAACTGTTCTCAAACGCAGTAAACCACAAACCAAGACTGTAAAGGTCTGGACAAATGACAGCATTGAGTCCCTCAAAGGATGTTTTCTTTCTACTGACTGGAATATCTTCCATGGGATGGATGTGGACACTGCTACTGAGACTGTTACGGATTATATTCAATTTTGTGTGGACATGGTCATACCACAGAAAGAGATAACTGTGTATCCGAACAATAAACCATATATAACTAAGGAGGTTAAGGACCGCATTAACCGCAAAAAAATTGCATTTAAAAATAAGGACAGAATTCAACTGAAAACTGTACAAAAAGAACTTAATCAGTTGCTAAAGGAAGCCAGGAGGAAACATAAAGAGACCATAGAAGATAACTTTGTGGCTAATAACCCAAGTAAACTGTGGGATACTATGAAGAAAATCACCAACATGGCTCCATCTCATAAAAATCTCAGCACCCCCAACGATCTGCAAAAAGCAAGGGAGCTAAATGACTTTTACCTGAGATTTGAAACAAGGGACTTTTCTTCTGAATGTAGAGATGTTTCTAACTCAATCTCTGTCTCTGAGCAGGACGCCAGGTTGGTGATGGAACCTCATCAAATAATATCACTTTTTAAACAACTCTGTACTAAGAAGGCCACAGGGCCAGATAGGATATCTGCTTTTCTTCTTAAAACATGTGCAGAGGAGCTAACAACAGCATGGTGCCCCATCTTCCAAAAATCTGTGGACTCACACACCATCCCCTCCCTCTGGAAGAAATCAATAATTACACCGGTCCCTAAAAAAACGTGTCCAAAGGTCAACAATGACTTCAGGCCGGTGGCTATGACATGACAGGAGAGAATGGACTGGTGAGACGTTTTTAACTCATAAAACCAGTAACAGTTGTGGGGTTGGAATTCTTTTTTCCAAAAACTTTATTCCTCAGTCGATAGAATGTGAAGAAGTTATTAAAGGTCGTCTGTTAAAAGTAAGAGCAGTGTATGAAAATGTAAATATGGTATTTATTAATATTTATGCTCCAGTTGTGGGAGCGGAGAGAGTCGTGTTTCTAGATGTTTTAAATGAAGTGATTGAGAAATGTAACAGTGAAGAATATGTTTTCATCGGTGGAGACTTTAACTGCACTGAGGACAGCAGGTTAGACAGGAACCATGCAGAGCCTCACGCTGCCTCTCGCACTCGTCTCATTCATCTCATGGAGGCTCAGGAGTTGTGTGATGTGTGGTCTTCCTCAGGTTGAGCACAGAGAGGAGCAGGCCGTGTCTCACAGCTTCTATACTGGTCTTCCTCAGGTTGAGCACAGAGAGGAGCAGACAGTGTCTCACAGCTTCTATACTGGTCTTCCTCAGGTTGAGCAGCAGAGTAACGTAGAGTTGGAAGCAGCTCTCTGGGGGGGATCTGCTGGAAGTACTGAGTGACAGTCTTGCCGGAGGGCGGTCCTTACCTTACCTTACCTTACTGCCTAAGAAAGGTGACCTACTGTTCATCAAAAACTGGAGGCCCGTGTCTCTGCTCTGCTCTGATCATAAGCTCCTCTCCAAGGTGTTGGCAACCAGGCTGAGCAGAGTGATGGAGCAGGTGATTCAGTGTGATCAGACCTACTGTGTACCGGGCAGGCTGATTTCTGATAATATTATTTTGGTTCGAGACCTTTTAGAGATCTGTAAGCTGTTTGGCCTCAAAGCTGGTATCATATCAATTGATCAGGAAAAAGCTTTTGATCGTGTCGAGCATGAATATTTATGGCTCACGTTGAGTGCCTTTGGTGTTGGTCTTGGTTTTATTAATAAAGTTAAGGTTTTGTATTGTGACATTCAGAGCGTCCTGAAAATCAATGGTGGTTTGAGCACTCCGTTTCAAGTTCAAAGGGGAGTTAGACAAGGCTGTGCCCTCTCTGGCCATCGAGCCGTTGTTGCACAAACTTAGATCTGACCTTCAGGGGCTGACTATTCCAGGTTGTAATGCACCTTTAAAATTGTCAGCCTATGCAGATGATGTGGTCATCCTGGTGGACGGCCAGCAGGCTATTGACACGTTGGTAAAAAATGTTGTCCAGTTTGGCTCAATATCTTCAGCCAAAGTTAACTGGGACAAAAGTGAAGCTCAGTGTTGGTGGACTAGAGAAGAAGCTCAGTTTGCCTGGGGGGTTGATTTGGAAGATGGTGGAACAATGTTCTTGAGAAGGTCAAAGGTCGTTTAGCAAGGTGGAAGTGGATTATAACAAAGATGTTTTACAGAGGTCTAGTCCTCATCACTAACAACACTTTATGGCATCGCCTGTCATGTGTTGACCCCCCACCTGATCTGCTGTCAAAGATCCAGGCTCTTCTTATGAACTTCTTCTGGGACAGACCGCACCGGGTGTCTCAGAGTGGGCTGTATCTGCCGAAGGATGACGGAAGACAGGGCCTGATCCATCTGAGCAGCAGGGGGGCTGCCGTCCGGTTCCAGTTCCTACAAAGGTTTCTGTGTGGTCCTGCTGATTTAGTGTGGAGGCCGCTGGCTTGCACCATTTTGAGTCAGCTAGGTGGACTGGGACTGAACAGATCTTTGTTTCTGATGGACTTAAAGCAGCCTGACATCAAAGAATTACCTGATTTTTATCGTGGCCTGTTTAAGGTGTGGATCCTCCTTAATAAAAAAAGGCTGGGACATCACAGCTCAATGTACTGGCTGCTCCAGGAACCAGTTCTTTATGTGACCCGTTTCAGTACAGTCTGTCAGGTGGGGCCGACTCTGCTCCGGCGGTTCTGTGTGTCTAATGTGGTGACTCTGGGACATGTAGTTCAGCTCGCAGGTGCAAACTTGGACAATGCAGCTCCTCTTGCCTGCCGCTTAGGGGTGAAATCTCTCTTTTGCTCAATAAATGGAGAGAAGCTCTCACAGTTAGTAAGGTTTAGAGTTAGAGTTAGGGTTAGTGATCGGACTCTGTTACAGGGTTAGTGTTAGGGTTAGTGATCGGACTCTGTTACAGGGTTAGTGTTAGGGTTAGTGAGCGGACTCTGTTACAGGGTTAGTGTTAGGGTTAGTGATCGGACTCTGTTGCAGGGTTAGTGTTAGGGTTAGTGATCGGACTCTGTTACAGGGTTAGTGTTAGGGTTAGTGATCGGACTCTGTTACAGGGTTAGTTTTAGGGTTAGTGAGCGGACTCTGTTACAGGGTTAGTGTTAGGGTTAGTGAGCGGACTCTGTTACAGGGTTAGTGTTAGGGTTAGTGAGCGGACTCTGTTACAGGGTTAGTGTTAGGGTTAGTGATCGGACTCTGTTACAGGGTTAGTGTTAGGGTTAGTGAGCGGACTCTGTTACAGGGTTAGTTTTAGGGTTAGTGAGCGGACTCTGTTACAGGGTTAGTGTTAGGGTTAGTGAGCGGACTCTGTTACAGCAGTATTGTGACGGCTCTGTTAAACCTGATGATAATGATGTCTTCCCTTCGGTGAGCATTTCCCCAGATTTTAAGGACTGTACAGGATTGTTTTTAAAGAGTGGGAGTTCCTCTGAGTTTTCTTTCCAAGATACAAATAGAAAATGAACGTATAAAATGCTTGTAAAGTTTTGCACAGGGACAAATTAAATGGTAAAACTGACACTCCATGGAGAGCTCACTTAGGTCTCAGTGATAGTGTTGGACCTGAATGGAGAGCGCTGTATAAACCACCATTGACCTGCAGTGGAAGGTTCTACATGGTATCGTGGCTGTGAATACGTTTGTCTCTGTCATTAATTCTGATGTAAGTCACGACTGTCCATTTTGTCCTCATCGTGAGACTGTTTTCATTGTTTCATGGAGTGTTGTTGACTGCTGCCACTGTTTACAATGTTGGGACAGTTTTTTGAACTGTTTGGAGAAGTTTTCTCCAAACGTATGTTCATTCTGGACTACAGGTACTCTCAGGAGAGTAAACTTATGTTCATTCTGGACTACAGGTACTCTCAGGAGAGTAAACATATGTTCATTCTGGACTACAGGTACTCTCAGGAGAGTAAACTTATGTTCATTCTGGACTACAGGTACTCTCAGGAGAGTAAACGTATGTTCATTCTGGACTACAGGTACTCTCAGGAGAGTAAACGTATGTTCATTCTGGACTACAGGTACTCTCAGGAGAGTAAACGTATGTTCATTCTGGACTACAGGTACTCTCAGGAGAGTAAACGTATGTTCATTCTGGACTACAGGTACTCTCAGGAGAGTAAACGTATGTTCATTCTGGACTACAGGTACTCTCAGGAGAGTAAACGTATGTTCATTCTGGACTACAGGTACTCTCAGGAGAGTAAACGTATGTTCATTCTGGACTACAGGTACTCTCAGGAGAGTAAACGTATGTTCATTCTGGACTACAGGTACTCTCAGGAGAGTAAACGTATGTTCATTCTGGACTACAGGTACTCTCAGGAGAGTAAACGTATGTTCATTCTGGACTACAGGTACTCTCAGGAGAGTAAACGTATGTTCATTCTGGACTACAGGTACTCTCAGGAGAGTAAACTTATGTTCATTCTGGACTACAGGTACTCTCAGGAGAGTAAACGTATGTTCATTCTGGACTACAGGTACTCTCAGGAGAGTAAAGACAAATGCCAGCTTTTTAACTTCACTCTGGGGAGTGCAAAGATGGCCATGTATCTGAGCAGGAGAAACAGAATAGAGAAAGCTGTGGATGATGATGATGCTGTTTTTGTGTTTGTAAAAATGGTGAAAGCTCGTTTGAAAATAGATTTTAATTATTATAGAATGATGAAGGATCTGGAAAGATTCTCCAGTGTGTGGTGTTATAAACATGTGCTTTGTCGTGTTGTAGATGACGAGCTGTTCTTTGGAAATGTACTGAGATGATTTGGATTCTGTGAATCTTGTTTTAATGACCGTGGTGTTCTTGGACCTCAACTACTGTTGTGGTTTTTGTTATATCTTGAATTTTTAATAAAGTATTGTTACAATTCTTTCTCTCTCTCTGTCTCTCTCTCTCTAGCTCAGGATCATCAGGTTGTCTGTGTTTTTGATTAGATAAACTTCTGAATGTTTTTCTCAGATGTTTGCAGTCTGTATCGAACCACTTCTCATTGGCTGACTGTTTGATCTGTGATGCTGAGACTTTTTCAGATTGGATAAATTTGCCACATTGTCAAATATGTTATTAATATCACATACAGCCGGATTCAGGCCGCCATTACTGTGGTGGTATGAGGTGGAAAGAAAATGGTCTAATTGAGATTGAATTGTTTGATGTGTGATTGCTTTCTGGTAGTCGTCGTTGTTTTTGTTTGTCCATCTATCAGGTTGTTTTGTATAGTTTAGTTTACTGGGTTTTGCTGCATGAGGGTCTGTTTCTGTCTTTCTAATGTAGAGTGTAGTTTGACTATGATCAGATAAGGGTGTTAGGGGACTGACTGTGAATGCTCTCAGACAGAAGGGGTCTAGGTCTGTAATGCTATAATCTATTGTGCTATTGCCAAGAGGAGAGCTGTGTGTGTAGTGACCAAAGGAGTCTCCTCGAAGTCGACCATTGACGATGTACAGACCCAGTGTTCCACATAGCTACAGGAGTCTGTGCCCACTTGTGTTGACAGTTTTGTCAAAGTTGTTCCTGTGGGGATGTGAAGGGAGGGGAATGCTGATTTGGCCAGGTGTATGTTTGTCTCCCTGTGGGTTAATACAATCTGGTTCTATACCTGTCCTGGCATTAAGGTCACCACAGATCAGTACACTTCCCTGGGCCTGGTAGTGATTGATTTCATCTTCAAGAATGGAGAAACAATGTTCATTATAATAAGGGGATTCTGATGGAGGTATACTGTATATGCTGCACACATGAATAGGTCTTTATCTGTGGCAATAACGTCTCTTTTTATTTTGGGCCAAATGGAAAATTCACCTTTTTTGATTAATTCTATTGAGTGTAAAAGGTTTGCCTTGTACTAAATCAACATTCCTGGGTTACTCCTTTGAGTTTTGGTGGATGGGAACACTATCTCTATGTAGCCTACGGGACAGCCAGTGGAAGTGTCTCCTCTACTCCAGGTCTCTTAATTCCTTGGTGAAGTCTGGGATCCTGCTCTTAAGGTCAAAAGCAGAGGACCGCAGACTCAATATGAAATAACAAATGATTTAGATTTCATTTAGCTTAAAATTCAGAAAGTTGCACTTAATGTTAAAATGTTAAAATGAGATAAACTCCTAAATCTCTTGTTGTCAACGAAGAGGTACATTAAAAAATATATGTATATCTACACACACACATACACATACACATGCACATATATATATGTATATATATATGTGTATATATATATATATACACATATATATATACATATATATATACATATATATACACATATATATATACATATATATATATACATATATATATATACATATATATATATATACATATATACATATATACATATATATATGTATAAACTGGGGGAAAAAAGTTTGGAAACTTGTGTTTGGTGGATTATTTCTCTGTTGTTACAATGCTAATTGTCATTGTATTTTACATGGTTGGAAAGCCTGTTTATTTACCTTCACAATGATGTCCAACTTGTAAGGATCATGCATTTGTGGGATGAGCAGCACAGCTGATTATGTGGGTAGCGCCCAAGAAAGATTTGCCAAAATGCTCTGCCAATGGTAAACAGTGTATTCTCCTGTTGGTATTGACCTAACCTGGTCACACGTTGCTGTGGGATGGCGTTCCATTCCTCAACCAGGATTCGTTGCAGGTCAGCCAGCGTGGTTGTGTTGGTCACTCTAACACGTACAGCACGCCTAAGCTGATCCCACAAGTGTTGAATTGGGTTGAGGTGTGGACTCTTGGCAGGCTGTTCCATTCTCTCTACTCCCACATTGTGGAGGTAGTCTGTGATAACCCTGGCTCTGTGGGGGTGAGCGTTGTCATCTTGGAGGATGAAGTTAGGTCCCAGATTGTGGAGATATGGAATGCAGAATCTCATCCTGATATCTCACTGCATTGAGATGGCCTTCAATGATGACAAACCTTGTTTTGCCAGTGAGGGAGATGCCCCACCCCCACACCATGACACTGCCCCCACCAAAAGCTGTTACTCCATCGGTGCAACAATCAGCATAGCGTTCTGCGCGTCGTCTCCATACTTTGACCCTGCCGTCCAACTTTGGCAGACAGAACCTGGACTCATCACTGAACATGACATTCCCCCACATGTTCAGGTTCCATTGTCTGTGTTGTCGACACCAGCGCCAACGGGCCTGACGGTGAAGGGCAGTCATTGCAGGCTTCCTGGTAGCCTTATGAGAATACACTGTTTACCATTGGCAGAGCATTTTGGAACATTTTTCTTGGGCGCTACCCACATAATCAGCTGTGCTGCTCATCCCACAAATGCATGATCCTTACAAGTTGGACATCATTGTGAAGGTAAATAAACAGGCTTTCCAACCATGTAAAATACAATGACCATTAGCATTGTAATAACAGAGAAATAATCCACCAAACACAAGTTTCTGAACTTTTTTTTCCCAGTTTATATACTTTTTAAATTCTTGCCCATTAGCTATCAGGCTTCTCACATTCCACTGAAGTATGTGGAGCACCATAATTAAATCTTTAACCCTCGTTCTGTCCATTTTCCCCAACCTCAGTTGCTGTCAGTAGTGCATGTATCTGGTCTGCTTTTACATCTCGTATATCAAGGAATCTTCCTGCTGCCTCCACTATGGTCTTGATTCTATCACTTTTCTTTTTTAGCTGAGCTGCAACATTGATGGTGTGGCGATGAAGACAACAAATTCCACTTTGTTTACTACTAGTGAATCATCATTAACTTTACATTTATGAGCACTAGCATTTTGCATATTGCCTGGGACTTGGGTTTGTGCTTGATTTCCTAGTGCATTACCATCCCTTTGTGCTGCATTTTTTTGGTCCATTTCACTGGAATTCCTGTTGTTTGTTTCTGTCACCCTTACTTTCTTTAGTGCTTCTGCGTATGATATTTTGTTCAGTCTTAACTCTCTGTACTTCTCTGGCTTCTCTCTGCACTACACATCCTCCAAACGCAGCACTATGCTCGCCTCCGTAGTTACAGCATTTAACCTTTGCATCCTTATCACATTTTCCATACTCATGCTGTCCTCCACATCTCGCACACCTTAGCTTTCCTTTACACTACTGTGCTGTGTGCTCCATTCTTTGGCATGCATAACATCTGAGAGGTTTGGGAATGTATTCCCTCACACTGTAGTTCATGTATCCCATTTGCACCGATTTTGGGAGGGTTTTCTCAACTGAACCACTACCGATAGGGTTTCCTTCAGTGAGCCATCCCTTTTACTCTTAATCCGTATTACTCTTACTCCTCTCAACTTTACCATTGCTCCAGGTATATGAGCCTTCATCTTTTCCCCTTCAAGTGTTGTCATTTTGAGGATCTTTTCCTGCTGTTGTTTGCTGTTTGCATGTATCAACACTCGTTTGTTGTACAAAAACCTGGCCATTTTGATTTTCCCAATCGCCATCCTGATTGAATTAAATTATTACTTTTCACTCAGCTTCTTGTGTTTGATCCGTCTGTCTATCGTTGTGACTGGTTCTTGACTATTATTATTACCTCTGACAACTTCACTATCAACAGACCAACATCTCTCTCTTGCTATCCGCTCTCTCTCTCTCGCAGCCCTTTTCTGCCTCACAGATTTAGGTAACATCCATTCCATTTCACTTCCATTATCTCCATCAGAACTATTTGACATGATGTTACAGTCAAAGTACAGTTTATGCTCATCCGCCAGCAAATCAATCAATCCTACCGCGTTCGCAAAGTACCGCTAACGCTGCTGCTGCCGCCTCTTCTTCTTCTTCTTCTTCTTCTCTGATTTAATGGCGGATCGCAACCAGCGTGTATAGGTACATACCGCCACCTACTGTACCGGAGTGTGATAAATAAGATAAAGAAAAGAAAAAAACAACAAAAAAAAACAACAAAATAAAAAAAAACATTATTAAATTAAATTAAAAATAAAGAGAGCCTTGCAACATTCCCTCATTTTCTCACTCATCCCTAAAATCCCTTCCAAGTTCCATCCCCGTTCTAGCTCATATATCTTATCACGCAAGATGTTCCTCTCTGAATTATATTTACAACACCTCATAATAACATACTCAACATTTTCAGGAACATTACAAACATCACATTTATCTGATACACACTTTGCCATTAGATAAAGAGCTGATTTTAGTCCAGTATGTCCGAACCTTGATCTTGAAAAAGCACTTCTTCTCTTTTGTACTTCCCTTTGAAATCCTTCACCTTAATTGATTTCTGTATACTGTAATAGTGTCTCCCTTTAGTATCTGTGTCCCACTTCTTCTGCCACACCTCCCTCACTGCCTTTCTTATTAAGGATTTGGCCTCACCTTTTCCAAAAGAAACTTTCATTATTTCATCCTCATTTAATTTCAATGCTCTCTTTGCAGTCTCGTCTGCTCTCTCATTACCTTCCACACCAGCATGAGCAGGAACCAAACAAAACTGTACATTAATTCCAATTCTTTGTATTCTCAGCATAATCGTAAATATTTCTATATTATGCAAGTCCACATTTGGCACTGGAAATGTCCATGGAGGAACATTACCCACACAGTATTTGGCCCATAATGTAACCTATTTAAACCATATTCTTCTGTTATTTTATTGATATTCCAACCAAATCCTTTACCTTTTTGTTGTTGTGAGTATTCCCAACAATCACACAGCATCTGTGTTGCAGGTTGTTCCTCTCCAGATCCCTTTAACTTAACCCAATATGCCAGTGACAACTTGAACGTCTTAAATATAATGGCAATTCATCAGCTTCCACCAGTAGTGCATTAGTAGGAGTTGTTTTAACTGCACCAATACTGAGTCTTAGAGCTCTGAACTGTATTCCGTCTAGTTTTTCCAAAACACTTTTGTCTGCTGCTCCATATACCATACACCCATAATCAATACATGATCGTATTAAGGTCCTGTAAATATCCAGTATTGATTGTTTATCTGCTCCCCATTCATAACCAGACACTGATCTCATGACATTCAGTACTTTTTACATTTAGTTTCAAACTGTGAAACATGATTCCTCCATATACATTCCTCATCAAACCATAATCCTAAATATTTAAACTCTGTTACCCTTTCCATACTTTGACCATACAGTTTCAGCTGTACATTATCTAGCCTTCTCTTCCTGGTAAACAACATGTAGCATGACTCTGCAACTGACATCTTAAACCCCAAATCATATGACCATCTTTCAACCTTAACTATAGCACTCCGAATGCTATTAGTCACATGTCTAATGTTTATCCCTCTTTTCCATATCGCCCCGTCATCTGCATAAAGCGCTGACCCAATATCTCTACCAACATTCATAAAAATATAATTTATCATAATGTTAAACAGAATAGGGCTAATAGCACTGCCTTGAGGAATACCATTTACAATATCAAAATCATCTGAAGCAGCATCTCCAACTTTGACAAGGAATACCCGACTAGACAGGAAGTCTAAAACCCAGTTGTACAACCTTCCACCAATACCCATTTTATGCATTTTAATCAGTAGTCCTTCTCTCCACATTGAGTCAGAAGCTTTCTCAATATCAAAATACACAATAGCCATGATCTCTTACTAACGGCTTTTTCTGCCTCATTACTAACTTTCACTAGAGCATTTACCGTAGACCTTCCTTTACCAAATCCACTTTGACATGTGCTTAGCAATCCTCTTTGTTCTAAGTTGTATGATAATCTACGAACAATCATCTTTTCCATCCATTGGAACAAGTGTGATGTTAACTCCATAGGCCTGTAGTTTCCTGCATTAGCTGGGTCTTTACCAGGCTTACCAAAAGGTAGCACCAGAGCATTTTTCCAAGGTCTAGGCATTATACCTTCTCTCCATATCTGGTAATTGTCTAAACATAGCATAGCATAGTCGATCTTGTCCTGGAGCCGTATATCCACTTCCCTCAAAGGCCATTTCCAACTCATGTATGGTAACGTCCATGTCAAGTGACGATCCATTACTGTCCTTTTTCTTTACTATATCAGTATTTGCTCTTAAAATGTCATCTTTTCGTTGTTTATATATTTCATCTAAGTGACTTCCACTCTGAACACTTGCAAACTTCCTACCCAGTAGGTCAGCTTTCTCCTTATTTGTCATTGCCACAAATTCTCCATCTATCAGCGCTGGGATCTTAACAGATTTTCTTTTCCCACTCATCTTTTTAATCATTGACCAAATGTCACCCAATTTTATTTCTCTGCCAATAGAGGAGCAGAATTGCCTCCACACATTCTTCTTGGATGACGTAATTATTTTCCGTGCCATAGCTCTGTTCCTTTGATCATTTATCAGATTATCTTGACTCAAATGATTTCTTGAAATCATTCCACCATGGAACCATTTTCTTTTTCCCATTCACTGTGCTCTTAGGAATACATGTTGATGCAGCACTACTAATCATGGACGTCACTGCTACTGCACAGCTTTCTACATCACCCTCCATCCATATTCTTCTAGCAGAATCAATACAACATTCTCTAAATTTTTCCCATTCAGCTTTATGAAAACACCATCTTTCTAATGCATACATATCAAAATTCATAGAGCATCATATCGGAAAGTGATCACTCCCTATGTTAGTAGCATTCTTGAAAAAACCTGCTCTACCCACTGAGCCACAGCCGTATTGTGAGCATCAAAGTTTCCACACCATATTTCCCTTCTATCAACACTTTCTGAGATCTCATGTAATATTTGCATTGACAATTTCTTGCAAGGATTGTAAAAATTGGCTAATTTGACATCTCCTCTGGGACGTCATATTTTTATCATTATACATTCATACTCAATTGGGACATTTACTCTTTTATATGCTAATGTATCCTTAATGAATGTTACACATCCTCCACCTTGTTTTCCAGTTCTGTCACATCTAACAGAGCTGTAACCTGCATGTAGTCTTGTAGCTTTCACCACCTTTCCTCCCTTCACTTCATGTATTATCTCATCCATCGTTATTGCCAAAGGTGCATCATGAATAACATCTCTAAGCTTTGCTGCATTCCCTGGGATATGACCACTGATCCTTTCTCCATTCAGTGTTTCCGCTCTGAGAAACGTATCTCTTTGCCATCGATCTTTAGCAAAAATCAATAGCCTCCTGTTACTTAAGAATTTAGCATACTTGATCTTACCCAATTCTTTCTCAATTGCTTTCGTCAGTTTAAGTGGGTTAAGCTTTTTTTAACGTTACCATCACTTTCCATTCAGTTTGTTCATCCTCTTTCCTCACACTTGTCTTTGTAGCCTTCACTTTTTTGGCCATGTCGTCCACCTCCAAACCAGAAGCTGAACTTCCAGAACTATTGCTCCTATCTTCCCTATTTCTATTTACATCCTGCCATAACATATTATCGCTATCTCCATCCATACTATCCCCCATGATAGTTACATTCACGGTACAGTTGTTGCTAATCCACCGAACCAACTACAATATCGCCTTCCAAACAATTCAACAAGCGCATGCAGCTCCAACTCTCGCTCTATGACAATTCCGTTCTTCTTCTTCTTCTTCTTGTTCTTCTTCTTGTTCTTCTTCTTCTTCTTCTTGTTCTTATTTTTCTTCTTTTTTTTTCTTCTTCCTCTTCTTCTTTAGTGTTTATTGGCGGTTGGCAAGCCAGCTTAGAAGCATTACAGCCACCAACTGGACTGGAGTGAAACAAGAGATTATGCAGTATAAAACAATAAATATATAAAATGGGAAAAAATAGATTATTTTCGCTAAATCAGTTTCTTTTATAAACCTAATAATATCACAGTATATCTTTCCAGCTGTTTTCTACAAGAGAGCTGGTAGCCTACTACTCCTACAATGAAGTAGTCTAGTACATGATGCTCCTCAGACTGCTCCTACAATGAAGTAGTCTAGTACATGATGCTCCTCAGACTGCTCCTACAATGAAGTAGTCTAGTACATGATGCTCCTCAGACTGCTCCTACAATGAAGTAGTCTAGTACACGATGCTCCCCAGGCTGCTCCTACAATGAAGTAGTCTAGTACATGATGCTCCTCAGACTGCTCCTACAATGAAGTAGTCTAGTACATGATGCTCCTCATACTGCTCCTACAATGAAGTAGTCTAGTACACGATGCTCCCCAGGCTGCTCCTACAATGAAGTAGTCTAGTACATGATGCTCCTCAGACTGCTCCTACAATGAAGTAGTCTAGTACATGATGCTCCCCAGGCTGCTCCTACAATGAAGTAGTCTAGTACATGATGCTCCCCAGGCTGCTCCTACAATGAAGTAGTCTAGTACACGATGCTCCTCAGACTGCTCCTACAATGAAGTAGTCTAGTACACGATGCTCCCCAGGCTGCTCCTACAATGAAGTAGTCTAGTACACGATGCTCCCCAGGCTGCTCCTACAATGAAGTAGTCTAGTACACGATGCTCCTCAGACTGCTCCTACAATGAAGTAGTCTAGTACACGATGCTCCCCAGGCTGCTCCTACAATGAAGTAGTCTAGTACACGATGTTCCCCAGGCTGCTCCTACAATGAAGTAGTCTAGTACATGATGCTCCCCAGGCTGCTCCTACAATGAAGTACTCTAGTACATGATGTTCCCCAGACTGCTCCTACAATGAAGTAGTCTAGTACATGATGCTCCCCAGGCTGTGTATAATAAGAAAGGCTGTGCATGTGTATACATAGTAATGTGGCCATTTATAGAATGTATCAACCTTATTCAAGACATGAAATGTGCCTTTAAGCCTAGTTTCGAATTTTATTCCTGCCTGCAAAAAATAAAAGTGCATTTGCAGATGCCCAACATCCGGCAGATGAAGAAGAGGGAGAGGAAGATGAGGAAGTGGACCAAGGAGGCCATGTAACAGGCCTGACAGGAGGTGGAAGCAGGCAGGCTCACTCTATAGCAGGCAGCCCAGCAGTTTGGGGTCCTGAAGTCCAGCCTGAGTGACCGAGTCAGAGGAAGGATGGCCTCTGACTGCGTCTATGGTCACATGAGAATTCCTCGGCAGAGTACTGTTTGTATTCTGCCAGTAACGGGTTTCCACTGTCGAAGCCTCAGGTCCTGGCCCACGGTCTGGCCATCTACAACCTCCGCCACCAGGACGCACCGAAGACTGTGCTTGGCCAGACGTGGTGGATGAAATTCAGGGAGCGGCACCACCGTCACCTTACAGCCCGGACCCCAGTTATAACTGACTGTGGGAGGGTATCCTGCGCCAAGAGGGGGGCCATCGAGGACTACTTCAGGCTCCTCACCACCACCGTGGAGGAGAACGAGTTGAGGGAGAAACCCCGCCAGATATACAACTGCGATGAGACAGGGTTTCAGCTGGACTCATCATCTACTAGGGGGGATATCCAGGGGGCCTCTTAACAAGGAAGGGGTTCCTGGGCGGCTGGTTAGCGGCAGCGGGAGAGGGATAGAGTGGGTCTGCCGACCAATCAGCTTCCAGGATTTCCATTTTCTCTAGACAAATCATGTGGCGGCTTTCCATTTTCACTGCCGACGTCATCCATTTTCAATACCGACGTCATCCATTTTCACCGCGGATACAGCCAATCGGAGCTCTGGATTCCATTTTCAGGCAACGAATCGTGTGGCTGATCTCCGCCACGTCATCCATTTTTGAATAGCCAATCACAGCCGTCCCAGCGGACGCGATGCGGAGGAGGGACTTTTGAACTATTCACCGCCGTCGTCGCAGAAACGCCTATTCAGCTACAGACAGGTAAATGTCATTATTAACATTATATTCAGCTACAGACAGGTAAATGTCATTATTAACATTATATTCAGCTACAGACAGGTAAATGTCATTATTAACATTATATTCAGCTACAGACAGGTAAATGTCATTATTAACATTATATTCAGCTACAGACAGGTAAATGTCATTATTAACATTATATTCAGCTACAGACAGGTAAATGTCATTATTAACATTATATTCAGCTACAGACAGGTAAATGTCATTATTAACATTATATTCAGGTACAGACAGGTAAATGTCATTATTAACATTATATTCAGCTACAGACAGGTAAATATCATTATTAACATTATATTCAGCTACAGACAGGTAAATGTCATTATTAACATTATATTCAGGTACAGACAGGTAAATGTCATTATTAACATTATATTCAGCTACAGACAGGTAAATGTCATTATTAACATTATATTCAGCTACAGACAGGTAAATGTCATTATTAACATTATATTCAGCTACAGACAGGTAAATGTCATTATTAACATTATATTCAGCTACAGACAGGTAAATGTCATTATTAACATTATATTCAGGTACAGACAGGTAAATGTCATTATTAACATTATATTCAGCTACAGACAGGTAAATGTCATTATTAACATTATATTCAGCTACAGACAGGTAAATGTCATTATTAACATTATATTCAGCTACAGACAGGTAAATGTCATTATTAACATTATATTCAGCTACAGACAGGTAAATGTCATTATTAACATTATATTCAGGTACAGACAGGTAAATGTCATTATTAACATTATATTCAGCTACAGACAGGTAAATGTCATTATTAACATTATATTCAGCTACAGACAGGTAAATGTCATTATTAACATTATATTCAGCTACAGACAGGTAAATGTCATTATTAACATTATATTCAGCTACAGACAGGTAAATGTCATTATTAACATTATATTCAGCTACAGACAGGTAAATGTCATTATTAACATTATATTCAGGTACAGACAGGTAAATGTCATTATTAACATTATATTCAGCTACAGACAGGTAAATGTCATTATTAACATTATATTCAGCTACAGACAGGTAAATGTCATTATTAACATTATATTCAGTTAAAGACAGATAAATGTCATTATTAACATTACGTAACAGTGATATTGGATTCTCTTAGACAATACGGATTAAACGTGTTTTAGCTTTCTGGCGTTTTTTAATGTGGGCTGATTAAGATTCGCTGTGAAATCAATGAATAGGTTTGTAATGTTACTCTGTCTGAGCTAGCCTGGCTTTAATTATGTTAGCTAGACTTGGTGAATTAGTTACCAATCACTTTATCATCTGTTCAGAGCTCTGATCATTATGCTGAGGCTACGTTACAGTTACAGTTACATAGAGGTAACGTTACTCCTACTGTATGAGCTCCTCAGCGTTGTTAAACTAACACTACCACAGTCCCTTCTTTTAGCTCAGACAGGTAAGATAACTGTGGTGTTATATTAATGATTATATGATCATAAACGTTATGTTAATACTAAAGCTATATACAGTATGACTGCTGCTGTATTAGCTTCTTAGCGTTGTGAAACAAAGTTTACTATCACAGTCACTGTTTTTAGCTCAGACAGGTAACTGTCAGATAACTGCTGTGTTATATTAATGTTCATGATTAATGATTATATGATCATAAACGTTATATTAAATGTTCATACTAAAGTTATATAAACATGACTGTAGTTTGCAAGGTTTTTCAAGGTAAAAGAAACATAATTATCATATGTGTGAAATTGTTTCTACATATAAGTTTTATTTCAATGTCTGTTTAGACTTCTCCAGGCTGTCAGTCATCCTGCATCCTCTGCCCCAGAAGCTCAGCCTGCAGTTCAGTCTGAATCCTCACCTGGTGTCTCAGGTGGCAGAAATACAGTTGGTAAGTAATGTTTACATAAACCTCACAATAAAGCAATAGTAACAGTTGGGTCGAATCTATTTAACATACAACAGACAGCATACGGACATTAAGACATTATATGTTACATGTAGTGTAATTTCACAGCAGTTTATCCTGTTTATTTGCTTACTGATGATAAATTGTATGTTTAGGGGACGGGCATGGTGTGCCAGGTATGGATCGGGTTGACAGCCTTGCAGAGCACCTGGTAGAACTGAGGACACAGACCTCCATGACTCTCAGCAACCAGCAGGTTAGTAATATCTGTAATTTGGAATACCATGCTTAGTCCAAAAAGAATAAGACAATGTTGTTGTTTTCATTTCATTAATTACTCACATAAGCCTGTTGTGTGAATAAATATTCAGTCTCTGTTGTTCTTTTCATGTTTCTTTATAAGGGAAGCACAATTGTGGCCCTGTAGCAAAACCTGCTGGACGTTGACAGAGGGCCCAGCAATCTACAGTGGGCTGGTCACTGCCGGAGGCCCCGCTGGAGTCTGAGCTGAAGGAGTTTCTGGTGAATCTGTGTGCTGTAAATCATTCTGTCTGATGTTGCAGGGAATCAGACCCAATGACAAACATTAAGAATAGTATTATCTTCTTCAAATTATTTGTTCTTGTTGTTTTGCGTGTTCCAGGCCCAAAGACAATAAAGTTAAAGCTTTAATATCATTACTGTCTCAATTCATGTGTATTCCTATGGTTATTTTTTTAATTAATTACACACAGCAAGTCCATCCCAATATTGCTCAACTATTCTCCAGTACATTATGATTTATTCTACTAACATTTTGACCTATCTTGCCTAACAGTTCATTAATCAGTCATAAGGAGGATGTATGCAATAATAATAACGCAAAACATCATCATGGATGATGATAATGTTTTGTATATTTGTTATCTGTAGTAATCTACCAGTTATATGACTGTATAAGGAAACCTGAACGATTTTCAATATTAATGTATTAGTTGCAGTGCACAAGTCTTGCATTAAAATTATATCTTGAGTCAATTCAAGTTTACACGAGCAACACAAACTATTTTTTACTGCATATTATAAACTTCGACCCTGCCGGAGACGAGATTCGAACTACCTCTCAAGTGGACATGTATTGTTCCCCCCGAAAAGCACAAAAAATAATGTTTTTATTCTTTAACAAAAATACTATGGTGTATAAAGACTTCAAAACACCATGTGGGTGAAAATAAGAGCTACAGAACTGTGTTTTCTTCTCTCTTTCTCTCTTTTTCTTTCTTTTCCTCTCTTTTCCTCCTCTTTTCCTCTCCCCCCTTTCTCCCCCTTTTTCCACCTTCTTCCCCCGCCCATCCACACTATTGTTCCCCAGCTTTAGCGGAGTCGGTAGATCGAGCGCCCATGTATTGCCAAGGCTGTGTCCTAGCAGCGGTGGACCCGGGTTCGAATCCGGCCTGTGGTCCTTTCCGCATGTCATTCCTCTCTCTCCCCCTTTCCAACACTCTATCCACTGTCCTATCAATAAAATGCTTGAAAAATCTCTCCAAAAAAATAACTTTAAAAAAACAAAAAAAAAACAAGGAAGGGGTTCCTGATGCCCTCTACGGGAAGTCGCCAGCAGGGTCCACGGACAGTGAGCTGTTTAGGAAGTGGTTTGACAGGTACTTCCTGCCAAAAAAAATCTTTGCAGAGAAGATGACTTCTCAGTGGCTGCAATTGAGGAACTGACAAATAGCAGTACTGAGGACACAGCAGCGGATGCAAGGTATCATGTCAAAATAAATACCAACTGCACCTCTCTGTGTGGGTGAAAATCTAAACTGCACGCAGAAGAATGTACAATAATTTCTGATGGTAAAACCAAAGGAAAAGCTGATATAACCAACATGTAAACACCTCTGGTGTCTCTAGTATGTCCTCACTGGCTCTGAATGATGATGCCATCAACGTAGATCAGTTTAATGACATTTGGAACTCTGTGTAGGTTTATGTTTTACTGTCAGTTGTTTTTTATATTTTATATTTTGGATATGACCTCTTTTTTTAATACATTGATATGGCAATATTTGCTATTTGATATACTTTTTCCATATAGGGGAGACGGGAGATGGAGAGACAGAGACAGGTGATCAGAGAGGGGAGAGGACAGGAGATGGAGAGACAGAGACAGGTGATTAGAGAGGGGAAAGAGGAAAAGAGATGGAGAGACAGAGACAGGTGATCAGAGAGGGGACAGGACGGGAGATGGAGAGACAGAGACAGGTGATCAGAGAGAGGACAGGAGATGGAGAGACAGTTGATCAGAGAGGGGAGAGAGGACAGGAGATGGAGAGACAGAGACAGGTGATCCGAGAGGGGAGAGAGGACAAGAGATGGAAAGACAGAGACAGGTGATCAGAGAGGGGACAGGACGGGAGATGGAGAGACAGAGACAGGTGATCAGAGAGAGGACAGGAGATGGAGAGACAGGTGATCAGAGAGGGGAGAGAGGACAGGAGATGGAGAGACAGAGACAGGTTATCAGAGAGGGGAGAGAGGACAGGAGATGGAGAGACAGAGACAGGTGATCCGAGAGGGGAGAGAGGACAAGAGATGGAAAGACAGAGACAGGTGATCAGAGAGGGGACAGGACGGGAGATGGAGAGACAGAGACAGGTGATCAGAGAGAAGACAGGAGATGGAGAGACAGGTGATCAGAGAGGGGAGAGAGGACAGGAGATGGAGAGACAGAGACAGGTTATCAGAGAGGGGAGAGAGGACAGGAGATGGAGAGACAGAGACAGGTGATCAGAAAGGGGAGAGGATGGGAGATGGAGAGACAGAGACAGGTGATCAGAGAGGGGAGAGGACAGGGGATGGAGAGACAGAGACAGGTGATCAGAGAGGGGAGAGGACAGGAGATGGAGAGACAGAGGCAGGTGATCAGAGAGGGGAGAGGACAGGAGATGGAGAGACAGTGACAGGTGATCAGAGAGGGGAGAGGGGAGGAGATGGAGAGAGAGAGACAGGTGATCAGAGAGGGGAGAGGACGGGAGATGGAGAGACAGAGACAGGTGATTAGAGAGGGGAGATGACAGGAGATGGAGAGACAGAGACAGGTGATCAGAGAGGGGAGAGGACAAGAGATGGAGAGACAGTCAGCTGGACTCAAGTTTCAAGTTTCAAGTTTCAAGTTTCAAGTTTATTTGTCATATGCATTTAAAAGTACAGTGTACAGTGAAATGCAATGAAATGCATTTTACCCTGGCTCTCTCTCAGCCCTTAAAATCTATAAATAGTACAGTTGATAAATACTACAATAAATAAGACAATACCTAAGAATAAAATTATAAAACAACCTAAAACATCCATAAAACAATCCACAGCTCTGCATTCATTTAGTGCTACTGTTCAGTAGTCTGACCGCCTGAGGGTAAAAACCGTCTCTGAGGCGAGAGGTCCGAGCTCTGATGCTCTGTAGGCGCCTCCCTGAAGGGAGATATGAGAAAAGTGTATATGCTGGATGACTTGTGTCCTGCATGATACAAAGTGCTTTCTTCCCGCAGCGAGTGGTGTAAATGTCCTGTAACTGTGGTAACGGTGATCCAATCATTTTTGATGCTGTTTTCACTGTCCTCATCAGGAGTTTGTGGTCATGTGATGTAATGTTGCCAAACCAGACCAGTATGCATCCAGTTAAGATGCTTTCTATTGTGGACCGGTAGAAGTTGATGAGGGTTTTGGTGGACATACCATGTTTCTTTAAACACCTCAAAAAGTACAGTCTCTGTTGTGCCATTTTTGTGACACTGCTGATGTGCAGGGACCAGGAGAGGGAGTCAGAGATATGGATGCCTAGGAGCTTGAAGCTGTTGACAATTTGGACAGGAGTGTTATTTATATCAATAGGTGATTGAACAGTTTTAATTCTCCTGAAGTCAATTATAAGTTCCTTAGTTTTCTCCGCATTCAGGGACAGATTGTTGTTGTGACACCACATGGTCAGGTTCCTCACATCGTCCCTATATGCCATCTTGTTGTTATTTGTAATGAGCCCTATCACTGTTGTATCATCTGCAAATTTCACAACGCTGTTTGTATGATGTTTAGCCACACAGTCATATGTGTACAGACTATACAGTAAGGGACTGAGACAGCAACCTTGTGGAGCACCGGTATTCAGAACTGTGGTAGATGAGTATCTGTTTCCTACTCTTACTGTCTGGGGTCGGCCTGTCAGAAAATCTTGTATCCACCTGCAGATGGAATTACAGAGGCCGAGGTCTGTCAGCTTGGATACAAGAAGAGATTGTATGATTGTATTAAAAGCACTGCTGTAATCAACAAACAGCATTCTGACATGTTTTTTTTCCCTCCAGATGTTTTAGCACAGTGTATAAAGCCAGTGATACGGCATCATCCACAGCTCTGTTAGACCGATACGCAAACTGTAATGGGTCAATATTGGCAGATATGTTGTTATTTATGTATGCTTTAACCAGTTGCTCGAAACACTTCATTATCACTGATGTTAAGGCTACAGGTCTAAAATCATTCAGATAAGATGCAGGGGATTTCTTGGGCACAGGCACAATTATGGATTTCTTAAAACATGTTGTAACCACACAGAGATGTCTCTCTGTGTGGTGTCTTACTGTCGTAACAGGTTAAAGATGTCTGTAAAAACAAAAGAAAGCTGACTGTAGCAGGACTTGAGGACCCGAGGTGTAATGCCATCTGGGCCGGCAGCTTTGCCTGCTTTTACACATTTAAAAACTCTGCACACATCAGCCTCTGTCACCTGATGTGTTGTCCGACTGAGTGTGTTTGTATCCGCAGCGAGAATTTGTCCCTGTGCTGGTGGCTCCACGACATGCTCAAAGTGGGCATAGAAAGTGTTCAGCTGGTCAGGGAATGAAGCGGTGGTGTTAGTGAGGCCACCTGGCTTGGTTTTAGAGCCTGTTACGGCTTTCAGGCCCTGCCATAAGCGCCTCGAGTCCCCGTCGTTACAATGTTGTTCAAGTTTGTCCCGGTGTTGTTTTTTGGCTGACTTGATGGCCTTCCTAAGTTCGTACCTGGCTTCCTTATAACGCTCCTCATCCCCCGCTTTGAAGACGGCGGACCTTTCTTTTAGTCTCAGGCGGACGTCGCTGTTAATCCATGGTTTCTGGTTTGGATAGGAGCGGATGGTACGAGTGGGAATACAGGTGTCCACACAGAATTGAACATAGTCAGTAACTGTATCAGCGTACTCACTCAGGTTAGTAGGATCTCTGAAAACTGACCAGTCAGTGGATTCAAAACAACCCTGGAGTTTGAGCTCTTCCTCCGCTGACCAGCACTGGACTGACCTCAGGGTGGGTTTCTCCCTCTTTGCCTCCTGCTTGTAAACAGGTAGCAAGAGCACGGAAGAATGGTCTGCTTTCCCAAAGTGAGGCCGTGGGATAGACCTGTACGCTCCTTTTATGGTGGAGTAACAGTGGTTCAGAGTCTTGTTGCCCCGAATGGAACAGCTGACGTGCTGGTAATATTTCGGTAGCACTGATTTAAGGTTGCAGTGGTTAAAGTCCCCTGCCACGATGGAAATGGCCTGCGGGTGCTGGTTCTCGTAGCCAGTGATAGCGCCATGGAGCTCCTCCAGAGCTACCGCAGCGTTGGCTTGGGGTGGGATGTAGACAGAGGGAAATTCCCTCGGTGAGTAGAAAGGCCGGCACTTGATAGTGATGTGTTCAAGAACCAGTGAACAGGAGTAGGAAATTACCTCCACATCGGTGCACCACGAGTTGTTCACTAGGAAGCACACGCCGCCACCCTTTGACTTGCCGGTCGCGTCCCCCGAGCGGTCCAGGTGATGCACGGAGAAACCCTCTGGTTGTATGGCGCTGTCTGGAATGTCCGATGTTAGCCAAGTTTCAGAACACACTGCAATTCCTCATGTCCCGCTGGGCGCTGATACGGCAGTGGAGCTCGTCTATCTTGTTGCCAATGGATTGCATATTGGCTAGCAAAATGCTCGGGATGGGAGGCCGAGTAGGCCGCCGCTGTAGTCTCACCAGTAGCCCGCCACGTCTTCCTCGTTTCCGCCTGTGCTGGCGCTTGTAGCCGGTGTACCAGGATACCTCTGATTTAACAATGTCTTTCAGTACCGCAGGCGGTGTGCAGAAGTTTGGAACATTTTGTCTGATGTCCAGTAGAGTCTGACGGTCATAAATGACTGCAGAAGATGTAGATTGTGCTAAGAAACTAATAACTAGAGCTAAAATAAAGAGAAGAGTGAGAGAGGCTCGTAGCGTGTCGCCATCAGTCGGCGCCATATCTCTGGTTCCTGTTGGAGGACTCTTTCAGTGCCACTAGCCAGCGCTGCAGTAATGTTACTGATCTCTGATTCAGCATCAGTTTATGAAACGGACTGTTGTGTTCTTGGTTTTAACATCGTAAAACTCATCTTTACATCCAGGAACAATACATTAGTGTCCCCTCTTTAGTTTTCTTCTGTCCTGTGTGTCCTCCTCAGTCTCCGTCTTTCATGGTCTCTACCGTTGTATCTGTGTGACTATTAATAAACCCTAAAACTAAACTAAATTATAACTCATTTGAAAGCCTTGTTCTTAGTCTTTCACACCCAACCTGGAAAGCACTACAGCCAATTTTATTTGTTATAGTGTACCGCGCTCCAGGCCCATATTCTGAATTTCTATCTGAATTCTCAGAGTTTCTATCAAGCTTAGTCCTGAAAACAGATAAAGTCATTATAGTAGGTGATTTTAATATTCATGTGGACGTTGATAATGATAGCCTCAGTACTGCGTTTATCTCTTTATTAGATTCAATTGGTTTCTCGCAGAACGTGCATAAACCCACTCACCGCTTTAACCACACCCTCGACCTTGTTATGTCATATGGCGTTGAAATTGAACATTTAATTGTTTTTCCACAGAACTCTCTTTTATCAGACCATTATTTAATCACTTTTGAATTCTTATTACTAGACTATACACCATCAGATAAAAGTGTGTACACTAGATGTCTATCCGATAGTGTTGTAGCTAAATTTAAGGAAGCGATTCCATCAGCATTAAATTCAATACCATGTCTCAATATAACAGAGGACTCGTATGTTAATTTTAGCCCTACCCAAATTGATCATCTTGTAGATAGTGCTACAGACTCAATGCGAGTCACACTTGATTCTGTTGCCCCTCTAAAAAAGAAGTTAGTAAAACAAAGGAAGTCAGCTCCATGGTATAACCCTCAAACACGCAAATTAAAGCAAGCATCGAGGAAACTGGAAAGGATATGGCGTTCCACCAAACAGGAAGAATCTCATTTAGTCTGGCAAGATAGTCTTAAAACATATAGGAAGGCTCTCTGTGATGCCAGAGCAGCCCATTACTCATCATTAATAGAGAAAAATAAGAACAACCCTAGGTTTCTATTCAGCACTGTAGCCAGGCTGACAGAGAGCCACAGCTCTATTGAGCCATGTATTCCTACAACCCTCAGTAGTAGTGACTTCATGAGTTTCTTTAATGATAAAATCATAACTATTAGAGACAAAATTAATCACCTCCTACCGTCAACTGGTACCAATTTATCCTCAAACTTAGGAACCTTAGAAACAGCTGTACAACCTGATATATATTTAGACTGCTTTTCTCCTATCGATCTCCACAAATTAACCTCACTGATCTCCTCATCTAAATCATCTACCTGTCTCCTAGACCCCATCCCAACTAAACTGCTTAAAGAAGTTTTACCTCTAGTTAGCACCTCTTTACTGGATATGATCAATGTGTCTTTACTAACAGGCTATGTACCACAGTCCTTTTAGTTAATTCCTCTTCTTAAAAAGCCCACTCTTGATCCAGAGGTCCTAGCCAACTATAGACCTATATCTAACCTTCCCTTTACCTCCAAAATACTCGAAAAAGTAGTTGCCAGTCAGCTGTGTGACTTTTTACAGAACAATCATTTATTCGAAGATTATCAGTCAGGATTTAGAGTGCACCATAGCACAGAGACAGCACTAGTGAAAATGACAAATGACCTTCTAATGGCATCGGACAAAGGACTTGTCTCTGTACTTGTCTTGCTAGATCTCAGTGCTGCTTTCGACACCATTGACCATGACATCCTATTACAAAGACTGGAACATTTAATTGGCATTAAAGGAACTGCACTAAGTTGGTTTAAGTCCTATTTATCAGATCGATCTCAGTTTGTACATGTCAACGATGAGTCCTCCATGCACGCCAAAGTTAGTCACGGAGTTCCACAGGGTTCTGTACTTGGACCAATTCTATTTACCTTATATATGCTTCCCTTAGGCAATGTTATTAGAAAACACTCCATAAACTTTCATTGTTATGCAGATGATACCCAATTATATCTATCAATCAAGCCAGACGAAACAAACCAGTTAACTAAACTTAAAGCATGCCTTAAGGACATAAAAACCTGGATGACCTGCAATTTCCTGATGTTAAACTCAGACAAAACTGAAGTTATTGTACTAGGCCCTGAGCACCTCCGAAACAAATTATCTAATGATATAGTTACTTTAGATGGCATTGCCCTGGCCTCCAGCACCACCGTAAGGAACCTGGGAGTTGTCTTCGACCAGGATATGTCCTTTAACTCTCACATAAAACAAACCTAACGGACTGCCTTCTTTCATCTACGTAACATTGCGAAGATCAGGCACATCCTGTGTCAAAATGATGCAGAAAAATTAGTCCATGCATTTGTTACCTCTAGACTCGATTACTGCAATTCCTTATTATCAGGCTGCTCCAATAAGTCTCTAAAGACTCTCCAGTTGATCCAGAATTCTGCAGCACGTGTACTGACTAGAACTAGAAAAAGAGATCATATTACGCCTGTATTAGCTTCTCTGCACTGGCTGCCTGTAAAATCCAGAATAGATTTTAAAGTCGTCCTCCTCACCTACAAAGCGCTAAACGGTCAGGCCCCATCATATCTTAAAGAGCTCATAGTACCCTACTACCCCACTAGAGCACTGCGCTCACAGAATGCAGGGTTACTTGAGGTTCCTAGAGTCTCCAAAAGTAGAATGGGAGCAAGAGCCTTCAGCTATCAAGCTCCTCTTCTCTGGAACCAGCTCCCAGTTTCAGTCCGGGAGGCAGACACCGTCTCTACATTTAAGAGTAGGCTAAAGACTTTCCTCTTTGATAACGCTTATACTTAAGCTGCTATAGGCATAGACTGCCGGGGGACTTCCTATGACACACTGTCATAAGGAACTTCCTATGACACACTGAGCTCCCCTCTCCTTCTGTATATACTCATGTCCCATGTCCATGTTGTTACTAACTTCATTCCTTCCCGGGAGTCCTTGTGCCTCCTTGTCTCGCAGCTAACCGTGGAGCGGGGTCACACCTGGAGCGAGGTTATACCTGGAGCATGGGTACACTTGGAGCAGGGTTTCACCTGGATCTTGGTGGTCTCCGGTATTGTGGCTGCATCTGCTGCCGCGTCGGTGCCTGCTTGACACCAACTGCTACCATCCCTAATTAACTACGTCTGTACGAGGGACTACCAATGCTAACGAGGGATTTCCAACACCTAGTGACAATGTGGCAGCCTGGAGAATAACACTTCTCAATCACTGCCAAAGACATCAAGAGCTCCCAGCAAGCATGCTGATGCTGCAGGAACCAACGCACGGGCATCGATCGCAGGGACGTACCACACCAATACACATGGACGTACTGAGGAGAGATGCTGGACAGTGCTGGCTTTCCGATAGTTGTATTATCACTCTTTCCATCCACCACTATTGGTTTTGTGTTATCAGTCCTACTTGTATTAGCTATTACAGCTGCTAGACTGCTATTGTGGCTGCTTCTCTATCTCTCTCTCTCTATCTATCTCTCTCTCTCTCTCTCTCACTCTATCCATCTGTCCCCCCAGCCGGTCTCGACAGATGGCCGCCCGCCCTGCGCCCGGTTCTGCTCCAGGTTTCTTCCCAGTAATCGGGGAGTTTTTCCTGGCCACAGTGCGCTTGGTGGATCCTGTTGGGTCTCTAAACTATGGTGTACGGTCATAGACCTGCTCTATATATAAAGCGTCTTGAGATAACTTCTGTTGTGATTTGACGCTATACAAAAATAAATTGATTTGATTTGATTTTGATTTGACTCAGCCTCAGGGTAGAGTACTGCAACATGGTGGCGCTCTTGTTACAAAAGATATTCAAGGCTTCTTTTTTTCTGTTATACAGTAATAGTTTATTAGAGTATAAATCCATCTGGTAAACCGATATTTGAACGTTTCATTTCCACTTTAAAACACTTTTTAAATCAAAACTATACTTTAAGCGGCCATACTATGTTTGTGTATTCACTGTTCCTGGGTTGTACTGGTAGAGCACTATTGTTTCCTTATGGGTGAGTTTTGGACAATATAGAGAGCCTGGTATACATTTCATCCATAATTCATTCATAATCCATCTCATATGATAAAACGTGTCATTAAACTACTGTAGCCTTACTGGTCAAATGTCCATCTGTTATTTCAGATCACAACTTCAGGCTACTTTCTAACATTCAACAACTGCGTCATTGAACGGTCGGTCCTCACCGTCCTCCCGGTCCTCCCGGTCCTCCCCGTCCTCACGGTCCCGTGACGCCGGTAGGAGGAGCTGGCGACAGGGGGCAGAGCTGGCTGATGTTCGGGTGGGTGAGCCAGTGAGAGGAGAGGAGAGGAGGAGGACCGTAGAGTGGAAGACAAGTTGTCTGTTTGAAGCCATCTTGTGATATTGAGTTCCTTCTTTGTCCCTAAAGTGATCTAAAACGTTACCGTTAATCGTAGAGATGGGGAACCGGGTCGCCCGTGAGGACTACGAGTGGGTGTATACGGAGCAGCCGCATGCCGACCGGAGGAAAGAGATCCTGGGTGAGTTAGTTAGCTTCTCCGTTAGCACGTTTTAGATCAACTTGTAGTTCACTTTGATAAAACTCTGTTACCTCTGCTGGGTGTCTGTGTTGATGAATACCGGTTAACGGTAGTTTAACGGTAGTTCAGGTATATAAATGGTGTCTAAAAACTACCTTGCGCCATATCCGATGACTCGGTTAGCTAACGTACCCGAGCTAACGGTTCCATATCCGCCCTTTGAAGTGTTAGCTAACGGCTCTAGGTCCGGTTTAACGGTGGGGACTAGTTGGTGTTTTAATGAGGTTCAGACAGACAGACACCAACATGGCTCCTCTCTACATGGAGATAGTTCCACATTCACAGGCTGGTAGCAGCTAGTTAGCTTCATGAAACAGTAACGTTAGCAGTGTAGTCTCCAGTCTCCAGCCACAGGAACGTTAGTCAGCCACACCCTGAGACCTGAGATGACATAACTCTCTGTGGAGCTGCTCCCACACCAGCTGCAGTAACGGTTCACATATACTACTACCCTACTACTACTAATCCTAGATTCAGATAGTACCATAGATGGATAACCTGGGACAGAAGACCAGGCTAATCCAGCTCTTTAACCGATATGTCCTCCAGTAGGGGTTTCTATGACCAGTAGCGTGCACTAACACATCAGGAGGAAATGATTCAATCCTCTTTGGTCCACTCACACTAAAGCCATGTTAGTATGGAAACAATGAATAGAAGATTTACTAAAGCAAGCCTGGCTAATTAAATATTGTGAACAAATCCTAAAAAAGTGTCCCTGTCATGCTCTGCAGAAAAGTAGAGTATAGTCTACTAAACTATTTCACATAGCCTACAACTATTAACTGTTAATGGTAAAACTATTAACTGTTAATAGTAAAACTTTTAATTGTTAATAGTAAAACTATTAACTAATAATAGTAAAACTAACTGTTAATAGTAAAACTATTAACTAATAATAGTAAAACTAAATGTTAATAGTAAAACTATTAACTAATAATAGTAAAACTAACTGTTAATAGTAAAACTATTAACTAATAATAGTAAAACTAAATGTTAATAGTAAAACTATTAACTAATAATAGTAAAACTAACTTAATAGTAAAACTATTAACTAATAATAGTAAAACTAAATGTTAATAGTAAAACTATTAACTAATAATAGTAAAACTAACTGTTAATAGTAAAACTATTAACTAATAATAGTAAAACTAAATGTTAATAGTAAAACTATTAACTAATAATAGTAAAACTAACTGTTAATAGTAAAACTATTAACTAATAATAGTAAATCTATTAACTATTAATAGTAAATCTATTAACTAATAATAGTACAACTATTAACTAATAATAGTAAAACTATTAGTACCCACACAGTAAAAGTCCTGCGTTCAAATGTTTACTTCCAGTGAAGAATGAAAGAGAGGTATTATTATTATTATTATTATTATTATTGATAATATAATATTAGAGAGGTCTTATCAGCACAATGTACTGAAATGTACTTAACGTCTGTTCAAGGTGGAACTTTATTTTCTATTATGATACTGCATAATTTAATGAATATTTATATTCTATTATAATGCTGGGTAGTTCAATGAATATTTATATTCTATTATGATGCTGGGTAGTTTAATAAATATTTATATTCTATTATGATGCTGCATAGTTTAATGAATATTTATAATCTATTATGATACTGCATAGTTCAATGAATATTTATATTCTATTATGATGCTGGGTAGTTTAATAAATATTTATATTCTATTATGATGCTGCATAGTTTAATAAATATTTATATTCTATTATGATGCTGGGTAGTTTAATAAATATTTATATTCTATTATGATGCTGAGTAGTTTAATAAATATTTATATTCTATTATGATGCTGCATAGTTTAATCAATATTTATATTCTATTATGATGCTGGGTAGTTTAATGAATATTTATATTCTATTATGATGCTGGGTAGTTTAATAAATATTTATATTCTATTATGATGCTGGGTAGTTTAATGAATATTTATATTCTATTATGATGCTGCATAGTTCAATGAATATTTATATTCTATTATGATGCTGGGTAGTTTAATGAATATTTATGCACCATATTTTAATTGTTATATTTTGTGAGTCAAATCTGAATCTGCAAAGTAACCAGTAACATTTCTCTGTCAGGTGAATGTAGTACTACAATGTTTCCTCTGAAGTAGAAATACACAGTGAGTAAGTTATTTTGGGGTACCATGAGTTATAATAGTAACATAATTCAATACTTTTTATATCTAAACATCATAATAAATGTAGAGCTGTTTGTGGCTCTTTTAGTTTGGGCTCCAGACAGTTTCCTAACTTAACGGTAAATCTGTCCCTGGTGGTTTTAACGGTAAATCTGTCCCTGGTGGTTTTAACAGCTACAAAGACAAAAGATTTTTTTAAAAAAACACTTGCGTTGATTTAAAATATTGATGCAATAATAATAATAATAATACTAATACTAATTGTGGCAGCCCTAGTTTTTAACAGCCTCTAACCTAACTTGGTCTGTGATTTGTGCTGATGTGGAGCTGTGAGGATCTGTGGATCTAAGGCCTTGTTACTGCTGGTCTGTATACAGTCACATGCCTCAGGCCTCTCCCACTGAGGGCCAGCTCAGCCTTGTGGGGGTGGAGGGACAACATAATAAATGAGGTGGTGTTTGCTGAGACTTGTCTTAACCTCCCATACCCCTTTCACTGTACCTTCCTGTGTCTGTAACTCCGGCTCAGACTCTCTTAAGGTGGACTGTTGGGGTGGACCAGCTATTCTCCTTAAAGTGACGAGCCGCTCCTCTGAGTTTTGCTCAGCTTTTTTAGCTATCTTTTAATATTTCTTTTAACCGTTAATGATAGCATTAATCTTTTAAAATTCTTAATGTTGGTTAATTATTAACATCCCTTGTAACAAATACAAGGGATGTATTTGTGAATGGCCCCCAGTTGTGCCATTCACATCGAAATCGACCCTGGTCTGACCCTGGTCTGACCTTGGTCTTACCCTAGTCTGACCCTGGTCTGACCCTGGTCTTACCCTGGTCTGACCCATCTCTCGACCTGGGTCGTGATGCCGAGTCAGTCAACGCGGGTTCAGACACACAATCCACCCCGGTTGAGTCCTCGGTGTGAAAGGGGTATTAGTGACTTGGAGACTTTCTCTCTAGATTGAGGGACTTCTGGAGCTTGTGCTGCTACTTTCATTGGAAAAGAGTTAGCAACACTGAACTGAGTTTTTGGTTGGATTATCTTTCAAATCTGGTGTACTCTTGCTAGTTTCTCAGCATTACTGACCCTACCTTTTTGTGGACGAGGTCCATGCCCGAATACTGGGATAGTAATAATTTGCACTGGCTTGTAGACGAGACTTGTAGACCCTACTAGTCTGGTGGACTACTGCTCAACATGTGGAAAGGCCTGGGGCTGAATGACTTTACAGCTAATCACCTGAAATGCCCTTCAGGCTCCCATCAGTGATTAAGATATCAAATATTTGATAAAAGGATTTACTGCATAGTTACAGCCTAATTTAAAGTACCTACTGATAGTGTGGCAGTGCTATGCCTGATTGCATTATGTTGTAAGAGGTTCTGTTGTTTGGTTCACCCTCTGCACAGAGGATTTAATGCAGTCCAATACAACAACAGCACAATCTACAGCCTCAAAAAGACAAGAGTAGCACCTCTGAACACTGTGGTAACAACAATCACATCATTTACAAGCTTTGCAAAGGACGTTCCATTTTAGGCATCTCACTCTAGCCCTCCTATTCATTAATAATGTTTCATAAATTAAAGGAAGAAGCCCACAGCTTCGGTGTTAAGAGTTCTGCAATCCTAAAGTGGTGACTTTCTCACCTGTTTTTTGAAAGTTTTGCATGTGGAAACCTAGTTACTGCACACACTTGATCCCTCCTGAAATCTCGTGAAATAGAATAAGGCTCTAACCTTTAACCTTCTGACTGATCAAAGAATCGTGGGATGGTAGAATACATGTCACAAGGTGACAACCAGTAGTAGACTCTTGGTGCCAAGTCTGATTGTTCTTGACAGTATATTACATTAGGATATTACACTCTCTTCATCTAATCAATGCAGATGAATCAAACTTTTCTTCATTAGGGCCCGAGCACGAAAGTGCCAGGACCCCAAGGGGCTCGATAGCGGCAGGTTTTCAGAGAAAGTTACTTCGATCTTCACGAAATTCGAGCAGGTCATTGCTCACATCTTCAAAGGCGTATTAAATATTTTCTAGATTTTTTCGGCCAACAGGATGTCAGCCAACTTGGATTTCCTGCGTGATTTTAAAATTTACCAACACATGTTTGAGGACTTTAGGATCCACAAAATCTCATGAAACTTTACACACACATCCACACTAGTACTTACTTTGATTTGGTGGTCTAATTGGGCTTAGGCGTGGCATGTTGGCTCTATAGCGCCCCCTTATGTCTTTTAGCCTTTGAACATACCTTGGTGTACTCAAAAACTCATGAAAGTTGGTAAAAAGATGGTCACCTGTGAACTGTACGTGAATATACAGCAATTGGGTTTGGCGTCTTAAGCGGGCTCCATAGCGCCCCCTAACGCCCAAGGCCTAAGGCCTAAGGCCATAGTTTGGACAAAGTTGATCCTATAATCATGAAATTTGGTATGCACATCCTGCTCATTATTTCAGACATATTCCTCATTGGGTTTCATTAGCTCCGCCCACCCGGAAGTCAGCCATCTTGAATTATGTGCATTTTCTATGTATTTTATGCATACTTTTACGAATTCCTGCTAGAGACTTCATCAGATTTGGGTGGTATAACCCTCAAACTAATGTAATGCTAAACTGCAAAGGAATTTTTGATCGCTCGAACGGTGATGTCATAGGTCATGTGAGAAGACGCCATTTTGTCACTTTATAGGTATGGAACTGTGCGATACTCCTCCTAGAGGATTCAAGAGATCCATCTCAAAGTCAGGCAGCAGAATATCAACACCTTCATGATACTAAATTGCGAAGCTTCTGTGTTTTTGCGAAACGGCATTGTTGTGGCAGCGCGGCGAATTTCGATGTTTCACCATGAGACAGGAGGCTGTTGTAACTTGACTTTACATAGTCCGAACTGCCCCAAATTTCACAAGCTGGATAACAGTCCAGGCCTGAAGACATACATGTGCCATTATGAGTGATTGTCATAGCGCCTCCTACAGGAAACAGGAAGTTGTTGTAAACTGCCACCCATCCTCATAGAAGTGCCTTTAAAGGATGCCCCACAGGTTGTCAACAGGTCCTTTACAGCGCCATGCGCTCCACGCAGAAAATATACCCTAACTGTTGCGTGCGGTGTCCGTCCTTCATGGGAATTCACGACAGCGGGTTCCCCGACGTGCGCGAGGGGGCCCGCTCAACGCTACTTGCAGCTTTAGTTATGTTTGTTAGCTTGTGATATGAGATGATGTGATGATCAGATACAAAGTTTTATTTCATGAGTTTAATGAAATCTCTTGTTTTTCTCCTCCAGCCAAATACCCAGAAATCAAGTCGTTGATGGGTCCTGACCTGAGGCTGAAGTGGATCGTGTGCATGATGGTAGCTATACAGTTTTTAGCTTTCTACATGGTCAAAGACTTGGACTGGAAATGGGTTTTGTTTTGGACTTATGCCTTTGGCAGCTGTATCAACCACTCAATGACCCTCGCTATTCATGAAATTTCCCACAACACGGCCTTTGGAAACAACAAGGCCATGTGGAACCGCTACTTTGCCATGTTTGCCAACCTGCCCATCGGCCTGCCCTACTCTGCCTCCTTCAAACGCTACCACCTGGACCATCACCGCTACCTGGGTGGAGATGGGGTAGACGTAGACATCCCCACTGAGTTCGAAGGCTGGTTCTTCTGCACACGCTTCCGCAAATTCGTCTGGATCATCCTTCAGCCGCTGTTCTATGCCATCCGGCCCCTCTACATCAACCCCAAACCCATCACTCAGCTGGAAGTGACCAACGTGGCCTTCCAGCTCACCTTTGACATCCTGCTCTGCTGGCTGTGGGGGGCTAAGCCTGTGGTCTACATGCTGGCTGGCTCCTTGCTGGGGATGGGCTTACATCCCATCTCTGGTCACTTCATAGCTGAGCACTACATGTTCCTCAAGGGCCATGAGACCTACTCCTACTATGGCTCCCTCAACCTGCTCACCTTCAACGTGGGCTACCACAACGAGCACCACGACTTCCCCAGCATCCCGGGCTGCAGGCTGCCCATGGTTAGTACGGCCGGTTGGCTACGGAGCTCATACGTAGTTACACACAGGTGGCACACATCATGAGCTTAGAAAGGAAGGACTCATTTGGGTGGAGACATGTTTGTCCAGGCAGCTTAACTAACTCCTCTGACAAACACAGGATGTGCATGTTACTGTGTGAGGATGGAGTCTCATTATTATCTATCATAACTCTTACATCAACATCATTTCTGCTCTGATCTCTTCAGAAACAATACGATCAAAGAACAAGGTCAGATAGAAAATACAGATAATATGATAAAAGTTTCATAATGAAAATAATAAAACCCTAAAACATGTAGTAATGTAGTGAAGTAGTGAAGTAGTAGTTTGAGAGACTCATGAACTTTCTAGTCAACAAACACAAACGTGGGCGGTGTTTCTCTTCTGTTTCTCTGTCTCTGTCTCTCTCTCTCTCTCTCTGTCTCTGTCTCTGTCTCTGTCTCTCTCTCTCTCTGTCTCTCTGTCTCGGTGCGTCTCTTCTGTTAGTCTCTCTCTCTTTCTCTCTCTCTCTCTGTCTCGGTGCATCTCTTCTGTTTGTCTCTCTCTCTCTCTCTCTCTCTCTTTTAAACCCACCTAGATATTCATCCATAAATGGAAATGTTATTCTCCATATACACTAATGTTGATTCTATACTTGCCTTTGGACGGATAATTCGGCTGCGTCTCAGCTCAGCTTTTCTAGAGAGCCTATTTTTGATGCGAGCTGCGCAGTTCACAGCAACAACAGACAGTGAAGGTGATCTATTGACAGTATATTAACATCATATCAGCAACATTACTACAGTTTACATGTCTAGACATCTATAGAATTTAGATAATATGTCCCGGAGATGAAAAAAAGTATAGACGTTTTTAAATCAACACTTCCTGCTTTCATTTAAAAATAAAAGCCCTCAAGCATTTTTTTCTGCGGACAGAATTACTTCATTTGTTAACACAAGGCTTTTATTCTGAAATATGTGCAAGACAGTGTTGTAGAACATGCAGTGACTTGGAGAGCTCCATGAATGAATATAGTATGGAGTTTTAATGGTGGATTATTACTATTATTTACAAATTACCACACATTTAACCTTTCTCTGTCTCAAATAAATATAGATGACATTTATAATGAAATGAAATGGCCATTAAAAGGCAAACTCTACCTGTCTGAACACCCAATGTGTGAATCACGCGGCTGTTCAGCGAGGCAGCCGTTCAGCGAGGCGGCTGTCAGGCGCTGTTCACGCAGGCAGTCTGGACACGCCGTTATAGTCATTATTCCAATACACGTCAAGTAAGTAAATTAGTAAATTACAGAGCTGAAGGATTTCTTTCTGACATGTTTGCTCTCCACAGACGTTATCAGCTCCTTCCACCTACAGTTTATCACATCAGTCACCAGCAGCACCACACCCTGCTGACACGGGAAACTAAAGTGAAACTTCAACATGATCAGTCTGTTTCAGACATGAAAGCATTTCTAGGCTGTGTAGATCAGAATAGAATAGAATAGAACAGAATGCCTTTATTGTTAAGTGTAAAACATGAGCTGAAGGTGCCACTCAGCAGTGTTTCCTCTGGTTGTGTTTCAGGTGAAGAAGATAGCAGCAGAGTACTATGATGACCTGCCTCAGTACTCCTCGTGGGTGAAGGTCCTGTACGACTTCATCATGGACGACGCACTGAGCCCGTACTCCAGAGTCAAGAGGACGCTGAAGGGAGACGTGAAACAGGAGTAACGTTCTCCGTACAGTAGCCCGGCTCACCGTCCTATGAACTTAACAGCTTCTGCATATTAACCCATTCAGCATGGGGAAGAAGAGTGGGACCTCTTCCTCTGTGGGAAGAAAAAATACTTCCTGATATTTTGTATCCAGGTCAGAAAAACCAAGACATGATGATGAGTGATTAGAGGCAGTACCGAGGGCTGGTTGCACAAAGACCTTGGCTCCGATCAGACAAATCCATCAACTAATGATAGACATCTAATGTATTCTAAACAAAGTATCAGTGGATGGAAGGGTTGTCCTGATATTTGGTCCACATTCAGGATGAACTGTTATCTCTCTGGTGATCTCCTGATTCCATTTGTCCATATGTCCAAAGTGTTCTTTACATATTGGGTCTATTTCCAACATCTCTAAGGCTCCAGAGTGTCTCTTACCACAGTAAAGAGTAAAGGTTAGAATATGAACAGAGCTCCTGCTTCCAGTGGTTCTCCAGACCAACCACCTCCACTGAGCTCTGTTGTTCTCTGCTCAGCATCTTCAGTTAGTCCGTCTTTGTTTAGTTACCTCAGGCTGGTAGAACAACACAGACCAGTGGGACTTTGTGCAACCAGCCATCAGGATACTGAGCCAACCTAAACTAATATAAGCCAGACATTTCCTCCTGAGTGATGACTGAGTGGAAACTGGTCAAAGGTGTCTGAACTTTGTATTCTGCTGCAGAGATTTATGAGCTGAGACACGTCTCCTCCATCTGGACTCTAGTGGTAGAGGTCAACAACATGAACGCAGCTCTGCTATTGGTTGACGCTGTGTGTGTGTGTGTGTGTGTGTGTGTGTGTGTGTGTGTGTGTGTGTGTGTGTGTGTGTGTGTGTGTGTGTGTGTGTTGTTTATGAGGAGGCGTTTATCGGTTGCCTTATATGTTATAGGTAGTAGTTAACCTTTAACCCTTTGTGGCCCATGACCTGTTTTTCCATCTGCTCTTTAACACGTTAATATGTGACGTCATCCGACCCGTCGGATGCTTCGGTCATGCTTCCACACCAAGTTTATGTGAGATGAGTTACTCATCAGTGCCTTGTAGCTTTGTGGTCTTAATTTAATCTGATGGAAAGGTTGTCCTCTGGGTTTTATTAGCAACCAGAACCTAATGACATGTGGTTGCTATTGAATTGGCTGATTCCACTATTTTTATAATAAATAGTTAATTTTGACGACTTTAAAGCCACTAAATGAAATGAATAGATAAAAGTGAGGATGTAGTTTCTGATAGAGAAGGCTTTGAATGAGCATCTAGATCAGCTGTCTGTCCTCAGAGTCTTCCTCTCTGTATTTATGGGCCAGATGGAACAATAAACATCTGAAACTTATAAGATCTGGCGGTCCAGATCGGACCCCTGGGCCGCTAGTCTGAGACCCCCCTGATTCTTTCTGTAAGATAACATTTAAAGAAAATGTTGTAAAGTTGAATTAAATACATAAAACATGAAAAATCAAACAAGGTGTGTATTATTTAGCGGGGGGGGCGGGGCGGTGCCCGTGTCTTCTCCGTGTGTTCCTGTGTGTTCTCCGTGTGTTCTCCGTGTGTTCCTGTGTGTTCCTGTGTGTTCTTGTGTGTTCTCCGTGTCTTCTCCGTGTGTTCCCGTGTCTTCTCCGTGTGTTCCTGCGTGTTCTCTGTGTGTTCTCCGTGTGTTCTCTGTGTGTTCTCCGTGTGTTCCTGTGTGTTCTCCGTGTACTACTGTACCTCAGTACTACAGTACCTCAGTACTATCAGTACTGTACCTCAGTACTATCAGTACTGTACCTCAGTACTACAGTACCTCAGTACTACAGTACAGTACCTCAGTACTATCAGTACTGTACCTCAGTACTACTGTACTGTAATATCAGTACTACAGTACATCAGTACTACTGTACCTCAGTACTATCAGTACTACAGTACCTCAGTACTATCAGTACTACAGTACTGCACGGTGTATGACATGAGTCCCACTAAGGACCAGGGGCCTCATGTATAAACGGTGCGCATGTACTAAAATGTTGCGTACGCTGTGTTTCACACTCACGCCGGGATGTATAAAAATCAACGTGACGTGAGAATGTGCGGACCGTGCCGCAAACTCTAGACCAGTCGTGAGAATGTGCGGGCCGTCCTCCAAACTCTGTCATCTGGCAGTGCCAAACTATAAAAGTACTGAAACTCGCTAAATGTGTAAAAATAATTTTCCCACTCAACTTACTGAGCTTTATTTATGATGTGGGATAAAAAACAAAACCCTACATATTTCTTAACTAGTTTGCGCATAATGTTTAACATCAGAAAGGCACAACAAAAACATATTTAAACTAATGTCCCAGAGATGACATGCCTTAACCACCGTGCCAAAAACAAAATCGCGTGCTGCACAATGTGGCAAACCACCGTGGTGAGCCTGTGTCCCCTGGAGCTACAGATGGATGAACCGGACCCTGGCACACCTAACAATGAGCCAAATGCAGCAGCTATACGGCGCCGTTTAGATGAGATACACAGAATGTAAAGCGACGAGGTGAGTTGAGACAAACGTTTATTTTTCAACAAGGTCTTTTACTGTATGACTTATCCCACCAAGAACGTCATTCACTCTTTTTAATTCGTTGCATATATATATAGATATACAGACGTGGACAAAATTGTTGGTACCCTTCCGTTAAAGAAAGAAAAACCCACAATGGTCACTGAAATAACTTGAAACTGACAAAAGTAATAATAAATACAAATTTACTGAAAATGAACTAATGAAAATCAGATATTGTTTTTGAATTGTGGTTCAACAGAATCATTTTAAAAAACAAACTAATGAAACTGGCCTGGACAAAAATGACATGTTTTGTACCAATTGAGAACTTTGGTAGAACATCCTAAGATCTGGATCTTTTTTGGAAAATCATTATTTTGGTCTTTTTGGGGTTTACTGTCAGGGTCCAGGTCTGACAGTACTGCTCTAGCAGGCCCAGGTCTGACAGTACTGCTCTAGCAGGTCCAGGCTCTGCTGTAGGCCGTCTGCTGTGGGGGACAACAGGACCAGTGGTCTCATTAATAAAACAGTGCGTAGGATTCATACTAAAAATGTACGTGCGCACAAAAGCCAAAAATGGCGTGCGCCAAAAAAAAATCTGACTTACAAAACTGTGCGTACGCACACCTGCACGCAATGTTCCATTTATAAATCACAGTCCACCTGGAAATGTGCGCACGTGGATCCGCCTCATATTCCGCCCTCTACACGCCCACTTTCAACCATAAATGGTCAATGCAAAGCACCTCATGAATGTTTCTGCATGTGAATGAGCCTGTTGATCAGTGGTTCTTTACGGTGAATCACGGCGACTCCCGAGAGGAAGACAGAGAAAAGGAGTTTTTCTAACACAGAGATGGAGGAGCTTGTAGGTGAGGAGGTCTCCGAACACACGTTCCCTCCTGATTCTGTCATTCACGTAGTGAGTAGTAGTCCTCACAGTGCCGGTATAATCCACCAACACCATGTTACCAGTGCCACTGCTGTGTTTATATCTTTACAGGAGTCAGACCCATCCATTCACAACTTGCTAAAATGATCAAGACAATCAGTAATATCCCCCCCCATGCTGGATATCGTTAGAAAAAGGAAGTTTGACAGGAGAATACTATTGATTATTTATTTATTTATTTAAGTTTTTATGGTGAACTTGTCCTGCATTATGATTAGGACTGATAATGAAAATGAGGATATGGAGAGTAACGATTTTGTGAGAGCTGTCACTGGTTTTATTTCCCCACTTTGTTTATTTACACTCTCCATACTGGTGGAGATGTGCCGGGTGGAGGTGACTGGGGGAGGCAGAGTGTGTGTGGCGCACCGAGGTGACGCACTGGAGACAGTCTGATAGTTGCATATAGCTGTTTTCATATATATATGTATATGTCCCTATCAAATAAACCATAAATAAATGAATAAGTCATGTCATGTTCACTGCAGCGATTTATCAGACAACAACTTTATGAAAACTAAAATCGTACTTGGTGATATATGCACACTATTAGAAAATATTATTAAAACTATTGGCGCTACAGCTGACTGCGAGTGTCGGTAGTCCGACCCTCTCCTCTGAGCTCTGGTGATGGAGGGACCGTGATGGTGAGACAGCGCTGATGAGATATTGAGCTGAATTTGATTTGAGTTGGCTGATATATTTTACATTTTTAAGGTGTTTATGGAATAGTTATGGCTCACTAACACAAAGAACACTGCTGTTTTAAATGTTTATGATAAAGTGGATATAAGTATGAAGAGAAGTTAAATGTGTGAGAGGCATCATTATACGTATAATGACATTTAATGTCTACAGTCTGGCTTCAATTCACCACCTCACCACCTGCGTCTGCAGTTTCCCCTGCCTCGGTGCCTCCATAATGTGCGGGTCAAAGTTTCCATACCGGTGCGCACATTCTCCCGTCAAGTTTGTTTTTCTAGATCACAACTGTTGCGTGGGAAGTGGCGTACGCACATTTCAGGCTCCGTTTTGTGCGTACGCAACAGTTATAAATGAGACCCCTGATCCGTCTGTCCTTTATTGCTTCCGATGTCCCCACAAACACTCCAAACCTTCTTGTTGTCAGAGAACGTCAGCAGGACCCAGCAGAACCACGAGGCCCTGCTGGCAGTGGTTCTGTCGCGATGCCCTCCCCAGTCTACAAGACATTTCCACCAGGCGGGGCGACAAAGGCTGGCAGAATCAGTCCCAACAATGGCCCCTTTGAACGGTTGCGGTCAGGGAAATGCTGCAGCAGTCATCGGGTCAGAACGGAGAGGCTGAATCCTGGGTCAGGGGCCTCATGTATAAAAGACTGCGCAGCTTTCACACTGGAAGATGGTGTACTCATAAAATTGGAAAAGTACATACGCACAGAAATTTCCACATGTATAAAACCGTGCGTACGCCTGTTCCTGCGCACCTTTCCTTTATACATCTCAATGAACGTGAAATTGAGCGCAGCTGCACGTGCCACTTGGTCCGCCTTGTCTCCTCCCATTAATAACTATGCAAATGACTATAAACACGCGCCATGCTGTCACTTATTGTCCAAATAACAACGGCAAATCACGCTGGAAAAGGAACAAAGAAGAAGAATTTCACGAAGTGTGAAATTGAAGTGTTTGTCACTGAGGTGGAAGCTAGAAAACATTTTATTTGATGGTCTTTCATCAGGAACCAGTAACAAACACAACGCGTCTCCACAGCAGCTGACCGTGCGCTCCCGAAGGCTTCCGAAGGCGCACGGTCAGCTGCGCCCTGAGCATCGACTGCTGAGGGGCGCCGGTCCGTCCGCACTAACGCTGTGCTGGAGTCACAGAGAGAGATTAA